>NC_080186.1:146943679-147609512 GCF_030028045.1 Hippopotamus amphibius kiboko
TTGTGCTTCAATTCTGGCTTTCAACCAGCTTTGTACTGCTCTCTGTGAGGTTCTGTGCACATGTGGAGGCTTCACACAGTGCTTCTGGGTGTTTTGACCTAGATTTGTCGGTTTCTGTTGTTTACATCACAGCTTGGAAATGAACAGTCATAATGGGATCTGTGACCTTTTAAAACCTAAATATTTTGGACTGTGCCACTAACCAGGATGTGAGACCCTGTAGTCAATTATCTGATTACTTAATCAGATTTTTTAAATATGTATTTAAAACTTGCAATGAAGAGTAGAACTGCTCAAAGTATTAGGGATGCAGAATAGAATGTAAAGGAAATATGTGAACAGCACTCACAAAAATACTGTCCTCTTTAAGATGAGAGACCATTTCCTATGGGGAAGGATGGCTCAATACACTTTTTAACTGAGATATAATTGACATATAATATTGTATTTGTTTCAGGTGTAGGACAATGATTTGATCTACGTATATACTGTAAAGTGATCACCACAGTAAGTTTAGTTAACATCCATCACCACGCATACTTACAAATTTTTTCCTTGTGATGAGAACTTTTAAAGATGTACTCTCCGAGCAACTTTTAAATTTTCATTATCTGTAACTACAGTCACCACACTGTACATTACATCCCCAGAAATTATCTTATAACTGGAAGTTTGTACCTTTTGACCAGCTTCACCCATTTTGCCCAGCCCTTCCACTGCACCACCTGCCTCTGGCAACCACCACTCTGTTCTCTGCATGTATCAGTTGTGTGTGTGTGTGTGTGTGTGTGTGTGTGTGTTTTAAGGTTCCACATGTGAGATCATACAGTATTTGTCTTTCTCTGTCTGACTTACTTCACTTAACATAATGCCCTCAAGGTCCATCCATGTTATCTCCAATGGCAGGATTTCTTTCTCTTTTATGGCTAATTATATTCCTGTGTGTGTGTGTGTGTGTGTGTGTGTGTGTGTGTGTGTGTGTGTGTCTATTATAAATACTGCAATTACCATGGGGCTGCAGATATCTTTTCAAGACAGTGATTTCACTTCCGTCAGTTAAATATCCAGAAGTGGATGCTGGATCAGATGGTAGTTCTATTTCTAATTTTTTGTGGAACCTCCATGCTGTTTTCCACAGTGGCTGCACTAGTTTACATTCCCACCAACAGTGACACTAACCAAGATGTGAGACCCTTTTCTCCACACTCTTGCTAACATTTGTCATATTTTTTGGTCTTTTTGATAATAGCCACACTAACAAGTGTGAGGTGATATCTCATTGTCAACACATCTTTAAATCACAAGGCAATGTTCCTGTGGTGAAGGTCGTGGCTGAGGGGAAAAGGCTTCTGGGTCTTACTGGGGACCCTCTTCACCCTCAGAGTAAGGAGAGTCACTCTTTAAGAGGCACTTTTAGAAATAAAGGATTATATTTGATTATTTTTAAAAGACTTGAGTTCTTAAATTGCAGTTTTAAAAGCACAAACATTAATTTCAACACATCTGATATCTATTTTATTGTTAGAGCTTCATACTGATCCTTCAGAAGAGAGAATGGCTGTGGTCAGTACACACACATGGATATTAATTCAACTTCAAGATCTTTGTCCCCGATAATAATGCTAGCCTTATGAAAGCAAGGAAGGAAGTATCAATATTTCATTAAAGCTTTAGGAGGGAAAAGGAGTGATGACAATTATAGTTAATGATACTCTTATTTATACACTTCAATGCTGCTAAGAGAGTAGATCTTAAATGTTCTCAATACGAGAAAAAAAGGTTAATTACGTGACAGGATGGAGGTTTTGGCTAGTGCTACAGTGGTGATCATTTTGCAATACAGAAATGGATCAAATCAATATGCTGACACCTTAAACTTACTCAATGTGATATGTCAATCATATCTCAATAAAGCTGGAAAATAAAAATAAAAAAATAGAACTTTTATCACATACCTAAAAGGCCTTTGAGGACTGCAAATCCATATTCATTTTTCACCCTCCCTAACATCCTTATCTAGCTTTACTCGGCCCCCATGCCCAGTTTGTCCCTGCCTGCCTTTTAGCCTTATCCCACTCCTCGTATGGTAGGATGGACCTCCTCTGACTTCCTCTGAAGCACTGAGCTCTTTCAAGTCTTAAGGGTTTGCTCATACTGGAACCTCTTCCCTCACCCATGATTCAGTCAACTACTCCTTTTCCTTTAGGTCTCAGCTTGATCCAGAGCCTCTCTGACCCCAAAGATTAGGTCCTTCTCTCACTGCGCTATGTTGTCACAGGGCCCTGCATTTCCTTTTCATCTGTCTCTTATCATGATGAGAATCGAATAGAGAATTATTTGTGGGATTCTTCGGGTTTTTTTTTTTTTAAGGATTTTTTTTTTTTTTTTTTGATGTGGACCATTTTTAAAGTCTTTATTGAATTTGTTTCAATATTGCTTCTGTTTTATGTTTTTTTGGTTTTTTGGCCAGGAGGCATGTGGGATCTTAGCTCCCTGACCAGGGATCAAACCCCCATCCCCTGCATTGGAAGGCGAAGTCTCAACCACTGGACTGCCAGGGAAGTCCCATGGGATTCTTCATATGCGGTGTGTCTCCTCCAACGAAATCTGGACTGCAGACTGGCAGACAACACAGCTTACAACCTATGTATCACAGAACCTAAAGCAGCACCTCGCCTCCTAGTGGATGCTCCATACATATCTGTTGAATGGATGGATAAGAAACATCAAAGATTTCTCCTCTTGTACCAGATCAACTTTCACTTATTTCCCACACTCATTTCAAATGCTGCCTTCTCTAGAAAGCTTTTCTTTATTTTTAATTGAAGTATAGTTGATTTAGAGTTTTGTGTTAGTTTCTGGTATATGGAAAATTTATTCAATTGCATACATATGTACACGTGTGTGTGTGTAAACACATACGTATATATTTGTTCTTTTTCATATTCTTTCCCATTATGGTTGATTATAGAATATTGAATATAGTTCCCTGTGCTATACAGTAGGACCTTGTTGTTTATCCATTTTAGATATAGTAGTTTGTACCTGCTAATCCCAAACTCCTAATTTACCCCTTCCCTAACCCCCTTTTCCCCTTTGGTAATCCTAAATTTGTTTGCTATGTCTCTGAGTCTGTGTTTTGAAAATAAGTTCATTTGCATTATATTTTAGATTCCACATATATGTGATATCATATGAATTTTTTTACCTTTCTCTGTCAGACTTATTCACTTAGTATGATAATCTCTAGGTCCATCCATGTGGCTGCAAATGGCATTATTTCATTCTTTTTTTATGGCTGAGTAGTATTCCACTGTGTGTATATATACCACATCTTCTTTATCCATTACTCTGTTGAACACTGAGGTTGGTTCCACGTCTTGGCTACTGTGAATAGTGCTGCTATGAACACTGGGGTGCGTGTAATACATCTTTTTGAAATAGTTTTCATCTTTTCTGGATACATGCCCAGGAGTGGGATTGCTGAATTATATGGGAACTCTAGTTTTAGTGCTTTAAGGAACCTCCATATTGTTCTCCATAATGGCTATATCAATTTACATTCCCGCAGACAATGTAGGAGGGTTTCCTTTCCTCCACACCCTCTCCAGTGTTTATTATTTGCAGACTTTTGAATGATGGCCATGCCAAACAGTGTGAGGCGATACCTCATTACAGTTTTGATTTGCATTTCTCTACTAATTAGCAAAGCTGAACATCTTTTCATGTGCCTATTGGCCATCTGTATGTATTCTTTGGAGAAATGTCTATTTAGGTCTCCTGCCCATTTTCTGACTGGGTTATATGGTTTTTTGTTATTCAGTTGTATGAGCTGTTTGTATATTTTGGAAATTAAGCCCTTGTTGGTGGCATTGTTTGCAAATGTTTTCTCCCATTCTGTGGGTTGTCTTTCTGTTTGTTTGTGGTTTCCTTTGCTGTGCAAAAGCTTGTAAGTTTGATTAAGTCACATTTGTTTATTTTTGCTTTTGTTTCTATTGCCTTGGGAGACTTACCTAAGAAAACGTTGCTATGATTTATGTCCGAGAATGTTTTGCCTATGTTCTCTTCTAGGAGTTTTATGGAGTCGTCTTATATTTAACTCTTGGAGCCATTTTCAGTTTTTTGTGTGTGTAGAGTGTGAAGGAGTGTTCTAACTTCATTGATTTACATGTGTCTGTCAAGCTTCTAGAAAGCTTTTCTTAACAATCCTTTATATGAGATCAAGTTCTTTGAGTGCAGGGAAAACATCTAATAGAGGCAGACCTCAGAGATATCATGGGTTCAGTTCCAGACCACCCCAGTAAAGAGAGTTACACAAATTTTCTGATTTCCCAGTGCATATAAAAGTAATGTTTACACTATACTTTAGTCTGTTAATTATGCAGTAGCATTATGTCTAAAAAAGTGTACCTATCTTCGAAAAAATATTTATGGTTAAAAAATACTAACCATAATCTGATCCTTCAGTGAGTTGTAATCTTTCGGCAATAGTAACATCAAAGATCACAGATCACCATAACAAATATGATAATGAAAACGTGCGAAATATTGTGAGAATTACAAAAATATGACGCAGAGATACAAAATGAGCAAATGATGTTGGAAAAAATGGTGCTGATAGACTTGCTTAATGCAGGGTTGTCACAAACCTTCAATTTGTAAATATAAAACCCCACAATATCTGAAAGTACAATAAAGCAAGGCATGATAAAACCAGGTATGCCTGTGTACCTAAGGGCAATGCCTGCCAAGATCCCAAACACTGTGGTAAGTGCTCAATAAATACTTGGTACACCAAACTTAGTAGTTTGGTTTTGTTTTTAATTTTCTGTAGAAAATGAGGAACATCATTTCATGTTCTAACATAAACATGTAAAGTGTCAAAAAGTCAAAACAGTTGTTTGTCTTGGCATACACAACATTTTTAATGTATGCAGCAAGAATAAAGACAAAGAAGAGCAGTGAAGCATATAATCATCTGTTTTTAACATCTCAGATGTATTTCCAGCATTCTATAAGTGCATATAAAAAAAGTTTCTGAAGGAAGGGCGAAGATAGTTATAAATGAACAGGGAGTTTAAAAGAATGCTTATCATTACACATTAGGCATCATCTGCAAAAAACAGTCTTTATTCAGAAGAGTTTCTTCCTAAGCATTGCTTCCTTTCCCCTTTAGCATATCATGGAATCTTTTTAAAGTTTCTTGATCACACCACCTGCTCCCTCCTGAGTTTGGGGTTACACCTGTGAAATAGCAACCTTGGTTGACAGCTACCTGCTGTTGGCTGTGAACTGCATTCACTGTGATCTCTTTGAGTCTGAATTCACACTCAGTGCCGTATACCTCAACAGCTTGGTCCCTAAGAGATTAACCTGCCAATCACAGGAAGATGCCTCATATCCTCCTCTGGGCACAGGCAAGCTGCACAAAGCAGTGAAAGCCTTCAAATGGAACTCCGAAGTATCAAATCATTTATTCATGTGTGTGTGTCTATGCAGTAATTGTGTATATATTGTGTTTAATCATGAAGTGGAATTTGTCGCAGATAAAACTTGAAAAAGCATAGTGTTTTACATTTAGGCAGCATATTATACCTTCACAGCCTTTGCACAGATAGTAAATAATTAGACAAAGTGGATAATATTCCTAACTTGGGAGGTGATTTACACTTAGATTCTCAAAATTCACTTGGATTTGGAAGCGGAAGCATGGGCATCACCTGGGAGTTTCTTAGAAATGCAGATTCCTGGGCCCTATCTAGAACTACTGTTTCCCAAACTTTGGAGATGGGTTTTACATGTCCTCCAAGTGATTGTGAGACACACACAAATTTGAGAACTGCTGGCTTGGAGGAAGATACATAGCAGGTTTAGTACGGTGCTGGTGAGGACCATAGAAAATGCTCATCAAGTGTTAGGGTTTAACCTGGCTCCTTCACTTACTTCAGCCAATTGTTCACTGACATGGTCTCAGTTTCTGTATCTCAAAACTGGAAGTAATAATAATACTTACCACAGAGAGTTGCTGCAAAAATTAAATAGTAAGTTGAACTGCTGCAGACAGCATTCAATAAATGTTAGCAATTATTGAATGGGTCAGATCCATCAAACAGAGGGACTGGAAGTTGGAAAATGGCTTGAGACTAAGAGGGTAGGAAAATTCTAAAATCATATATGACTAAAAAGAGTAGAAGCCAACAAATAAATGACAATGCACCCGATGTTTACAGCAGCATTATTTACAATGGTCAAGATATGGAAGCAAATTAAATTGAATGGATAAAGGTGAATGGATAAAGAAGATGTGGTATATATACAAAACAAAATATTACTCTGCCATAAAAAGAATGAAATTTTGCCATCTGCAGCTGAAGAGGGAAATTAGAAACTTGCACTCAGCTAAAAATAATTCCATGCTCATTCTGCTTTTGTAAAATATGCTTGCTGTGGTGAAAAAGAAAAACAAAAACAGGATGACCTAGCAATCGAATGTAACCATAGGATGTTTTGCTAAATATGGAATGTTGTGCACCTGCTCTTGTAAGTTTCTGTTTGGAAACTTCCGTGCTCTGTAAACATGTCCACTATAAAAGTAAAGCTCACCCTGAGTTCAGGGCCCAGAACTCTGGAGCGTTAGCTCGTCTGGGGCCACCAGCTTAATAAACCTGAGTTCTCCAACCCTCCGAGGGTGGTGCTTGGTTTCTCGATGGACCGATTTCTGCAACATTTCTGGAGGCCCCAGTGAGATTCCAACCACGTAGGTCCCTTGAGCCACCAGGCCTGTGGCTTGGCCGAGTCAGAGCAAAGAAGCTCTGAGATGAACGAGGAGGCACGCCACCTGATGGTATTCCAGGTTCTCTTTCGGACCTGTGCTCTGACTCTCTCGTCGGCTGGGCTCCGACCGGACTCATTGGGGGGATGGACCAACTCACCAGGAATGGCCACAGGATCAGGTAAGGCCCCGGGGCACTGAACCTAGTCAGGTCCCATCTCCATATGGAAGAGGAGCTTGATCACCTCCTACGGTCTTCAGTAAGAAGACCACCAGTTAGGGACCTTCCCAGAGCGGGGAGGCACTGTGATAAACTCTGGTCTGAATGTGTGTGTGAGTGAGCACCCTGGTTCATCCTCATTCCAGGGCGATTGTGTGGCTCCATGGCCTTCATGGCTATGGAGTCTGAGTGGGCCCTAATCTGTGGTTCCGTGGTGACCTCATACAGCTCAGGGTGGTGTCTGTCTCTGGGGGATCCAGTCCCTCCCTGCAAGTCAGATCTAGGCCAGGGGTTTACACTGTCCTGCTGAAGCTAAGAGGCACCTAAGTTCCCCACAGCGATGCAGCCAGGCGGGCACCTGAATGGTCTCTTTTGAGGGGGCACCCACCCTTGTTTGTTTTTGCGCTACCGACACAGGGCAGGATAGACAGGGCTGGGGGGGGGGGGGGACAATTGATTACTGATTTGATTTAGAAATTGTGTATGTCTAAGCGGCCCTTTTGCTTTAGGGCCCTCCACCAAGGTTATTTTCTTAAAAATTTTAAGGCTCACTCTCCCCTTCCATCAGTTGACTCATTGAGCCAATTTATTGAGGAATTAGGTTTTCCCTGAAAGACCTGCCCCATTTGCCAGACAGATCTATACCTCCCTCCCTCTTGGTCCCCTGGACTGGTCTGTGTAGAGTGGCACACTCTGACGTGTTCTTGCATACTTTTGGATTCTCATTATGAGGCTGCCTTCCTCTGTCACCACTTCTTCACAATCCCCTGATACCCTAAGGATTTCAGGCTCTTCATTTAGGCGAGGAGTACGCATACCTGCTCCCTCTGCCTGCTCAGTGCCCTCGAGAGGGTCAATCGCCCCAGACCCCCTCCAGAGCCCCACCTGAAGTTACTCCTCTGCAAACCCCTTTACAAGGGACTGCCTCCTTTCAGCCCTGTCTCCCTGAGATATTTAACGATCAGGGCCATCTTCAAGGAGACATATAGTTGTGCTGTCTGGGAATACTGGGTTTTCCAGGAGTGGCAGCATCAGCACTACCTAGGTTATAAGGCCCTGAGACAAGCTCCTTCCCATGTGCACCCCTTTTCTTCCTGGTCAAAGAAGTAGACTACACTTGTCAACATGGGGGGGAAGTTCCTCTAAGCTGACTGCTTTGGATTGTATGATGAAAAACTTTAAGAAAGGTTTTTCCGGAGACTATGGGGTTAAGATGACCTCAGGAAAGCTCTGCACCCTGTGCAAGTTAGAGTGGCCCACCTTTGGGGTGGGATGGCCCGCGGAGGGTGCTCTAGACCTTCCTATGGTTAGAGCTGTGTACCAAGTGGTGACAGGGACCCCTGGGCACCCAGTCCAGTTTCCATACATAGATTCCTGGTTGCAAATCACCATTCAGCTGCCTCCTTGGGTTCGGTTCTGTGCAAATAGGCAGGGACAGTGTAGGATTTTTGTGGCCCAACCAGCTCCAAGGACAAGCAAAGAAAAGCCAGCAAAGGGTATCCACCAAGGAGACCCCGAAGAACAGCCCCCTGTGCCTCTGCCCTATATGCCAGCTGCTCCATCAGCTCCCGTTCAGCCTCCTCACCCTTTACTAGACAGCCCTCGGCCATCTGTGTCTCCACCGCCTCCAAACCCAGAGCGCCCTCCAAGCCCGCAGTGACTTTGCTGGGCCAACCAACCAGCTCAACAGCCCGCAGCTCTGCAGATGCCATTGCGGGAAGCCCGAGGCCCTCTCCAGGTCAACAAGGATGGCTCCGTCCAGCTAGGATGCTCAGTCCTTTATTACCAGCCCTTCAGCACCACTGACCTCCTCAACTAGAAACACCACCACGGGGTACAAGGTGTCATGGAAATAGGCTCAGGTCTGCAGGCTGGAGGTCAAGTACCTTGGGTTTGTTATCTCGAGAGGGCATGAGACGCTCAGACGTGAGAGGAAGCAAAGCGTCTCTTCAATACCTCAGCCAACCACCAAGAAAGAGGTCCGTGAGTTCCTCAGGGCTGCCGGATTCTGTCAGATCTGGATACCAGGTTTCTCTGAAACTGCCAAGCCGTTGTACGAGGCCACGGGAGGGTCTGGTAAGGACCCCCTAGAGAGGGGGCCTAAACAAGAAAAAGCCTTCAAGGAGAGAAAGAGCCTTAACCAGCGCTCCAGCATTAAGGCTGCCAGATGTGACACGGGACTTTAACCTCTTTGTGCATGAGAAAAATTATACTGCACTGGGGGTCCTCACACAAACAGTTGGGCCATGGCAGTGCCCGGTCACATATCTGTCCAAACGACTGGATCCTGTGGCCGCGGGATGGCCGCCACGTCTCCAGGCATTAGCTGCTACAGTAGTCTGGGTCAGAGAAGCAGACAAGCTTACACTGGGACAGAATATAAACGTAAAAGTCCCCCATTCTGTTACCACACTGATGAACAGCCAGGGACATAAGTGGATGACCAACACCAGAATGACTCACTATCAAGGACTGCTCTGTGAAAACCCACAAGTCCGCCTCGAGACTGCGCAGACGCTGACTCCTGCCACCCTCTTACCTACGGAGGCGGGAACTCCCAATCACGACTGTGAAGAGGTCCTAGATGAAATCTACTCGAGCAGGCCAGACCTGACAGACACTGCCCTCCAGAACCCAGAACTGGAACTGTTCATGAATGAAAGCAGCTTCATCCAGGAAGGACAACACAAAGCAGGCTATGCAATAACAACAACAGATGAGATAATAAATGCTGCGGCCTTGCCACAGGGGTGGTCGGCACAATGGGCTGAGCTGCGGGCACTCATCCAGGCACTGAGGCATGCCGAAGAGAAGCGAGTCAACATCTACACAGACTCAAGGTATGCCTTTGCCACTTTGCATGTTCATGGAGCCATCTACAAAGAAAGGGGACTACTAACAGCAGGGGGAAAAGTGATCAAAAACAGAGAAGAAATCCTTCAGCTGTTAGAGGCAGTTTGGATGCCTTCCCAGGTGGCAGTCATCTATTGCAAAGGCCACCAAAGAGGAACTGATCCAGTCAGCAAAGGAAATTGGTTGGCTGACCAGGCAACCAAGGAGGCAGCAACCCAACCGAGTCCCACATTGGGCCCAGAGCCGATTTCTAAGATCCTCTTGGCACCAGAATTGTCCCCATCCCCGAGATATACCAAAGAAGAAGATCAATGGGCTTTAGGTGAGGGAGGAAATAAAGGAAAAGAGGGCTGATAGAAGCTTCCAGACCAAAGACACTTTGTTCCCAGTACTATAGCAGTCCAGCTGGTGAAGCAACACCATGAGACAACTCACTTAGGGAAATCTGCGCTAGAAAGTCTACTGAGCCACTACTATTTCATTCCTAAGCTCCCAACCCTGTGTGCCCAAATGAGTGCTAGGTGCGTGACTTGTGCACGAAACAATGCCAGTCAAAGACCAAGAGCCAGCCCAGGGGTGCAGACAGTTGTGACATTGAACTTTGAAGATTTAGAAGTGGACTTTACTGAAGTCAAGCCTTACCAGGGCTGTAAGCATTTGCTTGTGATAGTCTGCACCTACTCGGGATGGGCTGAGGCCTGCCCCACGTGCATTGAACAGGCATGAGAAGTGGTTAAAGCCCTACTAAGAGACATAATCCACAGATATAGGCTATCTCTCTCCATAGGGTCTGACAACAGGCCAGCCTTTGTGTCTGAGATAGTCCAGACTTTGTCCAAGACACTGGGAGTCAAATGGAAGCTCCACACTGCTTACAGACCACAGAGCTCAGGGAAAGTTGAGTGCATGAATCGGACCCTCAAGACTACATTACCTAAGCTCTGTCAGGAGACCTGATTACCTTGGGTCGACGTGCTACCCCTAGCCTTGCTCCGAGCCCGATGCACCACAAGGTCCTCAGGCTATTCTCCCTTTGAGATCTTATATGGGAGACCTCCTCCAGTGATAGGGAAGCTCAAGGGAGACCCCCAACAACTACACGTCCAGGTCCTGGGAAAGCTCTTCCGCCGTATCACTAGAGAAACTTTAGAAAGGACTCCCATTCCTTGGACAATTGGGTTCAGCCCTATCAGCCAGGAGATGAGGTATGGGTAAAAGATTGGAGGAAGGAGCCACTTCAGCCAGTTTGGACTGGCCCTCGTATGGTCATCCTGGCAACCCCTACTGCTATTAAAGTTACAGGAGTTACCCCATGGATCCACCACACCCGGGTGAAGAGAGCAGCATCTCTAGAAGGGTGAGGGACCTGGACTGCCAAAGCTCATCCGAGCCAGCCGCTTCGGGTCTTCCTACGGAGACAACCGAGTCCCATCTGAGATCTTCAGCCCTGCTCCAGTCACTCCAGGGCTGACTGGTCTACGCATGGCAGAAGCTTGAGGAATTCGACGAGGGACATCTGAGGGTCAGGGTTACGATGGCATCCTGCCTTGTAAGGACTGGCTGCACCACTGGCCTTGATGTTTTCTATAGGCTAAACACGAGAGGTTGTTTTGGCTACAATTTACCCAAAAGTAATGGAATTATTAAGTGGGATCAAATGTTTTGTGTAGTAGCAATTTATATCCTACTGAGCTGTAGTACACTGGAGAGTAAAACAGACCCCTCATGTACTCCACGCATCCACATGACTAGATCAGGTCAGGGGGTCACTTGGACCTTGCTTTACCATACTCACTTCTCCTGTCAAAGGGAGGTCCAAGGAATCTGCGAACATAACAAAACAACCTATTCTATTTATCAACAAGCAGGCCAATATATCTGTTTTGACCCCCGATCCCCCTCTTAGTAAAGATTGGTTAGAGGTCTGGTACCAACAAGGGGGGCTTCTAATCAATCCAACATGAATTATAAATCTAGAATGTCTGGTGTCGGTACACTTTGATGTGTGTGCTGCTATTATCAGGAACGCTGGGATAACTATAGGATGTGGGGGCTTGTCGTGGGAACAGGAGTACAGGCTCAATGACAAATATATGTGTGAACAGGCCCCCCATTCCTCCTGCTATGGTGACCGCTCGGCTTATTGCCCCTACTGGAGCTGTCACATGGGCAATCTGGGAGAATCAAAGCAAAACACCTCTCCTTCAAAAGGGAACTGTTGACTCCAATTGTAAATTAGGGATGTGTGTGCCTGTCAATTTCACTATCTTCAACCCCGGAGACTCAAAATGGAAAAATGGTCTCAAAATCGGTATTTATATCAATGGGAGAGGTGTTGACCCAGGAACTGTGTTAAATTTCCAGAATATTTCTGTTCCGGGATTCTACACACAGCTCTTCCATTCTTTTTAAGAAGAGATAGAAAGTGGTCCTCCACCTATTTCAGTCAAAACTAAAAACCTATTCTTCGCCCTAGCAGAAACCATAGCCCAGATATTGATGATTACTTCTTTCTATGTGTGTGAAGGAACTAATATGGAAGAGCAATGGCCCTGGGAAGCTAAAGAATTAGATCCCCAGAGACTCTTCAACAACTCAGGGAAATTCAAGAAAACCAGGGTCTGGGTTTGGAATTTAAAGACTTCCATAATCGACAGGAACTGCCTGGCATGGTGGGGCCCATTATTCAATATTCCAGTAGGAAACCTCATTTGCCTAGCCCAAAAACACTATAATACAACTACTTACACTTCTGACTGGTGGGGAAGCCCAAACTATACAGAGCCTAATCCTCACCCTCCAGCAAGCTTCCCCAATTTAAAGGTCAGATGGAATGACTTGTCCACCGAAGGCCAGTGGCCTGCTCCAGAAGGATTATATTGGATTTGTGGGGTTAACGCATACTCAGTTTTGCCAGCCAATTGGTCAGGGACATGCATATTGGGAACTATCCGCCCCTACTTTTTCCTACTTCCCTTAGCCCAAGGTGAATCATTAGGGGTCCCAGCTTATGAAAACAGAGGCCTCACCAGGAAGCGCAGGTCTCTACAGATTAGAAACTGGAAAGATGATGAGTGGCCTCCTGAATGCATAATCCAATATTATGGGCCAGCCACCTGGGCAGAAGATGGGTCCTAGAGCCACTGAACCCCAATTTACACACTTAACAGAATTATCCGGCTCCAGGCAGTGGTTGAAATCATTGCTAATAAAATGGCCAAGGCTCTTAATTTGCTGGCAGGACAACAAACCAAGATGCGTAATGCTATTTATCAGAATCACCTAGCCCTAGATTACTGGCTGCAGAAGGGGGCGTCTGTGGGAAGTTCAATCTCAGTAATTGTTGCCTACAGATAGATGATATGGGCACGGTTATAGCAGAAATAACCAACAAGATGACTAAAATAGGTCATGTCCCAGTCCAGACTTGGAAGGGATGGAATCCCGGAGAACTATTTGGGGGTTGGTTTTCTTACCTAGGGGTATTCAAAACTCTTGCGGGAATAGTCCTACTCCTACTTGGGAGCTGCCTTCTTTTACCTTGCCTCTTGTCATTGTTCATAAGGATAATTTCCAGCCTAGCTGAGGCCACCGCAGAAAGGAGGGCCACCACACACCTCCTAGCCCTGAGAGGTTATCAGCCCCTGGGCTTAGAAGATCAAGAGGTTGACGCCTTATAAGATTTAAGGGGCATCAAGAGGGGGGATTGAAGAGGGAAATTAGAAACTTTCACTCAGCTAAAAATAATTCCATGCTCCTTCTGCTTTTGTAAAATATGCTTGCTGTGCCGAAAAAGAAAAACAAAAACAGGATGACCTAGCCATCAAATGTAACCATAGGATGTTTTGCTAAATATGGAAGGTTCTGCACCTGCTCTTGTAAGTTTCTGTTTGGACACTTCCTTGCTCTGTAAACCAAGTAAGGGATCTACCAATGCTAACTGTAACCATGTGCACTGACCCCTATAAAGGTAAAGCTCACTCTGAGCTCGGGGCCCAGAACTTTGGAGCATTAGCTCGTCTGGGGCTGCCAGCTTAACAACCTTAATCCAACCCTCTGAGTGTGGTGCTTGGTTTCTTGATGGACAGATTTCTGCAACACAGCAACATGATAGACTTGGAGGGTATTATGCTAAGGGAAATAAGTCAGAGAAAGAGAAATATGGTATGATATCACTTACATGTGGAATCTAAAAAATACAAAGAACTAGTGAATATAATAAAAAAGAAGCCAACTCAAAGATATAGAAAACAAACTAGTAGTTACCAGTGAGGAGAGGGAAATGCAGAGGGACAAAATAGGTGCAGGGAATTAAGAGGTACAAATATTATGTATAAAATAAGTTAAAAGGATATATTGTACAACATGGGGAATACAGCCAATATTTTATAATAACTACAAATGGAGTGTAACCTTTAAAAATTGTGACTCATTATATTGTACACCTGTAATTTAGATAAATTTTACATCAACTATACTTCAAAAGAAAATTAAAAAAATAAATAAAATGACAATGCATGCATTCACTGCAAGGTTATGTCTTATTTTTATACTTGATTCACGTGGAAATCCCAGCCTACCCCATGTTGTCAGAGTCACAAAAGTCTCTGACAACATCATAAAAGATCACCCATGTGCTTTCCTTACCTAACACAGATGGAGGAAGAGTAAGCAAAGATTGATATATCTTTACATCTTTATAGTAGTACTGCTATTTTTCAAGTCTTTATATGTTATACCCAGAAATTCTATGGCTGCCTTGTTTCAGCACCATTATTGATATTAAACATAGTGCTGTGGCTGCAGGAAAAATAAAACAGGTATGTTTTTGTGCAAAACAGCTTAGAGGGAAGCAATGCTATCTCAGAGCTGCTCAGAACCCTCAGTTGCAAATCCTCCCAATTGTACAGCTTGCAAACATGCTTTTTTCGCTACATGGAAACAAGTCAGAGGCATCAAATGCTGGCTCTGACAGCTGTTGTCTCTCATTTTCAACTTGACATAATGAGTTTCAAGACTTCAAGGCTGCTGCCCAGAAGTGGTGGTGAGGCCTGAGTAATTGGTTTGGAAAAGTGAAGAAATTGAACAAAAGGAAGGAAGGCACAAACATGGTCTCATTTTTATTCTCAAGCTATCAGTCTGGCATTTATTTACTCTTGGTGGAATTCTACAAATCAAACTATGATTCTTCATGGTGGAAAACAGGCAAGGGTATATTCGTCCTGTATTATACACGCCCAGGCTAACGACACAAAGAGATGACGTGGACACACAAAGGTGACTAATCAGAGGACTCTTTGCTCACCACCTGCTGGAGGGTGTGATATTATTTCTTGCTTCCTCATAAACTGAGAACATTCTCATTATATTGAATGATATGCATTTAAAGCTATACTATCTACTTACAGAATGCAAAATAAAATGCATTTCTTTTGAATCCTGTGCTGTCATTCCAATAAAAATAATTAGTAATTTGCACATTAAAATTTCTCTTGCCAATATTGAAGTCCACCATATTCAATTAGAAAGTAGATTCCAGGGGAGAGGGAGTGAATGATAGAAAAGATGGCAATGGTATTAAGTGAAACCAGGGGTCGGCAAACAATGACCCACAGGTCAAATGGAGCTGGCCACCACAAGCTCAAAGTTGTTTCATATTTTTAAATTGTTGAAAAAAAATCTAAGAATAACATTTCATAACTCATGAAAATTATGTGAAATTCAAATTGTAGCGTCCATAAATAAGGTTTTTTTGGACTGTGTACATATTGTCTATGGCTATTTTGATGCGACAATGAGAGAGACAGTATAGCCTATGAAGCCTAAAATACTTACTATCTGCTCTTTATAGAAAAAAATTTGCCCACCCTTGAGTTAAACAATGAGTTAAGAGAGGAGATGGGTCTACTGGTTCTATCTTTCACTGTTATACTTTCTTGCCAATTGCAAAGAAACATGCACTCTTCAAAAACTGTAATAATTAAAATAACAGCAACAGCCACACTGACTCAATGCTTCCAGTGTTCTGGGGAAACGAAACATGCATTATTTCACTGAATCCTCACATTAATCTTGTGATGTCATTATTATTATTACCATTTTACAGAGGCAGAAACTGGAGCTTAAAAAGCTTCAACATGCCTGGTTAATGATTAAGGCTTATTTTTTACCTCCTGCAAACATCATTTAATCTTCATAATATCACTCCATTTCTTATAATTTTGGGTATCTACCTTTCTTGTTGGACAATAAAAAACTGGGAAGGACAGCATGATGGAGACTGAAACATAAAGTCAGTTTGACCAATGAAGAAGAATAGCATATATGCTATGGTTGGCACTATTAGTTGTCTATCTATTATTTACCTCCCTCTGTTTTGTTAAAAGACCCTAATCCCACTCAAGGTGGATCTGTACCTATTCCTTTCCAAATCTCCCTGACAGCCAGAGTGATCCTAGGACATGGTTTGGGCCAAGGAGAAGCAGGTGGAGGTCTGTTGGGGACTCTTGGAAAATATTTTGTTCTAATAAAATGAAAACCTATGATTGGAACCACTCTTGTTTCCTCCTCCCCTATGTTTTAAAGGTGGATATGATGTCTGGAATTACAGTAGTCATCTTGTGATCATGAGGAAACATGCACAGAGGTAAAACAAAGAATTGTAGAGATGCTGCTTCTGAATCAATGACAGTAATTTTCATCTCCAGATTTCTTTAGACCATTTAGGTCATTACCTGCAGCCATTCCTAACTGAAAGAGCTACACAACAAAGCAATACAAATCTAACTCATCTCTACATTCAGTCCTTCCTGTTTCCTGGATGAATTGTCCCCAACACAAAATATTTCAAACTCTTTCTGATATTTCTAAACAAACAAACAAGCAAACACACTATACTTAACTGAGCTAGGCTTTTACTAAAACCCAACAATTTTGAGTTTGTATATAGTGTTAGGGAATGTCAGAACACTCTCTGACATAAACTGCAGCAATGTCTTTTATGACTCACCTCCTAGAGTAATGAAAATAAAAACAAAAATAAACAAATGGCACCTCATTAAACTTAAAAGCTTCTGCACAGCAAAGGAAACCATAAACAAAATGAAAAGACAATTTACAGAACGAGAGAAAATATTTGCAAATGATGTGACCAACAAGGGATTAATCTCCAAAATATATAAACACCTCATACAGCTCAATATCAAGAAAACTAACCACCCAATCAAAAAATGGGCAGAAGATCTAAATAGACATTTCTCCAAAGAAGACATACAGATGGCCAAAAAGCACATGAGAAGATGCTCAATGTCACTAATTATTAGAGAAATGCAAATCAAGATTACAATGAGGTATCATCTCACACGAATCAGAATGGCCATCATCAAAAACTCTACAAACAGTAAATGCTGGAGAGGGTTCGAGAAAAAGGGAACCCTCCTTCACTGTTGGTGGGAATGTAAACTGGTACAGCCATTATGGACAACAGTATGAAGGTTCCTTAAAAAATTAAAAACAGAACTACCATACGATTCAGCAATCCCCCTCCTGGGCATATATTTGAAGAAAACCATAATTCAAAAAAGATACATACACTCCAATATTCACAGCAGCACTATTTACACTAGCCAAGACATGGAAGCCACCTAAATGTCCATCGACAGAGGAATGGATAAAGAAGATGTGGTACATATATACAATGGAGTTTTACTCTGCCATAAAAATGAACAAAATAATGCCATTTGCAGCAACATGGGTGGACCTGGAGATAATCATACTAAGTAAAGTAAGTCAAACAGAGAAAGACAAATATCATATGATATCACGTACATATGGAATCTAATAAAAAATGGTAGAAATGAACTTATTTACAAAACAGAAACTGACACATCTTGAAAGCAAATTTATGGTTACCAAAGGAGAAATGTGGGGGCTAGGGTTAAATTGGGAGATTGGGATTAACATACACACACTACTATATATAGAATAGATAACTAATAAGGACCTACTATATAGCACAGGGAATTCTACTCTACCTTCCCATGTTGATTATCTTGTAATTACCAACATGGGAAGAGAATCTGGAAAAGAATGGAGAATCCTAATATATATATATGATTCATTTTGCTGTACACCTGAAACTAACACAACATATTACTACAGATCAGGCACAGTTATAGACATTTAAGGAAAAGAAGGCCTCAGAACTCATAGAAAAGAAGAAAGGCTTTTGTACCAGAAAGTCTAATTGCCAGGGATCATTTCTGTTACATACTCTGGATGGCCATGGGAAACAACCATAAATGATCCAGTCTCTTGAGTCAAAAAGATCTGGGTTTGAACTCATGTTCTGCCAATTACCAGCTGGGGAACTTATAAGGGTCACTTAACTTGTTCCTGAGCCTGTATCTTCACCTGTAATGTGGGAATCATAATACCTACTCATAAATTTGGTGAGTGATTAAGTGAGACGGTGCCACTGTGGTGCCCAGCACAGCCTGACACAGAGTCAGTTAATGGAAGTTGCCATTATTATTGTTTTATCAGCATACCAGGATATGCATCACGTAAATTTAAGTGTTGATGAGGGAAGGGGGTGGGATGGGAGAAGGCAGATATGAACCAGAGAAGGCTGTCTGGAGAGAGGGACATTTCATCTAGAAATGGAAAGATGAATAGGAGTTTGCTGGAGAGAAGTAAGAGGAAGAGTGGAACATCTTGAGAATGGATAACCGCTGGATAACCGCCTTAGGGGGAAAGTGTCTGGCAGGGAAGGCAGATGGAGGAAGCCCTGAGAACTGGTAGGCAATGAAACTGAAAGGCCAGGCTGGAGCCAGATCCGGAGAGGCCTTAAAAATACCAGGCCAAGTCTGGTGTTTTATCCTATAAGCAAGGAGACAACCTCTGAAGGATTGTAAGCAGGGAAGTGACATAATCGGGTCTCTGCTCTAGATGGATGATTGGCAGCAGAATGGGAGATGGGCTGGAGTTGGTAGAAACTGAGTAACAACGAACCATTAGGAGGTTATTTCTATAAACCAGTCAAAGGATAATAAGGAACCAAACTAGGACAGTGATACTGGAGCACGGAACAGGCGGAAGAGGGCAGGTTTTAGAGATATTTGGGGGGATAGAAAGATAAAGTTTAGAGACCAGTGGGTGTTAGAAAGTTAAGAAAGCTAAAGACTCAAAATTGTCTCTGAGTTGTCTCGATTGGGGGGTTGAGGGGCTATTAAATGCTATCAGCTAAGACAGGAATGCTCAGGAAGGATATTAATAAATAAAAGTTCAAATGATAAAATATGGTCTTTTTTAGAAGTTAGCTATTCCTGCCAAGCCCTTACTCAAGAGTCACCTCATGCTTCTTGACTGCCACTCAAGCCTGCTTTGTCCTGTGACATCCGTGCATGGGAATAAGGATCGGCCACAGTCGGTTCTTCACAAACCATTATGAACACTTGTGAAGACACCTTAACGAGAAAGATGATTTCCAGCTCCTCTACTGACAATTTTAAAAGCATTTTGTTGTCGAGAAACATGATCACACACCCTGTTATCCACCACACTGCTGCCATGCCTAGTGCAGGGCCTTGCAAATGATGAGTGCTCAACAAAGGGTTCTTACTTTGATTTGATAGAAAATCACACTTCTTAAGTGTCAACTTTAGAGTCTTCAGTGATCACAGTGCAAAATCTGAAGAGGCAACTGTGGAAACAGGTCTCAGAAAGAAAGCATGGAGCTATCTGCCTGAATCTAGGCTCTCAGTGATTTGCCTACTCCTTCAGAGACAAACTATAGCATTCTGTGGCCTGAGTCTCAAACTTCTCCCAGTGCTTCTGTGCGTGAGTTCTCAACCTTTGACCCAGCTTTGCATGCTCTTCTCAATTTGCATCCCTCCCATCCCTCAAACTGGTGCATTAGAGTCATGACCTGTTCCAGTGCACATGCTCCCTGCATTAGCCTCAGTGGGCTTGATGCCATGCTCATCACATGGCATGGGAGGGAGTCCTCGTCTACTTTTTCACATCCCTAACATCTCTTGTTCTGTGCTGTCTAGAACCCTGGTTCCATGCACATTAATCACATAGGCTGGAGGAATATGAGCACAGTGAAAAAAGTTTATTAAATAATGGATCCTTTTAATATGCTAACATGCACTGAAAATGTTCAGGAACAGAAGATCCTTCATAATATTTCCCACACTGACTTGATAATGGAAGTTTTAAGTGAGTGCACCATCTCCAGGATGGATAAACGAAAAAGTAAGTTGATCTAAACACAATTACAAAGAGTATTTTTAAATCTTTGGTCGTAAGGTACAGGGAATGAATGAATGAATGAATGGGAAAGAAAGAGAGAGAAGGGAGGGAGGGAGGAAAAAGGAAGGAAGGTAAGTCAATGGAATGATTGAAAAAATAACCTACATTTTTCTTCTCTGAAATAATTACCCCCCCTCTGTTCCTGACTGCATCAAGAGGAGAGGAAGAACATAAGAGGTTTGAAAACACAGGAGGAAATTCTGAAGCATCCAAGTTTAGGAAACTCCCTTTTAGAGAAAGACTATTACATTGGGCAAACACCCAAGAGGAGGCACTCCTGTGAAAGAGGAAAAGCTTTCACAAGTAAGTGAGGGTTAACTCCAAAGGGACAGCCATCTATTGAAGCCGGCAGCTGTCTGCCTCGAAATACACTTCTGTCCTCTGTCCATTTTATGAACCTGATTCAGTCGGCACTCCTGCTCCGTAAGGAAGCAGTGCACTAATGTGAACTGCTACCACTCAAAAGTAATGGACTGAGAATGCCATTATTTTAAATTGTTTGAGGCCATGCAGTCCCCGACTTCATTAGCTCCATTTCTAGGAAACCTGTCTACCAAATTCTGTGGCATCCGCAGAAGTGGAGGAAATCCACATAAATGTCATTCTCTTCATTAAGATAAGTCACACACAAATGTATAGATATTTGGCTTACGGTAGCCAGGAAAATGGTCCCCCAAATATGCCCATGTCCTAATCCCTAGGATACATCAATAAGATGAGATTATCCTCGAGTATTCTGGTAGGCTACTGAAGAGCTTGAAAAGCAGAAGTGGGAAAAACAGGAATCAGAGAGATGAGGCAGAAGGGGGAGGCAAAAGACTATAAGCACAAAGAGAATTCATGACCATGGGCTGAGGGATGTTGGTTCCAGGAGCTAAGAGTAGCCCCTGACCAACAGCCAGGAACCACACAGAACTCTATGAACAACTTGAATAAACCTAAAAGCAGGTTTTCCCCCAGATGACAGCCCAGGCCTAGTAACACCTTCTCTTTGACGTATGAGACCCTAAGCAGGGAATCTAACTGAGCCACCCCACGCCTAGACTTCTGACCCATGGAAATAGCAAGATAATAAATAGATGTTGTTGAAAAGCCACGAAACGTTTGGTAACATGTCAGTGCAGCAATAGAATAATACATAATGTGTTGAAGTAACCCAGGAACATTAACGAGCCAACACTGGTGAACCTTACTTTAATTCATCCAAATGTCTATTTTTGGAACATCTCACCTGCTGATATCAGGCACATGGTGGTAGCCTTTACATGAATTAAGTTCAGAGTGATGCACAAAAACAGGCATCTCCTCCACCACTTTCAATCCAGTGGGGGACAGAAATACTAAAGACACAACATTTACATAAATACATTTGCAATAGTAGACTGTGATCAGTCAAACGGAAGGGAGGTGCTTGGCGATAAGAGTCTGTGTCAGAGGTTCTGGTAAAGTGTGTGTTGGCTAAGACTTCCCGGATGTATTGACAAGCTGAGATGGGTAGTATATGTAGGAAGGATGTGAAGATTCAGAGATTTATGGGGAGAAAGACCAGTGAAGACTTTGAAGCAAGAGGGAGCAGAAGGAGCGTGAAAAAGTGAAAATGCTGGGATCGCAGGATTAGGCTGAAGAGGGCTGCAACGGCTAGATTGGGAGGGTGTGATAAGCCATTCTAAGGATTTTCCATAAAGAAAAATATAAACATGCACCATCCTTCAAAAGGAAAGGGACTGTTTACTGATTAGTGCAAAGGAATTCTTTGTTGAGTAATAATTCTAGAAACTGTTATATATATGAAATGATACTCAGGCTGTCCCTGTGAGCTGTAGGCTTACAAAAATTTAACCCATGGTTTAGGAAATGAAGTACAGAGCGTGCCCTTCAAACATCAGCTCACCCACAGGTTTAGAGAAAGCCCCAAATTTTAAGACTGGGAGATACATAGAAGGTGATTTAATCTCTCTGAGATTCAGTTCACTCATTTGCAAAACGGAAATGGTACGTGCATGCCAATAGAGGATGCAACAAAAACTTGCTGAGTAATGAAGTGAATGAATTCCCTGCCCTGCTTGACTCAGAATCAAATGAAAACCAAGTATGTGAACATGCTCTGTAAAGCAGAATATATTTCACAAATATAAATAATAATTATTATTAAGCGACAATGTCTTCATACAAGAAGAGACGGCTTAATGTTTCTAAAGAGAAATAAGAGTTGTGTTCATAATACCGATAAATGAACTGGAACAGGTCAGTGAAAATGTCATGGAATTTTCACCCACTCATGACTAGAACAGCAGCCATCTGCCATGGACAGATTAGGAGGGTGTCAGCAGAGGGACAGGGAGGTATTCTAGATAAGGCCCTAGGTTTCTATGTAAACTTGCTCTAACTAGAACAATACAAATGCCCCAGTAACCTGGAGGGTTATTAACGTAATACATGGTTATCATTAAAGTAAAAATCTGCCAAAAATTGCAATCAGTACAAGTTTGACATTCTTTTAAAACATAACGTTTGTAGGATCAATTGAACCTTTTCTTAGAAACCTGAGAAAATGTTTCCATGGGGGCTCTCTTTCTGAGATCTTCATTCTGGCCAAGAATTTCAGCCTAAGTAGTTTCATATCACAGGAAAATAAAGTAGTGGTAAATGCATGAGCGGTGGAGTCTAAGACAACTGTGTTTGAGTCACAGATCTGCCAGCTAATAGGGAAGTTACTTAACTGCTAAGCCTCAGTTTTCTCATCAGTAAAATAGGAGATGTAAGAGGACCTAACACACATAGTTGTGCTTTGTGCGGTGGCTAGTGAGAAAAGTACTTGGCAAATACTATACATTATCATCATTGCTATTACTGATCCACATCACCTGTGAGAACCTGAAAACGTGAATTCTTTTAAAACAGAAAAAAAAATGTTGAAAAAACAAGCTGTATCTCACTAATTCTTCAGCAGCCTATTTCTTTTCTCCCTACCACTAAAAAAGAAAAAAAGAAAACTGAAACCTGCCTACAGAAGATTTCCTAGCTGAGCTATTTGTCTTCACTCGGGGTTGTCTGTTCAAGGCAGAAATGAAAGTGCAAAAATTCAGGGTTGTGACAAGTACAGAAACCAGCACATCCTTATTTCAGAGCCCAATCTCAATTGCTGGCATTTGAAATACTTTGGAGATAAGAGTCATCATAATTTCAAAAAAGCCTTCCCCCACCCAGAAAGCAGCCAGACCAAGTCATTCATCTGCAGTATCATAGCAGAGGGCTCAAAGCTAGCCCAGAGTTCAGGCATGTGGTAATTAGGTCTCTAAATTTACTCCACTGGCCGGGAAACCTGTCAAGGAAATTCTTATCACGGGCAGAGTTAATTACACATAAAATGACAGAGCAGACATACTGGGAGACAAACGGTAACCTGGAGAGAGAGATGGCCAGAGGAAGGGCAGTGAGAGGCCGTGTTCAGAGCTGGTCCCTGTGCATACGAAACCCTACCAGCTCCACAAGCACAAACGCGTCTGTTGGGATAGGAAAACAGCATTTTCAGTGTCCAAATAGATTTATGTTGGATTCATTCATAGAAAGCTGAAATATACTACAAAACCAATAACTGAGAACTTTCCAGTATTTGATTTACTTCCTCACCAGTGCAAGAAGTTCTTTACATTCTTTCCTTTCATTCATTTGTTCAAATAATATTTACTAAGAACGGGCATGCATCAGACACAAAGCTTGCCATGGAAAGATAGACAAAGCCCTCCTCTTGTGCCACTGACAATCTGAATGGAAACAGAAATCAAACAGCAAAACACACAAAACAAATGGATCTTTATATCCTGTGATAGGGGCCTCAGAGGAAAAGAACAGGGTGCTAGGAAAGGCAGGTTTGGGGCAGAGTGCATAATCTGAACTGCGAAAGAAGTGGAAGGCGGTGATATTTACATTTCCTACTGAAAGTAAAATAGACACTCGGTACATTAAAAATGAGCAAAGGAAAAAAAAACAAAAAAACAAAAAAAAAAAAGAAAAAAAAAATGAGCAAAGGAGTGTTCCAAGAGAACGAAGGGTTTCAGGGTCCTCTATTTCCTTTTAGATCTCTTCTTTCAATCCTTTCTTCCTTCCTTCCAGCCAGCCAGACCTCAGAGTGTCAGTTTAGAATAGCACATGTACTATTACAGATAAAAGGAGGATATAAAAGAAAACTTGTTTTTGCCTTCTAAAAGTTTTCATCTCATTGGGGTAGCAAAGCTTTTGTGTATGTGAAACAAATGGTAAACAGTACCAAAGAGTATATGGGAGAATCCCAAACCAAGCAGCCTGGAGCTCTGTCTCCAGGCCGGTAGCCCTTCCCTGGCTCTTGCCAATCTCCTTACTAACAACCTCAACCTCTCCACTGGACTGGGGGGCTTTTCCCAGCTGAGTTCCCTCTTCTCCATCCCCTGCACCAAGCATGGAGACCACCTCTGCCTGCTGTCACACCTCTCTTATGAGCCAGATGGAACCCTCCTGAGGTGAACAACATCCAGAGTGAGCCTGAGTTTGCTGTGTCCCCTTGGATTTTGTGAGCTGGACCACTGGATTTTCATATAGTGCCATTCTTAACTGCCAGACCCCTGACATCTGTATCTTGGTATGCCCAGCATGTGGTACTGATATCTTCTGAGGCAACAGTTTTGTGTATGTATTTTCTGGGTGAATTATTTTTTGTATCCTCCCACTACATATGAATATTTTCTTTTCAAATGTGAATAAGTTCAATATTTTTTTAATATGCACAAAAAAAGGAGTTATGGAAACTGTGATCACACTTGCACTCCATGTACTAAGTGACCTTTGAGAGGTGTCTGTGCAGCCAATAAGAAATCTTCAGTAGTCCACATCAGTCATCATTACCAGGAGCCCAAGTCATGGTCATATAACTTTCATCTGAGCCAGACCCAATGGGCACCCCAAGCATCAGCACAGAGAACACCAGGATGGGCATTACCCAGAGCCCATCACAGCCCTCAATTGTAAGCCCTCTCTGAGAAATGCCCTTGTGAGCCTTCCTACATCCAAGGACTGGTCCAGGCAGGGGCATCAAGTCTCAGTTTCCTCAGCTCACCTAGGGACAGAGAGCCTTCCCAGCTTCAGAACTCCCTGTGGGATTGACAGAGGCTTCTTTGAAACTGCACTGCATCCTAACTTCTCCACTTGCTCAATCTTTCTTTCCCTTCCCTTCCACAAGTATTGATCCCAACAGCGCTCTTTAATTAAAGTAATGCATGTTAATCTCTGACTCAAGAGTCCAGTTCCTGGGGGCCTAAACTATCCCAACCAGAAACTGGAGAAACAGTTGTGTGGATTCTCCCTGTGAATTCATCTTATACCTCCAGCATTTACTGAGCACTCCCATGTGCCAGGTATTGTGTTCCCTTAGAAGCTTATAGCTCTTACAATCCCTATCAAATTACCAATGGCATTTTTCACAGAACTGGACCAAAAAATTTTTAATTTGTATGGGGACACAAAAGATCCCAAATAGCCAAAGCAATCTTGAGAAAGAAAAATCAAGCTGGAGGAAACAGCTCTCTGACTTCAGACTATACTACAAAGCTACAGTCATCAAAACAGTATGGCACTAGTACAAAAATGGAAACATAGATCAATGGAACAAGATAGGAAGCCCAGAAATTACCCCACACATGTATGGTCAATTAATCTACAACAAAGGAGGCAAGACTATACAATGGGGAAAATATGGTTTCTTTAGTAATTGGTGCTGGGAAAACTGGACAGCTATATGTAAAAGAATGAAGTTAGAACATTCCTTAACATCATACATAAAAACAAAATCAAAATGGATTAAAGAATTAACTATAAGACGTGACACAATGAAACTCTTAGAGGAAAACATAGGAAGAACACTCTTTGACATACATTGCAGCAATATCTTTCTCAACCCATCTCCTAGAATAATGGAAATAAAAACAAAAATAAACAAATGGGACCTAATTAAACTCAAAAGCTTTTGCACAGCACAGGAAACCATAAACAAAATGAAAAGACAACCCACAGAATGGGAGAAAAGATTTGCAAATTCTTTTGAGACTGAAAAGGGATTAATCTCCAAAATATACAAATAGCACATGCAGCTCAATATCAAAACAAACAAATAACCCAATCAAAACATGGGCAGCACCCCAACATTCACTGCAGCACTGTTTACAGTAGCGAAGACATGGAAGCAATATAAATGTTCTTCAACAGAGGAATGGATAAAGACAATATGGTACATATATATAATGGAATATTCTCAGCCACTAAAAAGAATGAAATAACGCCATTTGCAGCAACATGGATGGATCCAGAGACTGTAATACTGAGTGAAGTAAATTAGACAGAGAAAGAGAAATATTGTATAATATTGCTTATATGCGGAATCTAAAAAGAAATGATACAAATGAACTTATTTACAAAACAGAAACAGACACACAGACTTAGATAATGAATTTATGGTTACTGGGGGGAATGGTGGGAGGGGTAGGGATAGTTAGGGAGTTTGGGATTGACATGTACACACTGCTATATGTAAAACAGATAAATAACAAGGACCATAGCACAAGGAACTTTGGTCAATATCCTATAACAACCTAAATGGGAAAAGAATTTGAAAAGAATAGATACACATATATGTATAACTGAATCACTTTGCTATATGCCTGAAACTAACACAACATTGTTAATCAACTATATACTCCAATATAAAATAAAAATTTTTAAAAAAGAAGCTTATAGCTCTACTATAGAACTTGGAGTCTTTTTTTCACAGGTATACATCCATCTATTAGAAACTTGTCTACAAAATCTAATGCACTAGTTGTTATTCCAAAGAGTTTGATCCTTAATATCCAAGGTAGCCGCAATGATCCAATGTGGACCATCTGTTGTTGTGTCAATATGTTCAGGCAAGAGAGTTAAAATCCTAGGAGAGTCTGGAATCACAAGTTTCTTGCATTCAAAAATAATGTGGTAGCATTTTCAGCCCAGCTGTGAATCGCTGCATGACTAAGAAAATACAAGTCCCCTAGGAGACACTGTGCTACATGATAATGAAATCACGGCAAGGCCAGCTTTATGATCTAATTGGTCATCTGAGAGGCCAGTTTTTTAACCAGGTCTTTAAATAGAGATTTCCTTGCTGTAAATACTCTTTTAAAGGCAGCTTTGTAGCTCCATCACTTTCCACCTTGACTCTATTTTTTTTTTAACTCAACTCTCCCCACCCCCAATTCTCTCCAAAGAAATAGTTCTGCTCCTAAAGATGAATTTTGTAAAAATAACATGAAATGCTTGTATTTATAAGGACTAACACTGTATATGTTTTAGAGCTTAATTAAGAAGGCATAGGCATGAAAGGTCCAGGTTGATATTTATACCTGGTGAGGGCTGAGTCTAGATAAGGAGAGTAAAATCAACGTGAATCTTTGTCATGTATGAGTTAAAAGCAGAAGCCACCATGCACTATAGATTACTTAGCACATTTCATTGGTGTAATAATTCTGCATCATCCTTCTTGCTTAAAGGAAATCCAGTGACACAGTTACCATGTCATGAAGACGTACACCATGACTTGTGTTTTCATTAAATCAAAACGTTGTAATTGGCCAGGGAGTTTTAAAACTGTTTTTCCTTTCCTTCAATGCCTGACCCCACCCCTACTCTCTTATTTGCTATTTTGATGCAGATACTTGGGATCTGGTCCATCTGAACCTACTGATTCAGAACTGTTTTCTAGAGATGCTCTGGAATCTGCATTTTTAGGAAGCCCAGTGTGATTGTTATGTGTAATAGTGTTTTGGCACTAATCCTCTGACAAGTGAAATCACAATTGGAACCCCCAAATACAACTGAACTAGGCCACATTCTGGTCTTTTCATAGATGCATGTATTCCGACCACTTACATGGGAATGCCCCCCATGAAAATATCCACTTACGGCACTCAGTTCTTCACTCTTTACTTCTTTGATTTCCTGGCCTGTTGGCCTCCATACCTTGACTCATAATAGTAACCTGACTTTTCCCTTTCTTTTTGGTGGCCACTCTGGGCAAAATTTTCAGACTCATGCACCATGACATAGGGAAGAGACAAACTGAGGCTACAGTCGGTGGACTAGCTGAGTTCTCTCCCTGTCCAGTTACTGCATCAATAGAGAAAACTCATTCATTCATTCACTCACTCATTTTCTCCTTCATTTATTCAATATATATTTATTGAACACCTATTACCCACCAGGCACTTTACTACACCCTGAGGATACAGCCATACGAAAACAGGCTTGGGACACATACTCTAGGGTTTATATTCCAGCAAGTGTTAAAGTAATTAGTTAACTGTTTAAACTTGTGAGTACTACAGAGAATACTATGTTTAGTGAAATAAGTCAGAGCAAGACAAATACTAGATGATATCACTTACATGTGGAATCTAAACAATAACACGAATGTATATGCAAAACAGAAACAGACTCACAGATACAGAAAACAAACTTGTGGTTATCAAAAGGGAGAGGGAAGAAGGGAGTGACAGATTAGGAGTATGGGATTAAAAGATACAAACTACCCTGTTGGTGGGAATGTAAATTGGTACAGCCACTATGGAAAACAATTTGGAGGTTCCTTAAAAAACTACAAATAGAACTACCATATGATCCAGTAATCCCACTACTGGGCATATACCCAAAGAAAACCATAATCCCAAAGGAAACATGTACCATATGTTTATTGCAGCACTATTTACAATAGCCAGGACATGGAATCAACCGAAATGCCCATCAACAGATGAATGGATAAAGAAGATGTGGCATATATATACAATGGAATATTACTCAGCTATAAAAAGGGATGAGATGGAGCTATATGTAATGAGGTGGATAGACCTAGAGTCTGTCATACAGAGTGAAGTAAGTCAGAAAGAGAAAGACAAATACTGTATGTTAACTCACATATACGGAATCTAAAAATGGTACTGATGAACTCAGTGACAAGACAAGAAAAAGGATGCAGGTGCAGAGAATGGACTGGAGAACTCGAGGTTTGGGAGGGGCGGGGGGTGAAGGGGAAGCTGAGACGAAGTGAGAGAGTAGCACAGACATATATATACTACCAACTGTAAAATAGATAGTCAGTGGGAAGTTGTTGTATAACAAAGGGAGTTCAACTCAAGGATGGAAGATGCCTTAGAGGACTGGGATGGGGAGGGTGGGGGGAGTCCAGGGAGGGAGGGGATATGGGGATATGTGTATAAAAACAGATGATTGAACTTGGTGTACCCCACAAAAAATAATAAATAAAATTATAAAAAAAAGATACAAACTACCATGTATAAAAGAGAAAAGCAACAAGGATATACTGTATAACACAAGGAAATATACCCATTATCTTGTATAACCTATCATGAAGTACAATCTGCAAAAATACTGAATCACTACGCTGTATACCAGAAATTAACATAACATTGAAAAAAAGAGTGATTATGGATTTCTGTGAGGGGTATACAGCAGTGATCTACCTAAGTACGGAAGGGACAGGAAAGTCTCTGAGGTGAACACTCCACAGTAGGCAGGACTCTACACCTTGGCCGAGACTGTGAGGTATGGATGAACAGGGGGCGGGGGCAATGCTGAGGTGTCTGCCTGCACAGGAGGCAGTTCATGCCAACACCCCAAGTGCAAAGGTGCTTAGCCAAGCGGCTGAAAAGCTAAGGGGAGACCGACAAGAAAGAAGGCTGATATCCTAGATCATGCTTGATCTTTAACTACACTAAAGGTTCTCTTCTTATTTTAAGAACCATGTGAAGTCCTGGGAAGGGGAATTAGGGGATGCAATCTGCATGTCAATCACTCTAGAAGACGAACAGGAGCGGCAAAAGGCAGAGCTGTCAAGAGACTATGGTACGTGGAAGACCAGAGTAACTGAGAGGGGGAGAGCAGCAGGCAGTGCAGGTGGAGAGAAGTGGGCAGTTCGGGGGTGTAGGAGAATCTGGTGATAGATGAAAATATAGGAAGAGGAAGAAGGTGGTGTCAAGGGTGACGCCCAAGGAATGGACGCATTGCTTTCCCCTTGTGAACCCTCATTTGCGGTGTCTCCTCAGGGGAGGAGGAGGAGAAACAGATGACAGACACTAAGAGCACAGATCCCAAATGACATGTGCTCTGCAGGCCCCTCAAGGCCTTCATCTACAACATGAAGAAAATGAGAGTACCTACTGCGTGGGATCACTGGGAAGAGTAAAGGGGTTAATACACATCAGCTGCTGAGGACAGCGTCTGGCATCCAAAAAAGCTCCTGTCACTATTACCTCTTCCTGCCTTGGCTTGTGTGGGAGAAGAAGCAAGGTATGGGCGTTAAAAGCCTGGGCTCTAGAAGCAGTTATACCTCACTGTGAATCCCAGACCTAGCATTTTAGCTACTATTTACTATTTAGCCACTATGTCATTTGAGCTCTATTTTCTTTGTAGTTAAGAAACTTTAAAATTTCTATTAGCTCTATGTTTGTTTTTTATTTCTTTTTCCAAATCTATAAACTATTTCAAATGTTCAAAAAAATATGGAAAATAATATATCAGGCACTCCGTACACATTCTCAGATTTAACAAATGTTTACGTTGTGCTTCACACCTACTTTTAAAGATGTAAAATGGTACAAGACCATGTTAAAGAACTCTCTCCGCTGACTTCCATTTCTTCCCTTTACAGAAGTAACTTATTCTGCAATTGGTGTGCATCTCTCTTGTACAGGTTTTTAAAATACTTTTATTACATATGTATATGTCCGTCATAATATATAGCATTGTTTTGTATGCTTAAAATTTTCACACAAATGGTACCATACTGGGGCTAAGTAGAATTTTTCCCAGGAAAAAAGAATGGTTTTAACATTTGAAAGTCTATTGCTAGAATTTGTCATGTGAACAGATTAATAAGGAAATAACACGATTATCTGAATACAGTACAAGCGTTTGATAAATATTCAATACCCATTCAGGATAAAATGTGTTCTTCAACTTGCTAATGTATCACGTTACACCAAAATTTCTTAACCTTGGCATTATTAATGTTTTGGCCCAGAAAATTCTTTGTTGTGGGAGCTACAGGTATACTGTAGGATGTGTATAGCCTGTAACACTCTCCTATTCATGACAATCAAAAACGTCTCCAGACATCGCCAAACGTCCCCTAGTGACAAAATAGCACTTGGTTGAGAACCACTGTGTTAGGCAAGTATTTAATCCCTATGAGACTCAGTTTTCTCACTTACAAAAAGGGGGAAATAATGGGACTAACACCATGGGAAATCTGTGCAATAAAATGATTTAATATATTTATGATGTGTGATGGCAATTTCCCAATAAGCCCTCAATAAACGTATTTGCTTGATGGTGGTCATGGTGATGGTGAGGATGGTGCTGATGATGATATCCACGTTGACGAGGGCGGGATAATACTGTCGAAAGATACACAAGCATGTTTGTGTTTTTGTTCTAAGGATTTCCTTCTCTCTCTCAGCCCCTCCTCACTCATCACAGAGGCCATCTGCAGTTATATCCTCCAGGAGGGATGACGCAGAGGAGTCAGTTTCCGGCTTCAGGGAATGTGTGGTCTCGTTGGCAAATAAAAGAGATTTGGGGAAGGATGTGCTGAATTAGGTGGGGAAATTTTCTACCCTGGTCTAGAACAAATGTCCTGGGCTGAGGAGAAAAGGAGGGATGGAGTGCTGCTAGGAGGATTAGTGGTCAGAGGGTTCCCTGATAGGAGGATCAGACCTGGAGGGCCTGCCAAAGGGACACAAGGCCACCTCAAGAGGCCTCGCATCCTCTGTGGGGCATCCCATCAGGGTCCACTGTATGTCTTCCACACTCCTGGGAACCAAGCAAGCTCCTATATCCCATCTACTGTGTTTATATGAACAGTGCTTATCATTCCACTGAGGCGGCCAATAGCTGACCTTGCAGGCTCTGTCCAGCAGGGCATTCCACACCTACTGCTAGCACACAGTGCACCTGAAACTGAGCAGCACCCTCTGTGGGGCACTTCCAAGTACAAAAGCCTTTCTGTGTTCCCCATCTCTTGTTTGTAAGAAAAAGGTTTCAGCCTCCTAGACCTTTTGTGAGTTTCAAAGGGCAGACTGAAACAGTTACCAATTAGGAGGGAGAGGAAATGCAGGAAGAAACAAGAGTGCAGTGATGGGGGCCTGATCCTGGTTCCCCTTTGGGGCACATGCATACATATATCTCAGTTCTTCTACAGGAAGTAACACCCCAACCCAGGAGGAGGATGGTAACTCCAGACTAAGCTCAAGCAGTGGAAGCCAGGCTGGTTGGAACCAGGAGGCAGATGACTGAGATTGCTGGAACACCACCTGGTTACATCCCCACCAACCGATCAGAGGAAGGTATTACACCCTGCAGCCCTACCCCCAAATGTTGCCTATAAAAACTCTTCCTGGAACACCATCGGGGAGCTCAGGTCTTGTGAGCATGAACAGCCCCATTCTCCTTGCTTGGCCCTAAAATTAACCTTTCTCTGCTCCAAACTATGACGTTTCAGTCTGGCACACAAACTGGGTCTGACAACACACTCAGTGCTGCTGTCTGTCCAGGAAGAGCCACACCTATCTGTGCCCTGGACACTGAAGGATACCTCATGTATCATGACCTACAGGAACAGCCTTCCTGTACATCTAGATGGCCCTTGACACCCTGGAGAAAGAGGGTGTGTGGGTGAGAAAGTCACCTTGCACCCATACCTCACCTTTACATAAGATGCAACAGGACCAGCCCAAGACCCCCACTGCTGCATTACAATTGTGTAGTTGTTGCTTTGTATCATGACAACTAATACTTGTTGCTGGGTAAGTAACAAAACTTGCCTGAGTCTCAATTTCCTCTACTATACGTGAGCCCGAAATCACTCAGCTCGAAAATTTTATGATTTCTCTACTTTTCCACAGATTAACTGTTCTTCATAAATATGTAGTAACTTATTGAGAAATATTCAATGTCATCAGTTTTAAGTCACGAAAGATTGAGATGTAAAAAATAAAATAAAAATGAAAAGTTGGGCTACTTTAACAGACAGCATGAATTGACTGCCAGAGAGAACTTGCTTATAAAATGCCAAATTAATGGCAGTTTTACTCAGTTTTTATTCACCTCCCTCACTTTCCTCTGCTATGATTTTTAAATAGTGCCTGCACCTGGGGCCAGAGTGTACTGACGTTAAAACACATCACCCAGACTTTAGAATCAACAGTGAAATGAACATCAGAAATGATAAAACAAGTGATCTTTAGGTAACAGCAGTTGCAGGCACTACCCCTATTTTACAGATAAGAAAACTAAGGCTTTGAAACGTTAAATAACTTGTCTCACATAATTATTAAGTGGAGAAGCCAGAATTCAAGGCCAGGAAGGCCAGCAAGATTTCAAACCCCACACTCATGATCAGAATACTCAGGTACAGATTCTATACATTTTATTCCATGCGTCATTTATATTCATATTGTCTCATTAACTTGCCGATTTAGTTGAATGGCCAAATACCATGGCTTTTCTTTCCTCTCTCACCACATCATTTTTATTCAGATCCCCTTCATTTGGAAAACCCATCACCACTTACAAGTTTGGGTTGAGCCTATAATTTCATACATTAGAGAGAACATTTGGTCAAAACAAAAGCATGAAACTTTCTAAGAATTTAAGCTACTCCTGTGCTTTTGTAACTGAGCCACTGACTCTCCCCTTCTCAGAGTAGAGCTAAATCTAAAGGGGACTACATTAAGAAATGAGTCATTCATCTTTCTGAACTAATTTTAAACACTTAGAAAATGAGAAATTCTGTGCAAATATGCTATGGGTTATTAAATTCTGGTTTGGACTACACTGCAAATGGGCGTGGGTAAATATCAGCCATAGAATGATAATTACTCAAATCCAACAAATTCCCATACTGCCAGAGCTCCACCCCGAGTGGATTTCCAACTTGAACTACCATATAATCAGACTGTTTATGACTTTTCATTGCAGTAAGGCCATAAACTAAGAAAGAAGAAGATCGACACATTTGAATACATAAAACTGCTTAAACTGGTATAGCAAAAGATACCACAAACACAAGTTAACAGACAAATTGAGGGAAAAGGAATTGACAACGTAGGTAACATACCTAGGTTAAATATTTATAATATCTAAAGAATTTCATCAAAAACAAAACAACCTAACTAGAAAATGGTTAAAGGGCACAAAGAGGTAATGACAAAAGCAACAGTGACCAACAATCATGTGAAAAGATAATTGAGATCACTGTTAATCAAGGAAATGCAAAGTAAAATAGACATATAATTGTATTATCTTTCAGATTAACAATGATGAAAAATGCATAAAACCTAGTGCTGGTAAGAATGTAGGGAAATAGGCACTCTTTTACACTACTGATGGAAGGTAATTTTGTAATATCTATAAAATTGTGAGTTCACCCACCTTCTAAGAAATCAACATCACTTCTCAGTAGTTTTGCTATGAAAATACTAGACATCTGTTTAAAGATACATATATATGTTCAGTAATGCTTAACATAATATGAAAAATTTTGGGAAAAAACTTAATGGCCATTATTAGGGGATTTGGATCCAAGAATCATAATTCATCCTTAAACTACTATGTAGGCATTAAAAATAGGTAGATGTAGATATACTGGTATGGAAAGATCATAATACATTGTTCATAATATAGTTTAGGCAATAAAGTTGTAAAACTATTATTGATATATTCCATTAGTAATGATATCAATAAAATTATTATTACAAAATAATAACCATTGCAAATGGTTATTGAAAAATGTCTAAAAGGATATAAGCTAATCTGCTAATGGTGTTTATCTTTTAGAGTTGCTACTAAAGAAAAATTTCACTATGTAGTGTAAACATTTAGTATTGTTTGTCCCTTTGACAATTAGCATGTATTATTCTTTCTCTCAATTAGAAAATGGCCAGAAAAATTTTTTAAAGACTTGAAGAATTAATCATTTCACTTTGAGAGGCTTCTAGAATAACCTAGGACAAGTGAATAGACATATATTCTGGGAATGATCATTCTATATCTAACCAATGACAGTTCATAATTCAGGGCAGTCATCTGTTTGAAGGGGAGTAATTGAATCTGCTTTAACAGAGTGGGTTTTTTTTTGGGGGGGGGTTGGTAAGACTGAGGAACATATGATGGGAAAATATGAAGTTTATTTTAATATTTTAAACCATTCAGTTTCTTCTAGGTATTAGTTTAGCCAAGCAAGATGGCAAAACTTATTCCTACATCACTTCCTAGGATAGTTGTTCAAAGCCAATGAGTCCATACAGGTAAAAAGTTATAAACTGAAGGACACTCAATGGGTATGATACATTCTGTAACTCAGGAAAACTCCCAAGTAATACTACATCAGTATTTCTTCAGAAGACACATCATTTGCTTTAGTATTTTCCCTGTGACTCAGTATCCAACTTGCATCTGCAAACATGCTTGTGGTCTCTGGATTTGCAACATCATCCATCAATCATAGGCAAGCTCTTATGAAACAACAGGTTGATCAGAGGAAAAGACAGTGCAGAGAGTGATATCATCAATATTAGTCATACAGCATTCACAACTTTGTTGTAACCTCCCGTGTAGTGGCACTATAATTTTAGTGGGAACTGTCACTAACATTAGTCACCTCCTCCAGATCCTGTAAGAGATGATGGCTATTCCAAATGAAACTGATAAAGACAGACTGGAAGAGTAAAACTTTGCTGCCAGATAGACCTGGCTTACTACATGTGCTGTTAGGTATATATCTCATGGCAAAGACAACACCAAACCAAAACTCATGTCCACTTTCTCCCTTACTTTCTTCCTCTACAGAAAAGGCAAAAACTAAATACCCACTTCCTCTGTCTTCGTCACTAAAGGTGTGGCCAGGGGACACTGATCTTCCCAACAAGACTACAGAGGCAATCTGTTGAGTCTACTTTCTTTCCTGGTTAGAGACAGAGGGGATGGAACAGGTGACTCTCCCCCTTCCTTGCTCCTACTTGGAATGCAGACTCGCCTCCTGCAGAAGCCATGCTAAATCTAAGAGGAGAAGGATGAGAATATCACAGAGGTGAGCGCCTTAACATCACAGAGTTGCTTAATCAGAGTCAGGAGCTGCTGACTTCCCCAGAGTTCTTTTTACATTAGAAAAAGAAAAACTTCTATTTGTTTACGTCACAGTTAGATGGATGTTCTGTTACTTGCTACTGAAAAGCATTTCTAATGCATACTAAATCATTTTAATCCACAGTTAGTGTCGGTTTACTCGTCTGCAAAATGGGGAGAGTAATGATTACCTTGCAGTGATATACACAAACATACACAATAAAATCTATGATATATCCACCCATATTCAAGTCATTGCTCAAGTGATAGTCCTCAGAGAGGCTCTACCTGAAAACGCTATATAATTAGCATCAAAACTTGTATGAAGAAAAAAAATATCAGTTTTTGTTTATTTGTTGTCTGAGACTCTCCACTAAATGAATCTCCCATGAGACCAGAAACTATGAGTTTATTGCTGTAACTCCAGCACTTAGAATAGTGTTTAGCACATAAATCATATTCAATAAATATTTGTCAACTACTGAATGAACAAATTAGTGTATGTAAAACATTTAGCATATAAATGCCTTAATAAATGATAGCGGTTTAGCCGTTGTTAAAATAGCCAAAAAGAGAATAATGGTTATTGTACAAGCAACACCCACTGGGAGAGACACAGCCCAAGGGCAAGAGGTCCTTACATCTACCCTGGAGATCGAACACACACATGTATAGAAAGATGTATACACAGCTGTTCAGAGCAACACATCTTTTGTAAAAGCAAAATAACACAGTTTAAATATCCACAGATATGCTAAATAAATTTTGGCACATCCATATCATGCAATAATGTGGTCATCCTGACAGAAGATGAGTGAGTGGATGGATGGAATGGAGTGAAGGCTAGGAGAGCAGAATGGGAAGGCTCTTTTTGTGGATCAAATCTTGTCTCAGGTAAAGGAGATCTTTCACACCTGGATTGCTCTAGATTGGGACTGACACTCCTTGACTGTTTTGAGGCTCTGCCTTGGAAGAGTCTGTGTCCTGTAGTGTTGTCCACCAAATCTATATACTGTGTGTGTGTGTGTGTGTGTGTCCTGTTAAAAGGCTTACAAAGACAATGAACAAAACTTTCACTTTTCAAAAGGAAGAACCACTCGTTGAAATGAAAACAGTGCAAAGGATCTCTGAGATTATCCAATTTTTCTTCCTCTTTTATGGAGCAAATAGCAGACATAGTGAGATTATAAGTAAACTTGGCCATCATAAGGATACTGAATGATACTGTTGAAAGTAATAATACTTTCTAAACAATACACTATTGATGGCCCACTGGGTGGCAGGTGCTGAGCTAGACATTTTACACACACTAGCTCTTTTTATCCTCATGACCACACAGAGAGATAGGTTATGGTCAACCCTGCTGTTAAAAAGCTTAGAAACAGCCAGCTACCGGAGATCTCAAAGGTCCTGTGTCAGAGGCCCAGGGCTCAAACCCAGGCTGATCTGACTCCAAATATCATCCTCTACATCATGCATGCTGTCCTCACCCTACATGTCTTCTGCATGTTATGGTGAAACCAATTCAAACTCAACATCCCTTGTTCATTCTTGAACACATTCATTTTCACTTTTATGGGAGATGATCCAAAAGTTGATTACCATGAATTCTTTCATTTACTTTAAAAAAAAAAATTTCACAGTTCTCTCCATCTTGAAGTATGCATGTTCAGCTCCGCAGGGTTTCTTACAGGCAAACCCAAATCAACCTTAGGTTTTAATTCTAACTTAACAACTTTGCCCAACACAACAATATGGGCCAAAATTCACACACTCTTGAAAATTTGTATCAGTTAGCACTCTCTACATAAATCATCTTTAGTCCATCATTAGGATGACTGGTCAATAGGTTCCAATAATGTAATGTTGCAATAAAAACTAGATATTATCCTAGACATCTAGCACATGTATGCATAAAAAGACATAGACACAGATGTTCACAGCTATACCTTTTTCATAAAAGCAAAATACTGCAATTTGAATGTCCATCAATATGTTAAATATGTTGTAGTACATCCATATCACGGAATAACGACCAGCACTTAAAAAGAATGATCTAGATCTATGTGTACTGATGTGGATAATCTACATAACAGAGTAAGTAAAAAAAAAACATAGAACTAATAATAAAATATGATCCCATTTACTTAAAATAATCATGAAGCAAAACATACATCTTGCTCTCTGCACAATCTATACATGGGCATTCCTGCCAAAACATCTGCAAGACACACATACCTAACTAGCATTAACGGGGCAAAGAAGAGGTTGAAGCGTGGGGATACAAGTGTAAAATTCCTCTGTTCTTCACTATAGGAATTTTACAAGAAATTATTAATTTATACTTGTATAGTAAACAAATGACTAAAACCTTAAGTCTGAGCAACGGAGTCCAAAACTACAACATATAAACATAATCTGCAACACATAAGCAAATCTCCCACCTAATTCCAAGTTTCCTTTCATGAGAAACGTCTCAAATACTACACAGTTATCGTTCAGGGAACTAAGCAATTTATTTTTCAATTCAGAACATCCACAAAAAATACATATCTTGATCCTCCACGGCCTTGGCTTGGCTCTGAGAAAGTGCTGATCACTCTAACGCCTGTTTCACAAAAACAATGAGGACCACCACCACCACCATCACATCCCAACCACAGACTGAAGCAGCTTACCTGTTTGTGAATAGTCCCAGGGAAAAAAAACAAAAACAAAAAAACTTTAAAACCATTTACATTCCTTCTGGAAAAGAAAACAAGAATGCTCCTTAGAAAGCTAAAATACATTGAAAGAGGAAGGCGAGACACAGAAATCACTTCCAACTATGTTCAATTATAAAGAAGAAAAAAGGTGTCTGGGAGCTTTCCTCCTTAAAGCATCTCTGTGACTCCTGTTTCCAGAAGCTCCACACCATCTCCACCAAATTAAGAGGAAATGAGTTGAGGAGATCAAGGTAGTGAAAGCAAATTGTCCATTCACTCCTGGCCGCCTCAGAAGTCATTACTGAACATATTTCAGAGGATAATAAATAAAACTGATTGGGTGTGTGGTTAAGAGCACTACAGGAACCTGGAGCGCCTTTAAAGAGCATTGTGCTGAGAGAAGAGTATTAAAAAGTGAGATATTTCCTCTCTTCACATTTAAATGTGGTGGCTTGGGAGAGAAACCCTACTTGAAATGGATAGGAGTAATTTTCCATCATTATGGAAACCTTAAACCACCTCTGACTGCTTACACCGTCATCTCTTAGCATCCTAGTAAATTGCAGTTATTTGTTCCAAACAAACAGAAAGGCCCATGGTAAAATGGAGCAATTTAAGGCTCCAAGAATACGACACCTGTAATTCAATTTCATGGCAGCTGGTTTCACAACATGCTCCTCTACCTCCGCTTATGACATAGGAAACTTCCTTCCAAGTGTAACAACTCTTCTCTCGCTAAGCCAAGGGCTCAAGGCGATAAGTGGACCTTAAATGGACAGAGACACTCATCATAGGCAAGGTATAACTCAGCTTCGGTTCCCCAGGCAGCTTGACATCCACGAGGCGCTGAGGCTAGCAGGGAATTATTAAACTCTCTCAACTCTGAGGGTGAAGCAAAGAAGGATTCTAGAAGAAGCTCTCTGGAAAAAAAAAAAACACCCACCAATTATCACAACCAATCCCAATATGTAAGACAATAAAGAAGGAGCTACACAAAATATATGCGTGTGTATACATGTACATATGTATATATTTAGAAAACCTAAACTATCCTTTATGAAAGAACTACAATTAAAACACAAGACTGCAAATAGCAACAGCTGATTAAAATCTGATGGGTGGGATGAAACCTTAAGAAGTTAATTTGGTGACGGTCTGCTACCCCATGCAAACCAGTATTAATATTAATACTGAGTGAGCACTTACCCCTGGGCTAACCAACTTCAGTGAATTTCCACAACTCCAAGAATTTAGGACCACTACTGTCACTCCCATTTTAAAAAGGAGAGAAATGAAGCTCAGAGAGGTTTCGAACTCACCCAAGGTCACACAGCCTGTAAGAGGCTAAGCAGGCAATTCAAACGGTGGCAGAGTGATCCACACCTAGTTGCATCCCACAGTGTCATGCAACTTGCCTATATGGCTCAAGGGAATGTTTTCAAAATGCTGTCATGAAAACTGACCTCTGGCTAGTGTTTATACAGTGCTACCCCACATAGTGCCACACAGTGCCTTACTAATTTCTTGTATTAACCCTAATGGTATGAAAGGGTATGATTATCCTGATTTTGTAGTTGAGGACATTGAGACTCAGATAAAGCCAAGGGACTTGCCCAAAGTTTCACAAGTTGCAAAGGAAGACACAGAACTTGATCCCAGAGCTTGATACCAAAATTTGCCTTCTCTGTAGGTCTGAGATTGGAATATATGTTGACGTTCAGGGTGTTGAACTCAAGTTGGTGTGAACTTACATTGGCTAGGTGGGCATTTATTAAAAGGGCGGTGGTTCGATTTGGATTTGATAAGAATATATACAATGCAGGACTTCCAGATATTTCTCTTTGCATCAAGAAGTTTCTCGACATTTGCGTTTTAAGTGAGTGCATGCTGTTTTAAGAGGTTTAGCAGATTTGTAAACATTTACCACTGATTAAAAAAATGGCTTAACTCTCTCACTTCATCCCAGCTTGACATATATACACTACCAACTGTAAAATAGATAGCTAGTGGGAAGTTGCTGTATAACAAAGGGAGATCAACTTGATGATGGGTGATGCCTTAGAGGGCCAGGACAGGGAGCGGGAGGGAGGGGACATGGGGATATATGTATAAATACAGCTGATTCACTTTGGTGTACCTCAAGAGCTGGTACAAGAGTGTAAAGCAATTATATTCCAATAAAAAAGAGCTTAAAAGAAAAAAAAAACAAAAACGGCTTAACTCAAAGAAGCAAAACTATCATTTCAGGAAGAGGGCACCAGACAGGGAAATTTCATTTTCTTCAAGTCCTTCTACCCATATTTATTAAAATTACCTGAGAGATGGGGCAATAGAGAGAATCACAGTGAGACATAAGGAAGAACTTCTCTATTTTAATGGCTAGAGATTTCTCAATGGTGCATCATTAACTGCAGGCAGGATCTGAACTATAAAAGACATGGAGGTGAAAACAGTCCCTAGCAGGGGAGCTCCCTCTTCTGCTGGGAGGGAACCAAGGTCATGAAGCAAATGCCTCTGCTACTGAGGAAGTAGACTGAGGGCTAGGATGCACCAGAGGAGAGAGCACTGAGAGGTTGGTACAGCAGCATGTACCACAGAAGTCTACTTAAAACAAAGGAAAGGATTCTGCAGCAAGATGTAGCCTCAGGTTCAGAGGAACTAGGGACAGTATTTAGGATCACAACACAACTTCTTTTGTACAGGACAAGACTACACAGAGTGTCTGAATATAGTTAAATAATGGGGATTCTGGTCCCATTCTCTAAAATTTGCCTTCAACAGTCTTCAACATCTTGCACTCAGGCAGCCATGAACAGTTCCAGAATCTCCCTGTTTGGCCAGAGAGGGTTGCTACTATGCTTCATGGTTGGTTGTCCCAGGGCCCAGAAGGAATGCTGAATCTACACTGACATTCATCTGTATGCATAGCTGGGGTAAGTTAAGCATAGACAGGAGTTGATGGCCTTTCCTTAGCAGAGTTGGGCAGATATAGCAGCTGCTGGCCCATCAGTAGATATGCAGTTCTGGTCACATGATGGAGGGGAACTGCATGGCCTTTGGAGTCATAATTTTGGAATCCAGTCCTAGCTTTGTCAGAGACTGACTGTGCCTTCCTAGTTCCTTCTCAGAGGCCCAGCATCCTTATCTATGAAGCGAGGAACCTTAATACAGTGTTCATAGATTAAATTAGCAAATTCATATATTCAGTGCAGAACACAAAAGATAGCCCACCGTAGATACCCATGAAAAGTGCTTTTCTCTTCTTTCCTTCCATTCCCAAGTTCATGGCAGAAAGGAAGATGATGAAGGATGTTTAGGCCAAAAGGAAATACCCAACTGTCTTAAGGGAAAAACACTACCCTGGTCATAAATCATAGAAAAGCAAAACAGATCAAGATTGTATATAGATGGGTTTACTCTGACTATAGCATTAAGTGACTGTAAAAGAAAGTAGCCATTCACATGTGCTGCTATCTTCACAAATAGCTTCCATGGAAATCAGCTCAAGTGCAATGAGTGTTGTGGGGCTATGAAAGCGGAACAAAATCTGAATATCTGCAATGGCATGCACCAAAGCATCGATTTCTTTGTGCTTCAATGTCAGATGATTTTCATTTTTCCGACTTGTAGAGATCATTTTTATTTATTACGAGAAAGACAAATTAGTTGTGAAAAATACAGTAAAACACTAAACTTTTATATTTCAACAGAGCACCTACTGAAAACATCATTGCAATAGCAGAAAGAAGAATAAAGAAAGCTGGGGTTCTTCCTAAGGAACAAGTCAGCTTTATTAGTCATGGAATTTTGTACAAACCATTCCCTGAGTCTCAGTTTTATCTCCAGGATGAGAAGGTAATAATGATTTTTTTTTTCTTGTGGGGAGATTGTGAGGATTAGATAAGACAACATATGAAAAAAAGTTAGAACAATGCCTAAAATGGAGTTAGCACTCAAGAAGTGTTATCATCACCACCACTGTTATTGTTCTAGATCATTTTATCAGCCAAGAGGGCAACTCTCAAGCAAAACAAGAAATTCAGGGAAACTGTTACATGGTATGGTGGATTTAGTGACTTTTTGACTCATTTAAATCAGATACAGTTATAAGTAGGTGTTTCAGGGAGATATCAAATAACCGATTTCATAAAATTACAAATATAAATTTCAAAGCTTGTTGATGAAAAGCATCTGTCTTAAAAGGCTAAATTATTCCAGAAAAACTGCCAGTGTCTGCAACTTCTGTTTGTTTTCCTTTTCAATTAAAGTCGATAAACTTTTTTTGAACACGTGTGATGAGCTGACTGATGAGCTGGTCACTATGGAAGATGCAAAGACAACCTTGGCAGTTGCCTTAATGGTGTGTAAGGTACTTTTTTCAATACCCATGATGACAGAAAACCTTTGTCCTTGAGTGTTAGCACTGATTATTGGAAACAGTTCAAATTAGTTCATAGCCAAAAGCAGGCAGGTGACTAAACTGAGTAATAAAACTCAGGCCTGCTCTAGCGTCAGATTTTCCCGTGTGCCTCAAAATAATTCTGAAAGTAATTTTTCAAAGGGCTTTTGCAAATGAGCATTGGCAGCACAGCTGAAATTAGTCCATGGATCACTAAGGTGACTACTCTAAAAAGACAGCATTAAGATTTCAATATTTAAGGGCTGGTGGTTTCATCAGGAACCAGTCTCTTAAAAGACCTGCAGCAGAGCCCAGATTTTCTACTCCCTTTGTGTCTTCCTGGGCCATTTAGTCCTGCTCTGCACACACAGCGCAAGCCCAATCAAGTACCTATTCTACCACTCTGCCGACTGTGAAAGATGCCCACAGGTGACGACCCATGACTTCCCCCCCCCCCCCCAGTTTCTCTAAATGGTTCAGCACACTTTCTTATTTCAATCTTGCCACACTCAAAGCATAACTCACTGCCTTCCGCTGCCACCATATGTCCTTTTGCTCCTGCTTCTACCTCGGAAGGTTTTGTAGCATGCAAACTCACAGGGCTCTCAGAAGGCACAGTATCTGCAAAGAAACCACTGGAACAAGTGTCTAGAGGGTACTGGGAGTCCTTACTATGATCCAGCTGAGCGAAAGGGCAGGAGGAATCCTGTCAGTGCCATTTGCATGCCAAAGCCCCAATACACCCTAGACCAGTAATTAAGGTGAGTGCTCTGGAGGGAAGGATTCAGAACCATTTCCAAAGGTAAATAGACACATTAAAGGTTCTCACACACACCTGATAGGACGACTTTCCCAAGTCAGTAAGGCATCACCGGTTTACAGTTGGTCAAATATAGTGATTAAGAAAATAAGCTCTTAGACTTGGGTTCAAATTCTTGAGTCTACCCTTGATTGCTGTGTGACCAGGCACACATCATGTCACCTCTCAAAGCCTCAGTCTTCTCATCTGTAATATAGGGATTCTAATAGTTCCTAACTCATTAGATGTTACAGTGATTAAATGCAATAAAGCATGTGACACATAGTAAGCGCTTAACAATTACTTATAGTTATTATTATTATTAGTTAGAAAGTCTTCAGACCATAACTATTTGCTCAACTCCTTCTATCACCGTTAAACAACTACATGGGTTTTTCTTCATAAGAAACATGCACTTGCCAAATACAGAAGCACAAAGCTTCTACCATGCCAAATACCTTTCTGTTTTTATGCATTAAAAAAAAAAAAAAACTGCTCTTTTCAATGAAAACTTACATTAGTCTGTAGAAGCTTGGATTAAATAAGGATTTAAAAAATGATTCTGCAACAGACCAAAAGTAAGAAAGCAAAAACAAGAAGTCCCACAGTCGGCTTAATAACTGCCTTACTTTCCTACTTCTTGAAATAACTGATAACTCTTGGTCTTAATATCTGTCCAGTAGAGATTAAACCTTGCCAGGGGATAGTAGGTGAGCAACATATAGCATGGCTAATTGGATTTTTAATCTTCACTAGTCTTTAGTAACAAATACCCACAATGTTTATTTGTTGGCTGCAGTGCTAAATTGTCAGCCAATTAAATGCCAAAGGGAACAACTGGTTACCTGGATATTGATAGTGATTCATACTTGGTTTTCAGGGAAACATTTTAAATTATTTCCCATCTAAAGTATACAAATTAAAGCTGCAGTTGAATTAAAATGAGAAATGTAAATACTCATCAGCCAAAGGAAAATTATTTTTAAAGACTAATTGAGATGTAATTGCCCCAAAATTAAAATATACAGAATAATAAAATCTAAAACTAAGATAAATTTTAAAGTGAATAAAGGGGAGCATATATTTTTTGTCTTTAAGCAAGGCATAATTCTCCAAATATTAGCTATTGAATAACAGAAGCAGAGTAGAGAAGGAATCTGAAGCAAGTGAAAGGTAAGTTGGGTTGATATTTGATATTCCTGATACCTCGTTAGAATATCAAAAATTTCAGTCAGTGAAACTGACAGGCAAAAGGTTATAACTAATGACTGTACTCCTGGAAGTCCTAATTACTGAATTCATAGCTAGTTTTTCTGCCAAATCTTTCTTAGTCCCCATCATCACTTTGCCATTGTCATATAATCACAATGCTTGAGTTCTTCAAAGTGAGATGTGGGATTTCCGGTTACAGTAATGGAATAACATTATCTCAGACCCTAAGGGGACTCACAGTGGAAACTGAAAACTACCAGCCATTCTGCGTGTGTCTGTTTCAGCATTCGGGGAGAGAAGCCAGAGCCTTGGGTAAGTTATATTTTTGTCCTGTAGGGAATCTCTCGTATGCACCCATGTAGGTATGCAGATATAAAGCAAGTGCCTACTGACTATTTTTGCGGAAGTCTTAAAACTGTAAAGCACCCAAAATGCAGGTGCGTCCAGACGTTAGGCTTCTGGCTTAGTGAAGTAAAATGGGTTCATCTCTATTAGGCCTCTCTCCTTTGAGGTGTATTTAAGTTTTTTCTGAATGTAAATTTTAATTAGACTATCTTGAAAATGACTGTTTTCGCTGAGATGGGGGGATAGCATAGGCTTTTAACTGTTTTTGTGCAAGGATTTGCTCAAGCTGATGGAGCCTGGAGCCTGCCAGGAGAGAGATGCAGGCCTGAACTCTCCACCCCACGCTTGGTAAAAGTCATAAGGTACACCTGGCCTGGGCTTGGTGCAGGGCTGGGGCCTGGATACTGGTGTCCTACCCCTGATGTAAGCGAGCAACTCAGACATGAGTAAGCATTCTGTCAGTCCCTAGGAGGGCTTCCCCTGAGCCCTGGCAGGGGCTGGGCTCCTCAGGAAGGAAGTGGGTGTTAGCACTGTCAGTTATTACAGAGCAACAAAGGAGAGGTGGAGAAAAGTGGGGAGAGAGGGAGGGAGAGAGAAGGCAAGGAGGAGGAGGAAGGAAAAGGAAGAGAAAGAGGAGAAGAAGGGGAGGGGAGGGGGAGGGAAAGGAAAGGAAGGGAAGGGAAGGGAATGGGAATGGGAGCATAGATGAGGGAAAGGAAAAGGAGAGGAGAGGAGGGGAGAGAAGGAACAAGTCAAGTCTTTTGTATGATGCCCTGGAAAACTCTACCTACAGCAAAATCTCTGTTTCTGATCCGCAGTTGGTGACTTTTGTTTGTTTGTTTACTAAAATATGTTTTTCTCTCTCTGTAGCTCTGAGGTTAGGACAAGGGCTTTGGAGTCAAATGTCACAGTTTGAAAGCCCAGATGAGAGCCTTCTAAAACCCAGCAGTCTGTGACCTTGAGAAGACCAGTTAATCCCTCTGCATTTCAGTTTCCTCAAATGAAAGCAAGTGGAATAATAAATCCACCTTTCTTGGAGCTGCTATGAGAGTCGAATAATACGTATGGTGTTCAGTGTACTGCCTGACACATAGGTAGAACATTGTGTGAAACAGAAAATATCATTCAAATCATATTTTTAAAAAAACATCTCTTAAAACATTGATTGTAGGTATAAAATCTTATTCAGCATTTACTTAAATCCTAGCAACCCAAAGTCACTCTAAAAGCAGCTCAACAAAATAGGCTCAAAAACCAAGGAAACAAAATATAAAATCTTTCTAAACCATGAAGCTGGATGGTCTTAGGACAGTAAAGACTATTCAAAGAGAAAGATTCCACTAAGAAAAGTAGGTATGCAGACCGCCTCTTTTATAAGCTGTATGAAATTAGGGACATATTAAACAATGTCACTTAGCATGCTCTCCAGCCCAGACTCAGGATTAAGACCTGGAGAAACCACACAGAGGGAACTGAAGAGAGGATGGAAAAGAAGAGACAGTTCAACACTAGCCCAGGGTACCTGGCAAAGGGCCTGGCTCACAAATAATAGTGAAATAAATGAATGAAGAAACACGAAGAAAAACTACAGCTGACTGTGAAAGGCTGATTAATGTGCTCAGCTACGTCACATTAAACTGAGAAATGAGGCCAGGTACCCAGAAAGGATCTTACTGTAGCTAGGTGGTACAATAAGATTTCCACAGTTGGTAGTGAACTTGTATTTGGGCTAACCTTGGATTATGTTCATAGTAATTCTATTGTGGAGAATGAGGCACAGAGAGAAGAAGAGGGTGAGGGATGTGGTCTTTGGAGAATAGAGTCCCGAATTTGGGGGGCATTGGAGACAAGGTCCTGATGCAGGACATGTGAAGAGTTTTGCTGGTGGTTAGGATGAGAAATCCCTCCTACTTCTCAACAAAAAATTATTTATCAAAATAGCAGCTCCACCTTACTGTGTGCCATATGCAGTTTATTGTATGTCAACTGTATCTCAATAAAAGTTCTTAAAGAAAAAAAAAAACGCTTACTGTGTGCCTTCTTATGGCAAACACAGGGAAGTCTGCCTAGAGGACTTTAATTTCTCACAGAAAAACCTGGGGGAGCGTATTATTATCTCCATCTCACAGGCTTGGACTTGCTAAATGCACAGTATTTCTAGTACATGATTAAACTAGGACTCAAAAGGCGCTCTGAGTCAAGATTTATGTTTTTGACTAATTTTTTAATTGTCACCATGCTTATATTCAATTCAGAGATATTCATTGCCTGTATTAGATGCAGTAACATTATTTCTTTTTTTAAAATTTTTACTGGAGCATAGTTGCTTTACAATGTTATGTTAGTATCTTCTGTACAGCAAAGTGAAAGCTATACGCATACCTATATCCCCTCTTTTTTGGATTTCCTTCCCATTTAGGTCAACACAGAGCATTGAGTAGAGTTCCCTGTATATACAGTAGGTTCTCATTAGTTATCTATTTTATACATAGTATCAATAGTGTTTATATGTCAATCCCAAACTAAAAATAGAACTACCATGTGGCCCACTAATCCCACTACTGGGCATATATCCAGAGAAAGCCATAATTCAAAAAGACACATGCACCCTAGTGTTCATTGCAGTGCTATTTATAATAGCCAGGACATGGAAACAACTGAATGTCTTCCAACAGAGGAATGGAAAAGAAGATGTGGCACATATATACAATGAATATTACTCAGCCACAAAAAGGAGTGAAATTGGGTCATTTGTAGACACGTGGATTGACCTAGAGACTTCTCATACAGAGTGAAGTAAGTCAGAAAGAGAAAAATGAATATCATATATTAACTCATATATGTGGAATCTGAAAATACTGGTATAGATGATCTTATTCACAAAGCAGAGACACAGACGTAGAGACAAACATATGGACACCACGGGGGAAGGGGGGGTGGGATGACTTGGGAGACTGGGATTGACATATAAACATTATTTCCTTTTAAGCAGAAGGCACTGGCCTTGCTTCTCAAGGAACACAAAATCTGGCTGGGAATGTGATGCATGAAGTTAATGGCAGAAGAGAGTGGTGGTGAAGAGTGGATTTTCTGAATGTCTGCCTGGTTTATTTCCCATCTCTGCCTTTCCCCAGCTGTGCGACCTTGGGCATTTCACCCCTTTAAAACCTCATTTACTTCATCTGTAACATGGAGTTGACAATAATAATAATACCAATCTCCTTGTCTTGTTGCGAGGATTAATTTAGTTCATACATGTCAAATACGTAAGATGGGAACTAGCACAGGATAAGCAACCAATGAAAGTTAACTCATTAATAGGGTGCGTCAGAGTGTTAAACCTACACACACACACACACACAAAATTCATTGCGACCCTCACAATAATTCCACGAGGCAGGTAGGAGAGATGTGAGCCTTCACTATCACCTAGCAATACCATGATATTGTCCTGGCAAACCCACCCCCCACTCTCTTAGGAGACTTCCATAACTTCCCCTCTCTTCTCAAGCCCTTGGTACTTCTCAGCTGTTGACCTTCCTTCTTACTTCGCTGACAAAAGTGAATTCATCAAAAAAAGAAAAGACCTTCCACAAGTTCCCAACATGGAATCTATCTACCTCTCTGCATCTGTGCCAGCTCTTCCCTTCCATGTTATGATGAAGTGTTCATGTTCCCATCTGTGGTTGGCAAAATACTGCCCCCCCCCCCAAAGATGCCCATGCTCTAACCCTCAGAACCTATGAATATGTTACATTATATGACAAAGGGAAACAAAGGTAGCAGATGGAGTTAAGGTTGTTATTCACCTGAATAGGGAGATTATTCTGGATTATTTCAGTGGATCCAACGTAATCACATGGCACCTTAAAATGGGAAAGAGGGATGCAGGAAAACCAGGTCAGAGTGATTCGATGGGAGTATGACTTGACCCCACTATTGCTGTCTGTGAAGATGAAAAAGATGGCCACAAGCAAGTGAATGAGAGTAGCCATTAAAGCTGGAAAAGGCAAAGACATGGATTCTCCCCTAGAGCCTCCAAAAGGAACACAGCCTTGCTCACACCTTGATTTTGGCCCAGTGAATCCCATTTCAGACATCTGACATCCAGAACTATAATCTTGCCTTGATGTAGGGAGCCAGGTTTTATACCACCATACGGAGTGGTCATTAGCTACAGTTAGATGCAGACTGCCCCAAGGGAGAGCGTGACCTTGCAGAAGGCAGCTTTCTTCAGTTGAGAGCAGTTTCCAAAGATTGATTCAGCTGAGTTCCCAGCAGCAGAAGGAATGAATACATCAGTACGGACAGGGGAAATGAGCAGCACACCACAGTGTCAACTACAAGGACTTTCCCCTTCCTCCTTCCTCCATCTGAGATGTTTTTCCCCCAGATACAGGCAAGCCTCCCTTTTTCAACTCCTTCAGATCTTTATCAAATGTCATTTCTCACTGGCCTTCCTTGACCACCCTAATCATTACTTTCCTACCCCTGGCATCTATATCCCTTTCCTGATCTATTTTACCCCCACAGCACTTATCTGGTACACATTAGTACTTTATTATTTTGTATTATAACCTCTCTTCCTACTCTAGGTTGAAACCCCTGAAGCTGAGGACTCTGGTCTGTATTGTTCATTGCTTTACATCCAGCACTCAGAATAGCACTTCGCCTCTAGAGACAGTCAATAAATATTTGCTGAATGAATGAACAGATGAGAAAGCAGAGGATTAGAGAAGCTGAGTACTTACCCAAGATCATATAACAAGCATGAAAAACTAGTGAGGTTCAAGATGTAAATCCAAGTTTTTGGACTCAAAGTCTAGTTCTCCAGTGTTTCCTTGAACAATCAGGTTATCCTCCCTGACCACTCTTCATATGTTAACTAAATATGAAGAAATGATCAAAATGGCACTATTGATCCCCAAATGAAGAAAAAATTAGGTGGGCAGGGAGAGACAATATTAGAATATTATCAGTAATAAGTGGCCATATTTTGACTCAAAATACATCATTTAATCCATTTGGAAATATGATCTTCATAGATAATTCATTCAACAAAAGTATTTAGTACCTATTACATGACAGGCACAGTACTGGGGGGATAAAGTTGTTGAAACAACATAGACAGTTCTGTCACCTCCTGGACTTCTGAAAGCCTCATCCTATAAGATACATTCAGGCAATAAGATATATTGTTTGGCTTCCCTAACAATAGAGGAGCAACTAACATACACATTTTTAAACATACTCTGAAAATTACTCTGTTGAGTCACTCATATTTTATCCCAAATATGTCCTTTAACTTTTGGATTTTAGCAATGGCAGGCTAGTAACACTGTAGCTCCTCTCTACATCTGAATGGACCAAGAAGCAGAGAAGGTAAGTGATCTGGGCTGAATTGTAGCCCCCTCAAGAGGAATGTCTAAGTTCTAACCTGTGAATATAACCTTATTCAGAAAAAGGGTCTTCACAAGATATAATAAAGAAAAGGATCTTGCGATGAGTTCATCCTAGACTAACAAGATAGACCTTAAATTCAATGACAAATGTCCTTAAAAGAGAAGACAGAGGAGGAGAAACAGTGACACAAAGAGATGGCCATGTGAAAACAGAGGCAGAGATTGGAGTTACACTCCCACAAGCCAAGGAACACTTGGAGCCACCAGAAGCACAAAGAGACAAGGAATGATTCTCCTCTGGAGCTTTTAGAGGGAGCATGGCCTTGTGAACACCTTGATTTTGGACTTCTGGCCTCCAGAACCATGGAGGAACACAGTTCAGTTGTTTTAAACCAGCAAGTTTGCAGTAATTTGTCACAGCAGCCCTAGGGAACTAACCCAGCAAGTGTTCCCCGGATGATGAAAGTAAACCCCAGCATCTTCATTATCTTTCATAAAAGCTCAAAGTCTGAGCACTCATCATCTGTCAGAGAAGACTCTCCATGCATTTGTAGTTTTGATTTCTTCTCCTCAGAGCTGATTAAATCTAGTCTGATTTTGTTTTAAACTCAGTGTTCCATTGGTCATAGATGTTCCTAACTTCAAAAATAATCTAGTTTTAAACAAGCCAGCTGCCAAGTCAATAAAAATCACCTCCTGCAAGCAAGTAATATCTGTGAAAGATTTACAAGAAACAGCAAGAAGGAACTAAATCACGCATGGGAACAATTTAGCCCGTGGCACGCCCACCCCAGATGTGCCAGAGGGAATGCCAACACAGCGGAAGCTGGGAGAGGCAAAACAGGAAGCACAAGGAGGCAACTTCAACAGGACGCTGAAAAGAGCATTCTAAATTTTTAAAGTGGAAATGCAATTACTTCAATGTTCACCTCCTCCAACTATTACAAGTAATACTTATTCCTTCTTCTTCTTTGAATTACAAAGGTGCTCAGCATCAATATTACATATTTTACACTTGATTCCCTATAGTTGTGCAATGCCAGTTAACTGTTAGGCAACTGTCTTTATAGCTAATTCAGTAAACCTTTTGAGGGTAGATACAATCTCCTATTTTCTTCTCTTATATCCTCAGCTTCCTTTCAGGGCCTAGTAAAGAGGAGATCATTAAGAGATACTTACTAATTGATCTATCTTTATATTCCTGTTATAAGTGTCTATTCTAATGTTATAACTATTCTGACTAATGATACCAAACATTGGTGTGTCAGTGTATGTGTATTTCGAAAAAATAGGCAGCACGCTCATCTATGTGCGTCTACACCCGCCCCCGCTCACACACTAACATGCTGCAGAAATATTTGACCCTAAATCAATTCTAGAAAGAACTATCATCACGTCTCAGTGTTCTAATATGTTAGATAATTATTTTTCACAAAGGAGAACCAGAAAGATGAAAATATCTCTCATGCAGCCTACGATGGAGTGTTTGCATAAATAATATTAGAACTGAAAGATTCCTGTCAAATGTCCAAATCTGAGATATTACACATTGCATTATATACAATTAGCTACAAGTCTACCCTGGTTCAAGAATACTTCAAATACTTTTGGGAAAATTCATAACAATAATGTTAATTTAGCCTCATTCTGGTCCAGCCATTTTTCGAAAAACTTTACATTCATTGAATTCACTTATGTATTAAATCATCAAATAGTCATAGAGTGTGTGATGGTCAATTTTATGTACCAACTTGAGTGCGCCAAGGGGTGTCTAGACATTTGGCCAAACTTTACTCTGAGTGTTTTATGAGAGTGTTTTTAGATGAGACTAACATTTGAATTGGTGGCCTGATCAAAGCAGACTGCCCTCCCTAATGTGGGTGGGTCATTCTATCTTTTGAAGACCTGAATAGAACAAAAAGTCTGAGCAAGTGGAAACGCCTCCTGCCTGACTGTTTGAGCTGGAACATTGGTCTTTTTTCAGTCTCTGGACTCAGACTAAAATATCAGCTATTCTTGTGTCTCGATCCTGCTATCTGTCGGACTAGGAAATACACCACCAGCTTTCCTGGTTCTCAGGACTTCAGACTCAGAATGAACTACACTACACGTAGGTTCTCCTGGGTTTCTAGCTATAGCCAGCTGCAGATCTTGGTACTTCTCAGGTTTCAGAATCATGGGAGCCAATCCTTATAATAAATCTTTCTACATTTATATAGGGATTATTATATAGGGATTGTATATGAATATGTATACACACATACACACACAAACACACACCCCGCTCTCCCATTGTTCTGTTTCTCTTGAGGACCCTGACTAATACAGAGTGCAGACTTGGTAAACGCTAGGTCCTGGGACCACCACTGTAAACAGAACAGACTGAAAATCCATGTTTTAGAGGTCTTACATTCTAGTCGTTTAATCTGAAGAGAAAACCATAAGGTATCCCTACTAATAGTTCTGTAGCCCTATTTTACAAATAGGTCCTTAAGGATTGCTTTAAGCCCTAAGCCTGGGTCACTAATCAAATGGATTCCTGTTGCTGTTGCATAGATCTAGTACATCTTAGAAGTCTTAGTTTTATCTTTGTTTGCATTGATTCATGTCTCATCAGTTTAGCTACTACATGCTCCCTGTGAGTCTGTGTGTGTATGTGTGTGCTGTGCTGTGCCATGTTGTGTTGTGTGAGGTATGCGTACTTCTGCAATTAGTTCAGCTGAAAACTGATTTATACGGTGGGCAGGAAAAGTGTGCCTTATCTTCAGGAGTCAAAGTTCAAGAAACAATAAACTTCTCCAAAAACTTGTCCATAATGACTGATGAGACAGATATTCTTTGAAATAATGCTTTGTTTTCTTTCACAAAGAAAATAATGGAGGGCTTTAATCAATATGGTAGAGAAGTTTAGGAGTCAGAAACATAGTTTTAGGTCTCTGATCAGATTTATAAAATCTGACCTGTCAAATAAGGATAATAAGAATATCTACCTCTATTGCTTTGGGGGAAGGGGTGAGAGGGAGGGGCGGGGAAGGGAAGGAATGGATTGGGAGTTTGAGATTAGCAGATGCAAACTATGATATAGAGAATGGATAAACAACAAGATCCTGCTGTATAGCACAGGGAACTATATTCAATATCCTCTAATAAACCATAATGGAAAAGAATATGAAAAAGAATATATATATATATGTATAACTGAATCACTTTGCTGTACAGCAGAAACTAACAACAATGTAAATCAACTCTACTTCAATAAAAAATAAAAACAAAAATAAATTTTAAATTAAGGCTTTAGGGATGGGGTGAGAAGAATACCTACCTCTAAAAGGCAGCATTAGCTATTCGATGAGGCAACAAATCTAAAGCTCTGAGCACAGTTCCTGGGATAGATTAAATGCTCACTAGATATTAGGTAAAAATAACAAATAGAGATATTGAGGTTAAACTTTAGCATCAATTTAGTACTTTAATGCAGAGGTGCAAAATTACTATTAAGTCTGGCAGGCAAGAAAAACATAAATTTGTTGGGGGAAAAACAAGATGACCTGGCAGCCAGGTGTGAGAACAGGAGCTCAGATGTCCAGGAAATGAGCATTTGCTACGTGCCTAGTTTGTGCCAGGCACTTAAAAGACAACCCAGCTCCACCAGCCCACTGAATCCTCACAGCCACAATGTGCAGCTGATATTTGCTAAGCAGCTCCTATGTGTGGCAGGTCTGTGTTTGGTGCTAGGAAGACGCTGGTGAGCAAACTTAGGAGTCCCAGGATGTAGTCAGTAACTAGCTGGTGACGACTGACTGTATGAAGTGCTTATCTGGGCAAACTTTTTCTATAAAGGACAGGATAGTAAACATTTTAGGCTTTGTAGGTGGTGGTCTCTTGCAACTCTTCTACTTTCCATTTTCACACAAAGGCAGCCCTGAACAATATGCAGATAAATGAGCATTGCTCTGTTCTAATAAAAGCAGGAGGCAGGCAGGCTATAGTCTGTAGATCTCTGGATAGCGGAAGAAGCAGCTAACTCCCAGTCCAGGGAATCAAGAAGGGTTTCAATAAAGAAAGCAGAGGGGGTGGCTGCTAAGTCGGCTATGCTTTGAAGAAACACTAGGCTCCCTAGAAAGTCAAGAAGCGGAAAGGGAACTTTGGGCAGCAGGAACAGACTGTGCAAAGTCATGGAAGCATTAAAGGGCACGGTTTTTCACAAAAAGTGAGGAATCATGAGAACTGGGAGACCAGGGTCAGAGAAAAATGAACAGAGAATTAGAAAAAGCCTTTTGGTACACAGTTCTGTGGTGGTTAGATGCAAAGTTCATATTATCTTTCAGTGTTTCTAAAGGTCGAGCTGCGTTTCCCCTCCCAAAGCTAAATGATAACATGATGCAGTTCAAAAGCCGGTCATATCAAATTGCCATCTAATCATTTAATTAAAGCCCCATGCTGGCACCAGCCATCCTCAGGGCCCATTTTTCATTTGGGCACATTTCATTACACTTTTCAAAGCAAATTTGCCTTTTCAAAGGCAAAAAATGCAAATGACTGGGTTTGAAAGGAAATGCATAGCACTCTGCATGACGACAGAGGTTTTCTTGGAAAGCAGTAATGCACACACAGAGCTATCTTTAGGGGCTGAGGGTGGCTTATCAGTCCTATAGGAACTCTACATGATATTTCATTACAGCACCAGGATGCAAATGGAAGTGAAATACCAAATATCAGAAAGCAAACAGCCATCCCGTCTCCTTTTTCAGCATCATTGAAACCACATTTTGAGACAGGATGCATCCTTTGGACCGGTAAGACCAAGGCAGGCATTGATAAATGGAAGACATTTATAGTGTGGCCAAGAAAATGATGAAAAGCTAGGAGGAAATGACCTGTTCGAAGACAGGAATAGGAACACCTAAAGGCCAATTAACATAAAGCATCAATGGGCAACTTCAAGCACATTCAAAAAAATTCTCAGGAGTAAGAAAATATCAACATTGCGGCAGTATAATGCATGTTGGTGGTATTCACAATAAGGGAATGAAAGTGACCTTAACAAGATAAATCAGCATCTTCCCCGTCAGTTTGTGGAAACTCGCAGAAGCCCAGCTCCCTGGTCACTGTGTCTTTTACCTTGAAAGACGAAGAAGCTGCAGCACAAATTTTATGAGTCCACAGACCCCAAAGTGAGAAGCAATTAGTTCAAAGGAGAGCAAGTGGTAAAAACAAACACCTGTTAATTCATTCTCTACCATCAAGGAGAGAAGGAAAACTTAACTTCAGGCTGCTAGACAGACTCTTTCATCTGATGAAAGAGCCACCAGCAGCTGGGACAGCAGCATCCATTGTAAGGCTGAGAGTCTGGACAAAGTTCAAGATTGCAGACTACTGTGCTTCATGGCCAGAGTGCATGTGGGTATACCAAACAAGAGCTCTGACCAGGGAAGTTCACTAGTACTTGAATCACGGCTAGTTAGCTCAGACAAAGCCCCAGTCAAGAGAAAGCTAAACACCTCATTCTATTCCTTATGCAGAAAGAATACCCAACCCAGGCAGGCCACCTACAGATTTAGGCATTCAGTCCAGGGTACCACTGCACCTTGGAGACATGGGGAAAAATTAGAGCACACTAGGACTTTTGACACAGCCTGCCTGATACGGTTTTTCCCTTCCAAAATGAAATATATACAGAAAAGTGTACATACCATAAATGTATGCCTTCATGAACTGTCACATGAACATACCTGTGTAGCCAATGATTAGGCAAAAAAACATAACATTACCAGCACACAGAAATTACCCTCATACCCTCTTTTAGCATAACTACTGTCCTGACTTCTAACAGCATAATGTAGTTTTGCATGGTTTGTATTTTGCATAAATGGAATCATATAGTAGATTCTATTATGTCTGGATTATTTGGGCCCATATTAAATATGTGAGATTCACTCATATCATTAGGTCTAGCTGTAGCCTGTTGATTCTCACGTTGTAGAGACAGACTTCCATCATATGAATATACCACAACTTAGGTATCTATTCCACTACTGATGGTTGCTTACGTTATTTCCTTCTTCGGGCTATTAAGAACAATGTGTCCATGAAGATCCTGTACATTTGTTTTGGTGAGCATGGCAGATTGTGATCTTGCTGCTCTGATGCGAGAAAAAAAAAAATGGCAGTGTGGCATTTTGCCATGGCTGTGTCAAATTTGTCATGTTAAAACGTGAAATCCCCACCTTTCACCTGGAGTTATGAATGAAGCAGACGTTCCTGATTCACATTCTGTCCCTGACCCTCCCACCACCTTCAACTCTGCCCTGTCTCTCACCATCCTATCTAGTTCAAGAGGCTGAAATTGGGGAGATGTGAACAGAAATGAACATTCAAGGATCCCGGCAGTTCACATGCAATATTCATCACCCTCCTAAAAGGGACAACAAAATATGCTTTTAAAACCACATAAGGATTCCTGAAAGAAAAAATTTTAGGTGAGACGTCTTCCTGCCTCTAGCACAGGAATCAATAATTATAACAGACTCTATTTGAAGAGTATCAAGTAGCAGCAGTTGCTGAGAGAGAGAGAATATATAAAACTCACTATAATTCAAGCTTCAGATGGGAAAGCCCATAGGAGTAGAAAGGAAGGAGAAATTCTGTCTGCCAGGAGTGCGTTCAGGTAGACAGAAGTCTGGAAGGCTCTGGGGCAGGGAGATGTAGTGGGCATTGGGGAGGCCTTCCTGGGAATGATTTTCCCATTGCTTCTTCTTAATCATATCCCAAATTTCTCATCTATGTGACTGCAGTGGTACTGAACCAACCCCTGGGTTTAGGGGTAGATACTGACTGATTTAATCCAAGCAAAGTAGTCTTTTTTTTTTTTTTTTTTTTTAAGCCACAGTGATCAGTTCAGGGATGGGTTTAATCCACTTCTGAGTCAATCAGTATAATACCTCCTTTTGGTCTCAGACATTAGGCTGAGGACATTAGGATACATGATCTAAGACAGTTTAATCATTGTGAGAATCAGTCTTTCTTATGAAGGCTGAACCACAGACTCTCTTAGCTTCTCCATTATGGACTAGGTGGTATGAAAGAGAATGTGTGGAGAAAAAAGAGGGATACGGCAGGAGGGGCATGAATTATGTAGATCTCAAGAACTGGGTTAATTCACAGGACATACAGTAGAGAGATAGATTCTGATAACATCATTTTTGTCCTAGATGAAACTACACCTGAAGTGAGACAATTTTCTGAATGTTTCTTATATGAGCTAATGGGTTCTTTTTTTTAAGTATCCAATTTGAATTGGGTTTTCTATTGCTCCAACTAAAATTTTCAAAAGTGAAATAAGTGATGTTTGACCTGGACCTGAAAATATGAGGCATTCAATGGGTAGAGCTGACATTAAATTCTGTTCCCAGAGCAAGCACAGAAGGAATGAAGGAAGTCAAGGAGCACATGGGGTCAAGCACCCAGACTAGAAAGGCACCACAGCACAGTGGGAGGCAGTACCATGCAGGGCTTAAAATACATCAGGGATCAGCAAACTTTTTCTGTAAAGAACCAGATAGAAATATTTTCAGTTTTGCAAGCCAGATAATTTCAGTGACAGCTACTCAACTCTGCTGCTGTAACATGAAATCACCCATAGACAATACATAGACAAATAAGCATGGCTATGTTCCAATAAAGTTTCATTTATGGACACTGGGATTTGAATTTCACATAACTGCCATGTTCCACAAAATGCTGTACTCATTTTGATTCTTTTCCAATCACTTAAAAGTGGAAAAAGCATTCTTAGTTCATGTGCCATAATTTGCTGACCCCGAAGGTAGAGCTACACAAACTATCTATGTTCATAGTCTTTCTCCACCGTATGCTAGCTACATACCATTGGACAAATTACTACTTCATCTCTCTAAACATCTCACTCCACTGAGAGACTAAGGATCATTATAGTTCCTAATTCACAATTTTGTTCCAAGAATTAAACAATCTAATCTATATAGAAATGTTTAGCAAAGTGTCTGATACACAGCACCCAGTAAAGACTAGTCATCTTTCTTATGATTGATTAGGAAGGTCCTTGGATACCAGGCTACATATCTTAATAAGAGAAAGCCATCAATGTTTTCTGAGCAGAAAATTTATACAGAGCTGTGCTTCTGGAACTTCACAAAGGCATGTGTTGCAAGGATAGATTGGAAAAAGGAGTACCTGTTTAAATTGACCTAATGTGTACCATCTATCTAGCTTAGGAAACTTAGATGTTTTTTAGCATCTTGTTTTTCATTTCAGTGCAGCATTCAGTATTTTAAAAAAAGAAAAGGAGTCAGAGTTTTTTGTTGTTATTTTTGGCAAATCATGCTCCCAGTCCTATGTAATAAATTTCTTTAGAAACAAATTCTTTCAGAGACTCAGCTGAGCTAATAAAAATTTTAAAACCCACGGTCACTTCTGGTTTGAACTGAATTTGTTGGTTTTGATAATTTATTCATTGACTAATTAGTTCAGCCAAATCTTATAGACTATGTCTTTTTCTACAAGCCCAGATGGTACCCCATCAAGCCCAGATGATGGGGAATAAGACCCCATACTGTATTTGTCAGACACTCCACGGGTAATTGATAACCAAAAAAAAAAAAAAAAAAGGGTTCAGTAAAAATTTGCATTTAAGGTCCCTTAAGGTTCTCTGATTCTCTCCATTACTCCCCTCTTCAACACATACTAAAGATCCTAACCCCATTTAAGATCATTAGCAAATCCCAGGCTTCATAAATATCACAGGGGGGCTAATGAGACGACTTACAGAAGGTTTGCAGCTCATTGTATAAGAGAGCATCAAGCCAGTTTGATTTCTCTGGTCCACGCTACAGAGAAAGCACTTAGGGTTTGCTTTTGCTTGAATGATGCAAACAAAAAGCATTATAACTTGGTTGACTAGATCTGTTAAGGAGATATATTGGGATCCATATTAACAGCAAGAAACATGGACAACAGATGCCTCTGACTTGGGCAGTCACTTAAGCAACGTGTATTTGTTGAGTATCTACTGTATGTCAGGCACTGCGCTAAGATCTTTAAAGGTATTATCTTATGAAATCCTTACAATGACCCATCTTTGCAGTTTTACAGATGAGAAAAGTGAGACTTAGAGAAATCATGCTCTTACCCAAGTTAACAGAGCTTGAAAGACTGTGCTTTGAACACTTCCTCTCCCTCCAGTCTTTCTCTTTGCCCATCACTGAGTCACAGCGAACAAAGGACCAATCTTTGCTTGGCACAAACCTGCACACACCTGCTGGGGGGAGTGTGCGAAAAGTCGAATATGGGTCTTCCATGCTCTTTCCCATCTCCATTTCTTCTGTGCTGGTTCTTTAACGTAATTGTGATTGCACTCATTTTCAATGTACGTTTTCAAGATATTTATCTCCCTCTGGAAGGTTAATACCTTTATATCCATTTTACAGATGGAGAAACTGAGCCTGGGGGAAGTAAAGTAACTTGCTCAAGATCCAAAACTAGTGGATGAATGAGTCCTATTCTTATCCACATCTGGGTCCAAACACCACAGTGTTTCTAAGACTCTAAGACTTTGAGGATAGTCATTAAGGTTCCCTCTGTAGCCCCATTTCTTACATAGAAAGTTCCATCTTTTCTTGAGACAACTGTATAGAAATAAACACAAATTATCGATAATTTCCAAGATTCTTAAGACATGTATACATATATAATCTACATATACAACTTAGGCATTCATGCTAATATTAAGCTAATGATTTGAGCCTCACTTTCTTTATCTGCAAAATGGGGCTGATAATATCATATCATACATTGTTATAAGAAATATATTTTTTAAAAATACAAGTAAAACATTAGCATCGTAGCAGCTATTAAAGGGACGACATCCCCATCTATCTTTCTATATCTATCTATCCATCCATTCATCCCTCCACATAGCCACCTCTCTACCTCTCCTTCTCTCCACCACATGTTTGCTGATAGAATTAGAGTACTGGGCTGGAAAGCTGTGTTCCTGGCCCCACTCTATTATCAGCTCTGCCGCTCTAGTCATCTTCTCTGCCAGGTTCTGTGACCCCCATCTGAAAAATGAGGGGCTTTACTGGATCACCCCTAAATGCCAAGTATTCTCAGAGTCCATACAAGCACATCATCATCAGAATACACAGCTACCCTATGTGACAACTACATTCAGTTTCCCAGAGCAATAGGCCAGAGGATGAAATTATGTGCAGTTCTGTCTTAATGATCCAGCTGGTTTGGCTGGCCATGCATTTTGGAGAAAGCTATAATTAGTCTCTGTAGTGGCTGATGAATTTCACAAGATGATTTTGAGGTTATATAAACAGTATCTCTCAAACTACTGGGACTCTAGATTCTCTTGGAATGAAGACCTGCTTTCATTAAGCTAAAAGTATCACTCTGATTATTCAAATCTCTAGAGAGACTGAGAAAGAAGAAATCAGGAAGGGCATATCCCTATTTGCAATAAAACAAGTTTTTCTTAAGGTTTCAAAATACCATTAGGGAAAGGGTCTTTATATTCATCAACAATATGACTATTTTGCAAACATTTCACTAAACTCTCAGGTAGAAAAACAAAGTAGAAATAGTAGAAATAGCAGAGACTTGAAATTTGGCTAGATCTGGTTTCAAATCCAGGCTCTGCCCTAACTAGCTATATAACTTTAGGCTATTAATCTAATTTTAGTACTTTTATATCCTCAACAAGAACATGAGTAAAATAATATCTAACTTGTAAGATGATTAAGAGGATTAATGAAATAAAATATGTAAAGCATCTAGCAGTGCCTTATGACTCAAAGTACCTGAAAACGAACATACCCACAACATGAATTGGGATTTTTTCCCCCTAAAAACCTGCTGCTTGCAATCCAGTGCTTCCTGCCTCCATGGACACCATCACTCACCCCCCTGCACTAGCAAGAAACCTAAGAATTATCCTTGTCACCCTCCTACTACTGGTAACTTCCCCTTCTCATCTCCTTTATCAGCATGCCCTGCCCACTGTATCTCTTACATCTCTTCAATCCACCCTCCTCACTTCACTCCACTGTCCCAATCTCCCTTCATGCTCTCACGCTCTCCTTTCTGAACTGTATTGGCCTGAACTGGCCTCTTCACATCTCCCCTTATTCCCCTCTACACGATGCTCCACAAAGCAGCCAATGTGATTTTTTTTTTTTTAAAGACAGTCTCAGCACATACCTCTTTGCCTTTAAGCCCTTCTGGACTCCCTGATACTTCCAGGATGAGACCAAATTCTTCAACGTGGGCTTCCAGGTGCTCCCTGATCTTGATTCCTGGCCAGTTCTTCAGCTCCATCTGACCACACCACCCACCTCACTCTCTGGGTTTCACTAACACTGGCCTTTCTTGTATGCCTAAGGGTTCCCAGCACTCTCCAGCCACGTGATCTGTGCTTATATTTGAATGCACCATTTACCAGCTCCCACATCCACCTCAAATCTTAAGAGAAGTCATCCCTGATATCTTGGGCTAGTTCAGCCCTCTGCACACTTTCATAGCCTCATAGGCTTCTCCCTCAGAACCTACAGTGGCTTGTAGTTAGATGTTTGTATAATTCTTTGCTTAGTGTCCGTGCCTCTCTCTACACTGTAAATTCAATAGACAGGAGAGATCATTTCTGTTGTTCTTGCTGCTACTTCCTGGTAACTAACACCGAGCCAGACCTAGAGTAGGTGGTCAATAAATATTCTTGAAAGAATGAATAAAAGTTCTCTCCCTGTCTTCTCTCCCCTCCTCTCTCTCTCTTCCACAAATATTTATTGGAGGTCTACTTTATGCCAGTTACTCCACTTCAGAGTATTAACATTCTTTCCCAACCTCTGCTTGAACATTTTTAATACCATGGACCTCTTTACTTCCACGAACCTTCATTTGCAGACAGTTCTGATACTAATTCTTTTTCAAAACAAGAATTTTATGAAATGTATCTCTTTGTAACTTCTATTCCTTTGTGTATGCGGCTTATATTTTGCTCTCAAAATCACAGAGAATAAACCCAATGATATTTACAAAAACTCGAATACGCCTTTGTTAACTGAGCTTCCACCAATATGGTGAGATTTATATTCAGTTTGCATAGTTCCTACAATAGCATGTTTAAGGGCAGATAAAACGGACTCTATCTAAAAATGTATCTAACTTCAAAAAGATATGTTACTTTATCAGTTTACAAAGACAGAAGAAAAGGAGAGGCAGATAAAACAGAAATTTAGGGACAAATTCAGTGCAATCAATATTCACCACACCCCCTTGTAATTTTTTTGTCAGATTATCTATGTTTGCCACTAGACCACGAGTTTGTTTAGGGTGAGTTCACATCTTCACTGTGTAGTCTTTATCCCAGCACTCAGCACAGTGAGCCTTCAATACATATTATTGAACAAATGAAACAATGATGATTACCACACTAGCCCTGACTCTAAGTTAAATAGTAAAAGCTCTGTGCCCCATTCTGGACTCTAACTTCTGATGCCATTTGGTAGAATGAGGTAATCAATAGTTTGAGATAAAACAATGTCTGTAACAGTTTCAGTTTTTTAAAGTTGTAAAACAGTACACGTAGTGTGATTCTATTTGAGTTAAAAAAAAAATAAAACACGTCTGTGTCTGCAGATAAATGCTGAACATATGCCTAGAGATCATCTCATAAGGCAGCCACAGACTCTTCAGAGTTGTCTGTAGGAATGTAATTTGCCTAAGTGGGGTATATAGACACATTTACTGTTTATTGCGTACAAAATTGTATGGTTTCAGGTTTGTTTGGGTTTTGATTTGGTTTTACCTTCATTTACAATAAGTATATGTTCCTTTTGTGATTAAAGGAAGCAGCTTACAGAGCTATCACACGGTTAGAGGAAAGTAACAGGCTGATAAAGGGTCTGGATCCCATGAGAAATGAATAACCACCGAAAGAAATGGAGACATTCAGCCTTAGAGAAGGCAAGGCAGAACACAATTATTGTCTTCAAAGACTTACAGGGCTGTTGTCACGTAGAAGGAGAGCAGGCTGCCCTCTGCAGGGCAGAATGAGGACCACTGAATGGATGGAAGGCTCAAGGATGTAATTCCAGCCCAAAGTTCATTCCCCCCTTGGAGCTTTTCAACAGTAAGATGGGCTGCTTTGAAGCAGCCAGGTTTACACCCCTAGAAGTAGAGATTTCTGCAAAAGAGTGTCTGTGAATAGATTTCAGGGGTCAGTCGGCCCCTAAGATTAGGTTCAAAATTGTGTTGGTGTGTATATTTTTTGGAGAAGTGGATACATAACCTGCTTTAACGTCCCGTAGAACTCAGTGACCCCAGAAAACGGAGGACCGATAGGGGCTGGATGACTACTTATCATCGCTGACATCAAGTGGATTCACACATTCTTGAAATTTTAATAACTTCATCTATGCCAAATATTAACAATTAGAAAAAAAATACAGTTCTGGAGCTTTTTGGTTTCCCCTCTATGCAAAGTATCTACTTTTCAAAATTGGGTATTACGGGTCATTGAGGGCAAAGATGATGTCTTATATGGCTATATTTCCTCTATATCAAGCACAGCTTCTTGTTTGAAGTAGGTGCTTGATAAATGTTGAATAAGTACATGGAGCAATTGATGTGAGCAGACGCCTATGGTAGATTTTCCTCTTTTCACTGCTTGATATAGCAATTACATCAGTAAAGTAGAATGTCACACAGGAATGGGTGGTGGCACAGTGGTGATGATGACGGTGATAACGAAAATGTGATTAATTAAGCACTTACTGTGTGCCAAGCACTTTGTTAAGCATTTTACTAGCATGAGTAATTCTTATAGCAACTATTTAAAGAAAGTGAGCCTTCAATTAATTAAATAACTTATCAAGGTTATACAGCTAATAAGTGGTTCAAATCAACTATAGCATGTGAGCTCTTAACTTTAACGGAAAATTCTACTAAGCAAGTGTATAGTCACCTGGACTCTGATCTTACCTCTGTCGTAGCTGTGTGAAGAATTTAGACAAGGTGCTTCTCTGTTCTTTATTTTTCAAATCTGTTACATGCAAAACAGCATACTAAGAAAAACCTGGAAGGTAACATACTATGATGATGAAGGGCATGGACTATGCCTATTCATTATGAGAAAGTCTTCCTGTACACTTTTGAACAGAATTATAACACTTGTTTGAAAACCCTTGTCTGCTAATGGAGTTATCCCTGTTTACAGACTTGTGTATGCTCAGATGTTTTTATTTATCTCTAGTAATTGTGGATAGAATCCTGGATACTGTATATGGCAGTTTGTGTCTGCACTCTGCTATGCTCTTGGTTACTGTCATTAGCTTATTTTAGCAGACATTTAACTTGACTTGAAGTCCAAATTCTGCCTCCACTGCAGTGCACAGCAGCTGAAATCTCAGTTAATTCTTCTAGCTTTCACATTTGTATAGTTCGGAGGTCATTTAGAGATTTGGGCAGAGTTGATATGAAAAATTAGGGGCTTCCCTTTATGGTGCTCTCCTTTCTAGAATTTTCTCTGCTTTCCATCCTCTCAAGTAGCCCCAAATTCTTTCTTCCAATTCCTCATGCCAGTAAGATTACAGATTTTAGCTCTCACAGTAGTAAAAAGCCATGAGTAAACAGGAAATTCATCCAGGGCCATTCCCTTCTTTCAAGTATCACCTCCCCTCCAATTTCTGTCTGGCTTATGTTGCTTTCCACTGTTCTCATTACATATGTCTCTATATAGACACACACACACACACACACACACACACACATAATTTATAATGATCTGTAGGAGGGGGTTCCAATGGGAGCCAGTTCACCAACACATGGGCTTTGAGGTCACGCAGATTTGAGTCCCCGCCCTGAATCTCCCTTAGACCAGAGCATTCTAGCCACTGTGATAATTACAGGTTACAAGTGACTTCTCAGCCCTTAAGGTCTTTTACCACCACCACAGTTTATCCAAATGTACAGTATTTTCATTCTCTAAGTGTGCTGGAACAAAAAAAAAGAATAAGAAACACTGTTTTAAACAAAGCTATTTCAACTCTTATAGTCTGACTTTTACTATAAGTCAAAAGGGCTAATAATGATATATAACTCAAAGAGTTATTGTAAGGGTTAAATAGGATAATATAGGTAATGTGTGAGACACTTAACATAGAGGCATTCAGAAAGACCTTATTATTATATTAATATTGTTGACAAAAATTATAAACAATTATTAATGACAATGTAACTATAATTTTTATTGACTTAATATCAATGATGATTAATGGTAACATAACTGTGATATGTTATATTACCATTAACCGCCTCTAAAATTACGTGACAATATTCATAGTTTCCCCTCCCTTCTTGTAAGGATAACAAGCCTGCTTAATGGGTGTCTGTATTTGACTCCTCATGAACTTACCAAGATAACAGCAATAAGAATTAAAGTAACACTAGGGACTTCCTAGGTGGTGCAGTGGTTAAGAATCCACCTGCCAGTGCAGGGAATGCAGGTTCGATCCCTGGTCCAGGAAGATCCCACGTGCTGTGGAACAACTAAGCCTGTGCACCACAACTACTGAGCCTGTGCTCTAGAGCCCATGTGCCACAACTACTGAAGCCCACACACCTAGAGCCGATGCTCCGCAACAAGAGAAGCCATCGAAATGAGGAGCCCACACCACAATGAAGAGTAGCCCCCACTCACTGCAACTAGGGAAAGCCCGTGTGCATCAACAAAGACCCAACACAGCCAATAAATAAATAAATAAAAATTTTAAAAATATAAAAGAATTAAAGTAACACGTGAATTTTTTTGCAATTGCTATATGTGGTAATGCTCTAAGTGGTTTATGTGCATAAACTTATTTAATCTTCAGATTAGCCCAATAACACAGATATTCTTGTGTCTTCTTTACCAAAGAGAAAACTGAGACTTAGCTTGCCCAAGACTAGACACCTAGGAAGGGCTGGAGCCAAGGTTTGAGTCCAGGTAATCTGTTACCAAGGTATGCTTTCTCAAAAACTATAATTTGGAAGGTAAAGAAACAGAACTGGGTAAGTAAAAAGGTTAAATGAATCTACACTAAAAGAGGCGGGGCGGGGGATGGGTGGCTACTTGATGGCAAAAAAGCTGGATCTGTAAAAGAAGAGGAGAGAGAAAGTAAAGGAAAATCCAGAAAGGGATGAATTTTGAGGGGAGATCTTTGGAGAGTATGGAGCACTTAAGATGAGACAGTTGGGGAGGAGCAAAGTTGGGAAAGATGGATAGAAAAACATCTCTCTTTAGATTGGTTGCTACACAACATGATTTGTATTCCTTTTAGGCAAGTTTTAGGACCTGAGATAAAGATGTAAATTGCTTTTAAATTCTTTGCGGTTTGGGGGCATGGAATATTTTTGTCTCTGCTAAATGTGACAACATATTGACCTTCTTTTGTTCTCAAACACTGCAGGTTCAGCTGGGTGGTAGTGTTGGTACTGACTATAAGAGACTGATAGTGAGGTCGTGAGGTCAGTGATTAAGAGGAGAAAATAATAGGATTTGATGTTTAAATTCCAACTCTGACTATTAGTTGGGCCCTTAGACAAATTATTTAAACTCTCAGTGTGACAGCTGTCTCATCTGTGAAATGGGAATAATAATGTCTACTTCACAGGTATATTGGCAGGACTAAATGAGACAGTACATGAATATGTAAAGTACCTGATACAGTGCCTGGCATTGTGGAGAAGCAAAAACTGTTAGCTCAATTTCCTTCCCCCTTCCCTTCTTTCTCTAACTGCTGAATCAAAATATTCCCTGCCGGGAACAGCTATTACCTTTGAGAAAAATCACCGCCATAGTATCAGCACTTTGGTTAGTGGCCCAATTAAGTAAATGCCTATTAAATTCATGTATATTTCAAATAGACCATATATGTTACCCAGGCCAATAGAAGAAAAGAAAAAGGCAGAGTGATTAATGAAGCCCCAGGAACAGCCAGCCTGATGCCACATAAACAGCCACATGTCTGTTTACTCAACCATAATTTGTTTATTTTTCCTTTTTTTGAGTCCCAAACTCAGAAGAGGCAGTCAGATGAGAAATTCAATCTGAAGTGATTCCCTAAACGCACTTATGCTGGGGCAGACCCCGGTTTATTTCAGGCTGACAGCTGGCACCTGTGGCCTGCAGTAAAATATTCTCTGACACTGATAGAAAGAGACAGGTGGCAGGGCTGCCACCAAATGCCACATTTGATTGATAAAGTGATCTAAGTATCTCAGACACCAAGGATGTCATTAGCAATCACTGCTTCCCCTGCAGAAAGTACCCTACAGGCCAAGAAGGCAACAGAGAATGTAGCCCTTGAGTGTCTGTAGATGCAGATGTGCATATCTGTGTGTGAAAGAAGATAGTTCCTACTGCTGTGGTTTAAACAAAGAGCACTGGACCTGGAGTACAGGAAAGCTGTGTTTGAATCCCGAGTTGGCCACTATTTTGCTATAGGGTCTAGGGTAAGTTATTAATTTGTGATCCTCAGCTGGCATCCTTCTCATCTCCTCTCCATATTCTCAGCAGTTAAATGCTACTTCCTCAGGGAATCCTTCCCTGCTCACCCCCACTCCTGGACAAATTTCACTCCCCTTGTAATCAAGTCAAATAACACCTTGTGGTATTCATATCACATTTGTAATTAGACAAGTGTTGGTTGCTTATCGACTTAATGTCCATCTTAAACACTAAACGTAAGTTTCATGAGGGCAGAGCCTGCATCTTTATCATCGAGCTGATCCCCAGTGCCCCACACATTCATCTTCCCCAGTCTGCTCATCTCAGCATAGCAGCCACCAGAAACACCTCATTGTGATTTTGCTCCAGACTCCTCCAAGTCCTTTCTTTAAAATTCATCCCTTTCTGGTCTTTTCTTTCCCTTTCTCTCTCCTCTTCTCTTAGAGATCCAAGCTCTTCTCCATCAAGTATCTCTCTACCTCTTTTAGTGTAAATCAGTTTAACCTGCTGTCTTCCTTGGTTCTGTTTCTTTATTTCCCAAATTACAGCCATGTCCCAGAGATGTTGTGGGTTCAGTTCGAGACCACCACAATAAAGCAAGTCACACAAATTTTTTGGTTTCCTAGTGCATGTAAAAGTAGACATGACAGCTGATTACACTATATTGTAGTCTAAGTGTTGCAATAGCATTGTCTTAAAAAACAATGTACTTACAGTAATTAACAAATACATTATTGCTGAAAAATTGTAACCATCATCTGAGCCTTCAGCAAGTCATAGTAGTAACATCAAAGATCACAGATGACCATAACAACCATAGTAATAATGAAAAAGCTTGAAATACTGCAATCATTATCAAATTGTGTTACAGAGACAGAAAATGCTATTGGAAAAACGGCACTGACAGACTTGCTAGATGCAGGGTTGCCACAAATCTTCAATTTGTGATAAATGCAAAAAGCATTTTTTACAAATTGCTTTTTACTATTTTCTTTTAACAAAGCGAAGTGCAAAAAGCAAAGCACAATGAAACAAGATATGCCTGCGTAGTTTTTGAGAAAGCAGACTTTGTAAGACATTATCTGGATTCAAACCTTGGCTCCAGCACTTTTTAGAGGTATGACCTTGGGCAAGTGTTGGAGACACTGACCCTCTCTCTAATCCTAGCGCTAAGCTAGTTTGCACTTGCTGTTCCCCTGCCTGAAATGGTCTTCACCTGACCCTTTCCTGGCTGCCTCCTTTTGAACGTTCACATCAAACAGGACTCCTCAGAATGGCTTTCCCTGAGCCCACACGCATCACTCTCTAACTCATTATTCTTTTAAGTTTCTTCTATAGCATTTATCACTGGCTGATACTATCGAGTTTACTTGTTTAGTATCAGTCTTTTCCCCCAACAATGAAGATCTGTAGGGATAGTAACCTCTCTCATCTCTTTTTTTTTTTTTTTAATTTTTATTTTTTTATTTTTATTTTTATTATTTTTTTTATTATTATTTTTTTGGGGGGTACACCAAGTTCAATCATCTGTTTTTATACACATATCCCCGTATTCCCTCCCTTCCTTGACTCCCCCCCCTCAAATCCCCCCCACCCTCCCCACCCCAGTCCTCTAAGGCATCTTCCATCCTCGAGTTGGACTCCCTTTGTTATACAACAACTTCCCACTGACTATCTATTTTACAGTTGGTAGTATATATATGTCTGTGCTACTCTCTCGCTTGGTCTCAGCTTCCCCTTCACCCCCCGCCCCCTCCCATACCTCGAGTTCCCAGTCCATTCTCTGTATCTGCGTCCTTGTTCTTGTCACTGAGTTCATCAGTACCATTTTTAGATTCTGTATATGTGAGTTAGCATACAATATTTGTCCTTCTCTTTCTGACTTACTTCACTCTGTATGACTGATTGTAGTTCTATCCACCTCATTACAGATAGCTCCATCTCATCCCTTTTTATAGCTGAGTAATATTCCATTGTGTATATATGCCACATCTTCTTTATCCATTCATTTGTTGATGGGCATTTAGGTTGCTTCCATGTCCTGGCTATTGTAAATAGTGCTGCAATAAACATTATGGTACAAGTTTCTTTTGGGATTATGGTTTTCTTTGGATATATGCCCAGGAGTGGAATGACTGGATCATATGGTAGTTCTATGTGTAGTTTTTTAAGGAACCTCCAAATTGTTTTCCATAGTGGCTGTACCAACTTACAGTCCCACCAACAGTGCAGGAGAGTTCCCTTTTCTCCACACCCTCTCCAACATTTGTTGTTTCCAGATTTTGTGATGATGGCCATTCTGATCGGTGTGAGGTGATACCTCATTGTGGCTTTGACTTGCATTTCTCTGATGATGAGTGATGTTGAGCATCTTTTCATGTGTTTGTTGGCCATCTGTATGTCTTCTTTGGAGAAATGTCTATGTAGATCTTCTGCCCATTTGTGGATTGGGTTATTTGCTTTTTTGGTATTAAGCTGCATGAGCTGCTTGTATATTTTGGAGGTTAATCCTTTGTCCATTGTTTCATAGGCAATTATTTTTTCCCATTCTGAGGGTTGCCTTTTAGTCTTGTTTATGGTTTCTTTCGCTATGCAAAAGCTTTTAAGTTTCATGAGGTCCCATGTGTTTATTCTTGATTTTATTTCCATGATTCTAGGAGGTGGGTCAAAAATCTCATCTCTTTAAACACAGTAACCCAGTCCCGAGGACAATTTCTGGCAAAGATTGGCCTTTCAACAAATATATTTTGAATAAATGAACTAAATATCCAGCTATTTCATGAGTAAATGAATGAACAAACAAAAGTCACTAAAGTGTGGTATCCAAAAACATGTAAAAATGCCTCGTGTCAGCTAGGATTCTTAGTTGCAAGCAACAGACATCAATTCTGGTCAATTTAAGTACAAAAAGAATTTGATCAAAGGGTATTAGTTAACTCAAAGAATTACGGGGAAAATTCACAACATGTAGGGGCTTTGGACCAAATATATTTCCCAAATCAAGTCACAGAATGATGTGAGGACATCATTGCTGCTACTGTTCTTAAGCATTAGACACGGCAGCTGGCACAACGACTATGTCTAATGCTTAGGCACGGGAGCAGCAGTGAACACTGGTAGCTCAGGAACTTTATCAATACTTCTAAGAATCCTGCCCCTCCAACAGTTTTTCAGGCACCCAGCTTCACCAAGTAATTAATTCAAGTCCAAGTCTGGGGTAGGCACAACCAACCAGCAGACTATAAGCCAGGTACCCATTGTATTCTAAGAGTGTGGAGAAAGCAAACAGCCAACATTTTCAGCTTCTATCGTGGGAAAAAGGCTGTGACGCCCACCTTGAATCATAGAGTAAGGAGTTCTTCAAGCATGGGAATAAGGTTTAGATGCTGAACAGTCAAAAATAATGACAAATTTCCACTGCAGTGCTCAGTAAATATTAACCACAAAACAATCCAATCAAGCTTCTCCTTCATAAAACGACAGTCAATTTTTTGAAAAGGGAAGACGAACAAAAACTACTGCTTAACTCTTTAAAGCTGTATCAACTTGGAAGCACATATTTTACAACTTTTTCATGAGTTACTCAGTGTTTGTCAACTAGCTGGATAGTAAATGTGCCTGAGTATTGATTTGAGGGAACTCTTGTCCTGCACAGTTCAGTGCTATGCAGAAAAAAAAAAAAAAAATCGTTAAAGAGGTTTCTCACCGACCCAGCTCTGGGGATATGAGTTTGCTGCCAAATAAGCCAGGCCGTTTTCATGGTTTGCTGCTCACCAAGGAAAAGAAATCCTCAACTGCTTTTAGAAAATGCAGAAGCTAAATACTTTTTACTGAAGCAGCTTCTGAGTTACTGTGTCTCTGCTCTGGGCAATGTTCTCTAACATGAGTTAGTGATTTGGTTTGGACCTACACAGTCCCATCTGATGTAGCCTTGATAGGATTTCAGAATCAAGATGTCCATCTACTCCTAATCAAACTTGTTTGATCAGAGGTGCACTCAATGAAATATGAATCTTGACAGGAGTCATATAGGACAGAGAGAGAGAGAAAGAGAGAGAGAGAGAGAGAGAGATGATATTCCCCAATGATGGCATCCTAAAGTTCCTGGTTCCTAGATCACGGTTTCACTCAAATTCCCAGTCTTTCTAAGCCTGGGTCTTAGCTTTTCCTTAATTCTGTGAACTTTTCAAGCAGAAAATAAATGAAAAATAATACATAAATAGATAGGGTCATATTCTTTTACTTTTAAACAATGAGCTTTATCTTCTGGCGGGGGGGTGAGAACATTTAAAATCTACTCTCATATAGCAACTTTCAAGCATATAATACAGTATACTTAATGACAGTCACCTTATTGAACATCTGATCCCTAGAATGTATACCTCTTATAAGTGGAAGTTTGTACTCTGACTAACACCTCCCCACTTCTCCCACCCACCCCAAGTCCCTGGCAACCACCAATCTGTTCTTTGTATCTATAAATTTGGCTTTTTTAGATTCCACATACAAGTGAGATCATACAGTTTGTCTTTCTCTGACTTATTTCAATTAGCATAATGCCCTAAGGTTCAGCCATGTTGTTGCAACATGGCATAACTTCATTATTTCTATGGCTAAGTAATATTTCATTGTATACTATACTTTTTATCCTTGTATCTTTGATGGACACAATGTTATTTCCTTGTCTTGACTATTGTGAATAATGCTGAAATGAACATGGGGTGCAGATATCTGACATAGCAATTTCACTTATTTTGCATATATACCTAAAAGTGGGTCTGATGAACCGTACGGTTGTTCTATTTTTAAATTTTTCAGTATGTTCCATATTGTTTTTCATGGTGGCTGTACCAATTTACATTCCCAGAAAGTGAACAAGGATTCTATGTTCTCCACATCCTTACGAACACTTATCTCTTGTCTTCTTGATGATATCCATCCTAGTAAATGTGATTTGATATCTCATGTTGGTTATGATTTGCATTTTCCTGATTATTAGTGAAGTTGGGTACCAGTTCATGTTTGTCCATTTCTATGACTTCCCTGGAAAAGAATATATCCAGGTCCTTTGCCCATTTTAAAATCAGATCATTTCTAATTTTGCTACTGAGTTGTAGATATTTGTTATGTATTTTGGATATTAACCCATTATCAAATATATGGTTTGCAAATATTTTCTTCCATTCCATAGGTTGCTTTTTCATTTTGTTAACCTTTTTTTCTCTGTGTAAAAGATTTTTAGTTTGATGTCCCATTTGTTTATTTTTGCATTTTGTGCTTATTCTTTTGGTATAACATTTGAAAAATCACTGTCAAAGCCAATATCAAGGAGTTTTCCCATGTTTTCTTCTAATAGTTTTTTATTTCAAGTCTTACCTTTAAGGCTTTAGTCAATTTCTAGTTAATTTTTGTGATTAATATCAAAGAAGAGTCCATTTTTTTTCTTTTGCACATGAATATTTTCCTATCACCATTTCTTGAAGAGAATGTCTTTTCTCCATTGAGTCTCCTTGGCTCCCTATCAAAGATGAGTTGACCATACATGCAAAGGTATATTTCTGGGCTCTTAATTCTGTTCCATTGGTCTTTGTGTCGGTTTTTAATGCCAGTACCATATTGTTTTAATTATTACAGATTTGAGATATAGTTTGAAATTGGGATTGTGATACCTCCAACTCTCTTATTCTTTCTCAGGATTGCTTTAGCAATTCAGAAAATTTTACAGTTGCATATGAATTTTAGGGCCGTCTCTTCTGTGAAAAAAAATGCCACTGGAATTTTGAAAGAGATTGCATTGAACCTAGAGATAGCTTTGAGAAGTTTTAACAATATTAGTTCTTCCAATCCATGATACAGGATATCTTTCCATATATTTCCATCTTCTTCAATTTCCTTCATCAGTGTCTTACCTTAAAACTTTCAGTGTATAAATCTTTCATCTCTTTGGCTAAATTTATTCCTGAGCATCTTGTTGTTTTAATGCTATTGTAAATGAGGCTGTTTTCTTCATTTGTTTTTCAGGTACTTCATTGTTAGTTTGCAGAATACAACAGATTTTTGTATGTTGATTTTGTATTCTGCACCTTTACTCAATCTTTTATTCATTACAAAAGCTTTCTGGTGGAGTCCTTAAGATTTTCTATATATCAATATAAGATCATGTCATCTGCAAACAGAGATAATTTTACTTCTTCGCTTCTGATTTAGATGCCTTTTTAAAAATATATATATTTTTATTATTTATTTATTTGGTTGCATTGGGTCTTTGTTGCTGCACGCAGGCTTTCTCTTGTTGCGGAGCATGGGCTCTAGGTATGCAGGCTTCAGTAGTTGCAGCACGTGGGCTGAGTAGTTGTGGCACATAGGCTTAGTTGCTCCATGGCATGTGGGATCTTCCTGGACCAGGGATCAAACTCATGTCCTCTGTATTGGCAGGCAGATTCTTAATGACTGTGCCACCAGGGAAGTCCCTAAATTCTTTTTAATTCTTTTTCCTTCTTATTTACTCTGGCTAGGACTTCTGGTACTTTGTTTACTAGAATTGGTGATGAGACACCCTTGTCTTGTTTCTGATTTCAGAGGAAAAGCTTTCAACCTTTCACCTCTGAGTATGTTAGCTGTGGACTTGTCATATATGGCCTTTACTATGTGGAGATACATTCCTTCTATATTCAATTAATTGACTTTTTATCATGAAAAATGCTGATTTAAAAAAATACTAACTGCATCTTTTGTTACGATCATATGATAGTTCTATTTTATTCTATCAATGTGGTGTATTATTGAGCAGTGGATGCTGAACAATCCTCGGGGATATATTTCACTTGATCATGGTGTAAGATCCTTTTAATGTTCTACTGAAATCATTTTGCTTGTATTTTGAGGAGAATTTTTGCATCTATGTTCATCAGGGATATTGGCCTGTATTTTTTTTTTTTTTTACACTGTCCTTATCTGGCTTTTGTATCAGGGTAATGCTAGCCTCCCAAAACGAGTGTGGGAGTGTTGCCTCCTCTTAAATCTTTGGGAGCAGTTTTACAAGGAGTGGCATTAAGTCTATCAATGTTTGCTATTTAAATTTACCAGGGAAGCCATCTGGTCTTCAGTTTTGTTGTTGTTGTTAGAAGGATTTTATTTGTTGTTTATTACTGATTCAATCTCCTTACACGTTATTGGTCTCTTCTTATTTTCTATTCATGATTCAGTCTTTTTTTTTTTTTTTTGCATGATTCAGTCTTAATAGATTATACAATTCTACAAATTTATCCACATTAGGCTATCCAATTTGTTGGCATGCAACTGTACATAGTAGTCTCTTATGATCTTTGTATGTCTCCAGTATCAGCTGTAATGTCTCCTTTTTCATTTTTAATTTTATTTATTTGAATCCTCTGTCTTTTCCACTTGGTAAGACAACTAAAGGTATGTCAATTTTATCTTTTTAAACCATCAACTCAGTTTCACTGAGCTCTTCTGTTGCATTTCTTTTTTTTTTTATTTTTTTTAATTTTTTTTATTTTTTTATTATTTTTTATTTTTTGGGGGGTACACCAGGTTCAATCATCTGTTTTTATACACATATCCCCGTATTCCCTCCCTTCCTTGACTCCCTCGAGTCCCCCCCACCCTCCCTGCCCCAGTCCTCTAAGGCATCTTCCATCCTTGAGTTGGACTCCCTTTGTTATACAACAACTTCCCACTGACTATCTGTTTTACAGTTGGTAGTATATATATGTCTGTGCTACTCTCTCGCTTCGTCTCAGTTTCCCCTTCACCCCCTGCCCCCTCCCATACCTCGAGTTCTCCAGTCCATTCTCTGTATCTGCGTCCTTGTTCTTGTCACTGAGTTCATCAGTACCATTTTTAGATTCCGTATATGTGAGTTAGCATACAATATTTGTCCTTCTCTTTCTGACTTACTTCACTCTGTATGACAGATTGTAGTTCTATCCACCTCATTACAGATAGCTCCATCTCATCCCTTTTTATAGCTGATTAATATTCCATTGTATATATATGCCACATCTTCTGGATCCATTCATTTGTTGATGGGCATTTAGGTTGCTTCCATGTCCTGGCTATTGTAAATAGTGCTGCAATAAACATTATGGTACATGTTTCTTTTGGGATTATGGTTTTCTTTGGGTATATGCCCAGGAGTGGGATTACTGGATCATATGGTAGTTCTATTTGTAGTTTTTTAAGGAACCTCCAAATTGTTTTCCATAGTGGCTGTACCAACTTACATTCCCACCAACAGTGCAGGAGAGTTCCCTTTTCTCCACACCCTCTCCAACATTTGTTGTTTCCAGATTTTGTGATGATGGCCATTCTGATTGGTGTGAGGTGATACCTCATTGTGGCTTTGACTTGCATTTCTTTGATGATGAGTGATGTTGAGCATCTTTTCATGTGTTTGTTGGCCATCTGTATGTCTTCTTTGGAGAAATGTCTATGTAGGTCTTCTGCCCATTTGTGGATTGGGTTATTTGCTTTTTTGGTATTCAGCTTCATGAGCTGCTTGTATATTTTGGAGGTTAATCCTTTGTCCGTTGTTTCATAGGCAATTATTTTTTCCCATTCTGAGGGTTGCCTTTTAGTCTTGTTTATGGTTTCTTTTGCTGTGCAAAAGCTTTTAAGTTTCATGAGGTCCCATTCGTTAATTCTTGATTTTATTTCCCTGATTCTAGGAGATGGGTCAAAAAGGATCTTACTTTGATGGATGTCCTAGAGTGTTCTGCCTATGTTTTCCTCTAGGAGTTTTATAGTGTCTGGCCTCACATGTAGGTCTTTAATCCATTTGGAGTTTATTTTTGTGTATGGTGTTAGGAAGTGTTGTCTTTTATATGTTGCTGTCGAATTTTCCCAGCACCACTTATTGAAGAGGCTGTCTCTTTTCCATTGTATACTCGTGCCTCCTTTGTCAAAGATAAGGTGCCCATATGTGTTTGGGCTTACTTCTGAGTTCTCTATTCTATTCCATTGATCGTCCTTTCTATTTTTGTGCCAGTACCATACTGTCTTGATCACTATGGCCTTGTAGTATAGTTTGAAGTCAGGAAGCCTAATTCCACCAACTCCATTTTTCCTTCTCAAGATTGCTTTGGCTATTCAGGGTCTTTTGCGTTTCCATACAAATCGTAAGATTTCTTGCTTTAGTTCTGTGAAGAATGCCATTGGTAATTTGATCGGGATTGCATTGAATCTGTAAATTGCTTTGGGTAGTACAGACATTTTCACGATGTTGATTCTTCCAATCCAGGAACATGGTATGTCCCTCCATCTGTTTGTATCGTCTTTGATTTCTTTCATCAATATCTTAAAGTTTTCTGCATACAGATCTTTTGCCTCCTTAGGCAGGTTTATTCCTAGGTATTTTATTCTTTTGGTTGCAATGGTGAATGGGAGAGTTTCCTTAATTTCGCTTTCTGCTCTTCCGTTGTTAGTGTATAGGAATGCAAGAGATTTCTGTGCATTCATTTTGTAACCTGCTACTTTACTAAACTCATCAATTAGTGCTAGCAGTTTTCTGGTAGAGTCTTTAGGGTTTTCTATATATAATATCATGTCATCTGCAAAGAGGGACAATTTTACTTCTTTTCCAATTTGGATTCCTTTTATTTCTTCTTCTTCTCTGATTGCTGTGGCTAACACTTCCAAAACTATGTTGAATAATAGTGGTGAGAGTGGACACCCTTGTCTTGTTCCTGTTCTTAGAGGGAATTCTTCCAGTTTTTCCCCATTGAGAACGATGTTGGCTTTTGGTTTCTCATATATGGCTTTTATTATGTTAAGGTAATTTCCTTCTATGCCCATTTTCTGGAGAGCTTTTATCATACATGGATGTTGAACTTTGTCAAAAGCTTTTTCTGCATCTATTGAAATGATCATATGGTTTTTATCCTTCAAGTTGTTGATATGATGTATCACGTTGATTGATTTGCGTATATTGAAGAACCCTTGCATCCCAGGGATAAACCCCACTTGATCATGGTGTATGATTTTTTTAATGTGCTGTTGCAGTCTGTTAGCTAGTATTTTGTTGAGGATTTTTGCATCTATATTCATCAGTGATATTGGTCTGTAGTTTTCTTTTTTTGTGGCATCTTTGCCTGGTTTTGGTATCAGGGTGATGGTAGCCTCGTAGAATGAGTTTGGGAGTGCTCCGCCTTCTGCAATATTTTGGAAGAGTTTGAGAAGGATAGGTGTTAACTCTTGTCGAAATGTTTGATAGAATTCGCCCGTGAACCCATCTGGTCCTGGGCTTTTGTGTGTTGGGAGATTTTTAATCACTGCCTCAATTTCCGTACTTGTGATTGATCTGTTCATGGTTTCTATTTCTTCCTGGTTCAGTCTTGGAAGATTGTATTTTTCTAAGAATGTATCCATTTCTTCCAGGTTATCCAATTGATTGGCATATAGTTGCTTGTAGTAGTCTCTCATGATCTTTTGTATTTCTGAGATGTCTGTTGTTACTTCTCCTTTTTCATTTCTAATTCTGTTGATTTGCATCATCTCCCTTTGTTTCTTGATGAGTCTGGCTAATGGTTTATCAATTTTGTTAATCTTCTCAAAGAACCAGCTTTTTGTTTTATTATTTTTGCTATTTCTTCCTTCATTTCTTTTTCATTTATTTCTGCTCTGATCTTTATGATTTCTTTCCTTCTGCTCACTTTGTTCTACTTTTTCTAATTGTTTTAGGTGTAAGGTTAGGTTGTTTATTCGATCATTTTCTTGTTTCTTAAGGTAGGACTGTATTGCTATAAACTTCCCGCTTAGAACTGCTTTTGCTGCGTCCCATAGGTTTTGGGTTGCTGTGTTTTCACTGTCGTTTGTTTCTAGATATTTTTTGATTTCCTCTTTGATTTCTTTAGTGATTCCTTGGTTGTTTAAGAGTGAATTGTTTAGCCTCCATGTGTTTGTATTTTTTGCAGTTTTTTTCCTGTAATTGATATCTAGTCTCATGGCGTTGTGGTCTGAGAAGATGCTTGATATGATTTCAGTTTTCTTGAATTTGCTGAGGTTTGATTTGTGACCCAAGATGTGATCTATCCTGGAAAATGTTCCGTGTGCACTTGAGAAGACAGTGTATTTTGTTGTTTTTGGATGGAATGTCCTATAAATATCAATTAAGTCAAGATGGTCTAATGTGTCATTTAAAGCTTGTGTGTCTTTATTTATTTTCTGTTTGGATGATCTGTCCATTGATGTAAGTGGGATGTTCAAGTCTCCCACTATTATTGTGTTCCTGTCAATGTCCCCTCTTATAGCTGTTAGCATTTGCCTTATGTATTGAGGTGCTCCTATATTAGGGGCATAGATATTTACCATTGTGATATGTTCTTCTTGGATGGATCCCTTGATCATTATGTAGTGTCCTTCCTTGTCTCTTGTAATAGTCTTTACTTTCAAGTCTAATTTGTCTGATATGAGTCTTGCTACTCCAGCTTTCTTTTGACTTCCATTTGCATGGAATATCTTTTTCCATCCCTTCACTTTCAGTCTATATGTATCCTTGGTCTGAAGTGCGTTTCTTGTAGGCAGCATATAGAAGGGTCTTGTTTTTGTATCCATTCAGCCAGTCTGTGTCTTTTGGTTGGAGCATTTAATCCATTTCCATTGAAGGTGATTATTGACATGTGTGTTCCAATGACCATTTTCTTAATTGTTTGGGGTTTGTATTTGTAGGTGTTTTCCTTTTCTTGTGTTTCCTACTTAGAGAAGTTCCTTTAGCACTTGTTGTAAGGCTGGTTTGGTGGTGCTGAATTCTCTTAACTTTTGCTTGTCTGGAAAGCTTTTGATTTCTCCCTCAAATCTGAATGAGATTCTTGCTGGGTAGAGTATTCTTGGCTGTAGGTTTCTCTCTTTTAGGACTTTCAGTATATCCTGCCATTCCCTTCTGGCCTGCAGAGTTTCTGTAGAAAGGTCAGCTGTTATCCTGATGGGTTTTCCCTTATATGTTGTTTGTTGCTTTTCTCTTGCTGCTTTTAATATTTTTTCTTTGTGTTTAATTGTCATTAGTTTGATTAATATGTGTCTTGGTGTATTTCTCCTTGGGTTTATTCTGTATGGGACTCTCTGTGCTTCTTGGACTTGGTGAATTATTTCCTTTCCCATGTTGGGGAAGTTTTCCACTATAACCTCTTCAAATATTTTCTCAGACCCTTTCTTGTTTTCTTCTTCTTCTGGGATGCCTATAATTCGAATGTTGGTACGTTTAAGGTTATCACTGAGGTCTCTGAGACTGTCTTCTAATCTTTTTATTCTTTTTTCTTTTTCCTGCTCTGTGGCAGTTATTTCCCCCATTCTATCTTCCAACTCACTTATTCATTCTTCTGCCTCAGTCATTCTGCTGGTTATAGCATCTAGAGTATTTTTAATTTCAGTTATTTTGTTATCCATTGCTATTTGTTTTTCTGAGTTCTTATGAACTGTTTCTTGTACTTTCTCTATTTTGTTATCGAGATTTTGTATCATTTTTACTATCATGACTCTAAATTCTTTTTCAGGCATTTTTCCTATTTCCTCCTCATTTATTTGGTCTTGCGGGGTTTTTTCCTGCTCCTTTGCCTGCATGGGGTTTCTTTGTTTCCTCATGGTTGTCCAAACTTTTGGGGTTGCTTGTCCTGGCGATAGAGGTGTTTATAGAAGACTGTCCAAGCCTCAGACTAATGTCCAAGTATTGGATTAAACGAATATTCAGTCTAGGAAACACATACATGTATAAGACACACAATTATTGAATCCGTTAGGACATAAGGCTCTAGAAAGACCTGACAGAACCCCAGTGTGCTATCAGATATTCAGAGAGAAACCCAGCAGAAATTGACAACTGAAACAGAACAAATCAGAGACAAAAGCAAAAGCAAACAAACAACAAATAACACCCTACACATACAAACATCAATCCAGGGAGATTTTGTAAGCTAGGATCAAATATAGAAAAGAGCTGGAGTACCACCAGAGAGAATGGAGATTCTCAGAATGTAATTAGACAACTGTACTAAGAACTAAGATAAAGACAAAAGCCTAATATTAAATACTATGGCAGTGCGTCATCTGGAGAATAGAGCAAGGAGTCTGAGCAGACCGATAGTGTTGCTTATAAGTATGTTAAGATAAAATAAACTTAAAATGGCTGGAAGAAAGGGGAACAGAAGAGCGTAATGTGGTTGGAAATATGCAAATAAAAAGAAAGGAATAGAAATGTATAAAAGATAGGGATGAAAGGAAAGTATGAGAGATATTTTGTCCGTACTACCAAAAACTTAGCTAGATATAGAAGTATATAAAAAGGCAAAAAAAAAATCATTAAAAAATTATGTTATAAAACTTGTAGATCCCTTAGGGCTAAGATCGTATTTAATAAATCAAAAAAAAAAAAAAAAAGAGAGAGAGAGAAAGAAAAAAAAAAAATCCAGAACTGATCCCAGAATGGACCAGTTCAATAGGTATTGATACTACTATTTCTGTTTCCTTAGCGTCTCAGCTGTAAGTGTCCTTCTCCTTGCCTTGGGTTTTTTTTTTGCGTTATTCTGTGACCAGCAGAGGTTCCTTTATTGTTCGTCTGTAAGCATAGGTGTGTGTGGAGGGAGAGGGTACAATAGTGGCTCCTCCTGGGAGTAAGTGAGCAGTGGCGCACTGTTGTTTCAGTCGGGCTTGGAGGTGCCTGTTGCAGAGGGAGGCTGGTGGCTCAGGCATAAACAGAAAGTCTTAGAGTTGGGCCTCCCTCGGGTTTTTTTTGTTGTTGTTGCTGTTATTTTTTTTTTTTTCTCTCAGCAGCCTCCCTGCTGCTGGCGTTGCAAGGGGTTTTAATCTAGCCCCGCCCGAGTGCATGAGGGTGCTTGTTATCCCTGAGCGCCTTAGGTGGCCCACGGGCGTCTCTCCACTGCCTGTTGCAGAGGCGCCGAAAGAGAGAGGCTACGCGTGCGGCTCCTCCCCCCTGCCCGTGAGCCTGCAGCCTCCAGCCGCCATCATGGCCGGGCAGCTCTCAGCGGCAGGCACTCCTCACCGCGGATCTCTTCCCTCCTGTCCTCTCGGTCCGTCACCTTACCGGCAACAATGTTTCTCACCCTGAACCAGCTCTCCGGTTCTCACGCTCCCGCTCCCGGACCTTTTGTTCAGCCGCGGATCGACCTCTTGGTCCGGAAACGCTGAGCTGCGCTGCAGACCCTCCATATGTTTCTCACTCCCTCCCGTTCTCCACAGCTCCGCCGCTTCACCCTCTTTGAGCTGTCGTAGATGCCTCCCTACCGGCTATGTCGGGCTCCCCGCAGTCCTTTCTGGTGTCCGAGGCCGTCTGCTGGTGTTCAGCTGGTTCTCTGTGGGAATTACTGCGTCCTTCCGTGCATTCCCAATGCATCTGTGGAGAGGGATGCACTCCACGTCTCTCTACTTCGCCGCCATCTTTTCTCTCCCAGGAGCAAAGTCTTCTGTTGCTTTTCTATTCTCTATTTCGTTTACTTCTGCTCTGATCATTGCTATCTACTTCCTTCTGCTAACTTTGGGCTTAGCTGTTCTTTTTCTCATTCCTTGAGGTATAAAATTACGTTGTTTACTTGTGAGCTTTCTTCTTTCCTTACTGTAGGCTTTAGTACAGAAATATCTTCTGTCGGCCCTGTTAGGGATTCTGAGAATTTCTCAGACCTCCTCTATGGATACACTATTACATAGTTCTTGTTCCCTAGGGCTTAGATGGGAATGCTTAAGATGGTTTGCCTTCTCTCTATCCTTCAAAGCCAGGCTGGGTGCTGACAGCCTCCCCCCTATTTGTTTTACCTAGAGTGGTGCTTCATGCTGAGGTTGCTGTGCTTTCTCCCAATCCCACAGTCTGGACAGCTTTCTGCCAGTGCTGGCTAGTAGTCTGCAAAGGATTGCACTTGCCACCCACTGGGGCACACACAAGAAGGCATGTGGATGAGACATGTAGAGCATAAGGGGTGACCATGTGCCAGTGGGGGGAATCCTTAGGCCAGGTGTCCCCAGCTGCTCAGGGGCAGGCTTCTTGATGGAATCTGTGAAGTGGTTAGTAGGAGGCACACCTCTTTGATGCCCTCTGCAAGCTCTGGCTGCTGTTCTCCTAGCCCCTCACTGCCCCCAGCCAGGCAGCACACCTTAGCATTCTGATGGACCAAAAACAAAGTGAGCCATTTTGGCAGCATGTCTCACAGCTGGAAAGCCAGGAGCTTGCTCACAAGTGCTCAGTTTAACCCATGAAAGAAATTACAGGCCCAGAAGGTATCTCTTGGCACTGAGCTGTGCCTCCTTGAGAGGGAGGTGACATCAGTAAAGTGAAACTGTTCCTCTGACCCGCCTCAATGTGTTTAATCTTGGATTATTTTTGTTCCAACAGTGTGCTAGAACTTCTCCGCTGGACCACTAGACTTCCCCAAAGTCACTCTAATCCATGGGTGACTGTCAAAATTGGTGTTCTGTGGGGTTTATCCCTGGAATACAAAGATTCTTCAATATATGCAAATCAATCAATGTGATTCATCATATTAACAAATTGAAGGATAAAAACCATATGATAAGCTCAATAGATGCAGAAAAAGCTTTTGACAAAATTCAACATCCATTTATGATCAAAACTCTCCAGAAAATGGGCATAGAAAGAAGTTACCTCAACATCATAAAAGCCATATATGACAAACCAACAGCCAACATCATTCTAAATGGTGAAAAACTGAAAGAATTCCCTCTAAGAACAGGAACAAGACAAGGGTGCCCACTCTCACCATTATTATTCAACATAGTTTTGCAAGTTTTAGCCACAGCAATCAGAGAAGAAAATGAAGTAAAAGGAATCCAAGTTGAAAAAGAAGAAATAAAATTGTCCCTCTTTGCAGATGACATGATATTATGCATAGAAAACCCTAAAGATTCTACCAGAAAACTGCTAGCTAATTGATGATTTAGTAAAGTAGCAGGTTACAAAATGAATGCACAGAAATCTCTTGCATTCCTATACACTAACAACGAAAGGGCAGAAAGAGAAGTTAAGGAAACTCTCCCATTTACCACTGCAACAAATAGAATAAAATACCTAGGAATAAACCTGCCTAAGGAGGCAAAAGAGCTGTATGCAGAAAACTATAAGACACTGATGAAAGAAATCAAAGACGATACAAACAGATGGAGAGATATACCATGTTTTTGGATTGGAAGAATCAACACTGTGAAAATGACTAACCTACCCAAAGCAATTTACAGATTCAATGCAATGCCTATCAAATTGCCAATGACATTTTTCACAGAACTAGAGCAAGAAATCTTACAATTTGTATGGAAACGCAAAAGACCTCGAATAGCCAAAGCAATCTTGAGAAGGAAAGACAGCGTTGGTGGAATTAGGCTTCCTGACTTCAAACTATACTACAGGGCCACAGTGATCAAGACAGTATGGTACTGGCACAAAAACAGAAATGTAGATCAATGGAAGAGAATAGAGAGCCCAGAGGTAAACCCACACACATATGGGCACCTTATCTTTGACAAAGGAGGCAACAATATACAATGGAGAAAATACAACCTCTTCAATAAGTGGTGCTGGGAAAATTGGAGAGCTACCTGTAAAAGAATGAAATTAGAACACTTCCTAACACCATACACAAAAATAAAATGGATTAAAGACCTACATGTAAGGCCAGACACTATAAAACTCTTAGAGGAAAACATAGGCAGAACACTCTATGACATCCATCAAAGCAAGATCCTTTTGGACCCACCTCCTAGAATCATGGAAATAAAATAAAAAATAAACACATGGGACCTCATGAAACTTAAAAGCTTTTGCACAGTGAAAGAAACTATAAACAAGACAAGAAGACAATCCTCCAAATGGGAGAAAATACTTGCCAACGAAGCAATGGACAAAGGATTAATCTCCAAAATATACAAGCAGCTCATGCAGCTTAATACAAAAATACAAATAACCCAATCCACAAATGGGCACAAGACCTAAACAGACATTTCTCCAAAGAAGACATACAGATGACTAACAAACACATGAAAAGATGCTCAACATCACTAATCATTAGAGAAATGCAAGTCAAAGCCACAATGAGGTATCACCTCACACTGGTCAGAATGGCTATCATCAAACAATCTAGAAACAATAAATGTTGGAGAGGGTGTGGAGAAAAGGGAACCTTCCTGCACTGTTGGTGGCAATGTAAGTTGGTACAGGCACTATGGAAAACAATTTGGAGGTTCCTTAAAAAACTAAAAATGGAACTACCATATGACCGAGAAATCCCACTACTGGGCATATACCCAGAGACAACCATAATCCAAAAAGAAACATGTATCATAATGTTCACTGCAGCACTATTTACAATAGCCAGGACATGGAAGCAACCTAAATGCCCATCAACAGATGAATGGATAAAGAAGATGTGGCACATATATACAATGGAATATTACTCAATCATAAAAAGGAATGAAACTGAGGTATTTGTAATGAGGTGGATAGACCTAGAGACTGTCATACAGAGTGAAGTAAGCCAAAAAGAGAAAAACAAATACCGTATGCTAACCCATATATATGGAATCTAAAAAAATGGTACTGATGAATGCAGTGACAGGGCAAGAATAAAGATGCAGATGTAGAGAATGGACTTGAGAATGGGGTTGGGGGTGGGGTTGGCGAAGGGGAAGCTGGGATGAAATGAGAGAGTAGCATTGACATATATATACACTACCAAATGTAAAACATAGCTAGTGGGAAGTTGCTGCATCACATAGGGAGATAAACTTGATGATGGGTGATGCCTTAGAGGGCCAGGATAGGGAGGATGGGAGGGAGTCATGGGGGTGGGGGGGCGTGTGGGGATATATGTATAAATACAGCTGATTGATTTTGGTGTACCTCAAAAACTGGCACAAGTGTGTAAAGCAATTATATTCCAAAAAAGAGCTTAAAAAAATTGTTGTTCTTTGGGGGAGTGGGGAATGGTAGAAAAATCCTATTCTACCACTTTGCTGATACCCTCCCACAATGAGCTTTAGCTGGCATAGTCTCCTCTGGAAATAACCTGAGGATGACTGATAGAATAATACTAATGGTCAAAGTTTAATTAAACACACAAAACAGTCTCTTGGGCAAATGATTTATAGGCATCATACCATCTTAACCTTCTCAAAACCTTCAAGACAGGTATTCATTTTTTTATCTATTTTGCAGCTGAGAAAGTTGCAGCTTAGAATGGTTAACTGTCCACCCAAGGATGCACTCATGGAAGTGGCATAGCTGTCAGTTCCATCTTAAGCCAAAGCCCATACACTTGACAACTATGCACAAGATTGTACGAATGGGATTCATTCATTCACTCATTTAATAATTATTTACTGGCTATTTATATTAAAGTAGGTTCTGTTCTGGAAATGCTGAAAGGTAAGATTCTCTATGCTTATGTAGTTACATTCCAATTGTGACGATAAACAACAATCGTAGACACCAAATAAATAAGCACTATACTTTTTGATAATAAATACAAAGCAGGAAACTGAAGAAAGCTAAGGAAATACAGTGAGATAGGGGTGGTATTAACATTTGGTGAAAGAGAAGCCATGCAAGCATCTGGGACAGAGCATCTGAGACAGACACAAATGTCAAGTGTTATCATCCCTGGAATAGGGGTGAGCCTGATGTGTTTTGAGCCACAAGAAGACTTGTATGGCTAGAATAAACTGAGAGAGGATACCCGGAGTAGAAAGTAAAGTTAGGCTCATAGACAGAGGTCAAATGATATGGGAACTTTGGAATCTGGCTTCCACTTTCAGTCTTGTCTCTAAGAGTGGTTTATCCTTAGTAGACTCACTAACCCTCTTTGGGCTGTTCCTTATTTGTAAAATGAGAATGTAAGAGATATAGAAGCAGGAGACCTGAAAGGTCCTTTCTAGCCTTGACATTCTATAGTGAGACAGAGAATATGATGGATGACAAGGAAAAGGTAAAAACTGAATAATGAATCCAGTCACCGAGGGTGGTCACCTTGAACGTCTCCTCCATCTTTTTCGTATGAGTCAATTTGAGGGTGTATAAATAAAGCTCCCCTTTCTAAATATTGTAGGTTCATCTGATAACAAAGTTTGTTTCATGATTCTTTAAATATAAGGAGATAAGCCAAATGCCCCTGACATTTAAATCAAGGAAATTAAAAAGCATTTGGAAAATCAGTGGAATGCCCTACCACTCTGTTTTGATCTGATGAAGGTTCAATGTGAGATAGTTATTGGATACCTCTATTGAATTTAATTTTTCCAGAAAAAAATAGCTCCTAGGACTGACTGTTTTGAGGGTGAGTCAAATCATCTTTGAATTAAAATGAATCAAAATTATCCATGAAATTCTGTCCCATGCAGAATATAAAGCTACCCTAAATATATTTCTTCTAATTACTCTTAGTGATACAAACTTTGCCTAGGAAAATACCTTTGGATGGTAGCTACCTGACAGGTATAGACACAGTTAATTCCCAGAGTCAGGCTAGCTACCAAGAATATCCAAGTTCGAGAAAATTTATTCATTCCCTCAAGAAACTTACACTCTAGAGAAAACCTACAGTCAGGAAGTAATTAAATCTATGAATCAAAAGTGTGAAAAGTACTACATGAAATAGTATTGTGTCATGGAAATACATGATAGGCTGACAAAACTATTCCACTGATATCAAGCTGGAGAGGATATGAATGGCATAAACACAGATGGTAAGTGGCTAAAAGCAAATCTGAACCCAGGTTTCCTGATTTTGAAGCTATACATCATCCTGCCAAATGAAATGCTAAGAATAGCTAACATATTTCCAGACTTAATATGAATTTATTAAGAATTTATTCAGTGCCAAAAAGCTAGCAATACTTGCTTAGGTTTAATTAAGAAAATGTATTATTTAGCAGGATACCAGAAACAACTGCTCAACAAAACTGGATCATTTTGCGTCATTTCTTCAATAGCTCCTATGCAATTAAAAAACAAAAACCCCACAACATTTATGTCTCCTACAGAAACAATTGTATAGGTGACATTAAATGAAGATAAGTATTTACAAAAATAACAGAACATTTCTGGTGCATGTGTAACCAAGTCTATTTAGATTGAAATATATTCACAGACAAGGATTTATAATATTACAATAAAAGTAGAAAAAATAATCCATTAAGGAGTTGAAGCAATTTTGAACAAAATAGTCATTTTCTACATCTTTCTATTTTCTCATAACCTCCAATGGAACTCTGACTATAGAGGCTTATAATAAGTTTGATTCACTGCAAATAACCAAAAAAAAAAAAAAAAGCCTTTTGCCCTTAAAAAGCTAAAAAGAATGAGAAGAGTTTGTCTTCAGTGTTTAGTAATTTTACCTTTCATGTGACTTGTTTCAAATACCATATGATTATTCAGTTTAGAAACATACTCCATCAGCATACAAAAAAAATCCACATGCAACCATTTGCAAATGTTAAGCTATTCTAACCACCATGGAAAATGAGAGTACCTTGGCAACAATAAATGAGAAGAAAGGAGAAAAATAAAAATGAGTAACTCTAGACTCTGAAATTGCAAAATGTGTGAGTGGGAAGGGACTCTTCAGATCACTTATCTCAGCTTCCTAGATAATGATATTCAGGAAGCATGTTAATTTCAGGCTATCATAATAAGTGTAGAACAGAACTTATAAAAATCTGCGAGCTAAAGTGATACCACACTCCCTGGCCCTCCACAGATGCCTCAACACTTGGTCTACCCCATTCTTGGAGGATGGGGCTCATTGACCTATGGAAGGGAGTATTCAAAAGACCATTCATTCATTCATTCTTTTTTTTTTTAATGGCCAGGTAGTATTAGTATTTCATTATGTGTGTGTGTGTGTGCGCGCATGCATGTGTATACACACACACACATATATGTGGATATGTGTGTATATATATATCACCACATCTTCTTTATCCATTCACCTGTCAATGGACATTTAGGTTGTATCCATGTTTTGGCTACTGTGAATAGTGCTGCTAGGAACATAGGGGTGCATGTATCTTTGTAAATCAACTATACTTCAATTTAAAAAAAATTGGGGAAAAAAAAAGCATTCACATTGACCATAACACCCCAACCAAATCACAGGACCTATTGTGTGCTATGCTAACTAAAGTCCTCCCTCCTCCCTCTCTGTCCTCCAGCCACACAAATTACACTTCCCCTTAGGAGCATGCTTAAGAGATTAGGCAAACTCCTTCCACCTCAGTTGTGGAAGTTGTTCAGCTCATCCTTCTCAGACCTTCACTGTCTTCTGAACATTCTCTAAGCTCTGCCCCCTGACTAAGAGCCACTCCTCATCACTATCTTGTACAGAGGGGTTTCCAGGGATCGGGCACTTGCTCCAAGGCAAGAGAAAAACAAAGACAAATGGAGGAATGAAAGAATCTCTTACATTTAAGTTCTCTTTGGCCAGAGAGGGTGGGGGATGAAAAGGGCATAGGGAAGACAGTTGTAACCAGATCAAAACAAAGGGAGAGCATACAGTGGGGGTGTAAGCAAAATATTGATACTATCAGCACACAGAAAAAAGAACAAGAAGGTCACTATGGAGAACCCTGGAAGTTTTGCCTGGAGAGGACCTTGGGTATTAAAGGACATATATTTTTCCTGATAGAAAAGGCTATTTCAGAAGGGACTAAACTAAGTGAATACAAGTACACAGGGAATGTGGGAAATGGAGTGGAAATGCTACATAATCAGGCAGCATAGCAGTATTGGTTGAATGAATGATTATTAAGGTAAAGGCTGTGCAACAGTGAGTGAGGGTAAATAAAACCTGAAAAGAGGTTGAGTATGAGGAGAAAAACTTTGAAGTCTGTGCTGCAAAGTGAAGACTCCATCCTGGAAGCTGTAAGAGTCATCAGAAGTTATACAGAGGAGAAGGATCCAGATCTACTATGTTTTAGAAAGATAACTTAGGAAAAAATGTGGAAATGGATGGGGGAGAAGAGATTAGTAAGTGACACAATTTCAAGAGCTCAGCTGCTTTGAGTTAAGGCTAAATGTGATGAATAAATGAAACAAGGTAAGGGCAGAAGCAAACAAAGGGGGGAGCGGATTTGGAAGGGAATTATGAGGTTAAGTTGCAAAGTCTCTGTGAAAGGATATGGGAGATGTAGAAAGAGAGAATTTAAAAATTCTGTTTTCTGAATCACTGGGCTCATACAAAAGCATTTGCTGAGATAAGGAATTCCTGCCACTCTATAGGAGGTGTCCTCTGATTCAAACTGCCAAGCAAGTGCTTACCGTGCTAGGTACGGGAGATGGTCCCGTGGGGAGAAAAATCAGGCATGGTCCCGGCTTTATGGCACACACTGTCTTATCACGCCAAACTAAACATCAGTATTTCAAGTCTGAAAGTAAATGTATTCACACTGACTAAAAAGAGGAAAAAAATCAGTAACATCTGTAACAAATGTAGAATTAAATAAGAATTGGAAGGTCACTAGCGGATTAGAATTAGAAAAGAAAAAATATTTTACTGTTCATTTTATACCCTTCTATATTGTTTGAAATGATTATAAGAAGGAAATATTATCTTTAACTTTTAAAAAATGAATAGATTAAAAAATAACTAAAAATCCATTCAAACTTCAATAGATCTCCCCAAACTCAATCTCAAAAGGATTCAGAACATAAAGAGAATTCATGTATGTGTTAGAGATGTCCTTGAAGATGCTTGCTTTAAGTTGTTGCATAAAATACATTTAATTTATTTGTCCTGAACATTAGTAGAAAATTTGAAGGAGAGAAAATCTAATTATTCGTTATTTTCTTTGCTTGCTATTGAATGGGAGATCCTGAAGACATTCATATTTTCTTTCACATGCACTGTTTTTTTCTTTTCGTGAAAAGAATACAGACAAACCACATTTTGTTTTCTATAAATCAAGATCCAATTGATGGATACATAATGCCATCTAAACCTGATATCCTCTTGTGAAGAAGCAACTCAATTTCTGCATGTGTAATTCATTTAAAAAGCCATTACCACAGAGAAACTTTCCCTACAACTTCTATATTAAAGAGAGTTGCCTAGGGAGTAGGGGATCAAAAAATAGCTATATTCCTTCTTTTTGTCCCAAGCTCCTCAATAGCAAGGGTCATGAAATATTATTGGGGAGAGCGGAAATTATTCTTAATTATCTCCTTATACCTATTTTACAGACATGAGATTTTATCCTAGAATACTGCAGACCTGACTTATTTTTCCATGTGCATGCCTATTATTTTTTAATTAACATGTATTTGTTCTAATTACAAGAGTAATTTCAAAGTAGAAAGGTTAGAAAATATTTTTAAAGTGTGAAGAAAATGTAAAGTACTGAGAAAGAAAGAAAGAGAGAGAGAAAGGGAGGAAGGGAGGAAGGGAGGAAGGAAGGAAGGAAGGAAGGAAGGAAGGAAGGAAGGAAGGAAGGAGGAAAAGTAGTGTCTGACACTCAGAAGCTGACCTGCCACTCACTGCTGGCCATGTTATTCTCCTGTTGGCTATAAACCGTACAAAACACCAACCTCAGACAAGATCACTCTGAGATCATGATAAAATGAGACAAAGCAAGGCCACTTCATAGTTTCGTCTCAGCATAGATGATTACAAGGTCACTGTGCCTCCCAGAAAATATCAACACTCCCTCTCAGCCAAAATGTATGCCTGCTACTTCTTTACCAATTACATCTCTACCCTCACTCTCGTCTGCCCTCCCTACAAATAAGATTCATTAAGATGCTCAGTCATAGAACTGCCTGTACTTTCTGACAGCACTTTTGCTTCCTTAGAATCTCCCACAAGTCACCCAACTAAAGCTCAAACTCTATAATAATCCTTTCTAACGCTCGCTTGCTAAAATACCCCATGATTCTCCATGGTATTTGTCCTCCTTGGCTGTGACTTGTTCAGCTACAGATATGGTCCCAATGGTCTTTGATTGACAGTGCCTGTAATCTTATCACTACAACATTCTGGTGTATTTTCTCTCTTTCTTTGAACTGTGATAGATAATAGCTAACAATAACTAATACTTATTGCAAGATTAAACCATGCTCCAGTCACTGTTCTAAGTGCTTTACTTATATTACTTAACTTAATTCTCACCATAACCCTGTGAAGTAGATATTATTATTTCTGTTTTAAAGAAGAGAGGCAGAAATGCAAAGATAAAGCAGTCATACGTTTTAAATCAAGGCTTCTCAACCATGGCAATGTTGACATTTTGGGCTGGAGGATTTTTTGTTTTTTTCTGGGAATTGTCATGTGCATTACAGAATGTTTAGCACCATCCCTGACCTCTGTCCACTAGATGCCAGAAGCAGGTCCTCCTCTCCCCCAGTTGTAACAAAAGTGTCTCCAGACATCACACATGTGCACTGGAGACAAAATCACCCCCGGCTGAGAACCCCTACTTTAAATGATTGGGATCGTACTACATATAATTTCATTTTTAGGTTTTTTATTTAACATCTTATTGTGAATGTTTACAACTGTTCATTTGCTTTTTAAAAACAAAAATTTTTAAAGCATAAATTTTAATGGGTACAGAATTGTATACACTCCTATTTATTTAAACATTCCCTACCATGGACTATTTCGTTTTCCATTTTTTGTTATTGAACATAATTCCCTACAGAGCAGCTTAGCACACAAATTATTTTCTATTTCTCTGGCTTTTCTCCTTAGACTCATTTATTAGAAAAAGGAATTATGAGGCCTCAGGGTATCTTTATTGTCTTTTTTATTTTCTTCAGTAAAAACAATATATCCTTTACTTTCATTTTATCCATCAATTTGTTCCACTAAAATAATTAAACAAAATATATGTCTCTCTTCCAACTCCCTGCACAACATAAGTTTCATTACTCGTCTTTTGCTGAAAAACATGTGATCTCAATATTTGCTGTATTCAGAGCCTACTTCATTTGGAACCAGGTCTATTACCCATCCTGAAGCAATGACAGGTGGCAAAAATATACAGCGAATCGGATGAAGTGGTTGGAAGATGAGGCCTAAGAGACTATGAACCAACTTGCAAAGACTCACTCATGCCAGATGCAGTGGGTTGAATAACGTTCCTCACAATTCATGTCTACCCAGAACTTTGAAACGTGAACTTATTTGGAAACAGGATCTCTGCAGATGTAATTAGTTCGGATAAGGGCATACTGGATACGGCGTGGACATAATCCAATAACTGGTATTCTTATAAGAAGAGAGAAATTTGGACACAAAGAGCAAACGACAATGAAGACACAAGACACACACAGAGAAGGTCATGTGCAAAAAGAGGCGGAGATTGGAGTGATGCTTCTACACGCCGAAGCCTGCCAAGGACTGTCAGTGACCACCAGAGGTTAGGAAGAGGGAAGGAAGGATCCTCCCCTACAGCTCTCAGTGAGAGCATGGCCCTGCTGACACCTTGATTTCAGTCTTCTGGCCTCCAGAACGGTGAGGGAATAAATGTCTGTTGTTTTGTGATACTTTGTTACAGTAGCTTGATGAAACTTATACACAGCATGAGGGTTTGGCCTTTACTTTGTTAATGAAAAACCACTGAAGTGAGTTCTGAAGGGAGGGGGAACATATGCCTCTTTTATTTTCTAGGAAAGAATAATTGTGTGTGTGTGTGTGTGTGTGTGTTTTATTACTCTCACCATCATTTTACAAAGGAAAGAATATTTTAACACCAGTGTAGGTTGGAAATAAACTTAGAATATGATTAGAATTTAAATATAAGTTTTATAATCTCATAATTCCTTCATTTTGCTAAGGACTGGTAAAAATTCAGTCAGGGACCAGCACAGTTCTACCCCTGGTTCATTAAATCCTTGCTAACTCTAGCCTATTGGCAAGTTTAAGCATCCCCAAGGTCTTCCTTGTAGAGAGTCACTGCCACATATATAGGAAGGGACCCACAAAACACACAAGCATTTTACAAACCTTCTAGAAATCAAACATACTCTCTCACATGTTCTCAACATTTCTACGTGTACAAGTGATTTAGGCTTACTAAAGAATAAATCATGAACATTTGGAAGTAAAATAAATTCTGGAGACCCCAATTCAATTTGTTCCTCTAACCTAAAGAGATGCTCAGATATTCAGAAGGACTTAGGCCCAGCTACTCAACTAGTGCAGAACATAGCTAGTACTGTTTGAAACCATATATCTTAACTCCAAACTTATGGTTCTTCTCTCCACTACTCTACTTTGCCTTTGTTGGTTTTCTGCCTGCTTCACATTTTTCATGTTTTATCTCCCCAACTCAACGTCCTTCTCTTGAAAGTCTAAGACCTCTCCTTGGGTATCCCACCATGGGCCTCTTTCTGGCTAAGTACTCAGTACCTGGTTAAAAGACGTGAAAGAGAAGAAACAGGTATAAAGAGGCTGATGATCAGCTGTGATCAAAGTTCTTCTGCTGCAAGTCATAAGTCCTTTCCTTCATCTTTCCAAAACTCCCTTTAGCTAAATCAGGTCCTTTCCTCTCACCCCAGGCTCTCCTCCTCTGTCGCTCTTGTTTTATCTTTCTTTGTGCATCAGTGATTCATATTTGCTCCCAAGTGGGCTGTGGCTAGATATGATGGGGTTGGATAAAAATGGTAAAGGTGTTCTGGATCGCTTTAATCTATAATGTTTTCTTTCTATATCCAAAGGAAGACAATTTACAGGAAGAGCAAGGGAAAGAAAAGGGATGGACAATGGGTTAAATGCTGAGGTATTTTTTTTTTCTCACCAGAGAATATTTTCTTAATCATCTAACCTGTACTGCTCTTTCCCTGTAGTGTGATACACTAGAAAACACCCCAGTCAAAGGCTCTAAGGGCTAGGTTTAAATTTAAATGAGGCCCTTAATTTCTCTAAGGCTCAGTTTCCACACCCACAGTGTGGAGATTCTGAATTGATCCTATTTACCTAAAAGGGTGTCTGTAAGAATCAAATATCATAAAATTGTCCTATAACCTATAAGGTATTGCATAAAGGAAATAATGATCAGCTTACTAGTTAAAACAGGTAAATAACTGCCTACTTGGTGGGGGGGGGGCAGGGGGAGCAAATTGCTAAAATAAAAGGCACTAAACAAATACCAAGTGCTCCTGGTAAAGAAATATTGCTTGCATTAGCCAAATCTATTTGTCCGATTTCCTTGATGCCTTTGCTTGCTTCCCTGGGACTCTAATTGAAAAAGCAATGACATTCCTCAGTTTGCAGGGCCTGTCACATTAACTTATCGATCCAGTGATGGGTTTTCCAAGGGCCTCGTGTGGAAATGTCCATTCACAAGAAGCCTATTATGTAAAGAGCATGAAAGAAATAAATACGAATGTCCATCTTTGCCATTTTCCAGCTCTCTCTGCTAAAGTAAGAAATCAGTTTTTGTGGTTCAAAGTCTAACAACTTCTTATCTTAACCATTAGTACTGGACAAAAGATTAGTGCTCCACTGATTTCCTGTCAAAGCCCAGAATTATTTCAGAGATCTGTCTTTAAACCTTTTAGATAATGTACTCCATTAATAAAATAAAGTTGAATATATACCTCTAATATAAGCACTTTGTGGTAAATTACACATGTACATATTTGTATAAAATGTGCTTTAAAAAGCCCAGGACCAGATGGGTTCACAGGCGAATTCTATCAAACATTTCGAGAAGAGTTAACACCTATCCTTCTCAAACTCTTCCAAAATATTGCAGAAGGCGGAACACTCCCAAACTCATTCTACGAGGCCACCATCACCCTGATACCAAAACCAGGCAAAGATGTCACAAAAAAAGAAAACTACAGACCAATATCACTGATGAATATAGATGCAAAAATCCTCAACAAAATACTAGCTAACAGACTCCAACAGCACATTAAAAAAATCATACACCATGATCAAGTGGGGTTTATCCCTGGGATGCAAGGATTCTTAAATATACGCAAATCAATCAACGTGATACATCATATCAACAAATTGAAGGATAAAAACCATATGATCATTTCAATAGATACAGAAAAAGCTTTTGACAAAGTTCAACATCCATATATGATAAAAGCTCTCCAGAATATGGGCATAGAAGGAAATTACCTCAACATAATAAAAGCCATATATGAAAAACCAAAAGCCAACATCGTTCTCAATGGGGAAAAACTGGAAGAATTCCCTCTAAGCACAGAAACAAGACAAGGGTGTCCACTCTCACCACTATTATTCAACATAGTTTTGGAAGTGTTAGCCACAGCAATCAGAGAAGAAGAAGAAATAAAAGGAATCCAAATTGGAAAAGAAGAAGTAAAATTGTCACTCTTTGCAGATGACATGATATTATATATAGAAAACCCTAAAGACTCTACCAGAAAACTGCTAGCACTAATTGATGAGTTTAGTAAAGTAGCAGGATACAAAATTAACGCACAGAAATCTCTTGCATTCTTATACACTAACAATGGAAGAGCAGAAAGAGAAATTAAGGAAACTCTCCCATTCACCATTGTAACAAGAAGAATAAAATACCTAGGAATAAACCTGACTAAGGAGGCAAAAGATCTGTATGCAGAAAACTTTAAGACATTGCTGAAAGAAATCAAAGACGACACAAACAGATGGAGGGACATACCATGTTCCTGGATTGGAAGAATCAACATTGTGAAAATGACTGTACTACCCAAAGCAATTTACAGATTCAATGCAATCCCGATCAAATTACCAATGGCATTTTTCACAGAACTAGAGCAAGAAATCTTACGATTTGTATGGAAACACAAAAGACCCCGAATAGCGAAAGCAATCTTGAGAAGGAAAAATGGAGTTGGTGGAATCAGGCTTCCTGACTTCAAACTATACTACAAGGCCATAGTGATCAAGACAGTATGGTACTGGCACAAAAATAGAAAGGACGATCAATGGAATAGAATAGAGAACTCACAAGTAAGCCCAAACACATATGGGCACCTTATCTTTGACAAAGGAGGCACGAGTATACAATGGAAAAAAGACAGCCTCTTCAATAAGTGGTGCTGGGAAAATTGGACAGCAACATGTAAAAGAATGAAATTAGAACACTTCCTAACACCATACACAAAAATAAACTCCAAATGGATTAAAGACCTACATGTAAGGCCAGACACTATCAAACTCCTAGAGGAAAACATAGGCAGAACACTCTATGACATCCATCAAAGCAAGATCCTTTTTGAACCACCTCCTAGAATCATGGAAATAAAATCAAGAATAAACACATGGGACCTCATGAAACTTAAAAGCTTTTGCACAGCGAAAGAAACCATAAACAAGACTAAAAGGCAACCCTCAGAATGGGAAAAAATAATAGCCTATGAAACAGCGGACAAAGGATTAACCTCCAAAATATACAAGCAGCTCATGAAGCTTAACACCAAAAAAGCAAAAAACCCAATCCACAAATGGGCAGAAGACCTACATAGACATTTCTCCAAAGAAGACATACAGATGGCCAACAAACACATGAAAAGATGCTCAACATCACTCATCATCAGAGAAATGCAAGTCAAAGCCACAATGAGGTATCACCTCACACCAATCAGAATGGCCATCATCACAAAGTCTGGAAACCACAAATGTTGGAGAGGGTGTGGAGAAAAGGGAACTCTCCTGCACTGTTGGTGGGAATGTAAGTTGGTACAGCCACTATGGAAAACAATTTGGAGGTTCCTTAAAAAACTACAAATAGAACTACCATATGATCCAGTAATCCCACTCCTGGGCATATATCCAAAGAAAACCATAATCCCAAAAGAAACATGTACCATAATGTTTATTGCAGCACTATTGACAATAGCCAGGACATGGAAGCAACCTAAGTGCCCATCAACAAATGAATGGATACAGAAGATGTGGCATATATATACAATGGAATATTACTCAGCTATAAAAAGGGAGGAGATGGAGCTATATGTAATGAGGTGGATAGAACTACAATCAGTCATACAGAGTGAAGTAAGTCAGAAAGAGAAGGACAAATATTGTACGCTAACTCACGTATATGGAATCTAAAAATGGTACTGATGAACTCAGTGACAAGAATAAGGATGCAGATACAGAGAATGGACTGGAGAACTCGAGGTATGGGAGGGGGCTGGGGGTGAAGGGGAAGCTGAGATGAAGCGAGAGAGTAGCACAGACATATATATACTACCAACTGTAAAATAGTCAGTGGGAAGTTGTTGTATAACAAAGGGAGTCCAACTCGAGGATGGAAGATGCCTTAGAGGACTGGGGCAGGGAGGGTGGTGGGGACTCGAGGAGGGGGAGTCAAGGAAGGGAGGGAATATGGGGATATGTGTATAAAAACAGATGATTGAACCTGATGTACCCCCCCAAAAAAAAATAAAATAAAATAAGATTTAAAAAAAAAAATATGTGCTTTAGAAGCATACAAAAAGTTACAAGATGAAATCAAAGTATGTAAATACAAAGCCCTTAACTGAAGAGCATCTGAAGTCTTACTGGCCTCTGTCCAGTGTGAGAATCCACATTAGAGATTGTCTCCTATCATATCAAGGAGATAGACTCCTAACAGTGGTGAGTATCACCTACTCGTGCCCTGCCCTGTCCCAAAAAATAACTATGTTCCATGCTGTACACTTATGCTAATAGGACTCATCAAGAAATCAATCTCTTCACCACTGTACACATTGGTTCATTACCCACTGGGGCACTGGGGCATTGCCTCTTGTCCCAAATTTCTCAGTGGGCATTGACTGGGCTGGAGCCTCTGGTGATTTATCAGCCTTTCCCATTGAAATAGTCAACCTCACATGCCCTCCTTCTCTACAATTTGCTTTTCTTTGGGGGCTGAAAATACTGCAGTTTAGTTGAAAGTACTTGCAAGCTTTTGCAGCAAAATATTTTCACTAGCAAGGGAGAGGAAAGAAGTAAACCCAGAGTCTGGGACTGCAACCTGAGAGGCAGTGCTGAAAAATACCCACACACATATAAATGTTAGAAAGTACTTACCAAATGTAATTTTGTAAAGTGCCAAATTCCTTGGCAACTTGATTTTTACTTGAATTTTATAATCTGTTCTTTATTAAGCCACTTTAAATTCTAACACAAAAATAATGTTTTAAAATCATGAACACCACATAAATGAATGGCTTTAGGGTTATAGTCCATGCTTATCCTACTGCTGTGGGTATTCTCATTATACTCAGGATTTTGCTCACCCAGGTACAGAAACTTGAGAATAAAGGATGAGGACCCCAATGGGAGATGGGGATTCAGCCAAGTTCCTGCCATGTTGCTCAAGGTCCAACTGTGGGACTTTGGCGAGTCACTTAACCTCTGTAAACCTCATCAAATGGTATCAGTTCATGGAATGAGAACTGGGGACAATTTGTGTCTACCAACAGTCTTCTTTCCAGGTCACACCTCAAAGACCTCCTCTTACAAATTGAGAGCATGAGAACTCAAAGCAGGCCTAGCAAGCATCAAACAGCACATTAAAGATGAGGAAATACAGGATCAGAAAGGTTGACCACTTGCCAAACTCATAGAGCTAGTATTTTCAAACACCAGAAATGATGGTTTTGATTTAAGGAGGAAAATTGCTTCACAAAAGAATAATTTTCCTTGAAAGTCCTCAAGAAATCAAGAACTGTACCTCATGTCCCAAGTACAAGTCCACTGTTCTTTCCATAGCATATGTCTTTGTTTCTAGTCCTTACATATACCAGGTGCTTAAAGTATGCTTATTAAAATGAGCTCAGTTTTAGCTGCAGGATGACTCGGAAGCTACTACAGGTTGCATTCTTACCCCTGCCCCTTTAAGCTTAGTGCATTTTCTGAGTATTTTCCAATGGCTTCAGAAAAGGTTTGTATGTATGTGGGTATTTTTCAGCAATGCTTCTGATTATGGGGAGTCTGAATCAAACTCCATCTGTTGATATAACCAATGTTTATTATGTAGTTCTCAAAAGGCTGCTCTCTACGTGAGTTGTTTTCTTCCTAGTTTAAGCAGCTAAAATACTCTGAGGCTTCACACTTCATTTGTGTTTTGAATCTGATCCCCTCCTGCCTCTTCAGCCTCCTCATCTCCGCTCCACCTCTTTTCAGACTCTCACCCCACTATCCCCCTACTGCTACTCCCCAATCAACACTCACACATGCTCAAATCTTTCCCTTCCTAAAATAAAGTAAAACAAGGAGAAACATCGTCCATCCCGTGCACTCCCTCTGCTGCACCCCAGCCTCCTTCCTTAAGAGAGAAACTTTTTAATAAAGGTGTCTGCACAAACTGTGTCACTTATTCTCAGTTTCTGCTCTTACCTTCGCCAACTACAATCTGCCTTCTGCCTCCAGAACTCCAACGAAACTTCTTTCCCTCAAATCACAACTAGTCCTTGGTTGTTAAATCCACCTGGCATTTTCAAGGCCTTCCTGCAACAGTATATATGTATATATTATCAATACTTTTTAAATTGAAGTATAGTTGATTTACAATACTTTTACAATACTTTTTAAATTGAAGTAGAGTTGAAGTATAGTTGTATTAATTTCTGCTGTATAGTATAAAGTGACTCAGTTATATATTTATATATGTATATATACATATATATATATTCTTTTCCTATGGGTTATCACAGTATATTGAATATAGTTTGCTGTGCTATACAGTAGGACAGTATACATATCCACTTTTATATATATCCACTCTCTATATAAAAGCTTATAGTTCCTAACCTCAACCTCCCACTCCATCCTTCCCCCAACCCCCTCCCCAGTGGCAACCACCAGTCTGTTCTCTAAGTCCCTGATTCTATTTCTGTTCCATAGACAGGTTCATTTGCAACACTGTTGATGTGCCTTTTCTCCCTGGCTCCAATGACCAATATTTCTTGAGTTTCCAACCTTCTTAGACATTCTTTCTTCATGTCCTGGGCTCCCTTTTTTACCTTACCCATTAAGTTTTTTTTTTTAAGCTCTTTATTGGAATATAATAGCTTTACACTGTTGTGTCAGTTTTTGCTGTACAACAAAGTGAATCAGCTGTATTTATACATATATCCCCATATCCCCAACCCATTAAGTTGTGACATTTCCCAAAGTTCTGTTCTAATTCTTCTTTTTACACCATTATCATATTCATGACATCAACTGTCTTCTACACAGTAGTGAATGCCAAGTTCACTGCTCCAATCCAGACTTCTCTTTTTACCTCTAGACCCATGTGTAGACTACCTCCTGGAAAGCTTCACTTACCAAAGTGGGGGATACCCAGATCCCTTCTTCAGAGCTGGCCTAGCCATCCCACTCTCCCCAGCTACTTGGAATACTGGCTGCTAACGTCTCACAGTTGCGTCCCTCAATGGATGTTGCTCTCCTGCTCTGAGAACTCCCCATTCAAGGTTATGCCCTCTCCTGGAAGACAGCCACAGAAAATGGTTAACGTGGGGATAAAAAGACCAGGCTCTCTTGCCTCAATGTTCAGCACTATGATGTGCTATCCAGAGCTCCAGGTTGAACTGGCTAAATTCTTAATTCACATCTGCTTTTCCCTTTGTCCATTCCTCCTCTCCTCACTTCTCTGTAGGATTATCTCTGATGAGAAGTCCCAATGAATCTCTTGCATTCAACTCTCCATCTCACAGTCCCCATTTCAGGGAATCATCAAAAGAAAACTCATCATACTCCCATATAAACTTATAAAAACTATTTTTTTCCTTACTTAAACTTTACTCCTTAATTATAAACCATAAAAAATAGTCATATCAGGACTCAGGGGAAAAGATAGAGACTCCAAAATAGCTGTTCTTTCCTTAACTTGTCAGACATGAGCAGAGTTTAAACCAGGCCAGACCCAACCCAGCGGAGGTTACAGCCTACATTCTACATTCTGGTCCCAGTCACGTTGGTTGGAAACTGGCTGCACTTCATCCAAGGGCCTAATTCAGGGGTATTCATGGCTTCTTCCTCCTCCTTTTCCACCTCCTGCAATATTCACCATCTCGGTATACATGGCATCATCATACATCCAGGTGATCAGGTCAAATACTTAGGAACCATCCTTGACTTCTTCCCCACATCTCAGCTACTCACCAAGTCATGTCAATTCTACTTCCCAAATATCTTTCAGGTTAATTTTTTTTTTCCCCTCCATTTTTACTATAAATTCCTCAGTTCAGGAAAACATCTCCTCTCCCAAGACTACTGCAGTGCATCCCAAACAGCAAGCCAGGGCTAGAAGCTGATCATCTCGCCCGTGAGCTGGCTGTAGGGGGCCTGAGGTAACCATCACATACCATTCATTTGCATCTATCCAAGAATATCCTTCTCCAGGCTTCCAAATTACCACCTGGGCCCTGCCATTCATCATAAAATATTATCATTTTCTATGCATGTGAAGCCATGAAAAAGACAAGAAACTGCTATTGCCACTTGGTCCTAGTTGGTCACTCTGCCATAGGTCTCCCCTTCCCTATGTCCCTTAAAGGCAGGAACTCAGTATTTTTTGTCTTTTTGCTTCCCAGAGTTCAGCCTAAGACTGGCATATAGTAGTCACTCACCAAATATTTGTTGCATAAATCAGTAAACCAGTCAATGCATCCTTCAAAAGAAGTAATGAAGCAGAAGGTAAGGGGGTAATAATGAAAAGAAGAAAGGTAAAGGAAAAGAAACCAGTTTCTCATCCTTCCAACAATCTTGTTCCTGGTGCTGAATTGATTACCACAATGAATGATCTATTTTAGAAGATGAGAGGAATGTTGGTAAAGTTCTGGAAAACAAGGTTTTGAATTATAGCCACATTTTGTCATTTTGTCCTTTTTAGTGTGTGATCTCTAAGAGGGCTTATAATACTAGCTTGTGCAGTAAAATAGTTCACCCAACAGAGGAATCAATAAATACAAATTAATGACAATAATTAAGGAGGACAGAACTAGAATTGCTACGTAAACTTCATCTGAGGCAAATTCCTCTCCAGAATGGAAGTTTTATACCTTTGGTCCTGCCTGTTGCGTTATAATTCTTTTTGACAGTGGAAAAACACCGGTCAACAACTGGAAAAAATAGATGTTCGGGTCCCAGCCCAACCACATACCAGTGGTGTGACCTTGAGGGAGGCACTTAACTTCTTTGAAATTACATGTCTTTGCATGCAATAAGAAAGGATTAGACTGGATGATGTTTAGGTCCACTTCCAGCTCCAAAATTCTATTCTGATTTGACTTACGTTCTTTTTAGCTCACTCAACATCTGCCAATTCAGTGTTTTTTGCAAACAGGAAAATGAATTCAAACTGGCTGGTGTTTTATTAACATTATCTAAAAATAAACTTCAAAACAGGGACCAGGAAGCAATTCTGGTCTACTCTGTGGAAGCAATTCATGTCAGCAAGCTAGAAGATTTTTACAAGAACTAATTTCAGCCTTATTCTTCTTCACCTCTTAAAGCTTGTGCTTCAAACAGGAAAGATAATGAGAGAATATAGATACGTATTTACCAAGCTGCTCGATCGAAGAGAAGGGAGAAAATAAACCATGGAAATTTAGCCAACTGTTGACTCTAGGGATCACACGGAAGGGAAGTCTGAGAGAGAAATTGGATCAGAAATGGAAATCCAATGGCTATTGGCAGGCACTAACTGGATCTAACCAAGGATTAATATGCCTCTCTCTTCCATTACCTTGCTCCCATTAGGCAGAAATGAGGTAGGAAAGGCAAGTTCTAGAAGTATGTGGCCTCACAATTTCCTGGATATACTATATCATTTCACTTCACCCACTTTTAAATTCTATTCTGGTCATCTATATTTATTGGTTAGTTTTCAGGAGACCATTATTACTATTTTCTTTCTTTTGTTTAAAAGAGAGGCACATTCATATCAGACTGTTTATCTCCTGAGCTAACATATTTTCCATTCTTTTGAGGGGGGTGAAATATGAAAGAGAATCACCTGAATAAAAATTTGGACCATTTTTAGCATGTGGCCATCCAGCAAATGGCCTGAGGCATTATAGATCAGCTATGCATTAGAGATCAAGAGAAATGTAGCCAAAAAATATGATACAAACATAAGCTCTTCCTAACAAAGTAAATAAAACCATTAATTCCTACTTCAAGAGAATTCTCCCCTGCAACCAGATATACTGAAAGAAGCCCAAGGGCTCTTTGAAAAATTTATTAGTGATGAAATAAGAACAGCTCTGACCCTTTATAAAAAATAGGCCCTCCTTTGGGAATAGACGCATCTCACAGCCAACCTTTGCAGAAGCGCACACTCTTGGCCATTTTTCCACCAGACCAGGCTCTCTGCTGTGTGAGAAGTGTAAGTCCTCTCCCTAGGAGCTATCTTTCAGCCAGGTTATCTCAATATTTCTAGGAGCGAAGTTCCCCTGGACATTTCGTTTGCTATCTTTCCAGTTGGCTAGGCTGCAGGTGATGTTTCCACTAAAAACACATTCCTTAATTCTCAAATCTTAATCCTTAACTTTGCTCAATAACATTATTCTAAGTACCAATAATATCTAATGAGAAGAGCTAGCATTAAATCATTTACTTATTATGGGCAAGACCCTATGTTTGATGTTTCACATGCAATCAGCTTTCGTTCACTCCTCACCAGTCCTGCAAAGTGGGTCTATACCATCAGCAACCTCATCTGATACCGGGGGACAACTGAGCCAGCCCATCACGTGGCACTGTTGACCTGGAGGAAGTCAAGGTAATCTCTCTCAAGTGGTAATGGGTAAAAATTTCTCCATTTGGCCATGATCAAATGGAGTTAGAGGTGAGACATGTAACCAAACATCACTGCAAGTAAGAGGGGCGCATGTCCAGGGGTCAGAAGAGAAAATGGTGACCAAAATGTCAAATTCAAATGCAAGCAGCCTTTTATGTATAATCACCGATTTTACTTTCATTATATGAGACTTGAAACTGCTCAATATATACTCAAAATATCCTTTTTAAAAGGACAAAGAGAGAAGTAATAAATTAATAAATAAATAACCCCCCCCCAAAAAAAAAGGACAAAGAGAAGTTATAAAAGAGCAATAGGATCACAGTTTAAGCAAAAAAAAAAAAAAAAAAAAAAACAGAAGGAAGCCAAGTAACAAGCTAGCTAGGTAATTGTAGGCAAGTCATTTCACTTTCCTGCCTACATTTCAATGATTTTAGAATGCACACATTACTCCTGTGGATATTTGTAAGAAGCCTATGAGGTGACAACACTGAAATCTGAAAATCTCTGGATGTCCCATAGCTGCAAGCTGTTATGGTTACCAACGTTCTCAGTTTAACTTCCTTTCCCTGAAATTCTGTGAACGTAAACTTGAAACATAGCCCCAGTAAACTTTCTAGACTTTTCTCCACAACAATGCATCCTTTGTACCTTCGCTCTAATATTACAGATCTCCCACAGGCAACCTGAAACAAGAAATGAGGTTGTTGGGAAAATGAAGATCAATACAGACCCAATGTTCATAATAAAACCAAGCTCAGTTTGAGACAACTCCCACACCCCATCTGTCAAAAGGAAGACTATCACCGCCCATGATAACCAGGGAACTGGGGCCACCTATGGTGAAAACTCAGTATCACAGACCTCATGTCAAACTGTACAAAAGATCATAACTTAAGATTTTAGGGACTTTAAGACTTTAGGGACTAAAAACTAATCTACTAAAATATAAGCGGAATAAACCCAGGAGTAATTTCTGAAAGAAATTATATCACACCCAACTTCTGTTTTATCTTTTGTTATTTATCGTAAGATTTTTCACTTCTTCCCAAAACTCCCCCAATTAAAAACACCCTTAAAAAGGGCTCATGGGAAGTAACAGGATTCTGTTGGGAAACAGCAAAATATGATACTTCTTTGCTTGCAGGGTGGGTCTTTGTGTGCATCTCTGTATGTTTCACACCTGCTAAGAACTCAGTTTGTACAATGAACACATGGCCTTTGGGGCTTTGTAAAAAGGGATGCTTAACTGAAGATAATTAATTCTGCCAAGTATTTTTCTTTAAATATATACATATATATAAAGATACCAACCACTTACACCCAAGGGGAGCTGCCACCTCTTTGCTTTCTCTCCCGCTCCTCTCCTCTCTTCCACATACCAATTCTGGCACATCGTACCCACGGCGCAGTCAAGGTGTGACTCAGCTTTCACTCTCATCAGGAAGCCTTCCCAAGCCTATTTTTGGAAGTGCCACCTGACATTATGTCACACATATTAAATGTACCCATGCCCCACTTTAAATACGTATGTGTGTATACACACACACACACACACACATATATATATATTGCTATGAATTTTTGCAATGTTTTAAATAATTCAGTTTTTGAACTCTGGTTATGAGTAACTCATATGATATATGATTGACTCATTGCTTGAGAACCTGATTCAGGCTCAGGGATTATTAAGAAGTGAGTGAGAAAATCTAACTTACAAATTGTTTTCAAACGTAATCCAATTTTTCAGAGCTTAACATGGAACAATACATGAAATTGGTACAATATTATCTTTCATGGACATTTAATTAAATATTAGTTAATTCTGATTTTGCAGATTTCATCTGTAGCCACTGATTTATATATTTTTGTCCAGACCCTATGTCTACTACTCTGATCTTTCAGTGCCTTATGTGTGGTTAATCTGTTTTATTTTATTATCATATACTTAGGCATATATTATGTTAAATCATGCATTCTAAATGGGGGAAATGATACCCCTCAGAGGATGAAAATTGGTTACTGGGGAATGAAAAATCTTATTCTAATTGTGTATGAAGCACAGATATACAGAGAATACATGAACGGATATACAGCAGATCTGTGGTATAAAATTTCCATGGAGTGGAGGGCAATTAGGAAAATTTTCTAAAAAGGCTTTTGGGGAGAATAAGGGCAAAAAGGCTGAGAAACACTGCTTTGGAATGTACTCATGTGTTTTATATGCATCTCTTTGATTTTCCTAACAGAGTTGAAGCTATTTAAGAACAAGGATTACATCTTCTACTTTCCCTGAATGTTTACACCACCTGCTCAAAGTTTCCAACATTTTTTTTGTTTTCCACCCTCCTGAGAAAACACTGTAGTCTAATTTTATGCAACTTTGGATTATGCAAATTTGAAAGACTGTCATAATAAATACCCAGGGTTCAAAATGTGATATAATGCACATTCCGTCAAAAATTTGCCAAGAATTGCCTGGGTTTCAAAGCTGGTAATCCATGTGCATTGTTAATCAAATTTACTGCCAGGTGGTAGCGTCAAAGGCATAGAAATTTCTTCCATCTTTTGTAGGGAACAAATTATGTGAAGGAGAGGAACACTTCTCTCCAATAAAATGAGACTGTCATATCAGAATCTATTGAAGAATACTTGCAGGAACTCAATACATAACTTTTATGATTATATAAGTATATATAATTATGTATACTATATACCTATAGAAAGTGATATATATATCTAAAAAGTAACTTTGAAGATATTTGAAAAAAAATCTGTGTAACTATTACACATAAAGTTATACAACAGAGTCCATTTTGGTCATTAAATTCTCATGTTCCTTTTTCTTTACTGCCTGTGATCAAGGATATGGCTATCATCGTGGCAGAGCCACAGCTACCTGTCATGTGGGATACTTATTTGACTAGACTTCATGATACATGCAGCACTGGGAACGATCAGCAGAAGCAAGAGCCAAGAAGCACACCTTCATGTCATCAAGAACACTGGGCTCTCAGCACCTGGCCTAGTGCTTGGCACACAGTAGAAATGAAAATGAATTACTTCCTAAATGGATATAAGATCTTGGTCACAGCAGTGCAGTAATGCTGGGTGCTGAAAGACAACCAAATACCTACTGTGATGACGGTATACATCCCCATTTATTACAGACACACAGTTACAACCTCATCAATATATGAAGGCAAGCCTGTGACGGGCTCCCAGTACACCGTGAAAACCACGATGGTACTACAAGGCACAACTCTGGGAAAGCAATGAGAAGATCCACGTTCAGGTTTCCTTCCACTCACTATCAGTGAGACTTGGGGCAAGTCACTTACATCTCTGGACCTTGATTTCCCCATTAATAAAATGAGGGCATTGGCAAGTGATCCCAAAGGACCAACATTTTAACTGTGAAATTTATGAGTTTTATGCTCAATAAAAGCTTATCAGAAATTTCTCATATCTTCCCTGGGTTTGAATTTCCAACCTATGAGTATATTCCTGAGCCCAATAAAGATTAGCATCAAAGAAGCTGTTTATAACGATCCTAGTATCTTTGCCTCTGAATTTTGCATAGTGAGCAGAGTCTATGCAAGAATTGTACACTCAAGGCATGTGTGCTAAATTCAACCACATTTTTACAATACGGATCTTTTTTTTAAAAAAGGAATCCTACTTCAAATGGAATTCAATATAACAAGTACAAGTTTTGCCTAAAGAAAGGAATGGCAATTTCCTGACTTTTGAGGTGCTTATAACTACTGAAGAAACAAAAACTAGGCATATAAAACAATCAAATAACAAGAAGGTATAATATCTATTAAAATTTTTAATTGAATGTGCTCAACGGCAAAGATATAAGGTGCTAATTAGTGATAAGGGTAGTCAAACTGGGAAGAGGTCAATGTTAGTAGAATCCCTGAAAGGTTCAACGAAGGAGGTAGTGCCTTGGAATGATAGCATCCTAGAATAAGGCAACTAAGTCAACTCAGAGGTAACTTAAAACACTCTTCCTGTAGCATTTCATCTCTCTTTACTGTCTAGCTGCTAGACGAATGTCCCTACTGATGGAGCAGCCAACACTTCATTAGCTACTCCATTTATTTTTCAATCAACCCTTAATATACAAAGTTTGCCTTATGTTGATCTCAAGTTGACTTTTCTTCATTTTATTCTAATCTTCTGTTCCATACTCTGCATTCTGGAGTTCCACAGATTAGGTGGAATCCCTCTTCCAAATGAAATCTCTTCAGTCCTTTACAGACAGGGCTCACACTGAACTTGTCCCTTCATCTGGGTAATCATTCCCCAGTTCCTTCGACCATTTCTCTTACATGAACCAGTCTGGTCTGGACCCATCCTGTCTCTCCTCACCACCCTTACCCCTGTTCAAGACAGGCCAGTCAAGACTAAGATGAACTGGTTACCATGCTCCCTTTTAAAGGAAATTAGTGTGAACAAATGAAAGCCACTTAATGAGAGAAAATATATTCAACACAACAATCTGGCTTCCAAGTTGTGCTTAAAATACAGCCACAAAAGCCATGTGAGTTGGAACAAAATGACTTACTCTGTGGTTACTGTGCACCGAGCAGGCTGTACCACTTCATCTTGGCACTGTTTGAAGAAACTTGTCCTGAACACCATTTGGATAGAACCCAAGGTGCTCATGCCCCAACAAGAAGCACAAATCATTAAAAGAAAAATGTGGAAAGCAGTTTCCACGTTGGTGTGTAATTTCTCAATGTTATTGCCAGCACGGAGAAATGCTTTGAAGGTGAACAAAAGCTAATATGAAGCACTGCAATAAACACCAGTGGTATTTGTTATTACACTTACCCTTTCTGAAGTTCCTCAAGTGAATTCTAATTCCTCTAAACCCCCTCTGTAGAGATGACATGATGCTTGAACACGCCTGGTGTTTCACCCAAGTATGGTGTCTTTGTATCCCTCTGATATGGTGAGCTCAGGAGTCCTCAGATCACATATTTGTGAATTTCTGGAACCAAGGGAGGTATCAGTTCTGTCAAAGCTGAGAATAAGTGAAGCCACTGACCATAGTTTCCATCTACGTCTAATTATGGAGAGGACAGGCACTTGAAAAGAGGAAGGTTTCTTGCACAAAATCCTTCAACCAGAGATTGAGTGGTTAGCGTGGGGAAGGCTACCCACCTCCCAAAACTGGAGCCACCCCTTTACAGAAGAGGCTGCAGGAAGTAGAAGTGGTTGATCTCATATGAGACCCTGTGAGATGCAGAGCACAACAGAGCTGGTGAGAGCAGGGCCATCTTCTCTATTTTTTTCACATCACACATCTCTGATCTAATCCCTTGACAAGATACTTTCAGAGTTTCAGGACATAGCACTTTTTAATATTTAGTGTTCTCATGATGGGTGCTGGCAGCAGTGGAGAGGGGAGGAACTAACAAAGGAGTTCATAAGCAGAGGACTTCAACACGGGAGCAGGAGCAAGAGAAGAAAAACACGGTGGCTACCACATCATGAATGTGGCTGACAGAGAAGCCACTTCAACACTTTCAGGACTCTATGGAAGACTGTCCAGTGGGTGGGATGCTGGACACCAGCAGGTCTGAGCAAGAATCAGAGTGTAGGAAATATGATACCACTGGGAACTTATCTGTACCCAGAGGCTACTGAAGTCAAGAGGATATTTAGGTTCATTCCATGGATCTTTGCTTATGATTTGGTCATCTCAGGCAGGCTCTGGTAAAGGATTCTTCTGGGGGAATATACGTAGCACACTCATAAAAGATTACCTTCTATAACCTTAAAGAATAAAACACAGAACTAAAGCTGGTGGAAAAGATTTTTAAATTCACATGCAATAAAGCAATATTTGAAAATGGTGGTCAAAATTCAAGAACCTTGACATTCTGACACCATAGAAATCCTGGATTTCATAGATTGATAAGGGCCATGACTCTTCTAAAAACGACAATGTCACGTTTGTGATCCTACAGGTAATGGCATATAATGCATTGCTAGTCAGCTGACATTCATCCTACTCATCTTTGATATGAGAGCCACTGAAGTCAGCTCTGTGATGGAACAATCAGCTAAATACCAAATGAGACCCTCGAATCATCCTCTCACAATTTTCATGCAGAAGATGTACAGCTCCCCTTTCTGAGCAACAAAAACCAAATATTTATACAGCAGGTTATAAAGCAATTGAAGAAACAGAACACAAATGAATCATCGGGTTGAGGAGGTATCTTCCATTTTGACAGCACGCTCCCCTAAAACTGGGCATGTTTTGTGTACATGATTCATTTTCTCTTTTCCTACAAGGTGACGAATTAGCCACCATTTATTTCTTTTTTCCTCAAGGAGGAAAAATCATTCTATCCATAGGCAAGAGTAGAGTCTGTCTTTTAACCAGTTCTTTTGCACTGACTCAATCAAATTCATCATCCTGGTGTTGTGCTTTTTCATGGACCTTTGTGGATATTTTTTACTCTCAGAATTGACATGATATGCAACCAGCAAGCTACTATTGTGGCTAAAAGTCCCCGAGCTGGGGGATCTAATGACTTTCTTGGGATCAAAGCCTAAGATTGGCTTTCTCCCCTAATTCCACTTGTCTGTCATCTACCTTCTCTCTGCTGGATTTCTTACACTGTTTCTTCTACTAAAACCTGTCACTAGAATTCTGCAATCCTATTATTTAAAAAAAAAAAAAGAGAAAGAAAGAAGAGTTAAGTCTTTTGCATTTTTCTCTCAATCACTAATTCTTAAATTTCCTTATTGAGTAGAGGAACCTTTTAATAAAATGACATATTAGGCAGAACCTCAATCTAAAAATGGGTAAAAAGGGATACTATGTTAGCCGAGGATACTGGAGAGAGAGGCTGAGCAGGTAAAGATGATGGAGCTAGACCATCCACAGTTATTTCCCATCTTCACCCAACTATACCCTCTGTATCTTCTAGAGTACAAAACTTGAAAACGACTAATTCATAATATTGTGCAGATTTCTGTTTGAAAGAATGGTTAGACATTTTCCATTTGAAAAAATATGAGCATACATGATATCATCAACCTATTCTAAATGTGGCTATCACTTGCCCTTGACTCCCAGACTATCAAAACATCATATTGTGATTTAATCCTAAAAACACTCATTCTCTAGTAATAATTTGTAAAGTCTAAGATTTTATCTTGAATTTCCTGAAAAAATCCAAAAATTTGCCTTCATCTGCTAAACTGTTTGGAGAACTTTATATGCCCAATACTGGTACAAATGTTAATATTTTTGGCTAAGGCAAAAGTTTAAGTGCCTCTCACTTTGTTAACGGTCTGGAGAAAGCTGGAAGAATTGTGCACTGATTCTCGGAAGCTGAAGCATCCATGATCTCTCTAAAAAGAGACACTCTTTCCTTGCCCTTGGAAGCAACTGCTATTACTTATTCATCCCAGTCGAAAAGGCTCTATAATCTCTGCTTTGGTTCTTATAATCTTATTTTTCAAATGCATGCCACCCTGGAAGTGGCATTCTGGGGATCTGCAGACAGATACTTAATCACCAGATAAAGCTCTCCCTCAATAACATGAGAATGTTCTCCGCATAAAGGCATTGTGAAAGAGAGGGTGAATAAAGGCGAAAATGATGGTTATTTATAGAGATACTTACAGCACTGTTCCATCAGGACCCCACTTATCATCAAGTATTAAAGAAGATTCCTTTGGAAAGTGTACACTTTCTATCTTCTGAATGTTTGCTAAGCAAACCAACTGTTTTTAAGGTTTATTGGAATAAAATAGCTATGGGTATTACTGGCACTTAATGAGTCACAGGCTGCAACTATACCTCCTTTAAGAAAAGAGAGTAGAAAACGCACTTTGTTCCTTTGAAGAGTTCAGCAGGGGACGTGTTTGGAGCATCTGGAGGAGAAGTGCAGACAATTGCAGACAGATTACCTCCTACCTTCTCAGAGTCTAACATTCACTAGATGATAGCCTCAAGCTAATTAATGATTTAAAAAATGAAACCAGGCTTCCTGTGTCCTTCATGAATGAAGAGGCTACTAATGATTTATCATCAGTAGGGCATGTGTTCTGTTATAATACATGTAGAAAGTCAGTTATCTAGCCTTTCCTTCCTTCATTTTGCAAGTAGTTATTGAGCACCTACTATGCTGTAAGGCAGACTGCACCTTTTTTTTTTTTTTTTGCTGACAAAGCAAGAGACTTTACTGGGAAGGGGCGCCCGGGCAGAGAGCAGCAGGGTAAGGGAACCCAGGAGGACTGCTCTGCCACGTGGCTCGCAGTCTTGGGTTTTATGATAATGGGATTGGTTTCCAGGTTGTCTCTGGCCAATCATTCTGACTCAGGGTCCTTCCTGGTGGCGCACACATCGCTCAGCCAAGATGGATTCCAGCGAGAAGGATTCTGGGAGGTTGGTAGGACACATGGACTGGAGACTCCTCTCTCCTTTTGACCTTTCCCGAATTCTTCCCAGTGGTGGTAGCTTGTTAGTCGCATGTTCCTTACCAGCACCTCCTGTCCTAAGAGAACTCATGCACGTGGTTACTATCAGGCCTGGCCATGGTGGGCAGTTTCGGTCAGTGGGTTCCCTAACAGCTGTACAAACAAGAAAACAGGCTTAAGAGAGGTTAAGTGACTTGGGGGCCCAAGGCCACACAACTAATAAACAGCAGAAGCAGGATTCTCACCCAGCTCTTTCTCATTCTAGTTGGAGAGGAAGCGTAGTTCAGTGGCAGAGCAAGTGAGCTTTGGAGCCAGGAATGCTTAGATCTGAATCCCATCCTCTTCGTTGGGCTTTCCCTAAAACAGTGCAGGGTCCAGGACAACCCAGCAAGTGTGGAGTGAGGACAGCTGCCACAGTGTCATTATTTTTCATTGGCCCCTTAAGACAGCGTTGAACATAGAAACTTCTAAATTGAATTTTATTGATGTTCAGAAAAGAGAAGTCACAACATCCTGAGGCCTCTTAGCCTCAGGCAGAGGGCTCCAGAGTGTTTGACTTCAGGGAAGTTCCCCAGACTCGCTCAGCCTCAGTTCCTCATGAGTCAGGTCCAGCATCTTGGGCTAGCTGTCTACTTCTGATGTTGGCTTCTTGTCGTCCTAGTGTGAGTATAGTTTCTCCTTTGATAAGTGTCCTAGACTGCACCTTTTGACGTTTGAAGACAGAGAGCTGCCATCTGACGATGTAGGCAGACACCAACAAGATGATCAGTTTGGTGAACTTGTCACAGTATAGAATTTGTGGCTCTCGGCCCAAAGGCACTCATAAAAGATGCTGCCTAATTCCTAGGTTTATCTTCACTTGTCCATGCTGAGTTTCAGAAACAGAGCTCATAAGAAGCTGATGGACGAACCAGTGAGAAAAATAATTGCAATGCCAACCAGGGATCTGCACGGTGTATCCCAACCAATGCATTCTTCAGAATTATGCAGAAATAAGTCCAAACTCTGTCACTTACTGTCTGACTTTATACCAATCTAGCAAACTCTTTACACCCTCAATGTCCCTATCTATAAAATGGCAATCATACCTTATTTCACAAAATTGTTGCTACTAAGTGAGTAATGTTTATGCAGCACTTATCGCACATTAATTCAAAAAATATTTTCTGAGCACCTACTATGCACCAGACATCATACGAATACTGTCAACACAGCAGTGAATGAATCCAACAATGGCTCCAAGGGCTTTTGGAGGCAAGAGATTGAAATGAAGAGAAAGTTGATGTCCATCAGTACAGGGAGAGTTAGCTGCAAGCTTCAGTGCCTGCGAGGGCACTAAAGAGTGGGCATTACCTGCGAGGTGAGCAGGTTGGGTTCTGCCAAGGTTCCCTCTATGATTCTTCTTCTAGGCGTCCTTGGTTATCTAAAGTCCCTTATGATTAACAGCTGCACTCAACATCCATCTGCAGAAAGCTAATACTAACTAATAATAACTGAGCACATACCCTGTGCTTAAATTTTTTTTTTCTCTGTCTAGGGGTCTGGTCTTCTCCCTAATAAGATTTTTACATCTGTTTTGTTTTCACCCAGTTAGTATGTATAGTATATTTGTTCATGTGCCAAGTTAGCTAAACAGGAGCTATGCTTTCCAGAATTCCCATGGCTGCAGCACTGGCTACATGAGACATCTGGCCTGAGAGCTGGAAGACAAAAGTGAAACAGTTGCCATCTTTTTAAACTTGAAAGGCAGGTGCAGGGCACAAGGCAGTGTTACAGCTCCTATGTGTTCCGTTGCCTGATGAAGGTCACCAGCTTCTCCTGCAGGTTACTTCTGACACTGAAGTTGGAAGCTTGGAAGCAGTGAGACACCTGTGTGGGTTCATCTGTCCTCAAGGACTCTGGCCCATTCTTGCAGGTTCCAGTTTGCCCTTGCTTCCTCCACTTCACATCCATTTTTCCTTCTTGACTACATGCTTGACTGACTCCAAACTTCATCACAAGACACCACAGCAACAGCCTCTCATCTACTATGTAACCAGCCCCCACTATTGTGAAAGTTGAATCTCTATATAAATCCTGTTTAGGTCATCTAGGCCTTCTGATTCTCTGACTGATACAGTGTTAACTTCAAACCTCATTTCTCTAAGGACAGTTGCTCTCCTTTCCAAGTTCCTGGGACGATGACTAAGGATAAAGGCACTTTGATGAATCTCTACCCTTTAATGTTTTTGAAAGAAATATTTGAGATATAATTCACACACCATAAAATTACCTTTAAAGTATACAATTTGGTGGTATTTAGCATATTCACAAAGTTATACAATCATCACCGCTAACTCCAGAATATTTCCATCACCCCCCAAAACCCCATCCCCATTAGCAGAGCTCCCCATTTCTCCCTCCCCTCAGCCCAAGGCTACCACCAATCTGCTTTCTGTGTCTATAAATTTGCCTATTCTGGATATTTCATATAAATGAAATAATACAGCATATGACCTTTTGTGTCTGGCTTCTTTCATTCAGCATAATATTTTCAAAGTTCATCTGTGTCGTAGCACATATCAGTAGTTCACTTCTTCTCGTTACTGAATAACATTCCACTGTATAGATGCACATTTCATTTATCCATTCCTCAACTGATGGACATCTGGACTATTTTGATTTTTGGCTATTATGAATAATGCTGTTGTGAACATTCATGTACATCATGTACAACTTCTTGTATGAACATATGTTTTTAATTCTTTTGAGCATATATATACTCAGGAGTGAAACTGCTGGGTTTTATGGTAACACTATGCTTAACACATTGAGAAATTACCAAAATATTTTACAAAGTGGCTGCACCATTTTAAAGTCTCACCAGTAGTGCCTGAGAGTTCCAATATGTCCACATCTTTACCAACCCTTGAGATTATCTGTCTTTTTGATTATAGCCACACAAGTGGGTGTGACAGTCGTCTGATTATGTCTATCCTCTCTTTTAAGATGACTCTAGGTGGCCAGCATGAAGAGTGTCATCTGTATTGTCTTAGGGCAAAGTTTTTTTGTTGCTATTTGTTTCTTTCTTTTTTACCTTGAAACTTAACAGAGGTAATAAAAACAATGATGATCAGGATAGTTCATACTGGCACGATGCTATATTATGAAGAAATTCTTTCATTATAATATACTATTTTCTCCATGATCCTTCAAGAATGATAACGAAAATGCTGTTATTTTCACAGTGTCTCCAGTATATGACAATGACAGGCACACAGTAGGATCCCCGTTGAAAGGCTAAACCCCATTCATTTTACAGATGAGTAAACTGAAACTCAGAGAAGGAAATCTTCATGTTCAAGGTTGTCCAATTAGTAAGTGACAGAGCTTCCTAATTTGTGAATGGGTGCTCTTTGCACAACAAGATTAAACATAATTTAATAACTAATTAAAATGAAGAATGGTGTTCACACATAGTGATGCACATTAGATCAAAAGATAAGATGCTATTTATGCTATTTCTTTGAGAGTATAACTTTATTTAAAAACTATACTAAAAATTACAATTCAAAAAGTGAGGCCACAGCTCTTCTCTCTCTGCTTAGTTGATCGTGAGTACAATCTTTTACATTAAAACATTGTCTAGAAAATTCCCTCATCTACATCCTATAGAAGGATTTAAGAGGTAATACTGTTTAAAAAATTCCATTAAATATGTAAGGTAACATATGAACAGATAAAAATGATAGGAAAATAAAGTATGGTTACTTTAACTCTTGATGGTTGCACACCATTTTGAATTTACTAAATGTTACTGAGTTGTCCACTTTTAAATGGTCAAAATGGCTAATTTTACATTATGTGCATTTTACCACAATAAACAGGAGGTTGAAATTCTAAAAAGAAGCCTATTAAACACCTTAGTGATGAGTTCTATTCTATCAAGACTGGGCAAGGCCATGGGGGAGTGACGTACAACACGGTTGCCAGAGAAACAGGCTCCTCATTGAAGAAGACATCCAACAGCTGCAGAAATATCTCATGCACATTTCCCCAAATCCTTCCATCTTGTGATTTAAGCCAAGTCATGAGAGACAAAGACAGATATTCTTTCCAAAGGCAGATACATATACACATGTTCACACCTTCCCACACATGTGCACGGTCACACATTCAGTATGCACATGAGGCAGAGGGAGAAATTCACTGAGATCACTCAGGACATCTCCTCTCTGATAGCTGATGAGTCAATGCTGGCAGGAAGTCAACTGCAAAAGACCTCCTGACACAAAGCTGAAGCTCTGAAGCCCTGCTGAAGTCTGTGCTTTCAAATGCCTTTGATTCTAAGAGAATATCCACAGTGAGTTCAAAGTTGTTTTCTATTCAAGCCAGGGAGAAACTAGATTTTTAACTGAGGCTGAATTAAGTGAGAGAAACAAACACACTGTGCCCAGGATTTGCGTTTCTCTGCAACTTCTTTGTAGCCCTAAATCTCATACTAGTAGGTGTTTTATGATCTACTAAATTAAATTTTATTCTACCATTGGTGATAATTAGAAATGAATTCATAATCCATTGGCTAGTCCAAAAGAGTTTGTTTTTAATTTGTAAGCATGTAATCAGTGCCCATCAGAGGGTCCACATCATTCCTTGCCTGGTGTGGGAAGCTGCTGCACCAGAAGCTCCTGCTTAGAGAAGAAGGCTTCACCCTGAACAATGGCTGGGCTGTGGGTGAACCAATGGAGTTTAACCCACTCACACAAGGTCAACCAGTGGACAGGTAGTTTAGAGACCTATGAGAAGAACCTGTTGAAAACAAAACAAACAACAACAAAAACTCCATCCCATGAAAACAGTGGTAATTAGCTGGCCCCAAAAGATTTTCTCCTTTGGAGTCTGTACCAAAACATATGGAAGGAACCAGACAGTTGACAATAAAAGGAGAAACTAAAGAAATTAAAGGGGGGGGCGGGAGATGGGCAGGGAGAGACTGGCTGAGAAGCCAGCAAAGCCCAAGGAAAGCACAGAGAAATACAGCTTGCAGCTTGCTTGGGAAGAGTTGACATAACATCCTTATAGAAACCCCGTCTCTGTTTCTTGCAACACAGAACACATGAACTCACACAACAAACAAAATTTGACTGTGAGAAAAATTCTAGTCTTCATGTTTCATGTCCTACTAATGCTTAGCTAGTCTAAGTACATATATAATCACAGTTCAAAGACTTGGTTGAAAATGCCTGAAGTATAGACATAGGGCTGGGAAGAAATAAAACTGTCTATATAACTCCTTTCTACAAAATTCTGGCAAACAGCCCAGCATTAAGTGGAGCTTTCGTATGCATTAGGTATGAAGAACAAAACAGACTTGGGCACCTACCTGGAGAATTCTGCCGCTACATGAACAACCATAATATGCTTAATTTCGAGGAAGCAAAGGTATAGCATAAAAACAGTAAATGCTTACTGAGCACATACTATATGCCAAGAACTATGCTACATTGCCAAATTTAATCTTGATGATAAACCCACTGGGTATCATTCTCATCTCCAAATTGCAGACAAGGATACCGAGGGTCAAGAGGTAAAGTCAGCAGTCCAGTTCGCAGAACAACTAAGAAACCAATGCAGAGATCCTGACCCAGTTTGTATGTCTATAAGGACTGTATTTTAATGGTTACATTCATCTGCCAATAATTTACTGTATGACCCTGAGAAACCAATTAACTACCTTGTGCTTCCTCATCTGTAAAATAAGAACATCGGCATGGACAACAACCGTAATTACTTTTGGCTTGAAAAATGCCAAAAGTATGGGTAAATAACTTTGAAGTTTAAAGAGGAAATATTATGACCGACACCAACTAACACTTATATGAGTTCTTGCTATGAGCAAAGTCTGACATACAGTAGGTGCCCAATAAAGATTAGCTGAATGAATAAGAAACATACACTAGCCTTATTAAACTTGTAACTAAATCTTCACATCATTAAGACTGAGTTATTGCTACTATTCCTTTTTTATATAGACAGGAATTGAGCCTTAGAGAGGAAAGAGTGACTTGCTTACAAGGCACACAGTAAGTGATGAAAATAGCTTCAACACAAGAAGCCTCAAATCAAAATGTTGGAATTTGACTGAAAAGATAAAAACTGCAGGCATCTACAATTTCAAGTTGGTTTAATCTTTAGTATAGGATTGTTTAAAAATTTTTATACCCATCCATGAACAAACAGAGAGACTGGATAGATTTCAGGAAATCTACAGTTATGAACAGGAAATCTGTTAATCCAGGTAAAATTCCACTAAGTCGTTACTGTCTCATTTCTGGTTCTGACCCATACAGTGGGGACAGACTCTTAGCATACAGGTAGGTAATAAGGTTCCTAAGTAAAAAAGGTTAAAATGTAAAGTAGAGATGGAAGCTATTTGAGAGTCATAGTGTGATACAAATGTAAAGGCATCATTTTGAGTGTTTTAAGAGGTTCATCTTCCTGGATAGATGCCAAATAAGAGATTCTTGCAGCTTTCAGACTTGTGAGGTCAGGACTGTTTTAAAAATGAAATGGGAGGGGGCGGAGTCAAGATGGCGGCATGGGAAGACGAGGAGATGGTGTCTCCCCACAAATAGGTTGCCGGAGGCCGGCGGGGGACCTGAGGCCCAAGCAGACTGCAGGAACGTGGGAGCAACTGGGTAGGACCTGGGGAAAGTCAGGGGGGCAGGGAAGGGGAAGCTGCCTGGGACTGGTGTCCCTGGGGGGTGGCTGGGTGAGGGGGGAGGTTCCTGCCTGGAGGGACCACTGGGGGCTAGGGAGATCTGAAACTGCAACTGGGTTTCTCCCACCCAGGAGGCCAGGAGGCCTGCTGGGCTCCCCAGCGGGTTCCTCCACCCTCCAAGGCCCCCTCCAGGCTGTCTCAGTCCTGGGGGGGTGGGAAGGAGGGAGAAGGGGTGAGAAGGTGGAGAGGTGTACAGGTGGGGGTGGGGGCCTTGAGATTGGGGGACGGGGAGGCGAGAGGGCGTTTTGCCTGCCCTCTTGGCCAGGGAGCCCAACTGGGCTCCCGGGCCTGGTCCTTCACTCTACGGACCCCCTTCCAGCAGGAGGATCTTGGGGGAATGGGGGGGAGGGGGAGGGGTGGAGGGAGAGGCAGACAGTGGGGGTGGGAAGGGATCTCTCCAGGTCAGAAGAATAGGGGTGGTGCCACTGGGTATTTTTTCTGGGCGGGTCCTCCACCTTCCAAGGCTCCTCCAGGCCATTGGTCCTATAAGTACAGGAGGGAAGCGGTGGGGGAAGAAGAAGAAAGGCAGAAGGAGGGAGGGACCCTCTGGGATCAGAGGATCAGGGGAGGAGCAGAAGGCATTTCCGCTGCCCACTGGCCAGGGAAGCCTGCTGGGCTCCTGGGCCTGGTCTCCAACTCTGCAGGGTCTCCTCCCAGATGCATCGGTCCTGGGGACATTGGAGTGTGGCAGGGGAAGAGGAAGAGAGGCAGACTGGTGGTGAGATGTTCCAGGAGCAAAGGACCAGGGGAGGTGACCAGGGGAGGTGCGGAGGACCTTTCCCCTGCCTACTTGGGCCCAGGGGGTCTGCTGGGCTCCCGAGTCTGGTCCCTTGGTCTCTCCGGCAGAGTGGGTCATATAGGTGTGGAAGGGAGGGAGGAGAGGAGAAAAGGAAGAGAGGCAGACAGCAGTGGGGGGGACCTTGCAGGACTGGAGGATCAGGGGAGACGCTGTGGGAAACCTCCCTACCCACTTGGCACCAGGAGGCAGGTTGCACTCCCAGGCCTGGTCTTCGGTCCTCTAGGGGCCTCTCTAGGTCTCACTGGTCCTAGGGGTGTGGAAGCAAAGCAGGAGAGAAGAGGAGAGGTGGGCAGGGGAGGAGGCCTTCTGGGATTGGAGGATCAAGGGAGGCAGAGAAGGTATTTCCCCTGTCCACTAGCTCTAGGAAGCCTGCTAGGCTCACGGACCTGGTCTTTCACACTCTAGCGCCCCCTCCAGCTGCTTGGGACCTAGGAGAGTGGGGGGCGGGGGAGAGAAAGGGAGGCAGACAGGGACCCTACAAGACTGGGAGATCTGCAGATGTGCCACAGGCATTACCCTAGCCCAGTTGGCCCTGGGAAGCCTGTTGGGCATCAGAGTCTGGTCTCCTGCCTTCCAGTACCCCCTCCAGCTGTGAGGTTCCTAGGGGAATAAGAGGGAGGGGGTGAGGAAGAAAAGAACCCAAGTGGGAGGGACCCTCCGAGACTGGAGGACTAGGGGAGGTGCCTCGCATTTCTCCCACCAACTCGGCCCGGGGAGCCTGCTGGATACCTCAATCTGGTCCTTTGCCCTCAGGACCAGAGGCATTCCTGGTCCCCTCTGCCTCATTGGGCCTAAGCCCCATTCCCCACCACCCCCAGGGCCTTTTCTAAGTGAAGGCCCTGCCCATTGCTTAACCTCCCCCCAACCCAGCCCTTGTCTAAACCCTGCCCCCACAGCCAAGGCCTTTTCTGGCTTTTATTTTCTTTTTCTTTCTTTTTTCTTCCCACCTCCTCACTTGGCATATTGCAGTTGTATTGCCTTCCAGTTGTTGCTCCATCTTTTTTTTTTAATTTTTTATAATACATCTGTTAGTTTCCTATTATCATATTTTTTATCTTGTTATTGTTCTGCTGTTCTTCTACTTTTTAAAAAAAAATTTTTTTTGTTTTCCTGCTCTACACAGCTTGTGGGATCTTCATTCACAAGCCCAGGATCAGGCCTGAACTCCTGCGGTGGGAGCTCTGAGTTCAAAACATTGGACTAACAGGGAAACCCAGTTCCCAGGGAATATTCATCAGAGTGAGGTCGCCAAGAGGTTCTCACCTCTACACCAAGACCCAGCTATACTCAACAGCCTACAAACTCCAGTGCTGGAAACATCAGGCCAAACACCCAGTGGGACAGGAACACAATCCCGCTCATCCAAAGTGGGGGGAAAATGAGATGACAAAAAAATATGTCACAGATAAAGGAACAAGGTAAAAATACACAAGACCAAATAAATGAAGAGGAAATAGGAAAACTGCTTGGAAAAGAATTCAGAGTAATGATAGTAAAGATGATCCAAAATCTTGAAGTCCAAATACAGAAAATACAAGAAACAGTTAATAAGGACTCAGAAGAACTAAAGAGCAAACAAACAGTAATAGATAACAAAATAACTGAAATTAAAAATACTCTAGATGGTATAAACAGCAGAATAACTGTGGTAGAAGGACGAATAAGTGAGTTGGAAGATAGAATGGGGGAAATAACTGCCACAGAGCAGGAAAAAGAAAAAAGAATAAAAAGAATGCAAGACAATCTCAGAGACCTTGGTGACATTAAGCACACCAACATTGGAATCATAGGAATCCCAGAAGAAGAAGAAAAAAAGAAAGGGTCTGAGAAAATATTTGAAGAGGTTATAGGGGAAAACTTCCCCAACATGGGAAAGGAAATAATCAACCAAGTCCAAGAAGCACAGAGAGTCCATAAAAATAAACTCAAGGAGAAATACACTGAGGCACATATTAATCAACCTAATGAAAACTAAACACAAAGAAAAAATATTAAAAGCAGCCAGAGAAAAGCAACAAATAACATATAAGGGAAAATCCATAAGGATAATGGCTGATCTTTCTGCAGAAACTCTGCAGGCCAGAAGGGAATGGCAGGATATACTGAAAGTCCTGAAACAGAAAAACCTACAACCAAGCAAACTCTACCTAGCAATAATCTCGTTCAGATTCGATGGAGAAATCAAAAGCTTTACAGACAAGCAAAAGTTAAGAGCATTCAGCACCATCAAACTAGCTTTACAACAATTGGTAAAGGAACTTTTCTAAGTAGGAAACACAAGAGAAGGAAAAGACCTACAAAACAAACCCAAAACAATTAAGAAAATGGTAATAGGAACACACATGTCAATAATCACCTTAAATGTAAATAGATTAAATGCTCCAACCAAAAGACACAGACTGGCTGAATGGATACAAATACAAGAACCTTACATATGCTGTCTACAAGAAACCCACTTCAGACCAAGGGACACACATAGACTGAAAGTGAAGGGATGGAAAAAGATATTCCATGCATATGGAAGTCAAAAGAAAGCTGGAGTAGCAAGACTCATATCAGACACATTAGACTTTAAAGTAAAGACTATTACAAGAGACAAGGAAGGACACTACATAATGATCAAGGGATAAATCCAAGAAGAAGATATAACAACTATAAATATCTATGCACCCAACATAGGAGCACCTCAATACATAAGGCAAATGTTAACAGCCATAAAAGGGGATATCAACAGTAACACAATAATAGTAGGAGATTTTAACACCCCACTTACATCAATGGACAGATCATCCAAACAGAAAATAAATAAGGACACACAAGCTTTCAATGACACATTAGACCATCTCGACTTAATTGATATTTATAGGACATTCCATCCAAAAATTACAGAATAGACTTTCTTCTCAAGTGCACATGGAACATTCTCCAGGATAGATCACATCTTGGGTCACAAATCAAGCCTTGGTAAATTCAAAAAAATTGAAATCGTATCACGCATTTTCTCTGATCACAGCGCCATGAGACTAGATATCAATTACCTGAAAAAAACTGTAAAAAGTACAAACACATGGAGACTAACCAATATACTATTGAACAACCAAGAAATCACTAAAGAAATCAAAGAGGAAATCAAAAAATATCTAGAAACAAATGACAATGAAAACACAATGACCCAAAACCTATGGGATGCAGCAAAATCATCTAAGAGGGAAGTTTAGCAATGCAGTCCTATCTCAAGAATCAAGAAAAATATTGAATAAACAACCTAACCTTACAACTAAAACAGTTGGAGAAAGAACAAAAAAACCCCAAAGTGAGCAGAAGGAAAGAAATCATAAAGATCAGATCGGATACAAATGAAAAAGAAATGAAGGAAACAGTAGCAAAGACCAATGAAACTAAAAGCTGGTTCTTTGAGAAGAAAAACAAAATTGATAAACCATTAGCCAGACTCATCAGAAAAAAAAGGGAGAAAACGCAAATCAACAGAATCAGAAATGAAAAAGGAGAAGTAACAACAGACACCACAGAAATACAAAAGGTCATGAGAGACTACTACAAGCAACTATATGCCATTAAATTGGATAACCTGGAAGAAATGGATAAATTCTTAGAAAAGTACAATCCTCCAAGACTGAACCAGGAAGAAATAGAAACCATGAACAGACCAATCACAAGTACGGAAATTGAGACTGTGATTAAAAGTCTCCCAACAAACAAAAGCCCAGGGCCAGATGGCTTCACAGGCGATTTCTATCAAACATTTAGAGAAGAGCTAACACCTATCCTTCTCAATTCGTCCAAATTATAGCAGAAGGAGGAACACTCTCAAACTCATTCTACGAGGCCACCATCACCCTGATACCAAAACCAGGCAAAGATGTCGCAGGAAAAGAACATTACAGGCCAATATCACTGATGAATATAGATGCAAAAATCATCGACAAAATACTAGCTAACAGACTCCAACAGCACGTTAAAAAAATCATACACCATGATCAAGTGGGGTTTACCCCTGGGATGCAAGGATTCTTCAATATACGCAAATCAATCAACGTGATACATCATATCAACAAATTGAAGGATAAAAACCATATGATCATCTCAATAGATGCAGAAAAAGCTTTCGACAAAATTCAACATCCATTTATGATAAAAACTCTCCACAAAATGGGCATAGAAATTACCTCAACATAAAAAAAGCCATATATGGCAAACCAACAGCCAACATCATTCTAAATGGTGAAAAACTGAAAGAATTCCCTCTAAGAACAGGAACAAGACAAGGGTGCCCACTCTCACCATTATTATTCAACATAGTTTTGCAAGTTTTAGCCACAGCAATCAGAGAAGAAAATGAAATAAAAGGAATCCAAATTGGAAGAGAAGAAGTAAAATTGTCACTCTTTGCAGGTGATATGATATTACAAATAGAAAACCCTAAAGACTCTACCAGAAAACTGCTAGCTAATTGATGATTTAGTAAAGTAGCAGGTTACAAAATGAATGCACAGAAATCTCCTGCATTCCTATACACTAACAACGAAAAAGCAGAAAGAGAAATTAAGGAAACTTCCATTTACCATTGCAACAAAAAGAATAAAATACCTAGGAATAAACCTGCCTAAGGAGGCAAAAGAGCTGTATGCAGAAAACTATAAGACACTGATGAAAGAAATCAAAGATGACACAAACAGATGGAGGGATATACCATGTTCTCAGATTGGAAGAATCAACATTGGGAAAATGACTGTACTACCCAAAGCAATTTACAGGTTCAACATAATCCCTATCAAATTACCAATGGCATTTTTCACAGAACTAAAACAAGAAATCCTACTTGTATGGAAATGCAAAAGACCCCAAATAGTCAAAGCAAACTTGAGAAGGAAAGATGGCGTTGGTGGAATTAGGCTTCCTGACTTCAAACTATACTTCAAGGCCACAGAGATCAAGACAGTATGGTACTTGCACAAAAATAGAAAGGAAGATCAATGGAACAGAGTGGAGAACCCAGAGGTAAACCCACACACATATGGGCACCTTATCTTTGACAAAGGAGACAAGAATATACAATGGAAAAATGACAGCATCTTCAATAAGTGGTGCTGGGAAAATTGGAGAGCTACTTGTAAAAGAATGAAATTAGAACACTTCCTAACACCATACACAAAAATAAACTCAAAATGGATTAAAGACCTAAATATAAGGCCAGACACTATAAAACTCTTAGAGGAAAACATAGGCAGAACACTCTATGACATCCATCAAAGCAACATCCTTTTTGACCAGCCTCCTAGAATCATGGAAATAAAATCAAGAATAAACAAATGGAACCAAATGGAACAAAAGCTTTTGCACAGAGAAAGAAACCATAAACAAGACAAGAAGGCAACCCTCAGAATGGGAGAAAATACTTGCCAACGAAGCAATGGACAAAGGATTAATCTCCAAAATATACAAGCAGCTCATGCAGCTTAATACCCAAAAAGCAAATAACCCAATCCACAAATGGGCGGAAGACCTAAATAGACATTTCTCCAAAGAAGACATGCAGATGGCTAACAAACACATGAAAAGATGCTCAACATCACTAATCATCAGAGAAATGCATGTCAAAGTTACAATGAGGTATCACCTCATTCCAGTTAGAATAGCCATCATCAAAAAATCTAGAAACAATATATGTTGGAGAGGGTGTGGAGAAAAGGGAACTCTCCTGCACTGTTGGTGGGAATGTAAGTTGGTACAGCCACTATGGAAAACAGTTTGGAGGTTCCTTAAAAACCTAAAAATGGTACTACCATATAACCCAGTAATCCCACTACTGGGCATATACCCAGAGAAAACCATAATTCAAAAAGAAACATGTACTGTAATGTTCATTGCAGCACTATTTACAATAGTCAGGACATGGAAGCAACCTAAATGCCCATCAACAGATGAATAGATAAAGAAGATATGGCACATATATACAATGGACTATTACTCAGCCATAGAAAGGAATGAAATTGAACTATATGTAATGAAGTGGATAGACCTAGAGACTGTCATACAGAGCGAAGTAAGCCAAAAAGAGAAAAACAAATACTGTATGCTAACCCATATATATGAATCTGAAGAAATGGTACTGATGAACCCAGTGACAGGGCAAGAGTAGAGATGCAGATGTAGAGAACGGACTTGAGGACACGGGGCTGGGGTGGGGGTGGGGGGCATAGGGGAAGCTGGGACGAAGTGAGAGAGTAGCACCGACACAGATACACTACCAACTGTAAAATAGATAGCTAGTGGGAAGTTGCTGTATAACAAAGAGAGATCAACTCGATGATGGGTGATGCTTTAGAGGGCCAGGACAGGGAGGGTGGGAGGGAGTGGCGGGAGGGAGGGGATATGGGGATATATGCATAAATACAGCTGATTCACTTTAGTGTACCTCAAAAACTGGTACAACTGTGTAAAGCAATTATATTCCAATAAAGAGCTTAAAAAAATAATTAAAAAAAAAACAAAATGGGAATGTATTCCTTACCAGGTGGTTTTATAAAATAAGCACAGGTCTTAGTCAGCTTTCTCAGGAAATTTAGACTTGTTTTGTCCTTGAACCAGATCTGCATTTACTATTCAAGGAATTCAGGCACATCACTGACCTTCTCAAGGCACTACTTTCCCAGATCCAAGCTGAGCTCCTACACTCCTCCCAACCCAAAGAGCTTCTGATTTCACTTCTGAATCTCAATTTCAGGGGCCCCAGACACCCACTACTTTAAATCACATTGTCACTTTTTGATTAGCATATCTAGCTAGACATAAAAAACTAACTCAATTTTTGTGTTTCCTTTGCATTTTATATCAACCTTTGAAACATGGGATATATCCCCAAACTCCAGCATTTCATGATAAAGGACAATTTTAAATACTTCCTTAAACCCTTTATTGAATAGTAAAAACATAATTTACTTACTATTCATATTTTCAAGGGGTTTCATATACTCTCGTAAAATGCCCTATCAAAAATTTTATTTTTATACTTTGAACTGAAATTTTTACTAGGACAGGTTCCAACACCTACTGATAAAGACTACTTGCAGAAAGATAAAAAATGTATGTGGGGTTGGTGGTGGGGAATCAATTGTTATCTCGTTGCTGCCAGTGTTTTTAATCAGCTTTCTCCGTTCTCTATTTTATGATGGTTTGATAAATTGATATGGAAAGAGGGTGTTCACAAGGCCTCAATTGCAAGAATCTTGTAGAAAAATGTAGGTATTGGCTTTTAAAGATTAGGGAAGTTAGATTATTATGGAATATGAAGACCAAATGAAAATCTCTAATATCATAGAAGACCCAAATGAACAATGCAAATTTACTTTTAGCAGATTATGTGTGGGTAACCAAAGAAACATAGTTTTTGTCGAGTTAGGGAAACCAACCAAAATTACTAAAAGATAAATCACAAATTTTATATAGAGGCACAGTTTCATCAATTCAAGTATGAATAGCAGTTTTACCATGCTATGCTTTCCTTGTTAAGAGTTTTTTTGGATAATCCTGATTTAATGAATAGTTAAGAATTCCTTCTAAGTTCCATGTGAACTGCCTGCAAAAGGGAATTTCCAAAGTGTTTAAACTTTATTTTCCTTAGTATTTACAATAGTTTTCCTTCAGTCTTCATGTACCATTTAATCGGTCATCAAATTATTTTTCGAAGATCCTGCAAAGGTAAGTTTCAACCTCATCACCCTTCATAAAGCATTTCATAAATTCTAACTAGTTGTGATCTGAAAAAAAAAAGTCTAAACAGGAAATTACATGCAGCAAATAGCAGTTTTAAATCATCCTTATTTATTTTTCTCAAGGATTCTAGTCTAAAGGATGCTACTAAAATATCATTCCCAGTGCATGGGAAGAAACACGTTCTTTTAAAGTGGAAGTGTTAATTAATGTGCATGACATAGAACAAGAAAAAGGTTAGAGCTGATGCTTCCACTAATAGCGTTTCTAAAAATAGAGGGTTTTTGAAACAATGCTTTTTCAAGTTAGTTAACTTTCTTAAAGCCCTAGGACTGGTGCTAAGATACATTGATTGGTTAAAATAAAATCACCTGTTACACAGATATTATTTACATGTACTTCCGTATCAACTAGTTCAATCATTTGTTTCTCATCAACATTGACTTCTTAGTAGGCAAGCTGTGATGGGTTTTCTCCTTCATGTAATTTCCCCCAATGTTTTTCTAGGGTCATCAACAGGAACAGATTTTACTCTGAGGTTATAATCAAAATGGTCTATAGAATCATTAGCATAACATACAGATCTACCTATACCTCTTTTTTCAGTGTTGTCTAATGCCATGTTCCCATGACAACTTATCCCATAAGCACGTTAAGCTTTCTTCTGGTCCTCAAACACATGGTGCTGTTCCATAATCCCATGTCCTCGCTTGTCTCTCCATGTTTCTCTCCCTAGAATCTCCCTTAATTCTCCTTCAGGCAAGCTCCAGCAAGTCATTCAAAGCATAGCATCAAATATCACCTTTGCTGGCAATATCTTTCCTGACTTTCCTAACTTGGTAGATCCTAGCAGTTGTCTCCTCAATAGCCATTTCCAATCTCTCTTTTCCCTACTGGCCTCCCATTTAAGAAGCTAAAAATTAGATACTCATCCTCCCAGTTTCCTCTGCAGCTTGAGGTAGTCATGTGACCCAGTTCTAGCCAATGAGACATGAGCAGTATCTGCTTAGAGGCCTCTAGGGGTAATTTTCCATCCTAAGAAGTGTGTTAAGAGAACTCCTTCACGGACCACCCTGGTTGCTTGTCTTCTTGGAAAGCAACCTTATGAGCCTGTGGTCGCTGAGCCCTGGGAGCCATTCTGCAACTCTGAAAAGAGACTGCTGGAATGGTGAGGGTGGCAGAGAGGAAGTATGCAGAGAATGCATGTTTACAATACCATGTTCAACAGAGTACCAACCCTGGGATCATCTACCAAAAAGGTCTGAATTGTTTAAGCATTACTGGTTAACTGCTTTTGAGAGAGTCTGATGGATATTCCTAGCCAGGGGAAATACACCCTGGTGTAGATCCCAAGGCATTCTTATGATTCTCTCTCAGGACATCTATGCATATTGTGTTGGTATAATATCTTCTCAAATGTGTGCCTCATTTAAAAGAGTGTAAAGAGATAACAAGCACTGGCAAGAATGTAGAGATAAGGAAAACCTTGTGAACTGTTTTTGGGAATGTAAACTGGCTCATTCCCTCTAGAAAACAGTATGGAGTTTCCTCAAAAAATTAAAACTAGAACTACCATACGATCCAGAAATTTCACTTATGGATAAACATCCCAAGGAAATGAAAACAGAATATTGAAGAGATATCTGCACTCCCATGCTCACTATGTTATTTGCAATAGATAAGAAATGGAAACAACCTAAGTGTCTATCAGCAAATAAATGGATAAAGAGATTGTAATATACATATACATGCAATGGAATATTATCCAGCCACAAGAAGGAAGGAAATCGTGCTATGGATGGACTTGGAGGGCATTATGTTAAGTGAAGTAAGTCAGACAGAGAAGGTCAAATATTGTATGTAATCACTTTTACATGGAATCTTAAAAAGCTGAAATCATAAAGACAGAGAGTAGAATAATGGTTACCAGAGGCTGAGGGCTGGGCAGGGGGTGGTGGGAGAATTGGGAAGACAATGCCCAGGGGTAAAAACTTGCAACTAGTAGATAAGTAAGTCCTGGAGATATAATGCACAGCATACTGATCACAAACAACAATAATGTATTATATTTGTATTATAAATATCAAAGTTGCTAGGAGACTAGATCTTAATTGTTCACACCACAAAAAAAAGATAGTTATATGAAGTGATAGAGGTGTTAGCTACACTACAGGGGTAATCATATTGCAATATATGGATTAAATCAACACACTATACACCTTAAACTTATACAATGTTATATGTCAATTGTATCTCAACAACTATAAATTAAAAAATAAAGACTATAAACTCATCATCTCCTAGCATCGGGATCAAGCACAGGGCAGAAAATAAGTCTGCTGAGAGAGTGAATGGATGAATAAACAAATAGATGGATCGGGGGGGACTCGAGGTGGGGGGGAGTCAAGGAAGGGAGGGAATACGGGGATATGTGTATAAAAACAGATGATTGAACCTGGTGTACCCCCAAAAAATAATTAAAAAAAAAAAAGATGAATCAATAAGCAAATACAGAGGCATAAGGAAAAGTACCAGGTGCTGTTCATACCACTTTTACTACTCTAGTTTTTTTTTTTTTTTTTTTTTTTTTTTTTTTTCAGATTTTCTATTAAAGAAAAATGTTCTCCAAGTTGTAGCTTACAGAGGTTCCAGCATCTTCTGATATTCACCTGGAACATCAGGGACAATTCACCCACAAGGTAACTGCTCAAAAGTATCCGTGGCACAAATTTCTTAGATGTTACCAGAGGAGAAGAGAGCAGGAAGAAAAGGTGCTGACATAAAGTGTCAATGGAATAGGCTTCAGAATTGAATTTTAAGAGTCGAAGCAATAGTATCAAGATTTGTATTCTTTTATCGACCCACCCATTCATCTATCTCAAATTTACTGAGCATCTGCTATGTATTATGTTATGGACTAGATGCCTAGAGATTCTGTGTGATTCACATAGACTTGAACCTTGCCCTCATGGAACTAGGAAATGCACCATACATCATTATCAGCATTTTGCTCAAATACATATTTGGATAACAATATGTGGTTTGCTGAAAATTGCTTTTAAGAAGAAACAAAGAGTCACACAAGTGATAGGCTATTGAACCCAGAAAAAAAAAAAAATTCTTCTAGGTTATCCAAGATACTGATTTTCACATGTTAGGTTTGGGTTTTTTTTTTTTTTTTTTTTTTACCAAACAAAGATTTATGTGATGAAAGGGAGAAAAGACCCTTCCTCCTAGACTGGCAAACCCCACTGTGGCCCTGGAGGCATCTCTGAAGACCCTGGGACTCAAAGGACCACAGGCTGAAAATGACAGATTTATTCCAATTCCTTAATTTAAAAACCAGGACAGGAAAGTCCCAAAGTCTAGAATGTTCAAGTGAACACCCCTAACTGGTGACAGAGCTGGAACTGGAACCCAGATGTGTCACTTCTCCATTCCAGCATGTTCTCTTCTATCCCATGATCAACTGACCTATACTGAAAGCCAAGAAAGATCTGGTAAAGCACTGAGGACCTGATATAGGTGTTTTTCTGGAACATATAATACATCACAGGAAAAATGAGGGGGAATATAGGAAAACCCATCTGCTTGGGAAAATTGAGAATTCACGATTGTCTCACCAGACAAGCCAAAGTGTGCTAGAAAGTATGTGTTTAGGTCAAAGGCCATACCTCTCTGACAAGGGTTGCAGGTCGGTTCTCTCATGGAAGCAGGGAAGTTTAACTAAAACAATATCAATTCTGTTCATTTTCTGGGCTCTGTGAGGCTTCACTCTGCCTATTACTCCCCGAGATACCACTTTATACTCGCTTCCTTGCAACGTGCTCCCGCTTTGTTGTATAAAAGCCAAAAGGGAAAGTGATCTCTAAATGGGACTGCATCCCACAGAGCATTCACTTAGATGACATTCAAATCTGTTTGTCAGGCTTTTTTGGCGCCATTACAAGAAATCATACAGTCATTACACTTCAAATCTGACAGTTCTTTCACAGCATGAAAGGCAGAAATTAGGTCCAAATGTATTTATTTAAATGCAAGGTTTCACTTAACACCAGGACATTTGTGAAGACTGAAAAATGACAGCAGATTGGGATGTCTGCACTATTGTTATTTCATGAACCCCCAACTGTGGATCGCCCAGCTCAAATATTTTAAATTCAAACAATAAGCCTATTAAAGAGAACTTTCGACTACCATCTCTCCCTCCAGTTATTCAAAGAACTCCATTTAATTCACTTAGCAATCACATTTCAGAATGAAAGGGAAACTTTTGCTAAGAACAGGTTTTGAAATGTATTTGAAGACAAAGGACCCAATCAGGCAGCACGTAATCAGATCGCAAGACTTCCCTCAGAACATCGCCACCTGAAAACTGAACACAAGATGTCAATCCTACTGGCGAAAAGTGTCCACTCATGTGGACACTGCTCTTGCGCCTTATTTTGTAGGGGTAGGAAGACTATGTTCCTGTAAAGTATCAAAGGTCTTGTAGCCCCTATATGCCTCCAATGACAGTGGACAGGAGGGAATCCATGAGCTTGGATAAGACTCAACATCCTCTGATTCTTGCCTCCATCTAGTGACCTCAGCGTCTGAGATGGTACTGCCCCAGGCCCTTAACACCATGAATAGGAGGCAGGAGGGAAGCCTCTTATTCTCAAAGGGCCCTGACCCAGGTTGCCTTGCCTCCATTTTTAGGGTTCAAAAGGGAAACCAGATCCTCAAGCTCTCAATACTCATACTTTCATCAACTTCCATCTGACCCAAGTCCAGCAGCATGAATCCCTGTTTACATCTCATTATGCCTTTATCCCTGTTTACATCTGTCATCATAAGAAGCCCCCTATTCTCAGGTCCTCCCTTCATCTCCTACATCCTAATCCCCAGAAGTAGTGTAGACATATGTTGCATGTTGTCATGGATGAAGGGAAGCATACAACCATGGTCTCAGTAAATTCTCATGTAGAAGTCTCAAGGACCCCCAACAGGGCAAGGCAATCATTCTATAACTCCCTACATGACAATTCTCTAACCCTCCTAGACAATGATTTATTTCTCACAATGTCTCACTCTTAAAACCTTCAACACCTCCTTTTCCATCCTCACTCTTAGCTGATAGACCTTGCCTACTACTTACCTGAAAGAAAGGGAAAAAAAAAATAAAACTAAACCAAAACAAAACTAAAAAACACCTGAAACAACTGGAAGAGAATTTCCACAGAAAGCCACCTTACCTTTCCCCCTAGCTCTATCTTCATACTACAAGGACAAAATTATATACTCTATTTCCCCTCCTGCTGCAATGGAAAAACTGCTTGTATTTCTAAAGTCAATGCATTGAACTTGTGTACTAGATCCACTCTTCTCCCATCTACTCAAGGGTACAATTCCAGCAATTCTTCCTTCTCACTCCAATTTCTTCCTCTCTATTGGATCAATGCCATCAGCACACAAACATGATGTTGTATCAGTAATTTTTTTTTTAAATTGCTTGAGTCAACTTCACTTTCCATCTACTAATTCCCTTTACAGAAAAATCTTAAGGGTTGTCTCTACTGTGGTCTCCAATCTTTCCCCTCCCATTTTCTTTTGAATCCCATCAAGCTTTCAGTTCTTTCCCTACTGGTTAATGCCTCCCATATTCATAAACCCAAAAGTCAAATTCTCAGTCAACATAAAACTTGACCTATTAGCAGCATTTGACACTAATTGATATCCTGTCTTACTGGAAACACAGGAAGGGTTTTGTGTGAAAGATGAGAAGTTCAGTTGAGCTTTGGAGAGGTAACATTTCGGAAGTATATTATTAGACATCCAGGGGGAGATGTTAAGTAAGCAGTATGGAGTTCAGGAGATGGGTCCAGGATGGAGATCAAAACAAGTGAGTCATCAGCAGGTAGACTTGTGATTAAAAACCATGAACCTGACGAGAGGACTAAGGAAGTGAGCAAAAATCCAAGCATGGCTCATGGAAAAAGGGAGTAGTCAAACTTCCCAGTAATCCACAGCTCAAAGACATGTAGAGATAATAGGAAAGGAGACCATGCAGAGTCTTGTAAGAATGGTAAGAACTTTAGGAAGTCAATCAAGGGTCAGAGGGAGAAACATTTTAATTACCAGACATCCACAGGGGCTTGGGGAAGGCAGACTGGCAAAGTGAAGCCCCTCGTGTGTTAGAAATAGAAGGGAAGAGGGGATTATAATTCCTAGGATCTGCACATGGTGGGGTGAGTCAAAGGTAAGGAGCAAGTCTTAGGGAGGTGGACGAGATGGAGAGTAAGAGAGAGACAGAGGAACAGGGAAGTATATGTGATCCCGGGCCTGGAACCTCTAAGAATCTATATCAAACTCATCAGTACACAGAAGGTTCAGTATGAATGGACTTTTTAATGGAAATTGTAGAAGTATAAGATTGTCTGGCTACAATGTACATCTAAGAGGGAGAAGGCCACAGGGATGCAGATCTACTGGAATAAAAAAAGCACAAGTGAAGTTAAACAATCCCAGGTGGAGCTGGGTTGGGAGTAGGCTTTGAGCTGGCCCAGGCCTTGAAATGGAGTCAGGCCAAGGGCAAGGAGGCTCACGTGGTATACAATTCCACATACATTATATTACTTAATACTCACCAGTGTCTATGATGCTTGAACCAGTGTCCCATTTTACAGATAAAGAAAAAATTAATGAAGTCACGTTAAGTTGCCCTTGCTCCTCTGGATATTTTGTGGTCTGCTGGGACTCAAATCCAAGCTTTCTAAACCACAAAGACAAATCTGGGTCTTTCTTTCACTATCCCTCTCTCTGACAAATAATCTTAGTAAACAAATGCAAAAAAAAATGTAGTCAGCTGTTTTTATAATTCAACCCCATCATGCTGAGTATCCAGAGAATCATAGCGTTAAGGTTTTAGCATCATTTATCTCAACATCTGGAAGACTGAATTTTTTCCTTCATTGTTTTATTCCATATGTTAGAGACACTTTAGTTTACAGTTGGTGACATCCAGACCATATATGTGTATTATTTGACCTAAATATTTTCCTTTTTCAAAGTGAACTAGTTGCTAAGACTTACAAATCAAAAGAATTTATACAAATATCCCAAATTCTAGGTCATCTTGAAAAATGAGAAGGTGCGACAAGACAAAACCTGCATTCTCAAAGGGCAACGATTGCCTGGAGCTGAATCTCCAATCTTTACACGAGGCAGGTGTCCTCCACACCACTGTCCACTCCCTGGAGCACCAACTACTTCTCTTTCATGTCCTGCCTAGCCCCGGTAAGCACCCAAGTCTGTCATTCCTGCCTAGGCTCAAGACAGATTTTATGTCCACCTCATTCTTCCAATAAACTCAAAATATAATTCAAAATAAGCAATAATCCACGTTCAAATATAAGTGAGCTGACTACTCTTAGCATCCCCTAAGCAAATGCACCTTCTGCAGGGGAAATAATACACACTAGCAGATTATCTCTTCTCACAGATTACTTCTATAATTTTCAAGAGAACCACAAGACGCAGATGTAGGTCCCAATTCTGTCACCACATTTTCTCAGTTACTAAAAGCAGGGGAAAACACGTTTGAGGAATTTTCTCTTATTAACCAGAAAAACATAGGTGGGCCGTGCATGAAGTGGATTGTGCCTTACCACTGCGGTGATGAACAGGGGCTATAGCTCCCAGCACTTCTCCAATATGGGAACTCTGTGGGCATCATTACTCAAACTAAATGTCCTCTATCTGCCAGACATGGAGCACGCAGGCCAAAGAACCTAAGGTTAGCTGGAAGCACTGTCATATTGTTTTCATTTCTATCTTGGACAAAATGAGAGGGTGACCAGATAATAGCTTAGCAAACACATATTGAAAACAAACACTCTTAAAATTATTTGCCTCTGGAATTTGGCAACTCTTTACTGCATTTATGGTCAACATCAATAGCAGGATAAAAAAAAAGAGGACATGAGTATTATTTTTGCATAAATTGGAGTATAGGCAGTTTAATAAGTCCACCTCGTCATTTTACAATCAGGAACTGAGGCCCAAGGAGATAGACATCTGCTGGCCAAGACCACTCAGCCCTTTCAGACAGTGCTCTAAAGTTCTGTTTCACTTTTAGCCACAAGGAACAGAAAGCACAGACTTGGGCTGAGTGAGTGGGGACCAGAATGAGATGCATACACGCGAAATAAAGAAAAACTGAGCTGGGCTTCCAGAATAGAAGGCTCCAAGAACTGGTTTTATATCCAGTCTATCTAGGGCCAGCAGCAGTAAGGGTTTGAAGACTTTGCTCATTAATATTATTCCCCACATGTTGACCTTTCTCTTTTCCAACATGAGTCTTAATTCTCCACAGGATATTTGCTTTGGGGGATATCTAGCAACCATTTCTCATGCTTTGGGGACACCCTAGTCTTTGGAGAATTCCCCTCCTGCATGCTGAACAGACATATGAGGCTGATAATCAGGTTGGTCTGCCAGTGGGATGCATATGGGACCTAAGTGAGGCCAACTGGACTCTTTCTCTACCATCAGCACCACCCCAGATGATAACTCTTGACCTGAGTGATGCAAAGATGGGAAACCACAGGTTGGGGCTCATTCCTATCCACGGTGAAGATAGCCTTGGTAAGACCAGTAGCTCTTGCTATCCCGTGGCTACTCCACAGGTTCACTGTGTCCTTTCCTCTTTCGAGCCCGGTTGTCCATCCTTCTATTTTGTGAACTTTTACATCCCTCCAACAAATCACCTGTCTCTTTAAGCTTGGCCATACTAGGTTTCCCGAATCCAAAGAATCTACACCAAAAAAGCTGTGTTGGGTATTTGTCTCCACAGAGCTTCTGCTCGTTTATGGTGCTTGTTTTCTGATAGCTTTAGTTTGCCCATGGCTCCCTGTGGTTTTCCAAGCTTCACCACATAGCCATGATTAGGAAAATTTAATGTAAGTAAGAGGGAGTGTTTCTTAAACATGCCTTTCCATCCGTGTCATCCATGAATCCGAAATCAGGAGATGGGGCCTGAGGATCTGCATGTTAATAAGAATTCCCACTGATTCTGATGTCAGTTGTCCCTAAAATATGCTGCTCTGTATCAGGACCTCTCAACATTTGCTCCCACTGGGCTGACTGCCTTCGTCTACCGGTATTTCTTAGCTCATGTTTGTGAGAGACAAAGTCTGTTCGGCCCCAGTCCTCTTCCTAGCCAGGTCCAAGCAATCTGTGGAATGGTTCCAGTGACCACTCTCTGTGCACTGGCCATGAAATTTTGAGGGGAGTGAGGAACAGAGTCATGAAGTCCACACCAAGCTGTCCCTGAAGTAGGGTCTGTGGTGCGGTTTTCCTCACCAGAGGCTATGAGTGACAGGCAAGGCATCGGATGCTACAAGACCTCTGAGTAAGAAAGCAGGTTCCTGACTACCTTTCCAGCACTCCTTCCTCCAACCACCCACCATTTAGAAGGCTTTCCTGACTTGACTCATCCTTTGAAAATAAGATCCAAGATTTAATGAAACGTGTTTAAATTAACATGTCTCCTATCTAGGAGGTACAGACCTCTAATGAATAATTGGAAGGGTGATTACTTAAACACCCGTATTCTCTTGTTAATCACTTTAATTACCACCTTCTGAATCTTCTGTGCAGCAAAAACTCAAGGAACCCTACCTCTCCAGAAAGTGACAACACTTTCCTGTGGAGCCCTAAACTTCTTTATAGAAAACTGTGTCTTAGAGTACTACAGTAGGTCTCGTTTTTAAGGAAACGTATGACCAAAAAATGCCCAAACTTCCAAAAATTACATATGAGAAAGGAATCATTCTTATTTTAAAAAATTAAGACCAAAAAAATATCTACTTTGAGAGTTTACTTAAACAGTCTCTAGGTAGATGAGTTCATTTACTAGTTTCTTTCTGCATTCAACGTTTATGGAGGCCTAACGTGGGCCAGGTACTCAGCTAGGAAAACGAGAGGCCTAAGATAAGTTCCTTGCCTTCCAGGAACTGACAGCTTCATGGTGGAGACAGATATGAAAAAAGAATACATAACACAGGATGAGAATTAATGCACCAATGTATGAATACAGTGTTATGCAACTAAAGAAAACCAGTCATTCTGTGACTTAAAAAGTTGGGAAAGAGAAAAGACAGATGTCTGAACAGGGTTTGAGAGAACCAGCAAGGGAACCAGATGAGGACAGTGGAAACCAATTAAGACAGACTTAAGAGTCTGTGCAAAACTGTAGAAATGAAAGAGAGAATCAAGGGTAAGACTGGACGACACAGGTGGAATTGGGAAGATTTGTTGTGAAGGACCAGTATGTTTCATACATGGGGAACCATTGAAAGCTTGTGATGTACTGAATGTGTTAGAAAAATAACTTTGAGAGGAGGGGAATCACAGTTGTTAGCAGCATGAGCTTTGGGGTCAGATCAATCAGAATATAAACTGGGGCTGGGCCACCCACCAACTATTTCTCATTACACCAGTGATCTCATCTGTCTGAGCTTCACTTTCCTCACCTTTAAAATGAAGCTCGTGTTATTGAGAGGATTAAATAAGCTAGTGGTGTAAAGCACTTGGTACAAATCAAAGCCTAGCATATAATAAATGCTTAACATTCACTGAATGCTGGCATTATTACTATCATCATTATTACAAATATTCTAATGAATAATTGACGCAGAGAGATGGCAGAGAAGGGCATCGGAAATCACTGTTGAGCCTGGAAGTCTGGTAAATGATAATGTCATTAATAGAGCTAGGCAATAACTATAACAGCGAGCGTTTACTGAGAGTTTAACATATGCCGGGCAGTGTTCTAAGAGGTTCACATATGCAGTCTCCTTTAATCCTTACCAGAATTCCAGATATTATTATCCACCCTTTACAGAGGCGAGAACTGAAGCAGAGAAGTTAAGCAGCTTGAGTTACACAACTAATAAGCACAGGAACATAGACACTTTGGCTCAAGAGCTTGCATGTGCACAGAGAAGGCAAGGGAGGTTCTTGGGGAGGAGGGAGAAGTGTTATTAGCTGGCTGGAGTTTAACATGCTAAGAGGAAAGCTGGAAATGCAGTTTGTTCATAAATCATTTTTCTACTCAAAAGAAAGACCAAGGAACAGAGAACCTGAGATAGCAAAGCATGAAGAGCTATTGCCAGCAGAAGATTAATCAGAAAGGCAGAAGTGTCTCAAAAACGACTTTGCAAGGCAGAGAGAAAATACGACTGGAATAATACAAGCTTGATTTCCATGCAAACTTCTCAGGAAGCGATCCATGTGTGAAGGAGAGAGGCATCTGTATGACTCTCTTCTCCCAACATTTATATCCCCAAAGTCAGCCGTGAGAGGCTCACAGCTAGTGCAGTTCCTTGAACAGTTCTGTCTCAGTGAAATAAAAGGGAAATCAGGACTTTTCCTGTCAGGGCTACCCATCAGGAGATTTCAGATGGCAGAGAAAGGAAGAACGTGGCCTCCCCACCAAGGGCTTCACCAGGGGCTTCTGGGAACTCTACAGCCAGCAAGCCCTGTCTGGTTCTGAATGACAGAGCCCACTTGGCAGACACTTCCAAGAGGAACAGCCCAAATCAGTGAGGCTTTCCAGTGAACGCCCCCTGACAGCATTCACGGAAGGCTGCAGGAAAAGTGGAATCAGCTGCTAGTCCCTGAAGCTTGCCTGAGAAATCCCTCCCCATCCTAAATGTGTCACCATTCGTGAACGTCCAAGCACTTTCCTCCCATCTTCAGCAAAGAGCATTCCTTTGTAACTACCGTGGGATCCTGGAATGTTTTCCTCTAAAGAAGAGAACATCTGGGTAATCTGCCTGAACCATGACTTATACACCCTTTCCAAGGCTGCACGTGTGCGTGCACACAAGCATAGACATGCACCCACACACCCCCCTCTCCAGTTTGTGCCAAATCAACCCAACTCCCTGCTTCTGACTGGACAAGGGATAGACATGTGACTCAAGGCCCATCAATCAGATTCTCTCATTTGGGAATTTAGAGTCTCTGGATGGTTTGAGCTGATATCATCCGGGAGCTAAGGACACCATTTGGGGGAGCCTCTGTTTGCTGTAGAAAGATTGATGCAGAAAGCAGACACACAGGGAGTGTCAGATCCTCCTTCCAGTCCCTTCCAAGGCCTAGCTGAAGCTTCCTGCTTTACAATTTTATGAAATAACCCTGTATTTTTCCAATAAATTACCTATTTTGGATTAAACTGGTTAGAATTGGTATCTGTTACTTGTAACGTGAACAGCCTCCACTAAGATATGCAATAAAGAAATTTATATAAATGCAATATTGCTGGAAATTTCACTCTCCAGAAACCCAAGATAAGGCAGAAGTGAGCCCTCTTTCTCTATAACAAATTTTCAGGCAAGAATAACAATGATGATGGTAAACACAGTTGTTTATACTTTTTTACTTTTCAAAGTATGTGCACTAGTTTATGTCATTTAATCACGACTGTTGGTGTGGCATTTCAGACTCTGCTAGTAGATGGTGAAAGTGAAGCACAGCAAAATAGCCTCATTCACCCTAATTTTTCTGCATTCGTGGATCTTCCATGTTTGGAATAACCGGTTTGAAACTTTATAGTGTTATTTGAGATGGATATTTGAGATGGACGGATCACTGATTATGAAAGGCTCATCATCACTTGATCTTTTCTTTTTTAAAAGTAATGTAGCTAAGTTTCTCTGAACCTACTTACAGTGAAAATAACATATTCAACTTTACCCTTTGGAGAGTGGCTGTTCATGTTGTCAAACATCAGAGCTGGCATTTACTATGCAAGATTACTGGCTGTACAAGTTCAAAGTATGAAAAATAAGCATTCTGTTCATAACACATCTGCAGGAGCACAAGAACGTATGCATCATGTTATCACTATTATTTTTCACACCTAGACACAATGTTGTACCTCCTAACTCAATAATCTGTTATGTTTTCAAGTAGTTTCTCTCCACCTACCAACTGCCCTTCCCTCTCCACACTCACTTCTCTGGACTTTTGTAACGCCTGATTTTTTAAAAATATTTATTTATTTATTTATTTGGACTGCGCTGGGTCTTAGTTGTGGCATGCGGGATCTTCCTTGTGGCATGTGGACTCTTACTTGTGGTACGCATGTGGGATCTAGTTCTCTGACCAGGGATCAAACCCGGGCCCCCTGCATTGGGAGCGTGGAGTGTTACCCACTGGACCACCAGGGAAGTCCCTGTAACACCTGATTTTTGATGCTGGCTTATCTATTGCAACAAATATCATATTGCATTAACATCCATTTAGCTCTATTAGGCTGGGAACTGGTTGAGGGTAGGGAATTTATCCTTGGTCTCTGTATTCTCAGCCCCTAGTACAATGTCTAGTTCATAAGCAACTGTAAACTATTTGCTGGATGGTAAGTGAGCATATAACTCAAGGACAAAGAGCATGTCACTTTACACTTTGTGGGTATGAATTCACATTTCTTAACTAAATACATACTCTTTCACTCATGACATGCATTTATGCTAAATACTATGCAGAGGAGAAAGTTAAGGAAAAAGCTTATAACATTATCCTTACTGTGATGAAGGTTACGGAGAAAGTACTTGTACAAAACATCGTGACTATTTTTTCCAGCTTTACTGAGCTATGATTGACAAATAAAAAATGTATATATTTAAGGTGTACAACATAATATTTTGATAAAGATATACGTTATGAGGTGGTTACCACCATCAAGCTAAGCTACATATCTATCGCTTCACACAACTACTCTTGAGTGTGTGTACGTGGTGAGAACATGTGCGATTTACTATCTTAGCAAATTCCAAGTACACCCTGTTATTCACAGCAGTCACCATGCAGCACATTAGGTCTCCAGAATGTAGTCATCTTATAAATGAAAGCCTGAACCCTTTGAAACCTGTCATGACTACTGCCACCATCATCATCACCATCAATCTTTTATGGATCATTTATTACATATCAGGCATTCTGTTAAGTTCTTTACATGCATTATTTCATTTAATTACTGCAAGCCTTTATAAAGGAAGTGCTATTACTGATCCCACTTTACAGATTAAGAAACTGAGCCTCACGGCTATTTGCTCAAGATTATTACTAATAAGGGGCAGAACAGAATTGTGAGCTCAAGTCTGCCTATCTTTAGTGTTTATACCTCACTAGGTTCCAGAAAGAACTATACCAACTCTAAGGGTATAAAGAGTCCAGAGAAGGGAGAGTAGGGTGAGGCAGGATTTAAAAAAAAACAAAAACAAAAAAACAACTCTTGATAGATCTCAGAATATTTCAACCTGAGCATCCTTACTTGGACACAGCCATGTACTGTAAAACTGCAGAACTTCTAAGTAATCTCTCTTAAGGAAATCCCTTAAGTAATGGTATGAAACAGTTGCTATAGAAGTTGAAAGCCTGGTGATAAGCAGAATTTACTGCTGAAGGTTAATTTGGAAGGCTCCCAGGCACCATGGCAGAGAATGGGGCAGGCCTTGTGTGGGATTTATTGTTCCTGAGGAGAGCAGCAGCCCCAGCACCACTAATCAGATCATACATCAGCAGAGTGATTACTGTTGACTCCTCTAGACACACAGAAAGACAAACAAGTGGCTTGAAAGTACACGAAAGCAGAGTCTCTCAGGCTCCATCATCCTGCACAGGAGAGCTATGAATCACCTTGGTAAAGGATTCATCATCTTTAGGTGTCACCTGGGTCATAACAGAGGTGTTAAGTTGTGTGCAAGATGGCTTATATCAGAGATACACAAGGAAGATGCCAAGAAGAATAGGGCCATAACAATATCCAGAAACGATTAGTGAGAGTGAGCTCCCTGTATGGGCACGTTTACATGAACAATGTGTTTGGAGAGAGCACTGAATCAAGAGTTGAGAAATCTCAGTTCTACTCCCGGTTCTGCCATTAATTATCCCATAGGATTTTGTTGACATGCTACGAGGCTTCGTTTCCCTATCAATCAAATAAGTGGTTGGCTGATGAACCCTTTAGTTCTTAATTTTTTAAACTGGTATTGATTACAGGTGGAAAGGTCATTTACGGAAATTGTGCAGATTGAAAGTCAGTGAAGTAAGCCAGACAGAGAAAGACAAATATCATATTGCTTATACTTTTGTGGAATCTAAAAAAAAAATGGTACAAATGAACCTATTTACAAAATAGAAATAGAATCACAGATATAGAAGACAAACTTATGGTTACCAAGGGGGAAAGGTGGGGGGAGGAATAAATTGGGAGACTGGGGTTGACATATACATGCTGCTATATATAAAACATAACTAATAAGGACCTACTGTATAGCACAGGGAACTCTACTCAATACTCTTTAATGACCTATATGGGAACAGAATCTAAAACAGAGTGGATATATGTATATGTATAACTGATTCACTTTGCTGTTCACCTGAAACTAACATAACATTGTAAATCAACTACAACCCAATAAAAATAAATTTTAAAAAAAAAGTCAGGACACTTGGGTTATAGGCTGATAGATTTCCCAGTTGAAAAATTCACAGGCCTCAGTTTCCCCATTGCTAAAATAAAAACATTTGATTAAATGGTCTTCAAAGCTTCTTTCAGCTATGAAGGTCCTTGAATCTATATTTTCTTAATCTCACAATACTAACGTTAGGAAATAACACAGGTGATCATTTTGCCTCTAAGAGGAAGGAATATTTTCTGCTTACCCGTGAGTCAAATACAAGTAAAATTCTGAAATAAAAACAGTAGAAGGATAGATCAGGCTCTAACAATACTAACAAATCTATGTCCTTATCCACAGGGGAAATGTACAGGCTAGATTTTTACAGGCAAAAACAGAAAGAACATTTCCAAAACTTTCCTGGTGAGAATACAAATGCAAATGCAGGTTTGCTGGCTGGCGTTCAGCTGTGTAGAGTCACAAGGTCAGAACTGCTGGTACAACTGCGTGGGTGCAAACTCAGGCATAATGACGTGTAAATCATAACATTTCTTTATCCCACCATCTCCTCTCCCATAACACAGTGCCTTGAAATAGCATGTGTGTATTAATGTGTTTAAAACATACCTAGATATCTCTGACTGACAGGTTTTGGCAGTGCTCTGTGACACATGCCAAGGGAGACACCTGTTAAAAGATCAAAGTGAATTTTCAAACAGCCTATTAAATCGCAAAATTCAAGATTGATGCAGGTACCACCATCTCCACATCTGTGGGGAACTCCATTCACTGAATAGTGAAGTCAGAGTACCAGCTACTAAGACAATCCTAATTTCAAAAATATTCTTTCTAAGCATTTTGAAAGCAATGGTATCACAGGAAACTTTAGGGCTACTAGCATTCATGGAGATTTCTATGGGCCACGCAGGATGCTAAGCACTTTCTAGGCAAGTCCTCACTAAATCCTCACAATTGGGACTTTCCTGGTGGCACAGTGGTCAAGAATCCACTTGCCAAGGCAGGGGACATGGGTTCAATCCCTGGTCCGGGAAGATCCCACATGCCTTGGAGCAGCTAAGCCTGTGCGCCACAACTACTGAGCCTGTGCTCTAGAGCCCACGAGCCACAAATACTGAGCCCTTGCACCACAACTACTGAGTCCACATGCTGCAACTACTGAAGCCCACACGACTAGAGCCTGTGCTCCGCAACAAGAGAAGCCACTGCAATGAGAAGCCTGCCCACCACAATGAAGAGTAGAAGAGTAGTCCCTGCTCGCCGCAACTAGAGAAGGCCAGCGTGCAGCAACGAAGATCCAATGCAGCCAAAACAAAATAACGACAAAAACAAAAAAACCCTCACAATCATCTACAGGGCAAATATGAACTTGCTCCCATCTTAAAGGTAAGAAAAAGGACACTGAAACTCAGAGGTTAAGTTCTTTGCTTCAGGTCACACACATATTCAGCAGCAGGCTGCCTTCTGAACTGAGGTGTGACTACCTTCAGAGCTCTTAAATCCCACATAGCTACTAGTCTCTTGGAGTTCCTGTAGTTCTGCTATTTACTTGCTGCACAAACATGGATGTGTTATGCAAACTCCTCAATTCAGCTTTTCCAGTTAAAGAATGGAAACAAATACAATAATAAAATCTGTTTTTCTTACTATAAAGGACAACATAAAATATAAAAATGTAAATTAAATCAAACTCTGCAATGCCTACAAGAGTAGAGGCAAGCCAGTTTCCATTTTCATGCCTGAGTTTTCCAGTCCATCAATTTGTTAAAACAACTGCCGAATTTTACAGAGATGTGTTGAGACTGACTTTTTCTAAATGTAAAAATTCCCTGGAAAACTGAAAAGCTATATAGAATTTGTTTTCAATATTTTCATCATCATTTGGACATAATAAGATAAAATGTAGTAGTTGGAAAAGAAAAAAAAATTCTTTTAGTCCCTACATTTTAAAAATAACTTCCTTTAAAACTATATCTCATGTAACGAGGGACTTTATTTTATTTTTTTTAATTTTTAGGCTGCATGCAGGATCCTACCAGGGATCAAACCTGTGACCCCTGCAGGGGAAGCACAGAGTCTTAACCACTGGACCACCAGGGAAGTCCCAATGAGGGACTTTAGAAGCCTGAAAGATTACTTTGCAAGAAGGGGTATTTGCATCCAAAGGAAGTTCTAAGAGTACTCAGTTGTTCTAATCACGCATCTTGGAGGGGTAAATTTGGAGGGGACAACACTATCAGCAGAAGCTGTCAAGAATGTTTTCGATCAGCATCATTTTTACCCTGTAATGGTACAACCAGCAATGCCTAATGCACAAAGCTGTGAGCATTAGCACCCATTAGCACCCACCTCCCAGATGGGATGCATGAAGAATCTGGCTACACAAAAAAAGAAATCACTCTGGCGTACAAAATGAACAGTTGACGCTTTCAGAAATACAGTCTGCTGTTTGACATATTTCATTAAATACGTGCCACATTGATGAGTTTTAACTTTGAAGTTTACACATAATAGGAAAATTGATCCTTAGAATGAAAAAAAAAAAAGTCTTGATTTTGTCTAAAACCCAGGTAATTTCTAGGGCAGGCAGGAAAAGATTGGTCAATTCAGTCTGGCTAGGCTCCAGTACCAAACACTTAGAAAAGTGTTTGGTAATTTCTAAGTTTTGCAGATATGGTACCTAACCATAGTTATTTCCTTTTGAGTACTATGTTTTGGCTCTGTAGTATGAAATGCAAAATTTACAGTTCTTAAAAACTGAGTTATAAAAATGCAAACAGTTATATTTGTTAGTGGTCACAAATAAACCAAAACCAAGTCCAACCTGCTAGAAGTAACAAAATTTAACGTTCTTCAGCTTAAAATATAAAATGAGACAGTATTGAACTTGCTTCTTGCCTTTCCAAATGTAAAAGAGTTCAGTTTTATGTTTATCATTTTTTGCTTTTTAAAAATTTTTAAATAATTTCTTAGTTATCTATTTTATACATATTAGCATATATATGTTTATTCCTGTGATTATTTTAATTCTATTTGATCTGAAAATAGCACCCACAACGTTTACATGGGTCAACAAGAATCTGAGTCCTGTGCAACGTTGTGACAGACACCATTAGTTGGCATATTTAACAGTCATTTCTCCCTTTCTTTTTTGCTAAGAGAATCCCAATTTGTTTACCCTTCTCCAGATGGAGACATCCTTCAGGGATGCTGGATTACTCCCTACATCCTTCAGCTGCAGGGAGAAATCTTGATTACTCTAATCCAGGTAGAGTGGTTTTATCTTTCTTACAAAAAATTGCTTTAGGCATGGACTTGTGACCTAATGTTGGCCAGTGAAATATAAAACAACATCTGTTTGGGGACTTCCAGAAATATCTTCCCATTCTGAATAAAGGAAAAAAATTTGATGTTCCAATTTTCTAACTGGTCACTGTTTTTTGGTTGTGATGCTTTAAAGTGCTTTGAACTTGGCAGCCAACATAAGAGGACAAGAAAATGGAGGAAAAAAAACAAACAAAACTGGGTCCATGACAAGTCACTAAACTGCTGAATCAACCAACTCTGGCATCTATCTCAAGACTTCTTACAGATATTATCTTGAGATAATAAATATTCTTGCAGCTTGTCATTAAAATTTTTTTTTTCTGTTACTTGCAGCCCAAAGCACCCTAGATAATTTAAACGTCCACCCCCAGCACTAAAAATTCCAATTCTGCCATAAGCTCACTGATGAACACATACAGTCTTAAAATAGTTCAGTCACCCACACTAATGGCTTCCTCTATGATATATGGTTGGGGAAATATTTTTGTATCATGAGAGATATAGTGTTTTTGGCAATTTTACCTTGTCTGCTAAAGGTGACATTTACTTTATTGAGATATCAGGAAAGACAAATGGTATCAGAAAGAGTTTGCTCTTAACCATAAATTCTAAATAATAACCCTTTTGTACAGTCACATGTATATTATAGTCAAGGCTCTGAGAAGTCTTTAAATAATAAAACCAGATTAACTTTATAGCTCTTCATCAGGGATTTGTTTCTCAAACTTAGTTAATCATAGAACCCTGTTTTCTTTAGATTAAACATATTAATGGATCCAGCAGAATGAATGCATCTCAAAACAACCTTGAGAAGCATTAATTTATACTAAGAATTTTTACTCCAATAAAATGGAACAAAATATGTTGACCAACTTCATTTAAGCTTCCCTACTTGTAGTAAAAGTTTTTAAATGAAAATAATTATTGAATGCTTTCTCTGGACTGGGCACTGTTAGAGCCACTTGAACTCATGAATTGCAGATACTCGGTTGCAGAACCTCATTTAACCCAAGAGGAAAAAGTGGCACAGAAAGACAAGAAGTCCTATTATGTTCTGACTTATATCATTCACACTTCAGAGTTTCAGAAAAGGAGGAACTTTATCTTACACTTAATACTTACGAGTAAAAATCCTACTGCTAGAAATGTCTTCCTTGCACTGACTGAAAATGGCTATGAGTAACTTGGCAAACCCTATCAGAATACTATGTGGGAATTCAGTGTCAACTAGCATCTGAAAACCTGGGCTGATGGCTCCAGGATGTGGCAGTGTTGATATGATCTGAAGACACTTCTAATTAAAGACACAGTTGGATTTAATTTAATCCTGACACAAACAGCTACAGTCTTCCTCTTAACAGCATTTGCATTTGTAGAAATCCTTTGGAATTGTTCAGGCTTTAATTTTTTCAAAGCCCATAAGACCTTGGCACATCTTTCATGAATAAAAGGAAAGAGAGCTGAAGTTTAAAAGGTTTCTGAGCATCTCAACACAATATGTTTCTTGAAGATTGGGAAGGTGTTCCAAAATGCTGAGTATACAGTGGGCTTAAAAATAAACATTTGTCAGTTGGTTTCTACTGCTCCATGTTTTTCATTAGTCTTTCCAACTAGTACATCCTGTGCCTAAGAAATAACATCTTAAAAAAAAAAAAGAAATACATCTTAGTTAAGTACAGTGAAGATCAGCCAATAAAAGTAGAGTATCTATGTCCTTACAATGCCATAAAGTATTTTAATAGCCTCTTGTCATTTGACTAGCAATCAAGTGATGAAATGTATTTTAATACCCTAAGTAAACCTACATAGCCAAACACCATGATGGAATTTGAAGGAACTATAAGTACATTTGCCCGTGTACTTATAGTAACATAAATAGAGGTTGTCAAGGAAGAAAGACAGTTAAGTTTTAGATGAAGAAACTATAATTGTAATTCTTAAAAACAAATATATAATAAAGATCTGGAGAAAAAAATACATAAATTTTTTCTAAGGTCAAAAGGCTTGGCTTAAGAAGTGTATTATGTTTCAAATTAAATTCTAATGTTCTCCTTCACACAAAGTATTGTATTAAGGTACTTTAGGAGGAAGGTAAGTACTACATAAATATAATAATCACCTCCATTTATGCCTTTTTCTTTTCAATGTGTTTTGCATCTTTTTTATTTCTCAAAAGTGTGATACTGTTGCTAAAAATGGGAAGATATACAGATGTTCTTGTACTGATGTCATTCTAAATATAGAGGGAGATGTTTTGGAAAGCCTCAAAACATCTTTCAAAATTAAGCTGGAGGCTGGGGAAGGGTAGAGGATATGAGACCCAATTTGCAGATGATATTTGGTATGTCTTCAATTTTTATTTGCCTATCAATCCTCAAAACATTAAAACGACATGCATTCCTTCATAGCTACATCTCTACAATCCTAGCAGGCCCCCTGAAGTACCATTAATTTATCACGAAAGTGTTGCTCACAGAAGTGGCTGTTAGGAGATTTTTCCCTCTCCTCAGAAGGTTATGACAGAACTGTCACAGGACCACCAGACATCCTTGTCTCTGGGCTGGGCAGCTGCCATTACAGCTTTGAAGGGCAAGTTAAAAAGCTGTAACAACTTAAAAAAAAAAGTCAAACCATCTTGAAAATCTGAATTCTGCTTAAAAATAGTATACTGGTTTCTGAGAACACAAAAACACCTTTACAGTGTCACAGCTTGATGGAAGGCAGTTGGAGACTTAGAGAAATATCACAAGTTTTGCAAGAGTCCTGAAGAGCAAATGTACCAGGTTAAGTCTGAGATAAGTTTCCAAGTAAAATGCTCGGCAAAGTGCTCATTTCCATCACCCTCATTTGTATTATTTTCTTTTGTAAAGATCTGTTGAGTTACAGTCGACATACATTAAATAACATATATTTCAAGGGTATGGTTTGATAATTTTTGACATATGTTCGAACCAACAGAACTATCTCCACAATGAGGAGGATGAACATAATCCATCAGACCCAATAGTTTCCTTGTATCGCTCTGTAATCTCTTTTTCCTATGCCTGTCCAATCACCCTCTTCCAAGCCAGGCAACCATTGACATGGAATTACATGTTGCTATAAAGTTAACTTATATTTTCTGGGATTTTATATAAATGGAGTCACCTAGTACGTACTCATTTTTTGTCTGGTTTCCTTCACTCAGCATAACCATTTTGAGATCCATCCATGATGCTGTATGCATCAGCTGTTTTATTGCCAAGTAGTTCTCCATTGAATGCATAAGCAAATCACAATTTGTTTATCCATTCATCTGTTGCTAGACAATTCTGTTGTTTCCAGTTTTGGCTATTACAAATAAAGCTCCAGTGAACATTCATGTATAGTTCTTCTGTGTAGACACATGCTTTCTTTATTCTTGGCTAAATACCTAGGAATACAATGGCTGGGCCATATGTTAAGCAGTGTATGTTTAATTTCTTAAGAAACTAATTCAACTGTTCTCCAAAGCAGCAGTACCATTTTGCATTCCCACTAGTTATATATGAGATTCAGTTGTTCCACATACTCAAAACACTTGGTGTTTTCATTTTTTTTAATCTAACTTTAAGTGTTCTAGGCATGTGCCATAATATCTTCTTGTGGCTCAAACGCACATTTCCCCAGTGACGTTGACGTTGAGCATTTGTTCATGTGCTTATTTTCCATTTGTGTATGTTCTCTGGTGGAACATCCCTCTGAATCTTTGCCCCATTTTCACTGGGTTGCTTTTCTTCTTATTATTGAGTTACATAAGTTCTCTATATAGTCTAGATACACGTTCTTTGTTTGATATCTGCTTGGCTATTATTTTATCCCAGTCTGCACCCTGCCTTTTCTTTTTTTTAAACCGTGCTTCTAAAAGAGCAAAAACAATTTTTCCTTTATAGTTTTTTTGCTTTTTGTGTCATGTTAAAAATCTTTGACAAACCCAAAGTCACTAAGCTTTTTCTCCTATTCTTTGAGCAGTTTCTAGAAATCCAATAGTTTTTTGCTGTTACTACTGTTACTTTTAATATACATCTGCCCTCATACTGTGGTAAATTGTAAACATTGCTCTTTCCTTTCTTTCATATCTTAATGAAAACTCATTCCCTACAACTGAGTAAGGCCAGAAGGTGTTGTTCATTTTTTATAAGATGGGGAGTGCGCTTTATCCTTTTCTTTTGAAAAACTAATTCAGAATAAGAAAAAAATGTGCAACATTGTATAAAACATGTACCATCATAAAAATTGCTGTTGAATTCCAAGAAACCTCCTGCTGATATGAGCAATGGTGTACATGTTCAAAGAAGTCTAGGGTATAGTGAATTGTTTCCTTAAAGTGTGTTGGGACTATATAAAAATTGATCCTGGCTGAAGATTTTAAAGATTAAAAATAGATGCCACGTTAAATCTTCTGAGATGGTATTTAAAACTAAGACTAAATAATTTAAAACTTTGGATACATTGCTTCCTGCCTTCCTTTTAGAATTAGTTTTCCCCTGGTGAGTCATGAAATTATAACTACAAAGTGGTGTGCTTTTTTAACTTTTTAAGAAGTATGCTCTTATTGAAATATAAACATTATGTGTTTATTCTTTTGGTAATGATTTTTCAAAGCAAAATGGTGGTAGATGATTTATAAATAGGTAAGAATAGTATTTCAATTAAGTTCAACATAAATGTTGTTGGTTTCCTATTATGTGTATAATCAAATATATGCAAAGCATCAATGCTGGTCATGAAGAGACAGAAAATGGAGTAAACATGAAATCTGCTGTTTGAAATATTAACTTCTTACTGTTGTCCTATTAGTTGAAAGTATGTATAACCTCATGTAATCCACACCTAATGAAGAGGTCAGGAAATGGAGAGATGACTTACAATGGGAGCAAACAGAAAAAATCATGTATACCAAGAAGTGGTGAAGAAAAAGGATTAATAGAGCATTGCTAGTTTAGGGATTATCTCAAAAGAAACTAAGAAAAGCACTATAAGAAGATAAGGGGACCAAATAAAGAGTTCATTTATCAGATGCAAAGTGTCAATGACAAGTAAGCATGGCAACTCCATGAGTCATTGTGCTAGAGCCTGGATGGACAAGGGTGGAGGGATACAATTAAAAATTGTCCTTAGAAGATTAGCCAAACAATTGTAGGAAGAATGGATCGGAGAGAAGAAGGAATAAAGAAAAAATTCATTTGCAGAAACTTGTGAATAAAATGGAGGCTGACCAGGCTAGTTAGGAAGGACCCATGAAAACTTAAGAAAAAGAAAAAAGGCAAATCAGAGCTATTTTAAGGAATGATGCACTCTCTGCTTCACTACATGTTCCATGATTATAGGAACCACATTTTCCTTATCCGTCCTTACATTTCCAGAAGTTAGCACTATGAAGTAATGAATAAATGAATATAATCTGTACTTTAAAAACACTACTGTTCTTAATCCACAATTATAGAGTTCAACATTCCCCTCTTAATAATTGATAGAACTGGTAGGCTAAAAATTGGTAATGCAATTAAAGACATGAAAAACACTATCAACCAATTTGACTTAATTGATATTTATAGAATACTGCACACAACAACAGCAGAATCCAAACTCTAAAGTGCACACAAAACATGTAACAAGATCGACTACATATGGGCCATAAAAAAGTCTGAATGAATTTAAAGGGATTCAAATCATACAAAGAATATTTTCTGACGAAGACAAACTTTCACTATAAATCAATAACAGAAAGATAACTGAAAACTCCTTCAAATATTTGGAAACTAAATAACACTTCTAAATAACTTTTGGTTAAAAAAGAAATCAAAAAAGAAATTTAAAAAGTAGTTTTAACTGGATGAAAATGAAAACATATCAAACTTTGTGGGATACATCTAAAATAATACTGAGAGGGAAATGTAACACTAAACACCTATATTAGCAAACAAAAAAGGTCTTAAATCAATGACCTCAGATTCCATCATAATAAACTAGAGAGACTATGAGCAAAAAATACCCAAAGTAAGCAGAAGAAATGAAATATTAAGAAAATAAATTTTAAAAGGGCAGAAATTAATAAAGCAGAAAAAAAGATAAACAGCAAAATCAAAACCGGTTTGTTACGAACATGAGTAAAACTGAAAAATCCCTAGCTACACTGATCAAGAAAAAAAGGGAATAACAGGTTTATTATCTTGATTGTGGTGATGGTTTCATAAGTGCATATAGATATATGCCAGAACTTAACAAATTATGCACTTTAAATACATGTATCTTATTGTGCCAATTATATGCTTCAATAAAGCTTTAAAAAAGAAAGAAGTATTGTCCTAATAAAGTTCTCAAATGGCTTATATTTCATATCACATCTTAGTACCAACTAAAAATGTTAAATCCACATATAGCCTTTTTCTCCCTAGAGAATTTATGTGATTGTGTGAAACAGTTGTGGCTAGTGAGATATGAGTAGAAGTAACTGGGGTTCTGGGGAAAGCCATTACTTTACAAATAAAACTGAAATGTGTCCAACTAGGACAGTCCCTCACTCTGACTCTTTCTTCTACTTTGAAACTGCACATGGTGTCTGGGAGTGTAGCAATCTTCCTGTAACTCTGACGAGCAGCTAAACCAATGCCTGTCACCACCTACCTCTCTACGTGGAGTTTCTAATATGAGGAAAACAAAACTCAGATATTTATTTCACTGTTTCTCAGGTTTTATTTGCAGGTAGATACTTATAGATATACATCCTATATTTTTATAGAAAAGAACATAGCCCTTTCCCATCCTTCTTGAATTATAAGTGTGTAAATAAGTCTTCTACATCTCTACCAGAATCTTACTCCCCTGATTCTCTTTCTGAATCTTTCTGGTCATTTTTCCAGTAAGTCTTAATAAACTACAGAGGTATTCCTGAGAACCCTTGGTATTCTTTCACCAAACTCTGAAAGTTTAAAGGTAATTAAATGGTCAATAAATACATAAAATATGCTCAACAACATTAGCCACCAGGGAAATGCAAACAAAACCACAACCAGATCTCACTTCACATGCACTAGAATGGCTATAATCCAAAAGACAGATAATAATAAGTGTTGGCAAGGATATGGAGAATGGGACCCTATATTGCTGGAAAGAATATAAAATGGTGCAGCCACTTTGGGAAACAATGTTGAACATAGAGTTATCATGTGACTCTGCAACTAAATTCCTAGGAAACAAAAACTATGTCCACACAAATACTTATATACAAATGTTCATAACAGCATTATTCACATTAACCAAAGTGAGAAACAACTGAAATGTCAATCAACTCATGAATGTACAAATAAAAAGTGGTCTATCCACACAATGGAGTATTATTCAGCCATGAAGATGAATGCAGTATGGATATCTGTTAAAACAGTATGGAGGTTCCTTAAAAAACTAAAAAATGGAACTACCATAATGACCCAGCAATCCCACTACTGGGCATATACCTGGAGAAAACCATAATCCAAAAAGATACATACACCCCAATGTTCATTGCGGCACTATTTACAATAGCCAGGACATGGAAGCAACCTAAATGTCCATCAACAGAGGAATGGATAAAGAAGATGTGGCACATATATACAATGGAATATTATTCAGCCATAAAAAGGAACAAAATTGAGTCATCTATAGAGATGTGGATGGACCTAGAGACTGGCATACAGAGTAAAGTAAATCAGAAAGAGAAAAACAAATATCGTATGCCAACACACATATATGGAATCTAGAAAAATGGCACTGATGAATCTAGTGGCAGGACAGGAATAGAGATGCAGACATAGAGAAGGGATCTGAGGACATGGGAGGTGGGGGGAGGGGAAGCTGGGACGTTAGTGAGAGAGTAGCACTGACATATATGCACTACCAAATGTAAAAGAGATAGCTAGTGGAAAGCTGCTGCATAGCACAGGGAGATCAGATCAATGCTTTGTGATGATCTAAAGAGCTGGGATAGGGAGGGTGGGAGGGAGGTTTAAGAGGGAGGGGATATGGAGATATATATATACATAAAGCTGATTCACTTTGTTGTACAGCAGAAACTAACACAATACTGTAAAGCAATTATACTCCAATAAAGATGAAAAAATTAAAAAAAAAAACACATATGAACCTTGAAAACATCATGCTAAGTGGAACAACCTAGTTACAAAAGCCCTCGTATTGTATGACTCCATTTATACAAAACGTCTAGAACAAACAAATTTATAGAGATATAAAGTAGATTAGTGGTTGCCAGAGGTTGGGAGGAGGAGGGTAATGGGGCGTGGTTGCTAATGGATTAGGGGTTTCTTTTGGGGGGTAATGAAAATATTCTAGAATTGATTGTGGCAATGGTTGTACAATAGTCAGTATATTTTTAAAAACCACTGAAATGTATGATTTTTAAATGAGTGAACTGTATTAGGTATATGAGTTATAGCTTAATCTGTTACACTTTTTTTTAAAGTAATTAAACATTCTTAGCAGGAAGAATTTGGTTTTTATTCCCCCCCCATAGGGACTTATATTATTAGGTAGATTTGCCTGTTTTCACTCATCTCCCAGTGTCAAGTTTTGCAAAAGAACTGCTACCAGGAAAGGCCCAAGGGACAGAGCACAGAAACAAGTGTAGATTTCTGCATGTCTCAGTGAGCCCTGGCTAAAAATCATTTACCACTTACTATGTTAATTTGCAAATATGTAAAGGTATGGCCATGTCATACTGATGATAGTTAAGAGTACCTAGCATTTGTATCATGTTTACGGTATAGAACCAAAAGGTCTCTTCCAGCTCTAGAATTTTATGAGTTTGCAATGCCATATGATCTCACAACTCCAAGGAGAAATCAGGCTTAAATTATCATATAATTGTTGTCATTTAACATGTTTGTTTGAACAATGTTTTTCTGAAGCTCAAAATCTTGGATGTTATATTTAGTCAATGGATACAGGAAAATCATGCAATGACACTTCAAGCTAATTTATGGACGATTCTATGGCTAAAAATACGTAATGTGGCAGCCAAAACAAAGGTCAAGATATAGAGGTACTTTTCCAAAGATACAGAGAAATAAATAGATACAGAAATAAAGATTCACTTAGCCGATTATCTAGAATGTTTTCTTAAAAATTGATTTTCAAGAGTCAAAAATCACCCGTGGGCAGATTATTTTGAAAAAGCATGAGAGGCCAAAACATGAATTCACGTTTTCCTTTAAGCATCTCTTCATTTACAAGTCCAGGCTTTACAGCCACTGAGTCCCCAAACCACAGCTTCACCAGCTCACTACTTTTCCATTTTTTTCCCTGATAATTTCATCATGTCATAAAATAAGGCAGTCTTAACTCATCTTCTATTGTCTCAGTTTGTCTTTCTTTTTCTCCTTCCTGTGTGATTATAAATTCATAACACCTTAGGCCTGACCTCCCTTCATAGATTCTCAAATACTCCAAAAGAATATAAAGTCCATTGTAGAGGGTCTGACAGGAGGCAGTACTTTATAAAACTCCAGTATACAGTAGAAAAAAATACATCCCTTTAAAGATTTTTTTTCCGAATACAAAAGATACTCAGAGAAGAAAGCTCCTTTTAAAATGCCTTGCCCTGTCACTTCATTAATATTTACATTTTCTCTCATGCTGGTGGCTACTTACTAGATATCTAAGCATGTTTCTACTGTAAGGGGCAATTTTTTCCCTAGCTTTTCATGGGCCTTTCAAACAGATCAATATTCACTCGGTGGGTTTTCAGTCCTTGAAGACACCTAATTGCCTTTGATTCTTCTTTCCTAAATATTTTGTTTGATTATGACCTTCCTTTGAATTCCACTTGCTAAGGAATGGGTCTCTGCTTCCTCTCTCACTTTCTCCCCACCCCCGCCGCTTCTGGTTCTTTGTGTTGATGGAGCACTGGTAGGCCTGGCTGTAAAAGGAGGGAGGGCTGGGCTGCTGTCAGCCCACATATGTCTCTGCACAAATTAGAAAATAGTACCTTTTCCCACAGCAGCCACAGCCCTGCAGGTGCCCAGCCTAGTGAGCAGAGTGACAGCAGGACTCAATACCTCTCACCTCCTCAACCAAGCGCCCCTCAGCAGAGCAAGCACACAACCTCCATGAAGGTCTTGGGAGTGATCACCAACCTAATCTGTCTTCCATTCAGCCATCCTTCATTAACCCCCTATAAACATCTGGCTCCATTCAGCTGCTACCCGGACCCCTACAGCATCTATAAACTAACAGACTGAAATCCCAGGCTGAGCATCCCCTGTCCTGTGGGTACGTCTCCCTACAGCTGTGGATATGAAGCAGAGGCTCAACAGGTAGAAAAGGATCACACACACTGCTGTTCAAGTCTTACTTTCGTTATCTGCACCACTTGAGTAACTTACTCAGCTTCTCTGAGCCTCTGGTTCCTTCTCTGCAAAACTGGGAAAGGAAACCCCATTTTACAGTGTTGCAGACAGGAACAAGTGACAAGTAGTATGCAAAGAGTTTAGCACGGTGCCTGGAGCAGAAAAAGCCTTTCAAAAGTGGCAGTTGCTATGACTCTTGTGCATGGTATTTTAAAGAACATTTATTGATGGAGAAACTGCCAAAAATCAGCAAGGTATTTCCACCACTGAATTTGTTGCCATAATAAGGCATTTTTGCCTTACTAGCATGGCATTTTGAAAAGCGAAAATTCTTGAGGCCCAAAGGACGCTGTGAATGAATATTTAGAAGTCTCCAACTCAAATGATGTGTTAACTCTACATTCAGGCTTCTTTCCAAAGAAATCTACATTCATCACACAGAAGACTCAGACAGGATTTTCACCCGATTCTCTAACATGCAAATCCTCTGATAAAAAATTTTTAACTCTCCGTGGATCAACATTTCTTGAGCAATCACATGTTCCAGGATTTTTCTACGAGCTCCTATACACAATAATCTCAGTGAAATTTCCCAACAACCTTGAGTACTTACCATCACTTTCCATACTGCAGAGGTAATAAAACTGAGATTCAGAGGGGTTTCCCTTGCCAAGGTCACACTGCTCATGAGTTTCATTAGAATTCAGGTTTTACGACTTAAAAAAAATTTTGCCATTGTAATACCCTAATTTTTTCATTTCGATGAGATCCTGAATACCTAGGCAGTATGGGGGGGCTGAGAGAGAAGTCCCAAGGGAAGAGAGAATAGGCATTAACATTCCTGCATGGAGAAGCAAGGTTGCTAATGGAAATTTTGGCTAATTGAGGCCTGCTAGAATGGTGGTAACTGTCTTGGACGGCTACCAGCTGAGACTTAGAATTCTTCTGGAGAAGGAGAAATCAGCCTCCGTTGGCTGAAACCACAGAAAATGCCCCAGAGGCACTGTAGCCTTTGCTCAGGCCCCTGAAGGAGTGTTTAGCGCATCATCACCGTCACCTTGTCCTGGGTCAGGTTCTGATGAAGCTGCAAGCTCTTGGAGATCTTCCCAGAGTCTGGCTTCCATGAAGGGGATATCCACTTGGTTTGAAAAAAGATGCCCAAGTCCTATTCAGGATAAGATTCTTTTACCTATAAAGTTTTGATATAGATATGTTACTCCAATTCTAAGAACATTTCAAATAACAAACAAATGCTGGATATCAACATCTTCCTAGACTACATTATAAGCCTAAATCTTGTCCATATCATACCAGCCATGTTTTCAATGTTAATGGCAGTCCACTAACAGACCAGGAAAAGCATTTCACAGTTATGACAGTTAATTCTCTCAGTATAGCATCTGGCATTACACAGTACTCAGAGAAATACTTAATAAAAAATTTAGGACAAACAGGAGGATAGCCAAACTACTCAACAGTTGGCAAAAGAAATGTACATGATGTACATTACCATTTCCTTACAAACGCAAAGCATCCTTTAACTTTCATCCACAATTCTGGAAAAGAATTCTATTCAAAGTCATTTGTCTGTTGGCTGCCTCTCTATTTTAACAGTGGTGTTATTGGACTTTCAAAATTATGTTTCTAGCATTAAAAATATGATTAAATGTGAGGCAGGATTTTAAAGATGTCAATAGGCTATAGAGTTTTCTGTGGGGGGGTGTGTGTGTGTGTATGTGTGTGTGAGTGAGTGTGTGTGTGTGGGGGTGGGGGGGGAGAGAGATGTCCCGAGCATTGTGCTGGAGTTTCATGTAAATTATCTCATTCACTCTAACTGGAGAGGCCCTCATTCTCCTTGTATAGATGGAAACTAAAGCTGCAGGTACTGATTCCTCCCAGAAATAGTAACCCATTCACTTCCCTTCTTCTTCAGCCTCATCTTTTGTAAGTAGCTGCATCATTACAGGCACAAAGTTATGGGTGCCGGAAAAGGCAGACTGCGCCCCCTTCCTCAGGGGCGACCAACTCCCATTGCTTCAGTCAACTGTCCACTGGCCTCTTCTCTCCTCTAACACAACTGTCCAGCTATTAAATTATTTGCTTTGGCAACTGTCATTTTCTCCTAACCAGGCCTTCTGACTCTCCTGATTCCTCTCTCCCATTCATTCTTCACACTACCCTCGGAGTTTCAACATGGCAAATCTAACGATCTACTTCTTCTGTGGTTGAGACTTGGGTGGTTCCCACTTACAGGCGCCACGATGACCAAACTCTTTTCAGCTTCCTTTCCAGCTCTTTGCTACAACCCCTCCCTCAACAAATCTATGCCCTGATCAGCCATTCTTTAAACATGTTCACTTCCAGGTGTGAAATTTCTATCATAACGCATCTACCTACCAAAGGCTCAATTCTCTACTTTCCTGTTTTCCTTTCAGTCCCCCACTGCATAGCACAATGCCTGGCTCAAAGCAGATGCTCAAAATACAGCAGTTCCTCTTCTTTTTTACCTTCCTTGCTTGTGGTCCTGCAGCATCTTGTTTATGACACTGACATTCCTTTTAACCACCATGAGTTCACTTACCCAGCTCCCCAGGCAGACAGAGATCCCCAGCCACACATTTCTTATTATCTCATTGCCCGGCACAAGGTCTGGCATACAACAGTCCCTAATAAAGGTTTTCTGAATAAATAAGGACTTTGGCAGAGAGGGAGCACATCCTAAAGACATAAAAGCAGGCTCTAGATTTCTTGGACCACATTCTGGATGTACTTGCGGAGCCCTTCAATTTCATCAATGGTCTTCAGGGGGGAATCATTACATTGAAGTAGTTTTGCTCCAAAATGCTAGACATCTGTAAACTATGGCCTCAAATATCAAGAGGGATGTCACGCTGATTAGCACAAATAGCCCTTCATACCGTACAGGGGGAGTTGACAGCAAATGCTTCTATTGGGTTCTCTCCCTAACTCTAAAACTTGTCCTTACAAGTCTCTCTGCAGAAGTTACAAAGCTAAACCAACAGTGCAATATACTCCATCCACACCTTTATCCCTGCTGAGAATATTTATCTATTTTCTGACCCTGCAAAGATTTTCATCCTAAGTAATTTGCTTTGAAAGCAACAATTGTGAAAATGGACTCTATTCGTTCTGCTGATAGTGATAAGTTAGAATAATAATCAAGTGCAGTGACCTCTGAGCCGAACCAGCAGAGATGGAACAAGGGTCACCTGCAAAAAACATCGCCTTGAGAGCATTTCAAGAGAACATTTTCACATGGCTACTCCGAAATCACTTTTCATTTTTGTTTTTGATATGGGAGCAATATACCCCTCCTTGGCAGATTTCTTAGTATTAAGAACTCAGGGCAGGTGGAGGAGTCTAAAGAAGTGGTATTTAAGGGAAAACTTCATTTTAAGGTATCCTTTATAAGAATGGAGCAGATAGTACCATCACCAGAATATTAAAATCCTTAATTCTTCTCCTTTTATGCCCATCACTAGACATTTAGGGCTTCTTCTGGCAAACAAAGAAAAAACAAGATGGAAAGGGACATGAAAGCCATGTTTATTAACTAACATCTCTTTAAAGTATCTGGTGAGGGATGAGGTAAAAATAAATAATGTAAATAAGATTTGGGGAGTTAACTGGTGTGTCACCATTGATGGTCAAGAAGAAATTAGCAGCCCATTCACTGATACTGTCACCCTAATAATTATAACAGATATCAAAAAAAGTTTTTAAAAAGATTTTCTGCTTTATCCTTTAAAAAATTATAACAGATATCACTTATTAACAAACATTTATAGTACTTAGATTTGCCAGGCACTGCTCTAAGCATTCTACAGTTATTAACTCACAATCTTTACAACAACTATGTGAGCTAGGTGGTATTATCACTACCCACATTTTATAGATGAGGAAATTGAGGCACAGAAAGTATAGGTAATTATCCAAGGTCTCACAGTAGCAAGCAGAAGAGCTAAGGTTCAAACCCAGGCTGTTCAGCTCCAGAGTACGTGCTCTAACATGTGAAAATGTCCTTCTGAAACACTCTCTTCCTAAGATCATATGTTGTACCCAGTTTTGTGTTACACAGTTTATAGTCATTATGTTATTTAATTCTTTCAAACACTGTGCGAAATAGTTTTATGTCCCCTTTTTATAGAAGAGAACGCTAAGCCCGGGAGAGGCAAAGAAACCCACCAAAGAAACAAACCTTATAACTGGCAGAGCTAGTGTTTAGACCAGGTCTTATCTGACTCCAAAGTTCAGGCTCTAAACCACTACTCTGTGTTATAAACTTAAGTGAGAGAGTCAGATATATCCAAATCTATATAACGGGTACAGTGATGGTGTTCCTGAGTCACAGTACCATTAGGATGACTAAAAAAATTAAAATCATTTTACAAATTGTAAAGCTTTACACAAATGTAAGGAGACAGTGGAATAACCAAGGGAAAGTAAGCATCTGATGACTAAGATAGATTAAGTCCATTCATTTCTGCAACAACTATATTTGAGCCCTTGCTATGTATCAAGTATTAATAGCTCAGGTGCTGGGCACCCAACAGTGCTTAGAAACAATTAGAAGGGTCCTTTCCTCTGGCAAACAAAGAAATGACAAGAAAGAAAAGGACATGAAAGTCATGTTCATTAATTAGCAGGTCTTTTCAAAGTATATGATGAAATAATTGTAAGATAGTAGGATAATCTAAAGCATTGACATCCAAAGTCTCCTTCAATCCTGAGAGTCTACAACTTAGTTTTCAGCTTCATAACAAGAGATGACCTCTATTTTTCCTTATTTCACTGAGAACACCAGCCTAGGATTACCAGCCGCTTTGCTATCCATCTTAGCAAATTCTAGTCTCTATAATAATTATTCTTCACATCCCTTGCTATTTCAGAAGAGTCACTCTTTTAGGCCAAAGTTGCTCCTCTACCCAAACTCTGAATCCTGTTTCCTCTTACCAGTTTCTCCCATATCCATCACCCACCACACCTACATGTAAATGCTTTCCTTTTTGTCACCTGACACATCATTCCTAACCACTTTCAAACAACGAATGCCTCCTTTCACCTAAATTCTAAACCACCTCAGTTAATAACCCATGCTAACTTAAAACTACTTTAGTTTTTTTTCCTTTTATTCACAAATCTCTCCCACAAGCAGTCCCTTTGTTAAACCCCTTCATTTCTTAGACACAAGTCACCACTTTTGGCCTCCTGCTTCCAACATTATCTCTCTGCTGAGACTTCACATGAAGCCCTATGAAGACGGTCTTTCTCTGTTCCCATAACCTCCAACCTCACTTGTGCATTTTTGCATAATGCATTTTGAAACACTCAACTCCTTGACTTTCCTAAGACTGCATTAAGGTGGAGAGGTGATGCTGGAGTCAGAGAGACTGGGGACCCAGGACTGGCTCAGCCAACGTGCTAGTGGTATGACCTAGGATGAAATATTTAATGCTTCTAAACCATGTTTTCTTCATTTCAAAAGCTGGGACTAAAACCTGTTCTCATCCATAAAATTGTCCTGAGAATTCATCGAGCTACTGCAAGTCAAGCCTGGCACATAATAAGATCTCAGTAGGTGCCAGCCATGATCATGATTACTGTTACTACCACTATGAGGATGACTACAGCTACAACTGCTGCTGCTGCTGCTACTAATATGCATCCACCTCTTACGTCACTCCCCTTTCTCCTAAGTTGGTTCTTCTTCTTCATTCTGTCCTAACAGTAGGCATCTTCCACGATAAGTCCTCAGCCACCCACTCTCAGCGAATCGATCTTTACATGTACTATAACCTCAATACAATACCTCATATTAACTGCTTTCAGAACATCTTCAGTTGGCTGTACTGACATCAGAACATCTTGCTACACTGACATCAATACCAGTTCACCGTAACCATCAGTATTTTCTCCCCCCAAGTACCACCAACCTCTGAGAAATATCGTATCTTCTTTGAAGCCTCGCACTTGAAAGCTGGGAGTCCAGTGAACCATTTTCCTTTGCATCCCTCATCAATTTTACCATACTCTGAGAGCTCTGTCTTTGCTTGATTTTTCTGATTCTTCTCCCACTTTTGCTGTGGTTTAAGCCATTACCACATGCTGAATAACCACAATGATCTCCAAGGTTTTCTCTGCCCTTGTTCTTTTCTTTGGTGACCCATCCACCACCAATGCCAGTTTAATGATTTTTTTTGTCACATGTGCTATGTTTAAGAATTTAAACTTGATTTTTAAAAAATTAAGATCAGCGTTCTTACTCTGACATTCAAGTCCTTGATCAGTTCATGCCACCCTCCCTACCCAACAATATGTTCAGAAATGGCCAAATACTGAAGTAGAGCATCTGCATCTTTTCTTTATCCAACCCCCCCCCGCCGCATAAACTGTGCCCATTTCAGTTCTCACAGTTAAGCTTATTTTATTTTATCATCAGATCCTCAGGTCCTTTTGAATAATCAAGTTTACGCTTCCTTCCAAAGGCTCAGTTTCTTCATTCCTAAAACACCTATTGCATAGAGCAGCAATTCTCAATATAGACCCATGAGGTGGGGCTCGCGGGCAGGGGGCTGGACCCAGTATCCTCAGATCCTATTAATGAGTTTGCGATGACAAAACTATTTTATAATAACACTAAGATGTTGTCTCCCTTTGTCATTGTGTGGACATTTTCACCAATGGTGCAAAAGTAATGGAGAGTAAAATTGCTTGTGCCTCGGCATGAACCTAGGCAGTGGCCCCAAACGGTCACAGTGGTCACTGTGTTCCTCCCCACTCAGCGCTGACAGAGAGAGGGAAGAGGAAAAGGTTCGTCTCACATAAGAATGCCCTAAATGAAGACGTATGACTGATAATATTGTCTTGACTCTTGAGCGATCATCTTTTTAATATTCCTTGTGACAAAATGGGTGGTCCACATACAGCACTGGGGCTGCTCACTGAAGTGCATGCTTGTCTCGAGGAAAAGCACATGTGCAATTGTTTGAGTTGTGTGCTGAACTAGCAGTCTTTTTCATGGGCCCCATTTTTACTGGAAATAGCGACTGAGATAAACTATAGTTATTGGGACTTGAATAGGTGGTAGGCATTTTCCTGAAACTCAAAGAAGCAAGCCTGTCACTTCAAGAAAAACGACTGATAACATTCATTACCAATGATGAAATCTGATCAAGTGAAAGTTAGAATTTTGGAAAAATTACTTCTTCCACTATGAGCTTGATAGCTTCCTAAGACATAAAGACTCTTTTAAGGAGACTGGTGATATAGGAACACATATGACATTTTAAAAATATTATACAGTGAGATGTGTCAACATTTGGAGATCTGCATCATTCCTGAGTCGATATTTTCCAAATGATCAACGTATGATGTTATAATGTCATGCATGGGTATGAGAAAAGTGATCAATGGATTTTAAGTTAATAGAGTAAAAACGTTAAACAATACACCTCAGATTCCACATTACAATTCACTTTCTAGAAACCTCCACTTGAGTTTTAGTTTAGCAGCAAAGAGCAATATCTACAATTATATGAAAAGGATACTAAAATATTTCCTCCTTTCCACTACATATCTATACAAGGTCAGATTTTCTTCATATATTTCAACCACAACAATATATTACAACAGATTCAATGCAGAAGCAAATACAAGAATCCAAATATCTTCTATTAAGCTGGACATTAAAGAGACTGGCAGAAATGTAAATCAGTGCTATTGTTACTGCATTTTAAAATTTTATAAATTATGGTATTTTCATTAAATATATGCTATTTGTTAACAGGAGTTTATTTTAGATAAATTAATATTTTTTATTTTAATTCTAATATAGTAAATATCTATATATACATATCTACCTATCTATATATGTATATATAGATACACATACACACATACATATACATAATCCACACAAACAAAAGCTTTTGGGGATCCTCACGAAATTTTAAAAGTCTTTAGGGGTCCTGAAACCAAGAATTTTGAAAACTGCTGTCACAGAAGCAGTTTTATATAAGTGTGCTTCCTTACATAAAACGCCCAGCACAAACTCTTGTAGTTAATGGATGCTTCCTAAATATTAGGTTTCTTACAAACATTTAAGCATAATGTGTTCCAGAATATATGCTCAATATTTTTGTAGCTCGTCCAATGAGATTACAATAACTTGCTCAGGAGAAGATCTTCTAGCATCCCATCATTTAGCTGGGTATTTAATAGGTGCTTAATTAATGATTTATGCAGTTAAACATATACACAAATTCCATTTTTAAAAGCTTCAGTTGTCAAGATGCAACACTAAATTTCAAATACAGAGACATTTTCATTTAACTTTCAAGATAATATTTTAAATCACTTCAATAACCCAGCCCTGGAAACCACTTTTTCATTTTATTAATCCAAACCAACACCATCTCTTGCCTGGATTATTTCAACCATCTCCTAAACAATCTCCCTGCCACCATTCTTGCCACGCTTCAGCACTCAACACAACAGCTAGAGTCACTGTGTTAAATAATAATGAAGATCATGTCTCCATCCTGCTCAGAACTTTCCTATGGCTTTGTACCTAGCTCAGAGCAGAGCCAGTATCCTTGCCATGACCATGGCATCTTGCTCCCATCACTTCTTGGAAAACTCACCTCCCACTGCTCTCCCTCCCTATCAGACCACTCTGCTCTAGCCACCCTGATCTCTGTGCTATTCTCCCAACACACTTGACATTTTGAACTTATTATTTTCACCTGTGGAAAATGTTACTCCAGAGAGCCCTCATTTCTTTCAGATATTAGGAGGGAAACTTTCCCTGGAAACCTATTTAAAATTTCTAGGAGCCAGCAGTCCACATACCCACACCACCCAGATGCCACCTGACTGCCCCCACTCTCCACTCCCTCTGTGCATATTCTCTTTAGTAGTTACCAATATCTAACATAATTCTTGTTTTATTATTTGCTGCTGTCTGTCTGCCCCACTGACACTGCAATTTCAGTGAGGACAGGATTTTTGTCTCTTTGTTCTACCATGTGCTGGACCCACAGTAGATGCTCAATATATATCTGTTGAATGGATGAATGAATGAATAAACAAATAACTATTAAGACCTTACCGGTTCTAATCCCTTCTCAAAAACTTAAAGGAAGAAGGTATTTTTCTGAGCAGACCCCTGGGAAACATTTACAGGGGATCTTGACCTCATCTCCAACTCTCCCATGGAGAGTGTATTTCAGTATCCATGGAAAACACAATCATTTCAAGAAGACTGGCAATTTTGTTGGAGGAGAGTACGAATTTTTTTGTTCCGAGAATGAAGACTAATAATGCCTCCGGGAGAGAAGGGTAATTGACTTAGGCCATCCCAGCAGGGAAAGCAAAATCGCTTGGGGAAATGAAGACCGTGATTGGTCAAAACGCGGCACCTTTAAGTTAAACTTGAAGGTAAGAAAATAATACGTTGTTTTCTCATCAGGTTGGATCCCTCATTTTACCCTGAGAACCTCTGCATTGTGGCTGAAGATCTTGGAGAAAACCCACCAGGAAGTCATTTAAAAATCAACACACACCACGAAGGAAGCAAATTTAATTCAATTTCAAGAACACATTAAAAAAGAGAGAGAGCAAGTAAAGCATAATGAGAACCTGCTGTCTCAAACAGCAGCCAGGTGGGAAGCCAGGCTGCACGGAGCGGCCTTGACAACAGCTCTGCATCTGGATGGAGCCCCCATGCCCTGGGGGGATGACTCGGGCTCAATATTGTTCGATTTTCTCTGGCTCCTGGCTTCAGCTGGCAAAGGCCCCCTTCAGGCAAGCCAGAGTACTCCAAGATATGTTTAGATCTCCCCACGATTCTTTCAAAGCTTCTCTACAGCAAAGATGGAGCTCACTGCTTCCCTGATAACACTTCCTAAAATGATAAAATGATAAAATAGTTTAGGGGACTTTGCTGACCCCTAAACTATTTCCTCCTGATATATATTCCTGTACTAGCAGGTACCACTGTGATCATAATACTTATGAAACTTGTTTTACTTACTTGCTTATTATAAGTCTCCCCCACTACACTGTAAGTTCAAAGCGCACCTCCCTTCCGGATTTTCTCTCTCCACTAGTTGAAAAGCAGTATCAGCTAGGGTTCCAACCAAAAATTTCCAGGCTTCTTAACCAGTTGCTGACAGCAAGAAGGTAGTATCACATGGAGCACACCCTGGACATCTGTGGGGTATATTTCTTTCCTCTGTCACTTACTAGATATACAGACACATTCTTTAACCTCTCTGCCACATTTCCAATGCCCCTTAAAAGAGAGATCATAACATATCTCCATCTTAGAGAAATTCTGGAAGAATTAACAGAAATAAGGCAAGTATGTGGGGTGTGAACATCAAGAGCTATGTTCAAAAGTTAGTTAATAAAGTGAAAACTTGCATAAGACCAAAATATCATTTGCACCCTAGGAACCACACACGGTTCTCAGCAAGATGCTTAAACCTTGCAAGTGCCAGGGGAAATGTGTCAAGCCTCCTAAGACACATCTCTCTGGGGCCAAGACTCACTGAGAGGAATTGCTAGTAGCATCACCCATACAGCTTACGTTTTTATTTCTTTCTGTCTCCTTTTCTTGAGAGGGGCTAAGGGAGAGCAGCAAGTCCATATAGTTAAATGCATAAACCATGGTATTCTTCTGTAAAGCACACAGCATTGTGGCTGGTATAAAGCAAACACTCCATATGTTAGCCACTGTTATTAATTATTGTTTCTGGCTTTTTAACTGCTTAACGTAAGGCTGGGGTGGGGATGAGGGGGTTCCACATAAGGACTTGTAGAATCTGTGGGAGCCCGGAAGTGACTCTCTTGCTAGCGGAAATACAATCCCCAGGAGGTATCCAGGAGAAAAGAGGAAATCATGGATTCCGCCCTGGGAACTTAAGAGACCCCTATCTGTGGGTAAAATCCTCTGGTTCTCAGATCTTTTTTCCCATTGAATTTAAAGTCAAGCAGAAAGACCCTGACAAAAAGAGAGGGAGGGCTTGGGACTTCCACACGGCCTACAGACCCCACAGGAACAGGAAATGGGGGCCTCAACTACCCTCCCCATTGCCCCCCAAAAGGTTGAAAGTTAAATAAGATGAAGATATTATGCAGGAATAATATATTGAAACATTATTTCTTCAGGGAGGACTTTGTTGACCCCTAAATTATTTCCTCCTGATATATATTCCTGTACTAGCCGGTACCACTGCGATCATAATACTCATGAAACTTGTTTTAGTTACTTGCTTATTATAAGTCTTCCCCACTACACTGTAAGTTCAATAAGGGCAAAGAGTAGGTTTGGCACATTATATGTATTTGATAAATATTGGTTGGGTAAATGATGATCTATCTGTCTATATGTGCATGTCTATTTAGATGTGTATACTGAGAAGTGTATTACATACATTAGCTATTCCACACCTTCAGGTTCTCTACTCTTTTCCTCAGCTTACGTTTTCACATTAAAACACTTCTAGACTCAGAATTCATTTTTCATTTGCCAAAGAGTAACTTCAGACTTGGAGTTTATAAAAACCTTGAATTATACTTTAGGGCTCTAGTTGCTTTGTCTGTGGCAGTCATCAAATTGTTTTTGTTTCAGACTTTCCACTTCAGAAGATATACTCCCTGGATTTTATTTTACTCTTTAAACATATCTAATGCAGAAATCTTGAAAATCTTAAGTGAATCTCTTGAGAGCCTCTGATGAAGTACACCCAAATACAAGGAAAAGAATGATTCCCATGAAGCACACATTTCATCAAGAATACTTTGCAAGGTATCTAGTGAAATGAGATTTCAATGACTTACAAAAAGGGAATGAATCTTTCAAAGACACACCTGAAATTCAGTATCCTAATTGTTTGTAAATCCTCTGATTACTTTTATCTTTCTTGATTTGGTACTGAACTGCTAGTTCTGATATGGTTGCCCAGTGGCTAATTATAATCACTATGAGAGAGGGTTTAAGAAAAGTAACTATAAATAAGAACACATTCAAACTTGAAGTTTGACTAAGTTTCTCAACTAAAAATCATGAAGAAGCCAAGATGCAACCTTTCTAAAATGATGAAATGTACCAACAGGTTAAAAAAGTTTAAAGGTTGGTATTATCAGTTGAAAGCAAGAAATAACCATTTGGAGTTTTCAGATAACCTAAAATAAATTCTATTAGAAGCAAATTGGTCCAAAATTTACATTGTGTGACAGGGTTCCTTAGAAAATGTCACATCTTTGTTTTCCTACTGATTGGCCTGATCTTCCTCATATACATCTATACACAGGGTACCAGGGAGAAGGAAAACTACTGGTTTTGCCCCATGCAATAATATTTAAAGAACTTTAGGTAAATATTCAGCATTACAAGTAAATTGTTCTGTCTCTCCCTCCTCATATTCCTCTCCAAAGAGCACAGTACGTATGGTGGGGGGCCTCTAGTAATCTCACAATGGCCAGGAATATGGGGATTTTGACAGTTTCAGGGAACCTTCTGGGTTCTCGGGGCCCTGGGATAAGTGGATGATCTGGTCAGCTCCCTCTTGTAAGGTATGACTATCACCTGGATTTGGGGGGTAGGGGCAAATGTTTATAACCACCACTAGGATCCACGTTTCTAACTTTTGGGGCCATTTTTAAGGTCACAACTATGGTAGCCTCTGTAGCCACATAGGGTCTCCCAGTGATCTGTGGGTCCCCTCAACACTAGGCTCAGGCTTGCCTCCTACCACCAATTCTAAGGTACATCCATACAATGGAAAAGTACTCACCAATAAAAGGCACAAACTACTGATCCAGCAGCATGAATAAATCTCAAAAGCACATACTAAATAAAAAAATACAAAACACTATATGCAAGGTATAATAATTCCATTTATATGACATTCTAGAGAAAGCAAAACTATAGTAGTAGAAAGCACATCAGTGATTGCAAAGGCCAAAGAGTAGGGAGAAGGGATTGTCTTCAAAGAGGCACAAGGGGACATTATGAGGAGATGGAAATTCTACATCCTGATTGTGGAAACGGTAGTTACAGGACTATATATGTATTTCAAAACTCATTAACTTGTTCACATAAAAGCGGTGACCATTAATGAATGTGAATTATACCTTAATAAGGCCTGATCTGAAAAAATAAATATTATAAGAGTCGAAAATAAGTGAATCACTTTCTAATTAAAGTAATACTTGGAAATTAAAGCCCTCCGTTTCCATGAGAAAATAATGTATCGCCAGATGGTCATAACATGTTGAATTCTCAAAGCTAATAGGTTCTTCTCAAATGCAACACTTCCCACACTATCATGCGTACAGGAATCACCTAAGAAATCTGATTCTGTCTCGGGTGGGGCCTGAGATTCTACATCTCTAAAAAGCTCCCAGGAGATGCTAATATTGCTGGTCCACAGACAGCACTCTGAACAAGGCTCTAATACACCCACAGTCTCTCCTGCTATCAGAAGCTTGGGTTGCTTCCCATGTATTGATTGTGTTTGTCCTCAACGTAGATTATGCCAGTTTTGTTAGCATATCTTAAATGTTGCTTGCTATCTTAATTAGGTAATGTAATTAACTATTGCATGAAACAATGTATTTCCAGTGTGAAAAGAGCTGATTTGCCCAAAACTTAGCTGAATATTTCATAAAGACTCAATCAAGGTGAGTTTATATAATGGTACTCTTGAATTAGATGTACACAAGTATAAAAGACTAAAAACTTAGAAGGCTTTTGCACACAGAGACTGCTTCAAAACTGCGTTTTGAAAAACAGGTTTACTGAAATATAAGCGACATAAGACAAATTACAGATATTTAAACAGTGCGATTTGATAAGTTAGACATACGCATCAATGCATGACCATCACCGCAATCAACACAATGAAACTATCCATCACACTCCAAAGCTCCCTTGTGTCCCTTTGTAATCTCTCCCTCCTGCCTCCACCTCCCAGGACCCATCCCCATCTCTTCCATTTCCTAGCAATCCAGTGGGTTGCTTTCAGTCACTATAGATTGCAGCTTCTAGGGTTTGTTGGTTTTTTTTAATAAATGAAATCCTAAAATATATACTAATTTTTGGTCTGGTTCTTTCATTCAGCATAATTATTCTGTGATCCATCTATGTTTTTCTGTGTAATAATTCATTCTTTTTATTGCTAGTTAATATTCCATTTTAAAGATATACCACACTGTTTATCTGTTTACCTGCTGCAGGGCACTTGAGTTCTTTTTCAATTTTTGTCTGTAACAAATAAAGGTGTCATGAACGGTTGTGTACAACTCTTTGTCCTAACATATATTTTGATTTCTTTTGAGTAAACAATGACTGAGTCGTAAGTTCTTTCAAAACTGCCAAACTGTTTTCCAAAGTTTGTACCATTTTACATTTTCACCGACAATGTATCAGAGTTCTATGCCTATACGCCATTGCCAATAACTGGCATTCTTCTTTAAACTTTAGTCACTCTAATAGACGTATAGCGGTATCTCAATTTGCATTTCTCTAATCACTAAATTAAAATCTTTTCATGTCCTTATTTGCCTTCTTTATATGATTTTTGTGAAGCGTCTGTTCAAATCTTTTGCCCATTTTTAACTGTGTGTTTTCTTATCATTAAGATTTAAGAAATTTTTATGTATTCTGGATACAGGACCTCTATTACATATGTGATCTACAAATGTTTTCTCCCTCTCAGGCTTGTTTTATACTCTCTTAACTATGTCTTTCAAAGAGCAGAGTTCCTAATTTTGATAAAAGTTAATCATTTTCTTTTTTTTAATTGTCCTTTTGTGTATTTATATTTAAAGTGGTTTTCTTGTAGGCAACACAAAGTTGGATCTTACTTTTTGAACTCCAATTAGTCTCTTAATAGGGCTGAGTTTAAATCTAACATCTTACTATTTGTGCCATCTGTTCTTTATTACTCTCTTGCTCTTTTTTGGCTTTCTTTTTGGATTGAAAACTTTTTATGATTCTATTTTATCTCTCATATTGCCTATTAACTCTAACTCATTGATATTTTAGTGGTTTCTTTAGTATGTATAGTATACACATATATGTATGTGTGTTGATTTCTTAGTGTATTTCTCTATACTTCATTTTTGATAGATTTAATTTTTATTGCTGTATTTTTAAGTCCATTAATATTTTCTTCTGCAATGTGTAAGTTAATTGCATCCATTATATTTTTTACTACCACCATTTCAATTTCTATGTCTACAAGTTTTGGATGTGCTTTACATATATGTATTATATATATAATCTTTTCTATGTCTTAACATGATCAATCTTTTCTCTTGCTTCTTGAAAACATAAAGTACAGTTACAAGTGTTTTAATGTCCCTCATGGTCTACTGAAGATCTCTGGAGATTTTCCCTCTCTGTGCAGCTCTCTTCTGTCCAGTGCTCTACCTTACAAATTCTAACTATCGTAGCCTCACTGGACACCCCTTTCTATTGCCTCAGCTCTGGCAGACTGCTGACTCCACCTGTTTTTTCCCTCCCTGAGCTTCAGCCTGGAAGTTCCCTCCAGGTAGTATGTTGGGACAAGTGGAACAACCGTAGGGCTTGCTAACTTGTTTCCTGTTTGTTAGGAATCATCGTCATTCATTGCCTAATATCCAGTGTCTTGAAAAATCCTGTTTCATATAGTTTATATGTTTCTCAGCTGTCTCAAGTATACAAGTAAATCTCAGTCCTATTACTCCATCTTGGCTGGTAGTAGAACTCTTCGTAATTGTCTTAATTTCTTGTTCCACTTTAAGAAACCAAAGCTGAACATCACAGATAATTCATTATAGATATGGTAGGTGCAAGAAAGAACACTGTGTCCTGATAAGCAGACATACCCTCAAAGAAAAGGCTTTAAATGTATAACTAAAGAATGGTAAGTGTATGTAAATTTATAGGGTTTAAGTTAAATTAAATGCTTTTTGTATCAATATAGAATGTTTGATTATTTAATTCATCAATCTGATTATAACAGATAAAGGATTTTAAATGAACATATTTCAAGATTTTTGCAAAGATTATATCTAATTCATATAAAAAGTGTCTAGCACAGTGCCTAGATCAATGGTTTTCAACCATGGCTGCACATTAGCAGTCCCAGGAGAACTTTAAAAAAATGTTTTAATGCCTAAGCCCTATCTCAAACCACATGAATCATTATCGCGATGGTCAGACTTGGTGTTTGCACTTTTTAAAGGTCCCCAGGTGATTTAGGCACACCTTGAGAATCGAGATTCATAGATCTAGAGCCTAGTAGGTGCTCAGTGAATGAGAGCTACTCCTATGTGTATCATTTACAGATAAAAGGAGACTGTACCGTAGAGAAATGACTTGAATAGAGTGTCATGTAGAGAATTTACTTGATGTAGGGAAAGAGTACTGGTGGGCTCTAATCCACCACTTGCAATCAAGAAATAGTATGGCCTTGGCTAAGTCCCTTGACATTATTGGATCTGAATGTATAAGACAGCAAGACAATAATAATTTTTCTGCTTATAGTTCCAGATGGTTAGGAGAAATAAGAAAAAAAAAATCTCAAAGCTGGAACTTCTAACTATGTCTCTTCTTTTATAGATGAGGAAAGTGAGGCCCAGAGAAGCTAATGGATCTGCCCAAGACAATCCGTGGCCAGTTAAAACCAAACATGGAACCACAAGCCAGGTATTGTAGGTTGAATTGTGTCCCCCCAAAAGAAGAGGGGGTTTGAAGTCCTAACCCCCAGTACTTCAAAGTATGACCTTATTGAGAAAAAGTGTTGCAGATGTAATTAGTTAAGATGTTATCTATGGAGCAGGATGAGTCCCTAATCCAATACAATTAGTGTCCATATAAGAGGGTCAGGTGAAGACAAGGGACACAAGGAGAATGCCATGTGGAGATAAAAGATGGGAGTGCTGCATATACAAGCCATGGAACACCAAGGATTACTGGTAAACCACCAGCAGTAGGAAGAGGCAGGAAAGGATTCTCCCCTAAAGGCTTCACAGAGAACACAGCCCTGCCAATACCTTGACTTTGGACTTCTGGCCTCCAAAACTGTGAGACAATACATTTCTGTTGTTTTAAACCACCCAATTTGTGGTATTTTGTTATGCCAGCTCTAGGAAACTAACAGACCAGGTTTCCTGCCTAAGAATCTTTCCATTATACAGTTTCTCTAACACAATATATGAATATGCTTTGCAAACTGTAAAACTTTGAAAAATCATGTTATTATTATTTATATTGTTCTTCAATTTGCTTCAAGAGTACACATTTTGTTTCCTGTAATTGGTTTTAATCATCTTAAGAATAAGGAGCCCATGAGATCCAGCGGAGTCCTTTAAGGAAGTATCAATAGAAGAAAATATAGTATCTATTCAGACACTATGGATTCAAAGAATCTACAAATAAAGGTCCATTAAAAAATGTCAAAGTCACCAAAGACCATCTGGAATTTGAGGAACTGATTCTCAACAAGACTGAGTTTCCATATGGTATTTTGTTTAGGTTAAACATATGGCTATACACTTCGGTAGATTAAGTTTCAATGTAATATATAAATATATTACAACATAAAAAACACATTGCAATATATTAACTGAAAATATCTGAATTGCTGTTCTACCGCTAAACATAAATGTAACATTTTAAGTTTGTATTCCATTAGTGTAGAACTCTAGTAGGGGTTCAAAATCAACCATATATCATCTTCTCCAACTAAGTAAAGTTTTGGCAAGGTAAGCAGCATAGTTTGGGTTCCTCCAGAAGCTGACCCTGAGGTAAGGTTTCCAGTGAAAGTAGTTGACTTAGGAAGTGAAATACTGGCAGGGGAGTGAGATAGGAAAGGGAAAGCAGCTAATAAAAGGTGTTGTATTAAGCAAACACACTATCATCATTGGTTTAAAGCTCCTGGGAAACTATGGGATCTAGTGCAACAGCCCCAGAGCTATCTTTCGTCTGGGCTGGGGGACCCAGCGTAGGTATGTATCAACCACTCCCCCATCAGTCATCAGTTGAAAGTTGCTGAAGGAGCAGCAGGTGTTAATTCTCTGAAATTTCTTGCCTTGAATGTGGGTAGGGCTGTCTCAGAAGGGTTCAGGAGAGAACCCTCAGGCAGACACATACACATTGGCAGTTAAAGGTGGTCTAGAATGTACCAGAATGGTAAGCCTGAGGGGATGCTACAGTGAAGAACAGAAAGTGGCCGGCAGAACAGTACAGAAGGTGACAGCAGAATTTTCAAGAGTAGGAAACCCTTGATTCAAGTCCTAGTGCCCACCTTGAACAATAGTTGCCTTTGGGTAAGTGACTATACTTTTCTAAAGTTTCTTTATTCTCTCTATATAAAATAGTGACACCAATAATGCCTGCCTCAGGATACTTACAAGCTTTCAATGACTCAATATAAGTAAAGTTTTGCTATGTTACCTGGCACAGTCAGTGCCTGGTGAATATCAGCCATCACTATAATAATGAATCTTATTGCTATATTTAAAATTATGAAATTTTATGATATAGGATATTCATATTAGGAGATAAGGGGACATGAGTATGGGAAGGTACTCACTAGAGCACCTTTATCCTGGGTCCCAGTTCAAATATTAATAAATGCACTACATAAAAGTTTTCACCATCCATATATAAAGAATTCATTGTTTTGTTCTTAACAGCTTAAACATTTCCAAAAAGCTGAGTCAGCATAATCTACCTATTGTCAAAGCAGCTTAAATAAATATGGGAAGCTGAGTCATTAGGCAAACTACCAGCAGAGATTAAAACTTATTGTTGCACCCAAGAGAAAGAATAACTTCCTAGGGGAAAACTACATGAAACTTGACTATATCATAACAAAGGGTAACAAAAATGAAACAAAATAATAAAATAAAATCTGGATAAAATTATAATTCAGAGCTGTGGTTCTCAACCCAGGTGATATTCCCCCCATCTCCCCAGGGGACACTTAGCACTGTCTGGAGACATTTTGATAGTCACAGTTGGGATATGGCAGGGAGAGTATGTGCTACTGGCATCTAGTGAGTAAAGACCAGAGATGTTGCTAAAAATCCTGCAATACACAGAACAGCCTCCCATAACTGGGGCTGTGCCTAAATTAAGGAACCCTGATTTGGAGAGTATGTTATGTCTTCAACCACTGAAGTTTCCAAACAATAGAAACTCCTTCTGATGTGCCAGTGTCTTTTCATCATAAAATATATTTTTATAAATGTTAAAAGTCTTCCTTTGATGAGAAGCGTACATTAAAAAGTCGTTGAGTGTTGAGTTGCTATCCCTACTATAAATTTGCTGTTTTTCAACCTGCCAGATGAAAGCAATTTCAACAAGCCAACAACAAAGCCAGGTAATTAAAATGTTGATATATACATGACCTTGGTTAATTCACCCTGACTTGTAATAGCTGAAATGATGACAGAGAGGAACCCAGGGATTCTAAGGTCAGAGGCAGATGGGGCTAAATTTTTCATTTTCAAATTATTTTAAACGAAACACTGGATTATTACAACATATATTGCCTTTTTGTTTTTCATTAGTAAAGCCTCCAGGAACTTTGACACGAGTACAAGCTAAACCTGATTACTTGGTTTATAGAACACAGAGAACATTACCGAAGAGCTAATGACAATGTGTATTCACTTAGAACTCTGAGCAACCTGCTGACTTTTAATCAAGTTTTAAAGGCACAAGAACAAAACAAAAATTGAGAATGAAAGTTTTTACTCCTAACTATTGGAAGGTAAAGAGGCATGTCGACAATTGTTCAAATAACATCAGAACCAAGATGAGAACGTGTAAGCAGAGAAGCAAACACATTTTCAGCAAGGCAATTTTTTCTCTAACCAACAAATTCTATAAAACTCAACAAGAAACTGTGCTCCAAATCCATTTTTTTCTACTAAAATTGCTTTGTTACAGCACAGTTGTAGCAAGAGCTCAGAACACATTTTCTTCTCTAAAAAAGCTAAATAAGATAAGATCCAAGCATCTAACCATTGAGTTTTCAGTTTACTAAACATCTATTAATGCATGCTAATAATAAACTCTTAAATAACAGTACTAATATTGTTTTCATTTCCTTGATGTTTCTATCTGTTATACTCTAACAGGAATCCTTTCAGTCTTAACTCTTGGACGTTTAACATCACCAAATCCAGGATGAAATCAACTCACTCAAGTCGGAGAAGAAACAATTATTAAGAGCATCCATCAATTCATGCAAAATGTATATAAGAGAAGAAAACTGTCGTTCTGAAATCAAAATTCAGACCATATGACCTGGCACTTTTCCTCTATTACATGGACAGCTCTGCCTCAAGTACTTAAAAATGCAGTGATGTGATTCAGTGTCTATGATGTAAAATATCAGTAGATCAAGACCTGTAAATGACAACAAAAAGGAGTATGCAGTGAGTTTATTAGCCCTCCACATTAAAGGGATGAATTATACTTTTTCTAAATTCCTTTCACCTTCACTTTTCTTTTTCCCTGAAGTCAATATTCATTCAGTTGACCAGGACAGCTTTCAGTGAACTATATTTTAACTTTCCTATTGTAAGAAAAATTCATATACATCTCTGTCCCATTCTCCTTCCTCTTTGACATTAGTACTTAATAGGGAAAGGAAAAAGTCTTCTTTAAGATAATCTTACTATAGAGAAGTAATGATAAACATTCCACTAATACCTTCAAGAAGTCCCCATTGTATGGAATATTACTCAGCTGTAAAAAGCAATTAAACTGGGACATTTTTAGAGACATGGATGGACCTAGAGACTGTCATACAGAGTGAAGTGAGTCAGAAAGAAAAAAACAAGTATTGTATATTAACACATATATGTGGACTATAGAAAAATGGTACAAATCAATCGGTTTGCAAGGCAGAAATAGAGACACAGATGTAGAGAACAAACATATGGACACCAAGCGGGGAAAGTGGGGAGGGTTGGGGGGGGAATGAATTGGGAGACTGGGATACCAAATTGTACACTCTAAATATATGCAGTTTATTGTAAACAATAAACAATAAAAAATTTAAAAAACAAAAACAAAAACAAAACAAGGCCAAAAGGGAAAAAAAAAAAAAAAAGAAGTCCCCATTGTAAATGTAAATGCCAAAAAACATGAAGGGTATAAGTTCACAAGTTTTCAACTTGTCTAAAAGACCTTATCTACACCAAACAAAAACATTCAGTTACTACTAATAAGGTAGTATCATCACAGTTTCAAACCTATTAACAATCTCCCAGGGATTGGACTTCCTTAAAGCCTCTCCATTCACTCAATGATCTCAATGCAAAGTTATAGCACATTTGAGGAAAAAAATATTACAAGGAAAAAGCAGTTTGAGAAATGATTAAGATTATTTTTAGGTGGAAGCAGATACAGTTCTCCAAACATCAAACTATCAAAATATTTTTTCACTCAACTTTGGAGAATACAGATGGAGCACGAACAATGGCACACCTATTCTGCAGCGATTCGTGTGATTTTACAGGACAGGGGCCCTTTCACTTAATCCTCTGAGCATCTATCCTGTTCCAGGCTCTGAACCAGCAGCTGAGGTTGCCCAGATGAAAATGACAGCTCAAGGAGCTCCCAAAGGGGCTCAGTCAATTGAAAGCAGACACAGGAAGATCAATAAGAACAAATGAGTATGGTCACTACAGATGATGGGCAAGAGTACAGGATGCTACAGGATTAGTGTTGATGGAACTAGGATTCAAATCCAAGAAGTCTGCCTCCAGACACCATCCAAGTTCAGTGTTTCCCACAAGTTCACACGGAGGGAGAAGTGACTCTGCAAAGCAAAATGAAGATGGTGCAGAAAGAATTGAATTCTAGGCAAGCAAAATCAGCAGATGCCTGTGAGGCCAAAATGATTTAGGTATTCATGGCGAAAATGCAGGGAAGAGCTTTCCAAGCAAAGGGACAGTGCTTTACAATGAGTTGTGCCTGTTGTACCAGTAGCACTGGAGCCACTTTTCATTGACATGTAAGCAGGCTGCTAGGACCAGGAACCCAAAACTATCAGAAGTCACCACTGACCATTAGCACTGCTCATTAACATGGTATCCTCCACTGGTCGATATATCTTGACACACAAAAGGCCAAAAGCACTGATGGGACCCTCTAATTATAAACTGCTCAAACTATCCAGGAAAAAAAAAAAAAAAACCACCACGATGTCAGCTCACAACTGAAACTGCCTTTGCTTGAACCCCACAAAAAATCCCTTTCTCTTCCATCTCTTTCATCCAAGAATACAATGAACTCCCCAGGTACTCCTGTGCGCCTCCAGAAAGCTGATGATACTGTCTTTTCACAAGCTCAGATCATTTAACTGATATGAATCTTAAAAATATTACAGGTTAATCCCAAAGAACAGACTATGTTTTGCCACATTCATGTCAGATTTGTAAGTCAAAGGCTTAAGTTGATATGTGTGACTAAGACAGGCAAAGGCAGGATGCAAAATGAATTTCTCAGAGAAAGATACCAGCCGTTTGGAACTGCTATTAGTAAAGCTTCTAATTAATTGGCACTCTAAAAATAGAAGAAATCAGATAGAACAGATATCTTTTGACAATAATAAAAATCACAGCTCATTTATTAATGTAACAAGGCCTCCCACCCCACTAATTTCCAATGATTTTATCAGAATCTGCTTTCAAGCGAAATGAAAAACACAGATAAATATTTCCAGTTCTACTTCTGTGTCTTCCATCAAATTGAGACCTCCTTGAAGTCTGAAGTTGCGTCTCCAGCGTCTTTGTATCCCCTAGAATGTGCTGGACATGATTCCATCCACGGAAAGGAAGGACAAGGGCAAAGTCAAGGAGAACAGGAAAGGGAAGATACACCCAGCAAGTGTTATCGCTGCATCTGCCACACCACCTACTACAGTTTCTACATAATCACTCAGCAAACCTTCATGTAGCCACTCCCCAGTGGACAGTGAATTCCGTGACTGATCAGCAGTACAGTCTCCTTTGATATTTCTTGGTTGGCCCACAATGTCACTTTTGATCATTTTTTCAATTCACCACCCTTTCATCAGCCAAGGCAGAACCAGCCTACTCTCATCCTCTTATTTTGGTACAGACTTCGGCGTGAGTAAATTTATTTCTTTTCTTGAGGTCACTGCAAAAAATTTCCCTTGTTTCTTCCTCCCTGCAGGACTCAGGATCCCTCCCTGAGCCTTTTTTGGAGTCTAGGCAGGTTTCAGCAATATCACCAGCCCAGTAAGGGCTCTTGGATAAAAGAGCTGTCTGCCTAAGCTCCTCAATTTATCAGAGCCTTCAGACATGAAAGAGTAAACCAATTCCTAGTCAGCAAAGTTGCATTACAGAAAAAAAGCAAATAAAACCATCAAATGGATTACATACAAGCCTTGAATCCAAAATTAAAGAATATGGGGAAACAAGGTACTTAATCAATTAGGATGAGCACAATGTTCTCTTTACAGCCAGAAACCAACCAATTAAACAAACAGCAAACACGCATTCAATTCCTGATATTTACATAGCAAATGATAATGGTCATTCATTCTAATGTCCCAGCTTAAAGTCTCTGGCTTAATTCTTCAAATGTATTGAATCAGAATCATTAATTTTTTTAACTGTGTCAGCTCATTCAAGGTCATTTTTTTCCATTCAATCAGAAATTAGCTTTGTGCCTTTACTAATGTGTACTTCTGCCAGTTATGATATTCAAAAGGGAGAGGTGACATTTTGGGTGTCTATTAATATATCTTCACTATTCAGTGCCATCCGACATAACAGAATGATATAAACAGAATCCATTTCCGTTGTAAGTCAAAGACAACATATCTGATGTCTTTTTAACATAATCTACATCTCACACCATGTAATCTAAATTGCTACTCAAATAAGAATTGCACAGCTAATGCCATTACATTCTCCTAATTAATCAATACTTTCCAGAAACTTACATGAGAAAGCAAAGTTTTAAGTAAGCTGTTACCTATAAAGAGACCACAGGTATGTGTCACAAAAATGTGCTTTTGCAGTTCTTTATTTGGACTGTACCTAAATAAGTTAGATAGATTGAAAGACACACAGGCAGACAGACAAATGATAGATGGATAGATACAGGGCAGACAGATATGAGAGAGAAGGAGTCTCACATTAAGGCATCTCATTGTATAAATTGTTTCCTAGATATAAATTGGACACATTCAGTGTTACAAACTTCAGTGTTAAAAATTAGCATTTTCAGGTCAGTAGTCAATGGACTTAAATGGTAATAGGTTGTGTCTTGATGATGCATGTGAGAGAGAGACAGAGAAAGAGGGAGGCAGGAAGAGAGAGAGAAAGGAGGAGGGGTGGGGGAGGAGGAGGAGAAGAAGAGGAATTGAGAGGATAAAAATTAGCTTCTAAAAACCCCTCAGTTACTCCCTAGGAGCAGCTCTCACACTGGCAGAATCTGTTTCCATTAAAACGTTAACTAAATTGAATGTACAAAACTTGAGGACATGATCTGGTGACCATTATTTACAACACTAGGTAATTGGGTCTTTTCCATACATTATGAAAAATATGATGCCCAAATTTTTCATGTGGACTACTCACAGAAATATATATGCCTTTGGGAATTTAATAGGGGATTTTATGATCAAAAAAATGAACTTGTTCATGCTCAAAAATACTGAAAATGGTGCTATGTTAGCCATGCCTTAATTAATTCATTCACACTCTCCTTCACCCACTCTTCAGTTATTTATTGGATACATTCTACGTGCCAGACCTACATAAATAAAGTTAAGGAAGTATGGCCTTTTCCTTCCTTGTTTCTTTTCTCTGCTTCTTGCTTCGAACAAGCATGTATTAAGCATCTTCTACTGCAAAACACTACTGTAAGTGTTATATTGCATATCATGGTAAGACACATCCTTTACTTCCACTGATTTCTCAAATAGGAAGCTATATAAACAGCTTTTATATTAGGGAGGATGAGAGAGGTGCTGTTAAAGCAAAGATCTGTAACGCAGTAGAGGAAGAGATTTATGTGTCTGAAAATGGAACATTTAACTTGACAAGAAAAAGATGAGAGACCTTTCGATAGCGAAGAACATTCAACGTAGAGGGAACTTCACTTGCAAGTACCTGGAAGTATGAGAATGTCCATGTTCAGGGGATGATTTTGTTGAGTGATATCCTAACCAATGCTTTTTCCACCCAGACTTCCCTTTTGCTCTGGCACCATCCCTTTTCAAGCCCTGAGATGGAATACTGCCATTCATCCAGGGATGTATGGAAACAGAGAACAAAGATGCCAAATTCTTGATTCTCAAGCATCAAAACCACAGTCCACATAGCATACAGGTATTGCACGACTCACTCAAGTTACCTCATGAGGTCTCTGCACAAATGTCCTCTAACCCTAACGTACTTTCCTTCACTGAACTCATGACCACCTGAGTATTTCTTTACTGTCTGTCTCCCCCAACTCCATCTAGAACAGAGCTCCCTTCACAAAACTGGTGTACCTGTCTTCTTAACAGCTTCCTTCCATTCATTCATTTACTCATTCAATCAATTAAAATTAATCAAGATGCAACTGCAGGAATGATACTGTGTTAGGAGCTAGAAATATACAAAATAATGAGACAGTATCCCTATTTTTAAAGAGCATATCATTCACAAAGGAGTGTTTTGATTACCTATTCCTCTGTAACAATCTACTCCACAACTTAGTGGTTTGACACAACAAATTATTATTTTTATATTTTGCAATTCTACTGGTCAAGAAGTAAGACAAACCATAGAAGGATAAACTCATTTCCACTCCATGAAGTCGGGGGTCTGACACAACTGAGGACTGAGTGATCAGCTTTCTCTCTCTCCATATAGCCTTTCCATGTGGCTAGTTGGAGTCTCCTCACAGCAAGGGTGCCTCAGGGTCCCTGGACCTCTACACACTGGCTCTGAATTCCTAGAGATCAAAGCAGAAGCTGCCGATACTTTTAAAGATGAATCCCAGAACTGCCCTAGCATCATTTCCATAGTCACAGGCAAGTCCAGATTGGAAGAAAGGAGAAAGTCAATCCAACCTCTCAGTGGGATGAGTGTCAAAGAATTTACAGCATCTTTGATCCACTACAGTAAGATGAACCTGTCCCCAAACAACCGTGTCATGAAGCAAAATGAAAAGCACCAATAAGGCAGCAGTGTTGTCACCAAAAGCAAGTCTTCATTGTCTGACAGATATTTGAGTCCTGATTCCACTGCATACTAGGTATGTGAGACTGGGTAAATTAGTTAACCACTCTGAATTTTTGTTTCTTCATCTATATAAAGGGGATAATAACTACATCCAACTTCATGCAGCTGTTTTGAAAACGAAATGAGATTTCACTCACACACATACACTCATGCACTCACAAACACATGAGCTTGAAGACACATGCACACACACCCACCCACAAGCACATACACACACATACACACAGAGCACACACATGGTTCAGACATTAAGATATGATAAACACTCAAAGAATGTTAGTCATTTTTCTCATTACGAGTGGTACAAATAAAGTACATAAAAATGATTTTTTCATGTCTCTATAATTTTATTCTTCAGATTTTCAAATATGGGCTTTTGAAGTAATCACATCTACAAAGATGACTGGGAACGATGGAAATTCTTCTTGAGCAAAAAAATCAAACTAAGTTACCAGCAGCTCAAGAAGGAGGGGTTGAAAGGTTGAATAGAAGAGAAAAAAAATGAGGCAAGAAAATAAATACCTACATGATGGGATCCTAGAAGAAATAAAGTAGATCTAAGCAGGCAGTAACATTAGAGGAGAATATTATTTTCCATATCTCTTTATTCTATGTTACATAGAGAATTCTAAGCGAATTCCCTCAGAGATAAGAAATGGCATGATAAGAGAGCAGTGGTGGATTGGTGGGCAAAGTGACTGTAAACTCTCAGAACTGAAGAGAAATTTGGTGATTCAAGACCAATGACTTTTAAAAATCACCTCTGAGTTTTACTGAGAATTAGAACATAACAGGATGTGGATGAAAGTCCTTCACAAACCACAAATGATGAGGATGAGGGAAACACAGAGAAGATGCAGCCAGAAAAGGCTCCACCAACCTACAAATGCATACATTAGCACAATAAATACATATGACTCAAAGAGTGAGAAAAGAATATTCCCCTCATTTTAGATTTTTACTCACTTTAAAAAAATCTTTAAAAAATCTATATTATCAAAAATCTAAAGGAAATGACTATAAAGTGGCTGATTTCTGATTTGTATACTGACTTATCTGGGCAACAGGTCAACAGATTATCTAGTATGTACTCTGAGTTAGAAATTATAATAAAATTAACATCACTAAATTCCTATGTTCATAAAAAATGCCATGATACAGTTCAATACTCTGTTTTCCTCCAATTTCTAAAAGTTACCATCAGTAACATTCTTAAGGGAGGCTCCAAATTTGTAGTTAAAACTTTATGCTGGAGATGACCCCCAGAATGTGGATTTCACCCTCTGGCATTATCTTTCATGAGTAGCCACAAAGCTAATTACTTTACCAACCAAAAAAATTCCAAGTTCCATTTTTCCCAGGTTTATATGTGAAAAAAGAAGCAAACCTATTCAAACCAAAGCACATGGGCAAGAAGCCAAGAAAAGTGAACCCTTAGGACAGAGGACATTAGAGATAAGAGACAGACAGCAATGCCATGAAGAGTCACCATAATTCATATGGGAGTCTTTACTGGTCCTCTGTGAACACTGGCTTGTCATGAAAACTGGGTTTGCAGATAATGAATTAGCTTTGCTAGGGACTTTTAGTCTCTATCTCACCAGAATGGTTACAACTATGAAATTTCTCTAAGCTCTATTTCTAGTTGAAGGGTAAGTAGGGTGAAAGCCTAAACATTTATGGAGAAAAAGGGTTGTAATAAAATTATTCATTGTTATAACTTCATTTGGGCAAAATGAAAATGAAAGGAAAGGTAATCTGTAAAACCAGTCATGGGCCTTATAACTTGACCCCTTAATTTTTCTTTAAAATTCACTGAGAAGAAGGCACATAACCCACACCTTTCTACTATAGTCATTAAATTACTAAACTACAAAGATTAAATAAAAGGCAGCAGGTATGTGGAATGTGCGGATAAAAATCTAGAAACAGTTATTATATATTGAAAAATGACCATGCCAAGTGCTTCCTATGTATCATCTCACTGAAGTCAAGGCAAGTTAACTCCATTTGAAAGATAATGAAGCCACCATATGGTAAAATAACAACTGTCACCCAGCCATCAAGCGGCACAGAATGGGACAACCCAGAATTAAACATTTCTATAATACTCCTGTAATATATAAAAATGCTCCTTATGATTATTTTTTTAAATGCCCTAAGCAGACAAAACCAGTTTATTCATAGAAGCAAAGCTTAATTTATCTTATGATGATGTTTTTAACTGAGTATTGTGAACTTAGGTTAGTCATTACCCTTCTTCAACTTACATTCAGTGCTGTTGGCAGCATTTATAACGTAAGGGATGGCGGCACCGAGCTTCCTCAATTAAGTTTTGGTAGAAGGCAATTAAGAAGTGACTGGATGATGGTGCTGTAAGGTCACTTCCTTCTCTCTCTCCTATTACAACTGAAACTACTTTCCTTCCATCACTGTAAAAAGGCTTTTATTAATGCATGACACCTCCTTCCAGTATCCCTGACTCACAACTTCCTTCTAATATGTTATAAACAGCCTTGTTTATAAAAATAAAACCACACACTAAGCCTTAGCAACACCCTCCAGCAATTAACAAACTTACTTAAGGCTAGTTTTTACTCACTAAGTGTAAGAAGAACTTAATTAAGGAAAATGGAGAATGTACAATAAGGAGGGGAAATATAGCACAACATCAGTTTAAAAAAAAAAATACAAGACTTTAGAAAGACAGAAACGTGGGAAGCTGCCAGTTGAAGGGGCAGGGCTGTGTGCAAAGAAGGAAGGCAAAGCCAAAAGGAACAACACAAACCCAAGGAAAAAGCAAGGCCTTCATGAGCTGAGTGTTTTTTTTTTTCCGTGTAATACTGTCATTTATTCTAAATTACAGAGGAAATTAATTTTGAGTTTCAAAATCTCAGTTCTACAGGAAGATACTCATACCACTCTAAGAGTAATCGGTTGTGTTTGTTCAAGGTATAGCAGTGCATTAATCAAGGTCTTTTGGATGTAAGAGAAACTCACTTCAAGTGAACTGAAGCCAAACTGTGTGTATGGGAGGGGGATGAAGGCTCAACATTTAACAGAAGGACATACAGTGTTCAGTGGAATTAAGTCAAGGGAAGAAGTGTTTCAGGTGCTTTGTGAGAGTCTGGGACCAAGAACTAGGAAGCCACCAAGAGTCAAACGTGTAGGTCCAGCCCTGGGGCTATATCACATCCTACCTGTAGCACCCCCACTCAACATCCACCGTCTTAATTCCCAGTTCTACACGTACAGGAAAGAGAATCTGACTGTCTTGTCTTGAGTCAGAAGTCATGCTTCCTGTGCCATTCTGCTGTCACGCTGGGCAGAAGGGCAGAGTCCAAAAGCTCATGTAACTCTCATCACTTTTCTTAGTCAGCTTGGGCGGCCGTAACAGAATACCATAGCCCGGGTGGCTTACACAGCAGGCATTTTTTCTCACAGTTCTGGAGACTGGAAGTCTGAGACCAGGTGTTGGCATAGTCCAGTTCTGGGGAGAGCTTTCTTCCCGACTTACAGATGGTGTGTGTGTACACATAAGGGGAACAAGAGATCTCTCTGTCTTTTCTCATAAGGCCACGAATCCCATCACGAGGGCCTCACTCTCACAATTCCACCTAATCCTAATTACCTCCCAAAGGCCTATCTCCAAATACCGTGACACAGGGGGAGATACAGACATCCAATCCATGCCACTTATGCAGGTACATGCTGAGACTTCAGCTGTGCACACTTAGAGAAAGACAGAGAGAGAGAGAGAAAAAGATAAATAATTATTCAAATGAGGACCATTCTCCCCAACGGACTCGGTGAGCACATCCCCAGTATGTGAATGATTTGGAATACACAAATCTGCTGTTAATCTCCATGCGGGCATCTTACTGTGTGAGTGTCATTCTAGTATTTAAAGGCCTGAATTTTTCCCAAAGTATGCCCCTATACCCAAGTGAAGTCTTTTATCAGGTGCTCAATCACAGAAATAGCCACCTGGTCCAAAACTGAAGGAAAATTTGGCTATGCTGTCATTGAGAGGCAACTCATTATTTTCCAAATGGAATCTTCCTATGGGTTTTCAAGGTCAATTGGGTGTATATGTGCTTATGCCTTATGCCTAGACTTTCTAACATAATCCTCACAGAAGATACCATTTCTCTATACAAACTTCTCTCTTGGACCAGACCCATTCTTGAGGATGGAAGCTGATTATTTGAGCAGAAGAACAAAGTATATAAAGACTTGGCTTTCACAGTGACTATGAAGAAATAAATAGTCTCAGGGAAATTGAAGCTTCTTACATGGAGTTTATAAACTTGGAGTCAGTTTGGGGAAAAGATTCATATAACAACTGATCAGACATCATTATATCAATGTGTTTACAGAGGAGGAAGATAAATGATGCCCTGATATTTGCAATTAATTATTTTTACAGAAGAACAAGCAAATATTTTGGAGATTTCTATTTTGTTTCATAGTTACCAAAAAAATGGATTAATGAAGAACACAAGCAGATACTTTTAGCCATTAATTAACTGGAAGATTTTTTTTTTGTGATGCTGTACTAAGGTAATTAAAATTTTAAGTGTCAGTCAGTTTTCATTAATATATAATTGCTCATCTGAACTGATTCCACCCACTACCACTAGACACTAACAAGCATCCTTTGAAAATATGCTTTAGTCAGTGATCTTTTGGTTATTTAAAAAACACTCCAACTACTTTAAGCAAAAGTAAGGCGTTTTCTGGCTCATCTGATAAAGTAGTCTAGATGGGAGGAACAGCTAGATGCACAGGCTCAATTACTGTCTTCAGGCATCTTTCTCTCTGTCTTCACCAATCTCTTTTCCCTTCTTTCCTGTATTGTGATTTCATTTTCCAGCAGACTTTTTCAAAGGAGCAGCAGACATTTCTCCTAGCAACCCAGTCTCACGGAGGCCTTCCTAACAGCAACTATTTCACTTACCCCACAAGGATTCCTACTGGTGTCAGTGGACCACATGCCCTACTCCACTGCCTAAAGAAGCACTGTGTCTAGAAGGACATGTTATCTGATGGGGCAGGCCTGAGTGAAGGAGGAAGACAGAAATCATGTAACCACCTCTGGGGTTTCTTTCTTCCCCTCAACCCCAACCTGTGAGGAATAAAGGGTAGTCTCTTACTCTCAAAACATATAGACTGAACATAATTATTATAAAATGATAAGGGGATAGTTCCCCTACAGGACTTATAGAATGAAAAAAATCATATTTACTATAAGCTTCAACATATACTTTCTGAAGTGACATAATGAGAAAAAATATTTGCACTATACCTGATTGACAAATGGTTACCATCCCTAATATATAAGGAGTTACGAAATAGAGAAGAAAAAGCCATCAACACAGAAAAATGGGTAGAGACGTGAACAGAAAAATCACAGAAAATAAAATGCAAGTGGCATTTAAACACTTGGAAATATGTTCAACTTTGCTCATAAGAGAGATGTGAGTTAAGACAGTACTGAGATGCTGTTTCTCACCAATTGGAAAACATCCCAACCTTTGAAAAGGCGATTGGAAAACTAGTAAGGAAACAGCCACTGACCTCTACATACAAATACACACACACACACATATATATGTATGTGTGTGTGTAATGTGTGTGTGTATTAAGATTTATCTACTCAGGACAAGTAGAAGTAAGAAGGGAATAAACAAAACTGGTGTTTTGTAGATTTGACTTCTGAATCGTGTGAATGTTTTACAAATTATTATTGTTTTAATTACAATCAGCTGGAAATAGCAGGCTATTTTGTGGATATCAACAAATTGATACTAAAGTTTACATGGAAACACATGTAACTTCAAGATTTACTATAAAGCTACAGTAATCCAGACAGCATGGTATTGGTGAAAGAATAGACATACAGATCAATGTAACAGAATAGAGAGCCCAGAAATAGACATACCAAATATAGTCAACTGATGTTTGACAAAGGAGCAAAGGCAATGGAGAAAGAACAGTCCTTTTAACAAATGGTTCTGGATCCACTGGATGTGCACATACAAAAATCTGAATCGACACTGAGAACTTACACCTTTCACAAAAAGTTAACTTAAAATGGATCATAGACCTAAATATAAAGTGCAATAACATAAAACTTCTAGAAGAAAACATATGAGAAAGTCTAGGTGATATTAGGTTTGGCAATGAGTTTTAAGATATAGCACCAAAATAATGCACCAAAATAATGCAAAAAAATAATAACTTCTACTTTATTAAAATTAAAATCCTCTGCTCCATGAAAAACACTGTTAAATAAATCAAAGAACAGTCTATAGGCTTGGAGAAAATATTTTCAAACTATGTATCTGATAAACAAGAGGTGGGAAAGTCTGAGTTATTAAAGCACAGGATGTTTTTAGTGTAGTGAAACTATTTGTGATCCTGTGATGATGGTGTACCATCATTTACTCAAACGCACAGATCTGAGTAAATCTGATGTAGCAGTATCAGAGAGTTGTTAGAGCATCAATATTCCTACTTGGGAAACAGCTCTATCAACTAGAGCACAGTGTTTATGCAGTTTCCTTTGCCCTTAGTCTTGACAGACTCTGTTCATTTCCAGAATCTCTCAAGTCAGCACACCTTGAGATTCTGGAAATGAACAGAGTCTGTAAGACTAAGGGCAAAAGGAACTGCATAAAACACTGTGCTCTAGTTGATAGAGCTGTTTCCCAAGAGGATATGAGCTAACAATTCTGATACTGCTACACACATTTACTAGAACTGAACAATTAAGTAAAGAGACACTGGATGTTAGAAGCCAAGTTTCTCACTGTTAGAGTAGAAATTTACAGATAAGCAAGGGGCAGAGGTTAGAAAGATCCATGTGGAATAGAGTTGGAGATATCAGTATAAACTCATGTTTTGCTTAATATAGATACAGATGGTTACATGTAGAAATATTTAAAGTTAAGTGTATATACACAGGTTAATATGCACACACACATCTCTTTGCTCTGTTAGCTCAGAAGGGCTAAAAGAAACACTACCAGAATAGCAATAAGCACACCTAGGACCCAGAACTTGGTTTTTAACACCAATCTCCAATCAAAGGAACTGGGACTCTTTAGAGAAATGGCTGATCCTAGAACTAGGGCAGGAAATATAAGACTAAAGAATCCATGGTTAAGGAAGTGCTAAAAAAAAAATTAATTTAAAGGGGTTGTGCCAAGGAGACATAAGAGCCAACTGAAAGAACTCCCAATAGCCAAAGCTAGAAAAATTTAAACAAACAAAATATATAAAATAGTACTGGATTATAACCCCAAGTATTAAATAAATATCCAAGAGTCCAGACAGATATAAAAACTAATTGAATAAATTAATAAATGGAAGCAAAGAGACAAATATTTTGAATATTTATTTACTAATTCATTTTAAAAATAACAATGAATCCATTATATATTAACATAACCAATAAAATTTTATGAAAAATAGCTATTTTCCAAAACTAAAAAAAAAAAAAATTAATGAAAAGATTGGATTATTTTGCATTTCTGCAAATCTCTTTAATATCTGGCTCAACAGAAGAGAACCTGGTTTTCTCATATGCTTCTGCATCCAATGTGTGGTGACACCACGTGTCAAATACATTCTAGAAAACTCCACTGTGTACTTGTAGGAGAATGAGGATGAAAAAGGCAACTTACATCTTAGTATCATTGTAAAAATAGGCTTGATCTCATGGATCCTTTGAAAGTATCTTAGAGACCTCCTTCCGTGTGTCCCTAGACCACACTTTGAGCACTGCTGCACTAGAACTAACTACCAATTCACAAGATACACAGAGGAACATAGTAAATGACACCATAGGGAGACCAGCAGCCAAATGTAGAATATGGAAAACCACAGGACAGTGACCTAGTTTCTTCAGCAAATAAATTATGAGAAAACAGAATAGGTAGGCACGTAAGAGACTTATCCATCAAATGCAAAGTGAAGATCTTGTTTAAATCCTGATTAGAGCAAACATTTTTTAGAAAGGATTTATGGGACAACTGGTGAAATTTAAACACTAACTAGGTATTTTATAATACTTAAGAATTAAAATCTTTTAAGTGGAACACCGACATTCTGTTTACGTTCACCAAAAATGCTAACATTTTAAAATATAAGCATAGTTTGCTGAAATAGTTACAGATAAAATGATACAATATTAGAGACTTGCTTCCAAATAATCCAACAGAACAGAGGAGAGAAGGTGGATAGGAGATGAGGTTGGGTGATGAGTTCATATACTTCTTTGCACTATTTTCTCTAATTTTGTAATGTTTTGATTTTTTCATAATAAAAAAAGGAAAGAAAAAAAAAGCTGAAGTCTCCAGACAGGTCCGCAGGAACTTGGTGCTCAGCAGGCAAATGCCTTTCTGAAGTCCCCACATGCATTCCGAATGAGAGATGAGGCCATTTTAACACACCACAGGATAGCCACCGACTCAGAAATGACTATTCAAGGAGACATAAAAGGGTTTTTGCTGATTTCTGCATAAGGAAAGCAGGATGAATTACATTAAGTGAGCTTTTATTCTGATTGTTTTTATGACAATAGGCGTTCTAAGCATTTCTGTTCTGTGCTGCAATACAGGAGTTGGGACCTGAAAGGGGCTGTGGGTATGAGAGGTGCGTAGAAAGAAGCAGCGCTACTGGATGCCATGACTTGTACTCCTCCTTGGGTAAATTATAAAAAACATTTTATGATGGGAAGCACTGCATTATAAAAACACTTTATGATGTTCATGCCAAATGAGAAATTACATATGTAAAAATCCTATATGATGAAAAATACCATAAATATTTTTAAATCAAGAAACAGATAGCAAGACTGTATGTATAGCATCTGTAATAAAGGGTGGATACTCATAATATAAATAGCATTTATCATGTTCCATACTACATGCTATGGACTAAAATGTGTCCCACCCAAAACATATGTGGAAGGCCTAATTCACAATGTGACTATATTTGGTGGAAGGGCCTATAAAGACAACATTAAACAAGGTCATAAGGGTGGGGCCCTTATCTGATATGATTAGTGCACTTATGAGAGGAGACACCAGAGAGCTCCCTCTCCATGTACACTCAGAGGAAAGGCAATGTATGGATGTAGCTAGAAGGCAGCTGTCTGCAAGCCAGGAAGTGAGCTCCACCAGAAACCACCCTGCAAGACCTGGATCTCGGAATTCCAGCCTCAGGACTATGACAGATAAATTTCTGCAGTTAAAACCACCCAGTCTATAGTGTTTTGTTACAGCAGCCCAAGCAGATTAGTACAGTAAAAAGCTCTACATAGTAATTAAAATATGTTTGTCACATATTACTAAGGAAAAAAATAGTATGTCACAAACAATATGCTAAATATGATCCCACTTATGCAAAGAGCACACAAAACAGAAACGAAGAAATAAAAACACTACCTATGTGTGCATATGTGCATCACATGGTTCTAGATGATTCTGTGAGCAGTAAATGAGTATGTTCTCTCCCAAACTCCTTTTTTATGCTGTAACTTCACCTCAGGTACGCCATTCCCCTTAAGGTAAAAACGTCACAGCAGAACTGGGGGTAGAAAAGGACACCCAATTCTGGACATCTCAGTTTTTAAAAGCTGAGGTCCACATGTAAAATCCTCGCAAACCACTTTTTGTTTGCTGTCTTCTGTCCTAGAAGAGGGAAAGGGGGATACCTCTCCCTCGGTAGGAGAACAAGAAAAAGGGAAACAAGATTATGACATACTAGACTTAATCTCTGAGGGCTCTCTCCCCCAAGGTTCACTTTAAGGAGATGGGAGAACGAGAACTCTGCAATCAGCATGAGGTTTGAGTGCAGAAATGCCCTATTCCTGCTTTCCCTCTGAAAAATGGCAGTGAGCATCTCCAAAGCAAGAATAGAGATAGCTGGATGTGGGGGAAGGTGAGAGGTACAGAAGTTCCAAGGTAGCCCCACCCAGCTCCCATGTCCTTGAAGAACGCTTCCTCATTAGCATAGAAGGAAGAAAATCCACACACCTGAAGGGCTCCTAAATGGACCAGCAGATAGTGGCATAACACTGGCCAAGGACCAAATGGGGCTGTCAGTACCTAACTGGATGTCCAGGGAGAGGGGCATAGCTGAACTGGTTTGGATGATGCATACCCTAGAAAATTCTAGGGTGAACAGCCCTCATGGGGTCCAGCACTCCAGAAGCCACGTTTTCCTTAAATTCCCAGCATTTAGATAAGCCACCAGGAAGAAGGACAAGCAAGAGGAAACTTAATTGCCATGGCTTTAACTTGGAAGAAGAGTTTTGCTAGGATTGATGATAACTGTGTTTTCTGCCATTACAGAAATGGGTAAGCAAAATAGAAATTATAAAGAAAAATGGTGTGTGTGTGTGTGTGCATGTGTGTGTAAAATCATTGCTAAAAGAGTAGAAACAGTGGTTCTCTGGGTAGGGAGGGAAGAGAAGGATTTGGAGAATATGTGAAGGAACAATCTCACTTTTTCCAGCATTTATACTTCTGTAAACTGTTTCCATTTTTCACACTGAGCATAGATTACTTCAGTGATAAAGGTTTTCTGTTTGTTTAGGAAACAACAATGAAAGCCCAAGTTTCTCAGAAACGGTTCCATGGGCCACTGGTGGGGTACCTGCCCTAGTGTGTTTACCATGTGACACTATGTCTTCATCATAAACATGGTGGCAGAGAAAAGAGTAACAGGGGAGCCCTGGTGACGTTTCTTGTCACAAAGAAGAAAAGATGTAACTATAAGAAAAAATTAGAGAATTGACAAAAGTACTTGACATGAGCTATATAGGGTGTAAAACATGTCACAGTACTGCCTCTTTTGCAATCATCTAAACGCTAATTTCTGACAAAGACAGAAAAAAACATTAACAAGTAAAACCTTCGAGTACCATTCTATGGCAAGTCTACAAAAGACCAGATCCTCAACTGGCACACCTCTCTATCCCCACCCCCAAATTAGTCATATTTCACCTATCATATAGTTTTATCCTTTTTATTCTTATCAACACATACAGACAACTGCATTTCTAAAAAGCCCACGGAGCTGTGACTTTTACTCTAAGTTCAATATTTACACGTAGCACAGTTCTAAGAAACACTCGCTTTGAATCAATAAACATTTGCTGTGCACCTATGTGCAGCCTATTGGTACCAAACGAGCACGAAGGTGAATAAAACCCAGTTCCTGTCGTGAGGTATTTACAGTCTCCACGGAGAGACAAATATGTAAACAGCTAATAATTATACAAGAATTGAATGAAGCAAGTGCCATTAATAATTACAAAAATATAGCTGGGGGAGTAAAAGGAAAAGAGCGTTTAATTCTACATGGGTGTTTGGGCTGGCTCTTAGCGAATGATGAGGATGTAACTGGCAGAGAAATGGCAAGGGGAGTCACAACAAAGAGAACACTTAGATCAAAAGCAAGGAGGCATGAAAGGAAGGCTGAGGTCCTTCCACACCTCAGCGTCAGGTCTCTAAGAAAATGCATTCTCTGGACCATTCCCTGGAACTATTAATCATCTTACATTCCATATTCACTCTTTTCATGTAGCCAGAGGCCAAGTAGGTAGACCTAGTATAAAATTATTAGAAAGAGAAAATGAAATAGAAATGCACTCAGCAAATGTGGGTTCCGTGAGAGGCAAAGATACTCACATATCATGCAGGGGGCAACTGGGGAGTCTCTCTAAATAACCATTTCTCTGCACTACCAACTATGGTTTATCTCATTTAACCTGAAAAGTGCTGAAACAGCATGTAACAAGCCTGGGGTTTACAAAATGAGCAGGTAGACTTGTGCCCCCTCGGCTTAAAATTCTTCAAATTGGGCTCCAATTGAACATAAATCATAATATCATGTAGCCAGCTATGGTGCATTTAGAACAATTCATTTGGTGTCTTCCTCTGTTGGGGCTCACCAGAGCTTACAGAGCAGAAGCACCCTCTATTGGAAAGGAGGTCTCTTGAATGCCCAAGATTGCCAGAAAAATCTTTACAATTTATAAATAAAAGGGGTAATTACTCTGTATGATTCAGCAAACTACTAACCAGTGATGAGATTTTCCTATCCACTGCAGTCGATACAACAAATACAAAAATCTCTTTTTTTTCCTATGGAATTAAGCATTGCATTACTTTTTTATATTAACTATTAAACTTTAGTTCAATACCTTCTGACTTTCTCAAAAACTGATCTACATGTTCATTGACAACAGTCTATGAAAAGTATGTATGATTCCTAGGAAGAGAGTAGCTGGGAAGGTACATAAAAGAGAAAATTAGGTACTGTAAAGCTTAAAAAATAGTATTATTGAAACCTTAAATGCTAATAAAATATTCTAAAACTCTACAGTTGTATACACACAAAAACTATATCAATTGCTATTTTATTTCACTGACCTATTCAACATCATTTTTGTAGGCCTGTTATGTCCTGGATGTGATTTCAACAATAAATATGGCAGGGACTTCGTAGGTGGTCCAGTGGGTAGGACTCTGCACTCCCAATTCAGGGGGCCTGGGTTCCATCCCTAGTCAGGGAACTGGATCCCACATGCATGCCACAACTAAAGATCTCACATGCCACAACTAAGACCTGGTGCAGCTAAAATAATAAATAAATAAATGAATAAATATTTTTAAATTAATAATAATAAAAGAAATATGGCAGCGATATGGATCACATATAAGAGGTAAAGGAGAAGGCAGCCAACAATTATGATACTATATGATAGGTATTACAGTAGAGGTAAGCATTAGGAGCAGAGGAGAGCCCCTAACTCAATCCTCAAGATACAGGGGTTGGCATATAGAAGGGTAGTAATGCTCGTGTTGTATCCTGAAGACTAGGTAGGAATCAACAACTCAGAAGACCAGAGAAAACAGTTTCCCAGAAGTAGGGAAGAGGAGGTACAAAGGCACACAGACATAAAAGACACTGAGGCATGGAGGCATCACCAGGTTCGTATAGGGTGCAGCTACGTGGGGGATACTGAAAGCTGGGGCTGGGAGTGGGGGTGGACTGTGTATCTCAGGATGGGAAAGGATGTTAGGGGTCTGGATTCTCAAACACTTTCAGTGATCTGATACATGCCACCCATGCTGCTACACTGGCTTCCATTTTGCACCCTGGAGTCTCTGAATATGAGATTAATCCCTCTTTCATTTGTGGAAGTAAAATCAATTCAACTTTTCTGAGATGAAAGAAGAATTGACTGAAAAATTGACTAGATATTAAGTTTTTCACCAATAAAAGATAATTAGAATGAGCCGGCCTTGAGCTAGAAGATCCAGGGTTAATACAGTTCCTTTTGCAGCATCTGTGAGCCATAACAAATAACCAAGTCTCCAATTTTATCCTGAGTCCAAACTGAACACTTCCAGCAGCAGGGCCCTTCATGGCTTCTGTAAACACCGTAAGACTTTTGAGTGCAAGTAAAGAGGGACAGCTCTCTAATTCCCAAGATCATGGCCTAAAGCTCCTGTGGACTTTCCTGGAGAACCTCCATTCTCTTCCTCATCAGGCCAAGCACCACACATATCCGTTCTCCCTACAGACTCCGGGGAAGCAATTACTAAGCGTGATCATGATTCTACTGATCAGGCCAGTTTGAAGTACAAGGGAACAAAATCAACCATGTTAATTTCAGCTGCGCAACAGGAAAGGGGGGAGGTGGTACTTGCCAAATAGAGAAATTGTAGCTCCTCAGAGAAAGCAATTCAATTTGCAGGCTCTAATTGTAAGCTGAAATTAAAAATAATGGAAGGCACAAAGCAACTGCATACAAAAGTCCAGGTAATGTCAGTGGAAAAGGAAAGCATCCTTCAATAAGCAAGTGCATTTCTCAACCTGTTTTCTCCTATAAATCTAACAATGATTTCTACATTTGCCACTATTTAATCAGCAAGAGGTTAGAGGAGGAGATGCAAGTAAGCTCGAGAGTAAAAACAGAGGCAGAGCTCCCTCTTTCATATTATGTATATCATACACGAAGAAATGAACTGGGAGAGGGAAGGGAGAGAAAAAGGAGAAGCACAGATACTAAGGAGAGGAAGTCAATGGGGGAAAAAAATCAAAACCACCAGAGTAGATGAAGGCATAAGAGAGTCTTTGCAAAAGCACAAGTAACAGCTCATCTCAGTGCCTTAAGAATGAAGGATGCAGGAACTTCCCTACTGGTCCAGTAGTAAAGAATCCACCTTGCAATGCAGGGGACATGGATTCAATCCCTGGTCAGGGAGCTAAGATCTGCACCACAACTACTCAGCTCACGCACCTCAACTAGAGAGCTAGAGTGCAGCAAACTACAGAGTACATGTGCCCTGGAACCTGCACACCACAGCTACGGAGCCCACGTGCCCTGGAAACTGCATGCCACAACTAGAGAAGAGAAAACCCACATGCCAAGAAGCCCGCGTGCCACAGTGAAAGATCCCACATGCCTCAACAAAAATCCACCGTGTTGCAACTAAGACCCGATGCAACCAAATTAATTAATTAAATTTAATTTTTTAAAAAGCCAATTAGAGCTTAAAAAAAAAAAGAACTACGGACCTCAGCTTGGGAATCAGACATACCTGAAGTCAAATACCAACTCCACACTTTCTAGTTAATTGACTTTAGGCCAATTGTTTAGCCACAGAAAGGTTCAAGTTCCCCATGTGCACAACCCTATAGGCTTATTGAAAGACTAAATCAGATACAATGAATGAATGACCTTCAGAGAGCATCTGACATATAACAAGCATTCAGTGAATTTAAGCTTGAAAAAAGAATGGCTGGCATACATCAAATAAGCAGTAATGGTTTGCTAGGTGAAGTCAAAAAGAAGCGAGAAGAAAAACTGCATTCTCTTGTGTTTGAAAGAAAGAGGGGCCAATAACACCATGGGAAAATAGTAATTACAGAGTCAAGTGCTGACATGGCCCCAGAGGAAGTCTCAGTACCTTCCACCCTCACAGGAGGCAATAATAGAATGATCCTATTTTGATTTTATACCAATAACGCATGAATTTGTTGATAAATTATGCATAAGTTTTATAGAGTGGGAAAAGTCTTTAAAAACTAAACATATCAATGAATGACTATCGATAGTACCTCAATAAAGCTATTAAAAAAACCTTAAAAACAGAACCTCTTTTTTTTTTTTAATTCATGAGATACTTGGGGCCAGAGAAGTTATATGATTTTGATCAAACTCCTGTTATCAGAGCAAGATCGGAGTACACTGGTTAAGTTCACTGCTTCATGGTACCCTCCTTTCCAAACGCATATGTTGAAGCCCTAACGCCCAGAATGACTATATTTGGAGACAGAGCCTTCAAGGGGGTAATTAAGGTTAAATGAGGTCATTACAGTGGGCCCTAATCGAATAGGACTGGTATTCTTAATATAAAAGAGGAAGAGACTCCAGGAGTGCACATGCCCATAGAAGAACCCAGTGAGAAGGTGACCATCTGCAAGTCAAGGAGAGAGGCCTCAGGAGAAACTCGCCCTGCCAGCACCTGGATATTGGGCTCCTAACCTCTGAGACTGTGAAAAAATAAATTCTTGTTTCTCAAGAGACCCAGTCTGTGGCATTTTGTTATGACAGCCCTAGGAGACCAATATTCTGCAATTCCCTGGCAGACAAACATGAATCTAAATTGGATCTCAACCACTCAGTATCTGAGTGCCTTGGGGTAAAATATTAAGCCACTTTGGGCTTCCATTGCCTCATCTATGACTAAAGATGATGTCCCTGTCTACATGGGTCGTTATTTTGGGCATTTGGAGGATTAAGTGAGAGAATATGTAAAGATCTTAGCACAATGTTAGATACATAAGAAGCCCTTGGGTAAGTGTTAACTTTATGATTTGTACAGTGCTGTATCAGTAATAGAACCTCAGACTCTCCCTTCCAGGGCTTTTCCCACTCAGTGCTCTAATATTTTGGGATAAAATTTTATCCTCTAAGATTATGTATCATCCACATTTTTTTTTCCAAACCAAGAAAATCTTTTAAAAAAGGAAAATAATGATCAATGAAAAGATAAAGAAATTGCAGCTCTAGCTTCTTGATTCAATTTTCTCCAAAGTGGATTCTCAAAACAGGCCATGAGTTATCTTAAAATCAAGTGTTTATCTTAAAATCAAGTGTTTCAAATCCGGCTCTTAGCAGCCTCTTTCAAGGCCCAAGGATGTAAATATTCTCCCTGTTTTCTTCTTATTTATTCTTCCTTGGAAATAAATACAGCCATCACTTTCTCAAAAGCAGTTCAATGTGCCTTGGGGAGGGGGCGGATCTCTCATAAAGGCTTTGGGGTGAGACAAGAATCTACTGTAACTTACAGAAGTCAGACATCAGCTATTTAGAAGAGGGAGAATCATGAGGGAGAATAATGCCTGTAGCATGTTTCAGAAAAGGAGGTATTTTAAAACATCATGGATTTTCAAAGAACTTGACCTCCTTCAACAAGAAGCAATGCAGAAATGGCTTGCTAGGCTACAGGCTCAGAGACACATGAATGACAAAAAAAACGGGCAGCACTACCTCGAATGTCTATGGCCAATGCCAAGGAAAATCTATAGTTCACCCTGCCTCCAGTTCTAGGGAATTTTCATCTCCTGTGAACATTTCAAAGGCAACTTTTATCACCTGCAAATTGGCTTGAGAGAGAAAAGAATGAGAAAGGACTTGATCATTGTTTTCAAGTGGCATTTCAAAAAGTGCGGCCAGGTCTTCCACCTATGAGGAACAGAACCAATAAAAGGGTACAAGAAAGAGTGGTGTGTGTCAGATGAACAGAACTTCCCGGCAGGGAGAATTCTTCAACACCAGAAGAGACTGGGGTGGGGACAGTGGGGGTTGGCAGGGGTGAGGGTTGCTCATCAGATTCATTTGGCTTCCAGATGACATCAAAACCTTTCCTACATGCATCTACCATGGACTTTTTGCTGCTGTTGTAGAAAACTCAAAAATATTTTCATTACAGAGATACTGTTTGGTTTAAAAAATTTACATGTCAAGCAGTTTATATTCATTTTCTCATTTAATCTTTATAGCCAATGAGGTAGAAAGCAAAGTGCAATGGAGAGAGTGGGTGTTGAGTGAAACCACTCTGGGTGTAAGGTCTGGCTTTACTTTCACTAGCAAAGCCTCACTCTTCTCACCTAAAAGGGAACACCCTCACACCCCTTGCAGAATTACTGTGAGGTTGACCCAATGTGTATAAAACACCTGACAAACAGTGGGACTCAATATATAAGTAGCTATTGCTATCGTTCTTTCCATAACCATAGTTCAGTTGTAGAAATAGGCACAGAGAAATGAAGCAACCCTCATGGGGTCACTAGGTCAATAAGTGATGAACCCAGATAGTGCAGATGCTACTAAGTGTCTATTACTCATTACCAAGTCTCTCTTTCGTAGTAACAGGTCTAAGATTGTAGATGTGATGGCTGAAGGAGCGCCAGCAACCTTATTAGAACATGAGGTACCTCTAAGGATGAAAGTCATACACTAAGGATGGTAGAGCACCAAGATGCAAGGAATCTGGGTCACTGAAAAACCTGAAGCTGCCATATAGCCCAGACATGCCCACATCTGAAGCCATTTTATAGGAAAGAATATGCTCTTAGTGTTTAAAAATGTTATTTCTGGCTTCTGTTACTAGCAGGTAAAGACAATTCTTAACTGATAGGTTAGGTCTTTCTGACCCTAAACCCAGGAAACCTGTTAACCCCACATTCTAGGAAATCCCTCACTTTCAAGAAAACCAGGATGGTTACCCCAAAAACATGCTCAGGGGAGTATTATCAAAATATATTTTTACATTCCATCTTATATAAGGGACACTTTTTCACTTTGAACAGGAAAATAAATTTTTGGTTAAATTCAATTCAAGAGATACTGCCTGGCCACTTATATACAAAGTAGGAAAGAGAAAACCAAGACAAGGTCCACTTCCTGACCTGAGGATCCTGCAGTCTGGCCACAGTCCATTCATTCACTCTCTCACTCATTCATTCATTCATTCATTCATCTGCAAACTAGTTCTATTCATTCATTCATGAATCCTTGCAGTCTGGCTATATTAATTAATTCATCCATTCATTCAGCACAGATTAAGTACCTTTTAAATACCAAGTATGGCAACAGGAGGAAAATAAACATCATTCTTGCTCTCATGGAACTTGCATTAGTGCAGTTAAGGGAGAGACACATAATAAACAAATAGGGGAATAAATGAACAACCTTACTTCACTTAGGGCTGTACAGATAAAGTTCCTTACCCTGGGCAGAGGGGAAGCACTATATAAAGAGGTGACACTGGGACTAAGAGCTGTATGCCAAAAAGGACCACATCATTCACACAGACAGAACAGCAAGTGCAAAGAAACGAACCATAAGGAAGTCTGGCCGATTCTAGGATCACAGAGAAAGGTCAAGAAGAGTGGACAGGATGGAGCCAGGGTGGGGATGGGAAGGGAGAGGTCAGAGACATTGGAAGGTCAGAGTCTGTGAGGTCTTGTAGATCATGACAGTAAACTCAGATTTTATTCAAATGCAGCGAGTGGAAGCATTAGAAGATCCTAAAGCAGGGAAGTAAGAAGATCTGATCTATGTTTTTTAAAAATTCCTCTAACTTCTGTTGTAAAAAAAATGGGTTATGAGGCTGAATGAGTAGCCACAGGAAGCCTACTTCGGAGCCCGAAGCTGAGATCTAGATAAGATACAAAGGTGGCTGGCATGGTGTGGCAGCACTGGGTGGAGAACAGTACTGTAGAAAGACTTGAGATATATATATATTTTTAATAAATTTCTTTCTTTCTTGTCTGTGTTGGGTTTTCGTTGCTGCACACAGGCTTTCTCTAGCTGCGTTGAGCAGGGGCTACTCTTAGTTGTGGTGCTCAGGTTTCTCACTACGGGGGCTTCTCTTATGAAGCATGGGCTCTAGGCACACAGGCTTCAGTAGTTGTGGCACATGGGCTCAACAGTTGTGCCTCGCAAGCTCTAGAGCACAGGCTCAGTAGTTGTGGTGCACGGGCTTAGTTGCTCCGAGGCATCTGGTATCTGCCCAGACCAGGGCTAGAACCCGTGTCCCCTGCATTGGCAGGTGGATTCTTAACCACTGTGCCACCAGGGAAGTCCCAACTTGAGATATATTTTAAAGCTAGAGTGGCTTGACTGACTAAGGGATCAGCCAAGATGATTCACCTTTTTCAGTGGAGCTTCCTTTAAAACTCACTGTGTAATTTAAAAAGTTAGGTGGCCATGAAATATCTTACTTGGATTCCTTGATCTTGGACAGATCAAAGAAACAAAGTCAATGTACAAAATAATCCCCCTTGTGTAAACAGGCAAATTCTTGCACCTCTCTGACATGTTTCTAGCAACCTGAACATTCTCCTGCTTTTTCTATCATTTCACCTTAAAATCCTAGCACCATATGTTAAGGAAGCACCAGGAGCACAGTCTAATCCAAAGACCCCCCTAGCCCAAGCAATTGTTTCACAATCAAAATGTTAATTGTGAATAAATTAGCGAACATCAAGGGGATGGTATAACACAGTGTGCCATTTACCCACTGAGCACTTGTTCTCTCCCTTCCTCTATTTTTATGTCTGGAACACCTAGTTCACAGAAGCAAAGAGATGAAGTCATTGTTTGGGAAACTTTCCCCTTGCTGCTCAGCTGCTAATGAATTCGACAAATTCTCTAAGACCGAAGGAGGTTGGCTTTTCTCTTCTGCTCCTTATTACCTCACTCCCCAATCTGTCTCCTCCTTTCTTCACAGAAGTGCAAGCATCATCACAAATGGCTGGAGATGGAATCGTGTGGCTTACAGGAGGTCTGTCTTGGTGCAACAGGAATCAAACTCTGACACAGGCTTTCACAGATGAAATACTTGCTCAGTAAAAAAAAAAAAATGAGTTTGGCACTGTGCCTGGCACATCATCGATGCCAAAGAAATGAAGGAAGAAACTGTCTTTGACGGTGTAACGGCCATGGACCTGAAGCTGGGCTAGCACCTCTCCTACAGGTGATCTGACTGTTTTATTAACCTACACAGCAAGTCTAGAGAAGGTTTTGTCCTCTCACTTTTATAGATAAGGAAACTGAGGCTCAGTGAAATCAGGCCATTTGTCAACCGGAGTACAGTTTAGCACTGCAACTCAAATTGGAATTCTAACAACTCCAAAGCCTGGGCACTTTTACTAAGTCGGCTCCCCTGCACTCAGCATAACAATTAGAGTGGTCAACTTGGGGCTGAAGACATAGGTTCAAGTCTTAACCACTCACCAGTTCAGGAATCCTGGATTAAATAACCTACTTTCCCAGGGCCTCAGCTTCACCAGCCTTATGGGACGTGGAGAGGGTAATGCAAAGTGAAGGTATTCTATAAACTGTAAACTTATGACAAATCATTACAAATTCTAGAAAATAAAATTCAAACAACAAAATTATGGTGCATATAAAATAAATCAGGCATCCCCAACCCCCAGGTCGTGGACCCCTGTCCACAGCCTGTTAGGAACAGGGCGGCACAGCAGGAGGTGAGTGGCAGGTGACAGAGCGAAGCTTCATCTGCTGCTCCCCATCCCTCCCCATCGCTTGAATTACCACCTGAACCATCCCCCGCAACCCCGGTCCGTGGAAAAACTGGCTCCCACAAAACAGGTCCCTGAGGCCAAAAAGGTTGGAGACCGTTGAAATAAACAGAATTCATCTTCCCTATAGGCCACGTGCCTCTTAAACATTTTCTCAAGTATTTACTAAGACGAAGACTTTAATAATGGGAGATTTGATAATGATTATGTTCACCAATACCTGCCAACTTTTAGCTGCTGTCATACTAGCGACAATAATAAAAGCTTCTCACATTTATTGAGTGCTAAGCCTTTGCCAGATTTTGTTTGAAGTAGTAACTCATTCATCCTCAAAACACCCCAAGGAGGTAGGTGTTGTTATAGTCCCCATTTCACAGCCGAGGGAACGGGGCACAGAGAAGGGAAGTGACGCGTCAAGTGAAATGTTAGGATGTGAACCCAGAGCGCCCGGCTCACCACCGCACATATTTAATTACTGTGCAGGACTACAGTCCACACTGAAAATCAGTGCTCAATTCATCATTCTTTTTACAGAAAGGTATCATTTCTTGAAGAGGGGATGCCCATCTCTGGTAAATGTTAAAATACTTCAAGGTGAGGTTAGCAGAGTGGAAATATTCACGATTAACGCTCCAGTGGGTGGCATATCACTGGCTTTCCATAGCAGCTTAAGCCCTTCCTAATCTGACTTTTCATCAGGTCCTGGTGACTCATGACAGGCTAATGATTTTCTTCCCCCTAAGAGTTTCTCCCTTTCAGTGTGTTCCAGCTGTCCTGGTGTAGTAATCTGGGATTAGAACAGGAACATCAAATATGAATTGGCTGCTGAAGAGTTCTGAACTCCCAGGAGGAGAGGGTTAGATACAGACAAACTAGTAATAATGACACCATCAGGAACAAAGAGCCAGGCCATGCTTTTTCCAGCAAACTGAAGCCAGTGTTTACAGACGTTGCTTCCTTTTTTAAAACATTTACAGCAAAAGAGTGAATGTGAGCTAGTTACCAGAAATGATTCTGCCTCTCCTCTAGGTATCTTATAGCTTTGTCCAGAATCCTGTGCTAACGTGCACTGTATCACAGTGGAGCTACATTACATGCCATTTAGCTCATGGGCTGATTTCCTAACTTTGGAAAAAAGAGGAGACAGATGGTCAAGAGCTTGGGAAGTGATAGGCTACTCAGTTATTTAGGAGGACCTCAACAAGGAAAGACTGAACACAGGAGGCAATCCCCTCTCTATACTAACTTTTCAAAGCAAAATGTGTTTGTGGATTTGACCAAGCAAGGCTGAGATTTAGCTCAATTAATAGTAAATATCTACTACATGCCAATTCCTGGGCTAGATGCTTTCCTATGTATTATCTTTCACAATGTACATACAAATAAAAATATCCATGTGCAGTCATGTTACAGAGACTTAGTATTCAAACATAATGGAGAAAACCCTGCAGTTGAGCAGAAGCACTTTAGAATTCTCCACCCATCTCTCACTCAATGCTAGGGATTATCCAGACAACTGCCTATAGATTTTTCTTTTGTTCCATCACTTAATCTAGTTCACAATTTCTCAAACCTCAATGTGCAAAATAATCATTATCCAAGGTTATAGACACCAAATCTTATTTACTGTGCTTCATGGTCAATTTCAGGACATTTCAAGGGTATTTTCAGGGCCTCTGTGTAAACTTGAGCAGGTTGAACCCAGCATGGACACGCCTGGCTGAGACGGCAACAGAGGCAGAAACCCATCCTGTGCACTACTGTTTGGTTGGTTCACCTGGGAGGAAGAGGCGCCTTTTTACAATTCATTTGTCCAGACAGGGATCATTTTAGGAATGACTTTAGAATTTACATATTTAGATCTAAATCAATTGTTCATTTTTATATACCCTCTCTTTGGAATGTATGCTCAGGGGCCCTATTTAATCATTTCTGTATCCCCAGCATTTTGTTTAGTGCCTGGAAGATAACAGAGTCTCATTAAAGGATGGTTAGTGTATGATGACAGTTAAGTAAATTTTAGAGAAACTTAGCCTACATCCAATGATAGAGCTAATATGTGTTGTATGTCACGCATGTAGTAAGCATCATACAGTCCTCATAAAATCTCTATTAATGGGCATAACCATTATGATTTTTATTCCCTTTAAACTAAGGATATATTACGTAATTATTTTACATATTTAACTAATATTAATATATTTAATATTATTAAAATCATAATATGATCTTGCCCTTTCTCTGAAATATTAAACAATAAGTATTGTTTCCTGTCATTATATATTATTTTGAAACACATTTTTTATATTCTGCAAAATATTTATCCTATCATATTAAAGTTGTGTTCTAATGCATTAAAGCATTCTCCAATGGCTGGACATTTAGACTCTTTCTGATTGTCACTGTTAAAAAAAACACAAAACTTTCAAAAAAAAAAAACAAAACTTTCAATGACTGTTCTTATATATAAGCCTTTGCCTTAATCTCTGATCATTGACTCTGAATAGATTCCTAGGTGCAGGGGCAAAAAATGGTTAGAGAATGAGTTTTTAAAAACTCAAGATACACATGTTTTCTTTCTTTTTTTTTTTTTTTGGGGGGGGTACACCAAGTTCAATCATCTGTTTTTATACACATATCCCCGTATTCCCTCCCTTCCTTGACTCCCCCCGCCTCGAGTCCCCCCCACCCTCCCCGCCCCAGTCCTCTAAGGCATCTTCCATCCTCGAGTTGGACTCCCTTTGTTATACAACTTCCCACTGGCTATCAGTTTTACAGTTGGTAGCATATATATGTCTGTGCTACTCTCTCGCTTCGTCTCAGCTTCCCCTTCATCCCCCGCCCCCTCCCAAACCTCAAGTTCTCCAGTCCATTCTCTGCATCTGCGTCCTTGTTCTTGTCACTGAGTTCATCAGTACCATTTTTAGATTCCGTATATGTGAGTTAGCATACAATATTTGTCTTTCTCTTTCTGACTTACTTCACTCTGTATGACAGACTGTAGTTCTATCCACCTCATTACATATAGCTCCATCTCATCCCTTTTTATAGCTGAGTAATATTCCATTGTGTGTATATGCCACATCTTCTTTATCCATTCATTTGTTGATGGGCATTTCGGTTGCTTCCATGTCCTGGCTATTGTAAATAGTGCTGCAATAAACATTATGGTACAAGTTTCTTTTGGGATTATGGTTTTCTTTGGGTATATGCCCAGTAATGGGATTACTGGATCATATGGTAGTTCTATTTGTAGTTTTTTAAGGAACCTCCAAATTGTTTTCCATAGTGGCTGTACCAACTTACAGTCCCACCAACAGTGCAGGAGAGTTCCCTTTTCTCCACACCCTCTCCAACATTTGTGGTTTCCAGATTTTGTGATGATGGCCATTCTGATCGGTGTGAGGTGATACCTCATTGTGGCTTTGACACACATTTTCTTAAAATTTACCTTGTATTTTTTTTTTTCCTGCTTCAGAATGAAAAGTTTAGGTTTCAGGTATGTGTTGAGTAATTTACTCAGAGTTGTTTTATTGCTTTTTCTGACTTTTGCTTCAGAATGATATTTCTATCACTATCATGGCCACTAAAAGCTAAGATTTATCATATACTCACTGTGGGGCTGAGTCCAGCGATTTGGATACACTCTCCCTTTTAAACTCTACAACAAGCTCTGGGGCCAGTGTGGATGTTATTCCTATTTGGTCCATGATGTACAAGTATTAAGAATAAAGCTAGTAATTGAAGCCCTGTTCTGTTTGTTATCAAAAGATGTGATCTTGACCACCAAACCAGCAACCTGTTAGTAGAGGAAACTCTCAAGTAGTGGTTACTTGAAGTAAAAAATTATAAGGTCAATATAACTATAACCCTTTTACCTGGATGGCAATTTCTAGGTCACAAAGCACATCCACATACATTATTTTAATTGATCACCAAATCTCCTCTGTCCATCATTGGATAGATTTTTCTTCCCATCGGTGCCTGTTTGCAATAGGTCGAAGAGCCAGACTCAAGGAAAACAAATGCAAAGTAGTATTTCTAACGAATTTATGGGAAAACTGTTACTCACAGGCAACTGGCAAAAGACGAGAACTTTGATTACAGCTTGGCCTTTCAAACAGCAGTGCTGGGAAATGTATGAGGGAGCGCTGGCCCCTGAGCACATGACCCAGGGCCTGGAAAACCATCTGATGCTGCTCATCCTCCCAGCCGTGGTGCTTGGGCATCCTGGTCTTGCTCAAAATAACAACCAAATCCATCCACTCACAAATCCCTCTAAGTGAAATCAATACAGCCTACAGCTGTATGACTATAATTCTACACTTTAAAATACCGTTCAGGTAAGCGAAAGGCTTACATTGTCTTTATCAGTTTTAATACTGATAGTGACATTCTGAGCAAAAAGGAAGTCATAAGAGTATCACCGGCACCTTGGTATCTTCCCTTTCAAAGGTCCCCTACCATTCCCCACGGAGACTGAGATCTTTGTGCTTTTTACGGACAGAACCCAGTTCTACGGATGTTGTGAGGTGGATAAAAGCATGGCCTCTCAGTTGAGACTCCTGGGCTCAAATCCTGGCTCTGCCACTAATGAGCTGTGTGCCTGTCAGCAAGTAGCTAGGTCTCTGTGCCCACCATCCTCATCTGTGAGGTGGGGATTAATAGTGTATAGATTTCGTAGGGTTGCCGTGAGGATTAAGTGATTTAACATACAGGAAAGCACACAGTAAGTGCTATTGTTGTACCATTATTGTTATTCCCTCCCATGAACAGTCACTTTCCACATGACACAATCCTACTCCTTCAGCTGCCAAGTGAGAGGATGGTTAATTCACTTAAATCCTGCTGAATTTACAATACCAGTTGCTTTGGCATATTACCCCTGGGTTATTTCCACTTGGGGAGAGAACTACTGAATATTGAAACGCTGAAATACAAGGAAATTAAACTCTCAAGATAAAATTTCAGTGTGTGTGTGTGTGTATATATATATATAGTGAGAGAGAGAGAGAAAGCACGCACGCGAGTGCATGACAGAGAGAGGGGAGGGAGGGAGATTAGATAGGTAGATGGATGGATGAATAGATAGACAGGCGGACAGACAGATAGATAAAGGAAACAGGTCTTCATGGTTTCTCAAAGCGCGTTTTGGATTTTAGAATGTTCAAGCTAGAAGGAACTTTGAAAATACACAGTCCATTAGTCTTACTTTACATGTGGAAAAGCTGAACCCCAGAGAGATGGAGTTACCCCCCAAATAACCCAGTATGCTATGACTATAATTCAGTTTCATGACTCTCAATCTAGTTCTCTTTCCACCGTAACATGTGATTATTTCTCATGTCTACAAACAATTTATAGAACATTCTTTAAAAACTGTGTAAAGATGGAAGCTGCAAAATAACAATGCACTACCTCTTTAAAAAATATGCTATAAGTGGTATAAAGATGCTTTGATCTTGGCACTCTTCCCCTCAAATATCTCCATTACCAAAGCAAGAAGTCTAAAAATCCTAAGCCACACCTCTCCCTCTGCCCTCCTAGGACTATCGCAGCCTTGACCCTCTCACTTGAGGGGTGTCCAGCCTAACCTGTACTCTGTCCATTCCTTCCACAGTCCCTCCTCACACCTGATGCCACGATCTGCCTCTTGCCTTTTCCTATCTTCTTGGAATATCCACCCCCCAAACTCTGAGTTGTGCCTATTGGAATCTTGTTAATATCTTAAGATAATCTCTGCCCCCTCCCAAAAGAGTAATTCTCTTGCTCTTCTATACATAAATGAAATTTGCTTGTTTTCTGGTACAGAATTTTCTCCTAATCCCACATCTTGCTGCTATTTGTGTACATATCTTCCCTGCTATATTGAAAGCTTGTTCAGGGCTAAATCATAACTTGGTTCATTTTTGTATCCATCCTAGCAATCAACATATCTTTATAAAGTGTTTACTGAATGGAATAAGGAAAACATATTCTGTGTGCCTGGTTCTTTAGAAAATCTACACTGAAACTTTCCTAATAGTGTCTCTATTCTAAAACATCTTTGCTTTACTCTAATTTATGACTTGAATGTAAGTCATAGGCTATGTTTTTCAAGTACATTTATCTCCTACTGTAAGATAATGTTAATACTCATTCTTGTGAGGTGCTTCCGCAGCCAGGAGAGTGAGAGGCCCCCAAAAGTGAACCCACTACCACTAATTCAACCAGACATAGCATTAGCATGGGTACCTATTTTGCATGTGTTAAGATATGCTCAGACTTCATTTGGGAAGAACAAAAAAGTTCTCCTGTTTTGCTCTTGAGTTAATAATTTCCCTTGGCCCCACATAAAATTTCATGTTCTTGAAATAATTCTTTTATTTGGAAAAGAAAATAGTTCATTAGCTGAAAAGCCAAATAATAAGAATACATAATTTACATGAGGGAGAATAAAAATAATCAGCAAACAAATTAAGAAAATGATCATCTTCCCAGGGAAGAAACCCCTAATTAAATGAATATGAAAGCATCATTTTAAGCCTATAAAATTAACAAAAACATTTCTCATGATTAAATCTATCGTTGGCACAGATACGAGAATAACAGCTCCCTTATACGTTGCTAATGACAGAGTAAAATTGGTAGAATCCTTCTAAAATCAGAATGGCAAAGAGCAAGAACTACAGAAATGTTCTAACCCTCAGATCCAATAAATCTATTTTTGTGAATATGTACTCTAAAAATAATTGAATTCAAGGAAAACTAGTATATGTACAGCAGTATTTATTGCAGCATTACAAATAATAAAATAAAACCAGGAAGCAATCTAAATACGCAACAATAAGGCAATGATTTAGTATATTGCAATAGATCATCATGATGGAGTTTCATACTGTTAAATTATTGTAACTATACAGAAATGCAGAAAATGTTTATGGTGTACAGTTAAATGAGAGAAATGCAAAATATAAAATGCTACATGCACTACGATTGCGACAGTGTAAAATATACATGTGCATTGAAGATTTGGAGAGAATATATAAAAATGAACCCAGTTGCTGTGTTCCAGCACCAAGCTAATAAGGGATTTACTTTTTAAATGTATAAATCCTCAAAACCTCCTAAAAATTAGGAATTTTTACTACCCAAGCTACTTTTACACCAGCCATTGGCTCACAAACCTACGTGATTTCTCACTGATTTTCCACCATTACCTTATTAGCTAAGCTAATATGCTTATTGGGACCTGTATATCACCTACTCATTCCACTGAAAGTACATGTAAGTCAGTCATAGCCTTGCCTGGTCCCTACAAACTCATGAGCTCTTACATCTTCAACATTTTGCTTAAAACTCATCTCCTATAAGAAGCTCTCCATCAGTGGTTCTCACAGCTTCCTTTATTCACTATTGGCTCAATAACTAATTAATTATCTCTAGTAGTTAATGCATCATTTCTAAGCATGCTTCAATTGCGAGATTATATGTGTTTTTACCTTTCTAAACAAATTTCAAATTCTCAAAAGACCAGTCATCTTTTTTTTTTTTTTTTCAATTTTCTTTCATCATTTCCAATTAAGACCAATACAAAGGTTTTCACACAGGGAATGCTCAGTAAATTTGCTCAATGGATTGAATCCCAAATTTTCTAACTTAAGAATTTCTAGTCAGTTTGCTTGTAAACACAACCATCAATAAATGTTTTCCAATGTGCTAAATCTGTCTACATTTGGATTCTATTTTTGCTTCTCAGTTTTTATTTGCTGCCAATATTTATTAATTACTGACATAACTGTGATAACCAGGAGTAATGGTTCAAATGAATCTGTTTTTACAATGCATCATGTACATGGTTTCATGTACTGTTCAACTAATATTCTAGGTAGACTCCACGGATTTTAACTTTGAGAGCAACAAATGTGTCTCAACTTCATGAATGCGGATTATAATTTTCTCTGTGAACTACCTTAAAAGATGAATAACAAACTTCCAAAAACTGGTAAAAATGACAAAGATCATTATCAATCTAAAGGGCAAGAGCACATGGAAATTTAAATATACAGTCTAGTTAGAGTATGATTTGGGCTGGTGGACAATAACACAGACATGTTTGAAATCAATTAAAAAATAAGTGAGATAAGTAACTTATAGCACGTGTACTAATACAAATTAAGCCTAACCGAAACAAATAATAACACTAGAATCTAAGAAATGTGTTAAAGTTATGAAGTCAGGTAGTAGAAGTTTACTCAAAATCAAAGGATTCTATGTAAACTGATGAACCATAAGAAATAATCTATTATTCTACCTACTCTCTAGGAAAATATTCATTGATTCAATACCTTTTGGTTATTCTATTTTCTTATAATTAAGATTTATAAGCAAAGTCATTCTGTTTTGACTTTTGTTGAAACTCTTTCTAAAATACTAGTAGCATTTACCATCTTAGTAAATACAGTCAGTGAGGTTTAGTTTGTGGTTGATGATTTAAGTTCTTGAAGATATACAGGATATTACTTTTTTCATTTTTATTTATTTTTATTTTTTTTTAATTTTTTTTATTTTTTGGGGGGTACACCAAATTCAATCATCTGTTTTTATACACATATCCCCGTATTCCCTCCCTTCCTTGACGCCCCCTCCTCGAGTCCCCCCCACCCTCCCCGCCCCAGTTCTCTAAGGCATCTTCCATCCTCGAGTTGGACTCCCTTTGTTATACAACAACTTCCCACTGACTATTTTACAGTTGGTAGTATATATATGTCTGTGCTACTCTCTCGCTTCGTCTCAGCTTCCCCTTCACCCCCCGCCCCCTCCCATACCTCGAGTTCTCCAGTCCATTCTCTGTATCTGCGTTCTTATTCTTGTCACTGAGTTCATCAGTACCATTTTTAGATTCCGTATATGTGAGTTAGCATACAATATTTGTCCTTCTCTTTCTGACTTACTTCACTCTGTATGACTGATTGTAGTTCTATCCACCTCATGACATATAGCTCCATCTCATCCCTTTTTATAGCTGAGTAATATTCCATTGTGTATATATGCCACACAGGATATTACTTTTGTGTGGTTAAGTAGATACTAGTTTTAAAATACTGGTATCAGGGCCTACACTGATTCTTCCAAATTAAACATGGTATTTTTCCCATGCATATTTAATATTGCACTTACAACTTTATATTCATTAATTCAATTATCCAAACAATGTTTACTGGGTGTCATTTATGGGCCAGACAATGTGTTGGCCTCAGCCTCTATCCCAATTCCCATGAAGCTTAGACTCTAAAATGGGAAATAAAAATTAAGCAACAAATATAAAAGCAATCAATTATATTGCTGATACATGAGAGGAAGAGAAAATACAGGAAGTGATGAGACTATATAACAAGAGATAGACATCTCATCTCAGAGGACAAAGAAGACATCCTTGGAGAAGTGAGAACTTAAGGTAAAGGAGTGAGGGCTAGCCAGACAAATGGGAGACAGAAGGACATTCCTAGAAATAGAAAGAGCAAACAGGAAAATTCTGAGATGGAGAGGATCTTGGCACGTGCAAGGCACTGTTAGAACCAAGAGCAGTGTGGCTGGCATGACTAATACAAAGAGAGGGCAGCAGGACGTGGCTGGAAACTACAGAGGGGCAGAAGGCATGGGGCCCAAGAGTCCACATAAAGAATTTGTGCTTTCATCCAAGAACAAGGGTAACCATTAATTAGCCATGCAGATGTTGGTCTCTAAATATTAGACAGTGCATGTTCTTGTTTCATAATCCCAGTCCCAAGATCTTGGAGAGCACCAGACACCCAGTGCTCAATGCTTGTTGGATTACTGATTGAAAGGATGAGTGATCCCTCATCTCTCCATCCAAAAAATAAAAAGATTCTGAGTTACTGAGGACTCTGATTTAATGGAGAGAAGAGAGGGAAGATTCCAGCCACTACTTTTTACTACCTATCCTTTTATGGTGACATTTAAAGATACATACATTGCAACCGATGTCCAAAGGAGCACATTAAGAGGCTTCCAGACAACAAGTGAACTACTCCATAATCAAAGCAACAGTCTGGCCAGGACAGGATTCCAACGAAATCTCCCTGGAAAACTATCAAATCACCAGCAAGTGTTTTGAGGTTACAGAGTCAACCAACAGTCTTCAGAAGGATCAGAAACAGGGTGCCATCTTAACAGCACAAAAAATATCTAGAAGAAAAGTTTCATCCTCCAACAGTGCCCTGGGAGTGTGACGAAATGTGATGAGATTTAGGGCTTTGATTAGGACACGTTCACAGGGTGTTCTGATCGGGGGGTGTTTTGTTTCTATTCTCTACCTGGCCCTTTGCTCTCTGTGGAATTCAGGCGTGCACAGACCTTTTCTTTTCAAGCATGCAAACAAAAATCTCTTGCGGTTTCAAACACAGTGCCCTCTCCTTTGCAGTCCCCTTGGTAGTTTGCCCTTCTTTCTTTACTTTCTGAATAGGAGCTTTGATCATCTCACTCCCCTGCTCCACCTTCAGTGGCTCAGCATTGCCAGGAGAATAGAATAAAGACTTCCAAGCTTGTCACATAACATCTGTACCTCCCACCTGCCAACATGCTTGCCTAACCTCTTCTCATTTCCCCTCCACATACTCACTGTGATCAAGTCATTGTTTTCCTTATTCGATGCAATGACAAAGACAGCATTTTCATATTTCTTTTTTTCCTTCCTTCTGTTCCTCCTCTCCTTTTCTTTTTAACCTTACCATTGATTATCTCTGCAAGTAACATCAAGATACCTAAAGACACAGGAGTCGCACGAGTCTAAAAAACACCTTCCAGATCTCTCACTGAAAGTGTTACTAACTTGCACAAAGTACAACAGTGATGATGCCTGCTTGGTTCCCAGAATGCTGCACAACTAAAACTATAAGAATGGTATTCCATAAAGATAATTATTTAACTTTATGCAGTTAAAGACATCCTGGGAGAACCAGTTAAAAATGTAGATTTCTGAGCTTACTCCCAAATACTATGATAAAACAGTCTGGTGAAGCCTAGGAGTCTGGATGCATAATTAGCATCATACGTGGTTCTGGTTTAAATGGTCCAAAGATGATACTTTAAGAAACACTGGTCTGCAGTGTTGAGAGGACTTCCTATGTTTCAAACAGTCTGCCCTTCTAATTAATTATATTTCTCTATGGACATGCTGAAGGCAGCATTCAGCTGCATATCTGTTTTTGGTGAGTAGAAATTTTTGAAGAAATTAAGAAGAGACAATAACTTTAGAGTATAGCTCTATGGTGGTTTACGTAGTTTTACATGGTCTGAGGATACTCGTCTCCAGCATAATGTCTTCAGTAAGAAATTATCATAGGGAGGTCAGACTGACATTGGAGCAGTGCTCTGAAAAACAGACCATGGATTAGTACTTCTTTCTTGGCCCAATTTATTCTCTAAGGAACAAGCCTCTTCATAAGAATCCAGGTTTATCCACAAATATTTTTAAGTGTTTTCCAATATCCAGGCATGGAACGGGGTGTTAGCATTAAAAACCCAACATTGTTTTGGTTCTGTGAACTAGACATGTCATGCCATACTTTTACATATGATGATGACATCCAGCATCAGTTAAATGAAAAACAGGAAAGAGTATTTTTGGAAAACATGATTTATTGGTAGTTCCTTGGGACCTAGCATAGAAAGGAGTTTATCTGTGAAAAGCAGACATTAAAGGAAAATTACTCAGAGAAATCCTCTCTGCCCCATAAAATCACATGATTGATATTTTTAAGCCAAATCTTTTTATCTACTCTTTACTGCAAATGTTTTCAGACATCTACTTTTCATCGGGTTAATGTTTTCCCAAGAAACATTTCTGATGGATTTTACCAATATTTCACCTTTATTTAACCTAGGAATGTTAATTGCAACTGTATTAAAGGCAAATAACACAACTGATACATCAGTCAAAGTAAGATACCTATGCTACTATGAAAAAAATAAATATAAAATATAATGCCACCTATAACCCTTTAAGCTTTCTAAAAAATAGACTTGACATTTGGAAAAAGGAGGAAAACAACACTGGAATAACATATATAACCATCTAAAAGCAGAATATCTTGCAAAGCTTCTGCTTTACTTTTAAAGAGAAAGACAAAACCCAAATTATTAAAAGGTGTGTATTTGCTTCTGCATAGGAATAAAGGAACTTGAGGAAAGATTACCTGATTAAGAAAAATGAATAAAAGTACAGAAACACAAGGTTTAGTAAGTTTAAAGCAACAACATTAAAATTTATAATGGCTATTTTACTGGAGATTATACAATCTTAAATTAATATCCCCATTATCTTTAGTGAAAATAAAAGCATCAAACCATATGCATTCTTTGTTAATTGCACCTAATGAAAGTAATAACTATGGATAAAAAATTGTTACAGCAATAAATGACCAACATTTAAGCCAATTTGAAAGAAAAAGATGAGAAGAGAATTTTAGCACTGAACAAGGAGGCTCATTTTACTATACCTTTTCATTTTACACAGGAGCCAACCGAGACTCAAAGACGCCCATCGACCTGCCAGGATCACACATTCCAGAAAGTCTTCTCTCAGATGACTATTGCTGAGTGATATTTTCATTTATAAAGTCTTCAGCAATTAAAGATAATGCTTTTATGAAATAATCATCAATATCTGCTGCCATCATAGAGGGAACCTATCTCAACATAACAAAGGCCACATATGACAAAACCACAGCAAACATTATTCCCAATGGGGAAAAATTGAAAGCATTTCCTCTAAGATCAGGAACAAAACAAGGATGTCCACTCTCACCTCTGTTACTCAACATAGTTTTGGAAGCCCTATCCACAGCGATCAGAGAAGAACAAGAAATAAAAAAGAATCCAAATCAGAAAAGAAGTAAAACTGTCACTGTTTGCAGATGACATGATATTATACATAGAAAATCCTAAAGATGCAACCAGAAAAGTACTTGAGCTAATCAATGAATTCAGTAAAGTTGCAGGATACAAAATTAATACACAGAAATCTCTTGCATTCCTATATGCTAATAATGAAAGATCAGAAAGAGAAATTAAGAAAACAATCTCATTCACCATTGCAACTAAAAGAATAAAATACCTAGGAATAAACCTACCTAAAGAGGCAAAAGACCTGTATGCAGGAAACTGCAAGACACGGATGAAAGAAAACAAAGACGACACAAACAGATGGAGAGATATACCATGTTCTTGGACTGGAAGAATCAACACTGTGAAAATGACTATACTACCCAAAACAATCTACAGATTCAATGCAATCCCTATCAAATTACCAATGGCATTTTTCACAAATTAGAACGAAAAAAATTTACAATTTGTATGAAAACACAAAAGACCACGAATGGCCAAAGCAATCTTGAAAAAGAAAAACGGAGCTGGAGGAATCAGGCTCCCTGCCTTCGGACTATACTACAAAACTACAGTAATCAAGACAGTATGCTGCTGGCACAAAAACAGAAATATAGATCAATGGAACAGAATAGAGATCCAAGAAAAGGGAACCCTCATGCACTGTTGGTGGAAATGTAAACTGATACAACCGCTATGGAGAACATATATGGAGGGAGGTTCCTTAAAAATCAGAACTACTATATGACCCAGCAAACCCAATACTGGGTATATACGCAGAGAAAACCATAATTCAAAAAGACACATGCATCCCAATGTTCACTGCAGCACTATTTACAATAGCCAGGTCATGAAAGCAACCTAAATGTCCATCAATAGAGGAATGGATAAAGAAAATGTGGTACATATATACAATGGAATATTACTCAGCCATTAAAAGGAGTGAAATTGGGTCATTTGTAGAGAGGTGGATGGACGTAGAGACTCATACAGAGTAAGTCAGAAAGAAAAAACATATATCATATATTAACACATATACATGGAATCTAAAAAAAATGGTATAGATGATCTTATCTGCAAAGCAGAAACAGAGACACAGACACAGAGAACAAATGTATGGATACCAAGCAGAACAGGGGAGTGGGATGAATTGGGAGCTTGGGATTGACATATATAGATTACTATGTATAAAACAGATAACTAATGAGAACCTACTGTATAGCATAGGAAACTCTACTCAATGCTCTGGTGACCTAAATTGGAAGGAAATCCAAAAAAGAGGGGATACATGTATACATATAGCTGATTCACTTTGCTGTACAGTAGAAACTAACACAACATTTTAAAGAAACTATATGCCAATAAATTTTTTTTTAGAAATCTGCTGCCATGTTTATGCACATTTGATGTTTATTCAAGGCCCAAGATTTTCATTCATTTCTTCAACCCCTTGTTTACTCTCCACAACATGCTCATCCCTCCTGGAGATGCTGGGCCCTGTTCTCCATCCTCCTCCTTCCTCTCTTGTCACTTTTCTTTTCCCTGCCTCCATTTCTCTGTCCCCTCTCACTCTGCACTCTTTTTCCCTTCTCTGTCAATCTCATGACACACATTCATGGCATTGGGAAGATGAGAAAAACAGCAAGTTTGTTCACTTATTCCAAGAATCAGTGATTTGAAGACTCTTGTTGAAAAAGACTGGTGATAAATTTCAAAGTTTAGCCAGGGATATCTCCAAACAGATTAGGTTCCTTATTACCCATTACATTGATAATCTTGTCATTCATCTTAATAATTTTAAGTATACAACCAGGATAGGTTCTGTCCTTTCCCTGTTAGAGTTAATAGTGTGCTATAAACTAAATGATTGTATTCCCCCAAAATTCTTATGTTGAACTTAACTCTTGCTGTGATGGTATTAGGAGGTGGGACCTTTTGAAGGTGACTAAGTAAGTGATGAGGATGGAGCCCTCATGAATGGGATTAGTGCCCTCATAAAAGAGACCCAAGAGGACTCCGTCATCCCTTCTGTCACATGATGACACAGCAAGAAGACAGCCATCTGTGAACCAGTAGCAGGCCCTCACTGACACTGACTAGTCCAGCACCTTGATCTTTAAGTTACCAGCCTCCAGGACTGTGCGAAATAAATGTTTGTTGCTTATAAGTCACCCACTCTATACTACTTTGTTATAGCAGCTTCAACAACCTAAAATACAGTGACATGGAGAAAAAATGCTTCAACATGGTTTTTATTTCTTAGTGTAACCACTCTAATTCCAAAATGTGTCACATCATTTCTGGTGCCAATCTACACATTTATTGAGAATGGCAGAGACAAAACACCCTACCTCCTAGTCTTGTGCCTGGCTGGGTCTCAGAAACAGTTCAGAGACTTGAAGGTAATGGGCCAATTACCAGCTATACTGAGTAGCTGAGTTCTCCTACAATGTACTTAAGATGGTGTTCAGCTCACATAAGACACCTGACTGGCAATAGCTAATGTAATAAAAACCTGTAATGACCTCATATATAAAGAAGCTTAGAACTAGAACGTTTCAGGGTTGGTGAAGTTGGCTCTATGAAGCCATCAAGGACCCTGATCGGTCTCTTAATAACTGTGTGGCTTCAGTAAATACATTGCTTTTCCTACCCTCCAGTTTATTACATGAACAATAACAGCATTGGAAAGCCTCAATAAATTTTTCCATCATCATTACTGTTTTAAACATTACTATTTTATGAAAGATTTTACTTGCTAAAGAGTTATAATAAAATGAAAATGATAACTCATTGGCTAGATAATCTCAACTTTTTTTTTTCACTTTCAAGTAGATTTCACTGTTTTTAATCTATTTCTCACAAATAGGACAGACTGCCTAGTATCATCCAATCCCCACTTGATTTTCTTAAACAGGAAGAAAATACAGGATAGAGAAATTACTTGGTAGCTACCATATGAAGACTGCAGATTCTTCCCAACAGCAGAGAGTGTAGGTGCCTCCATCTGCCTCCCATCATTAGCCTTACTCTCCACTCTACCAACAGGGGTGGGTGCAAAGTTTTAATGAGAACGAAATGCAACCAGACAGATTCACTGTCCAGCCCCTGCTTATGCTATACAAGCACTTCTTAAAATAGCATTCTGGTGGGTGTTGCTTTCAATGGTCAGAAATAACAGGATTTGGAAATAAATGAACATTTTTAAAATGCCAAAAACAAGCCAATAAAAAAGGATAAATCACAAAGTCAAGATGGCAACTGTTAGTTCTTGTTCTGAGTGGAAAATACTGCAGCCCACGTAATATGTGGCCTGACTGTAAACAAGTCAGGGAGATGAAATTATAAAGGCAAGACGGAGCCCTCAGAACTTCTAAAACAGGCCTCAAGTGCCAAAGGCAGGTTCATTTCATCCAAATCTGACTTTTTATCAGGTTGCTGGCCTATAATTTCAATTAATATACATGCAAAGAGCCAACTTATTACTGTTACTATAAGGTACCATTTTTGTCCCTTATAATAAATGCAGTTTTCTTTCCTAATTATCTATCTTTGGCACTTGACACCCTCTCCATTTCACCCCCAAGGTAAGCCTAACAGGAAGAAAATAAGACTGTCTTCTTTCCATTAAAAGGGTCTCTTGGAGTGGCATGTGGTATTCTACATGTTCAGAAATAACACCTTCCACTATAAACAAAAATAGTAAACAAATAGACAGGAACCTGTTCCCTCTAAGAATATATCAAATGGTTTGTATCGTAAGACACCAGAAACTTCCTTTTGCACAAAAATATTTGAAATGACCAAGACAGACTTTATGTACTGCACTAGGAAAATTAATCTAAGAAATCTAGGAGAGAGAGTTTTACAAGATTTATGGACTTATCTCAAGCAATGCATCATAGTTTTCTCATAAGAAACACAATTCCCCGCCAGTTTGGCATTTCAGGTTTGTTTTAATTTTTATACACACAGCCTATTGGCTGGCCCAACATTCAAGCATATTAACCACAAACTGAAGCATTCAAATGCAAGTGAATCCCAATTATTTTTCTAGAAAGCTCATAGAAGAACATACTGGAGATGGCCTTCAAGGACCTTACTTTCCCATTGTAGACATAAAAACCAACTAAAGGAAATAATGATCCCAAACACAATTTCTTTGTGTGCATGTTTTATTTTTACAAGAATTTAAATGGACAAGACAGAATAAAATTAAAAGAGCTCAACCACCAGAACCAGTGGGCTAGTGATAGGAATTCAGTCAGGGAAGGCTGCTCTTCATTCCAATAAACCTTTAAGTCTCAGAAAAAAAGAACATCTCCAGGGATATTTCTTTCCTACACTTAAAATCACCTTCCAAAACCAACCACTGTTATTTGTGCATAGGATGTATCTACGTACTATGCACATGTTATTATTTATCCATCTACTTACTCATTCACTGCTGCAATTCCAATCCTGATATAGCCGGTGCCCTAGAGGTCAATCTAGCCCTGAATATTCAGAACCTCAATTTATAAACCCTTCTGTGCTAATTATTCTATGTTCTGAATTACAGGAGCCTGTTTAAATGAAGTAATGACATGACCTATAAGTCACACAACAGCAAAATGTTTTCTAAAAGAGGCACTTGACCTAAAAACCACAGGGTTTCTATTCCTTCATTGCTGTTTCTTCTGATTCAACATGTATATATCAAGCAAGTGTAATCATTACTCCCCAATACTCTAACTGTTCATGAAAAGAGCTAACATTTTTCTTGCTATACCCAAATATCATGACAGATAAATACATGTATATCACACATACATATATTTAAATTCACAATGATATATAATAAATGAAGATAAAAATCACACTCTTACCTTCCCTGTCTCAGTATAGCAATACACATAAAAGTAGGAAAACAATATTTTCTGAAACTGTTAATTCAACAAGTCTACACATAAAATCTAAACTCTAGAAAACAGTTCCATTTCCAATAAAATAGAAAAGTGTAGAACAATAAGTTTTAAAAAAATTATATAAATGTCTTAAAAGTCTGTCACTCCAAGGATGTGTTTGTCAGTATATACAGTCAAGATACCGATGGAAAGATCTGACTTGTTTAAGCACTGCTGAATAGCTATGCTGAGCCCATCTCCACTGTCACAGCCTTTGATCAAGTCTCGCCATCTACCTGGCACAGCCACGGCACCAGCCCCGATATGGTCTGCTTCCCATCACTCCCCAATCTGGTTTGTTTCCCACCTGGCACAATGTGCTGGAGAACACCTCACTTCAGGTTTGCCTTCCAAAATAGCAATATCAATCCTGTCACTCTCCTACTGCAAAAATCCCTACCTGCTCTCTGCTGCTTACAGGAGAGTTTGCACTCACAGATGGTATCGGAAGTTCTTTGATATCCAGCCCCACACTCATCTGCTCACTCTCACCAGCATCATCCCCCCAGCCCATGCTCCCACCCTCAGTGACTCACTCCCCCATAAAAAACACCTGTGGCTTTCACGGAGCACTTCTTCCACATCAGAGGTTCTCAACCAAAAGGCTCTTTTGTTCTGCAGAGACTGTTTCACAATGACTGGAGACATTTTTGTTGGTCACAAATGAGAGTTGTGATGCTAGGTTTGGCACCTAGTGGGCAGGGGGGCAAGGATGTCATTCAACATTACACAATACACAGGAGAGCCTCCCACAGTAAAAAATTATCTGACCAAAATACCTGCTATTAAAATATTATCTATTCCACAATAGTGCCCAGCTTGAGAAAACCCGCTCTACCAACGCTGTCTCTCCATCTGGCCCACTTCCCTCTCCCTCAAGGTCCAGCTCAGAAGTTTCCTCTTCCTTAAAACAGCTCCTGATTTTCCAGACTGTCAGTCACTCCCTCACTTTTTCCCTTCTACATTCTCTTCAGACTATATTTCACCTGTACAAACAAATATCTAAGTGTTTGCATCCTCCTTAGACTGTGAACTCTAATATGCCAAGTCATCTTCTTTCTGTCCCTTGATTTGCCCACTGCAGATACTTCATAAGTGTTAAATGACTGTACATCCTTTATCACAGTTTTCTATTTTCCCCTCTAGACCTGCACTGTTCAATTCAGTAGCCACTATTCATGTATGATATTTAAATTAAAAATTTTAATTAATTAAAATGAAATTGAAAACTCTGCTCTTCACTTGCACAACCCCATTGCCAGAGCTCAAGAAATATGTGTGACTAGTGGCTACTCCATTGAACAGTGCAGAAAGTTCTACTGGGCAGTACAGCATCTAGGCTATAAACTCCATGAGGGGTAAGGGTCCTATCTGTGTTCATACACATGCCTGGTACATAGTGGCTGTTCCATAATCTTTGTGTCAAAAAATGAAGGTACAGGGACTTCCCTCATGGTTCAGTGGTTAAGAATCTGCCTGCCAGTGCAGGGAACACAGGTTTGACCCCTGGTCAGTGAAGATCCCACTTGCCGCGGAGCATCTAAGCCGGTGTGCCACAACTACTTAACCTGTGCTCTAGAGCCCGTGAATCACAACTATTGAGCCCACATGCCACAACTACTGAAGCTCACATGCCTGGATCCTGCGACAAGAGAAGCCACCACAATGAGAAACTGGAGCACCTCAACGAAGAGTAGCCCCCGCTCACCGCAACTAGAGAAAGCCCTCAGCAGCAACAAAGACCCAATGCAGCCAATAATTAATTAATTAATTAATTTTTAAAAATGAAGGTACAGAGATCCAGGGTGTGCTGACTGCGATTTAGTCTATCTGTATGAGGAATAAAAGCACAGCTAAGACAGAGACTTTCAGAAAATTCCTGCTTTGCTACTGCTCAGCACAGAGGGCTCTTAGTCACGAGGATGCTCAGAGTGAATAATGAATAAACTCCAGGGCATCAGGAGAAACAGCAGGGTCATATGTCAGGAATTAACATTCCAGAGGCCAAGTGAGAGCTGCACAGCCTAAGTATATCCTGATATCCTGAATGGCTTCCTAGAACTGCTGAGCCCTGAGCACCAGCAACCGTAGCAAGAAAAGCACACAGGTGATACAGTAATACAACACAATGATGCATAACACAGATCCCAGTGGGAAGACTCAAAACCCAGAGAGACAAGAGGGACATTAACAGGGAAGCTTCAGTACATACTGGTTAGGGACATGGGTTTAAGAGTCAGACAGAGTTGGGATCTTGTTCCTCCTCTGTCACTTTCTAATCGGGTAATCTGGGCGAGTTAGTTGATGCCCTTGAGCTTCAGTTTTCTTAACTACAAAATGTAAATAATAGTCTTATCTTCCTCACTATTGTGGGAAAATAAAAGAGAGAACATATGTACGCCTTCAACGCAGAGACTGATACATAACAGGCACAAAAATATTGCTATGTTCATAACTATCAAAGGTATTATAAAATCTTAAGGATAGAAGAGACTAAGAGATTAAGTCCAACCTTAACCCCATCTTCTATTCTCGCCATCTGAGTTTGTTATCCTCCCTACAAAATCCCTGAGAAGGCTCGTCCAGCCTCTACTTGGCGTCTTTAATGACCATGAACTTAACTGCTTCTAAAGGCAGCTATTTCCATTTCAGTTGACTCTATAACGTAACATCACCATGTTTCTCCATGGGGCACTACGGGCATTCGGATATGGTAGTTCTTTATTGTACTGGGCCACTTCATGCATTATAGGACATGGAGCATCCGCCTCCAGCCTCCTAAATACCAGTAGCACATGCAATCCCCAATCACTATGGAAAGAAATATACAAATGCCCTCATATATTTCCCATGTTTCCTACAGGGGTAGTACCATCACCTGATAAAAACCATTGCCCAAACTAAGATCTTCCTCCTGGATTTGAGCTTGAGAAAAAGTAAATAGGGACATTCAGGGATGAGGGAGATTCCAAGAGTTCCATGGGCTATATGTAGAGTTTGCCTGCTGGCTCTCATATCCATTTCCCCTTCTTTCCTTCCTCTGCTCTGCATCTCAAGGAATCACACCTCCCAGGATCCTTTGCCAACTGCCTTCTAGGTTTACCCAATGAGAGGCACTAGAATGTGGGAGATGGGAAGTCAGAGTATTTATTCCTCTCTTATTCTGCCTTGTGCAATGTCTCCTCTCTGGCAGAGGCAGATGTCCTTCATGGATCCAAGAGCCCTTTTCTCCATGGTCCCAACTCCTGCCAGGGTGGCCCTGCCCATGGTCTCATAGCTGTCTGATGACTCCGGCCTCTGGGCTCTGATGTCACCCCCTCCTTTTGTTGTCTCTCTAAGCTTCCTATTAATTCCTGGGTCATCTCATGCCCCCGGTTACTGTGTCAGTTTTTTTCATTCTGTATGTAATGAATTTTCTGTATCATTAAATCTCTTCTGTTAAAATACACTGAACAGTTTCTGTTCTCATGATTGGACACTCACAAACACAAACTGGGAGATGATGTTTTTTCCTATCCTCATCTTGGATGAATGACTGAAAAAAGTAGCTAGAAGAAGGGATTATTTTTTTCACGGTTGGTAGTGGCTTAAAGTCACCTAATGTAGTGACTTTTGAGAAAACATGAATTGTTTCATCTTTTTTTTTCCTAGGGATATAAGTTTAGAAGGAATTGTCAAAGCTGAAACTACCACGGACATGGTTTCCTTTATGGAAAAACATACCATTCACCCAAAGGAGACTAATTTTCCTTAGACAGAAAATATCTGTCAGGAATAGAAGATGAAGGCTGGACTTCAAAGGGCCAGCATGTTGGCTTCTTTTCCCCATCTTTGCTATAAGTCTAGAAATGCAGGGTGAGAAAAAAGGAGATTGATTCCAAAATGTGGCTGAAGTCCATCTCAAATAGTTGCTAAAATCACTCCAACTTCTGACTGGAATAACTTAGATATAGGACTAATAGCCCTGCTTTAAAGTATAGAAGCTATTAAAATACATACAAAGATAGATGAGAGAGAGACACACACAAACACACACAGAGAATAAACCTAAATTACAGATATATAAGCATATGTGTCAGTGTCATTCTGTTTATTTTCTGAGACATTTTCACTTTCTCATTTTCTCTATATACTCACTTACTTAGCCAGTTATAATGATAAGGTCTTAGGACTACTCTGGTTATTAACAATAGAAACTCACCTGAACTAACTTAAGTACACAGGAAATAGGCAGATTTTGTTACTAATCTCGAAGCAAACTCATTCCAAGAAGAGAAAATTCAGTCAAACCTAAGGAGGCAGACTGAATCTAGAAACTAGAAAACCATCATGAACCAAGGAAATCCTCTGCCTACGTCACTCTCCCTCAATCTCAGATTTAGCTGCTCTCATCTCTGTGCCAATGGGCTTTTTCTAACTTCTCTTCACGTGTGGCTGAGAAGGCTGGCTACCCACAATAGCATCCTTAGCATCTACACCAGCCTGCCATCAGTTCAAGTGGCCTGTTGGGACTGAAAAGAGTCTCTAAGTTCTCAATTCTGAGCAAAGCTTTTCCATCTCACCCAGTTTGGGTCAACCATCTACTCCTGACCCCATCAGCTGTACCTGGGGAAACAAGATCAGACAGGATGAATAGAACTGCCCAGACAGCCTTATTGGCAAAGCTATTCTAAGAAACAAGGCCGGGAGAAGGGAGAAGGGAGTAGTGGGCGGGGTAGGTACCCCTGAAGTGTAACAACTCCAAAAGGGCAGTATTACAATTGTTCTAATCTTCCAGATAAGAAACAGGCATAATCTTGCAGATGAGAATCACCTATCCAGTATCTCAGATGATTAATGTCAGAAACACAACTTGAATTCAAGTCTCCATAATTCTTTCTCCTCAGTTCTAAGTTAGCACCTATATAATGGAATATATGACAGGCAGAATATGATACATTATAGTTTATTAAATATTATTATTACTATTATTATTATTACTATCACTATTATAAAAGAACTGAGAAAGTGTTCCAAAAACACGACCTATACTATTTGTCTTCCTGCATCCACTCAGCCATCTGCCTCTCTAAGCCAGCAGCTGCTATCAGATGTTTAGTAAGACTCAGAATTAGTGAAATCCCTATGAAGAGAACTTGAAACAAATTCTGTGCAAGGACTAGAGAGCTTCAGAGCCCTATGTAAAGCATGGTGATTCCAGATCTACAGGACCCAGCAGTGTAGGCTGAGGGGAGTTCAACTTCATCCCTTTTGAGAATGCCGTCTCCCTGAGCTCCAAATGTCCCGGACAGGGCTACATGAAGGTGATACACCTCCTTTACTTTCATGGCTTGGAGCATGGAGGGAGACCAGGCTGTAAAATGGCTTCTTACAATTGTGGTAAGAGAGGTTTAACAGCCTGTCCCTAAATCCCACACCCAAAAGGCAAGAAACCTTTTTACCACATACAGGATTTCTATAATTAAGAATATGCCTTATGCTTAAGGGATTTATGCACAAATAAAGCAGTATTTATTGATACATTAAAAAAAAAATTCCAACAAGGAAACCCAAGTCCCAATGATTCAAGAGAGAAAAATACCTTCCTTCCTGGGAAGCCAAGCAGCCAGAGAAGTGGACCGCATAAACCCGCACTCCTGGAAGAGAGAGATGATCAAAATAAAAAAGGCAGAGATTCAAATGTAATTCTCAAAAGACTTATGGAACTTAAACACATGACTTTTGATCTATAAAATTCAGTAAAAGAATTAAAAGTGAGACTGAGTTGATTGATGTAATTACAGTTAGTGGCCTGGCAGATCAAGTATAGGAAGTATCTCTAATCATAAAACAAAAAGGAAAAAAAAAAAAGCAAATGGAAAACACTAAGAGGCATAGATGACAGACACAACATAATATAAAAGGAGAAAAAGGAACAGATGAAGTAATAGCAATTATGGCTTAGAAATCAAACTAGGAAAAAAATCAAAATGAACTTCACTGAACTGAGCAGAGACCTGAACCTAAAAATTGAAAAAGCCCTTGAATTTTTCACCCACAAAGACAACTAAAATCAGACAGGTATCAGACTTCTCATCTGCAATACCAGAAGCCAAAGTGTCTACAGTCTGCATTCACATAAAGTCTGCAACTCAAGAACATTCTATCACCAAAGGTAACCAATCAGGATGAAAAAGAGAAAATCCAGAACTTGCAGTAACTGAGAAAGCATACCATACACATGCCTGAACTAAAAGAAAGACTTGAAAAAATACTCCAAACAACTAATGAGCCCCAACTGAATTTTAAAAAATAAAATAAAAAATAAACCAAAGAGGATACAGCACTGAACACTGAATGATAAACCAAAGAGGACACAGTCCTTAATACAGCACTGTGTTAAGGAAACAACACAAGGCTCTCAAGGAATGTGTAATAAGAATGCTAAGTAAGCACTTACAGAACTCAACTGGCACCTGTTAAGGAGATTCATTTTCTTAAACTAACCCCCCCCCCGCCGCCACACCAACACAAATAAATAAAAGTAATGAGAAAATAAAGGTATTTGGAAAGCGTTATGCTGTGGTGTGAAAGTGTTATGAAAGGCAGAAGGAGATGGGGAAATAAAATTAGCCTAAAGTTATTGTCCTTTGTGGGAAGTAAAAGGGAAGTGGAAAGAGAGAAATTCCATGGTCATAACAAAGGGAAAAAAAGCATTTTGGTCGGGATTGTTATATGCATTTGCTACCATAGAACAGTAGTTATGTGCATTTGATTAAAATAGCAGGAAAATGATTGGTGATAATAATTGGGACAAAAAAATAAAATAGAACTTCTATCTTCATAAGATAATTATTCAGATCTCAATTTTAATCCTTTTAGTAGAAAAATCCTTATCAGACAGAAATGTGAATCCTGCTCTGCTTATCTGATAAGTAAAACAGGGCACATTGACAGATATTTGGACAAAGAAAGAGGACTCTGTTCCTTAGACCATAATGAGGTATGAACTGCAAGGATGACCTATCCAGCAGGTGAATACAAATACCTTAATTTCAGCAGGAAAAGCAACAACATCTAAAAATCACTCAGGAAATCACCTTGAAAACAAACAAAAACACAAACTAATATTTTAATATCTGCATGAATATCCTCCCTAGATTTTCTCCACAAATCACTTCATAGGCATCTGGAATGAACATACTTATCACAGGTATGTCACAGCAATGGCTTATAAACCATGGTGAAACAGTCTATTTTCCCCAAGAAATTCCCAAGCAAGAATTGCAGAACAAAGATAAGGGACACAACCGAAATATTCTCATTTCTTTTACTTCACATGCTTTGCTCTGAAAGCATCTGTTTCAAAAGCACAGCTGTTTTTGGCATCCCCACGTCTATCACCTCCCACAGACAAAAGCTAAGATCACTGATTAAAACAGCACCAATATGACATGTGTCATTAGAAAAGAAAATTTGTCTAAGGAGGGCAATTCAGTGATATGTATTCCGATTATGGAGGCGGCCCCACTGCAACCTGGTAAAAAACAGTTACAATACACACCATATAATTGTTACTATTTAAAAAGACTAATATTAAAATTCATGCAAATTCTCCCTTACAAATAGTATGATGGATGGTATTGGTTAGAAGGTAAACCTATTATACTGAAGTTGGAGAAAGCATTAAATTAAATAGTCTATCAAATCTTTTTGGTTAGAGGTTTCACAAAGGAAAATGTATAACCACGTGGTTATGACATGTTTGGAAATACTTTGTTTCATTTTGTTCAAAATAAAATATCTTAAATCAGGGAAACTGGGTGAACATTAATAAATCAGTTATAACAGGTGTCTGTCAGTGAGTTACTCAGAGACACTGCATAATTAAAATGAAAAGCCTCAATAATTTTGACATTCTTAGGACAACAAGAGAAAAGGAAGAATCGAGTGAAGTTTGAGAGGTGTATGGGCAGAGACAAATGACTTAGAATTTACAGGGAAGGGTTTAAGCAAAAAAAAGTTGCCTTAAGATTGTGACATACACAGCGCGTTGCTTTGGGTGCCTGTCTATGTTTTTCCACAGGCTTAGGAACAACTAGGTAAATAAATGGTTTTTGAACTCACACCATTTACCCAGGTCTACCTGTCAACATCACTGCATGGAGGAAATCAGTAATGTCACTCCTAGGATAGCTTTTTTGACTTCTCTTGTGTTGCTAATAATTGTGGCAATTCTGTGCCTAGAATAATCTCTCTACATCTCGCCACTTGCCTATCTCAATAAGGCAGAAGAGAAAGACAACTCAAGTTTCAGCACATTTATCAAGGGGCTTAAAGATTTTCTAGCTCAAACCTCTCAATGAGCAGAGGGGGAAACAAAGACTTTGTCTGAGATATTACGTATTTGCCTAAGGTAACAGGTAGTTGGAGCCAAATTAGAACCTGGGTCTTCTGAATCCCAAACTAGCAGCTTTCCACTGTTGCACATTTATCATCAAGGGATCTTTAAATAGAACTCAATTGAAGTACGACTCTCTATACTTCTGTACACAAATAAAAATTTACTGAAATCCAATAAAAATTGTATAGACCCTTTTTCTTTAAGATGATAGACAATTACAAATCAATCTTAAGTAGTATGCTCATGTGTTTAAAATACGTATAATGAAATAATTTTTACTATTCTAATAAAGATTGTTGTAAGGGTTAAAAAGCCTTCAGAATTATTTTCTTACACAGCATAACGTCTAAGTTCCTCACGTTATTAAAGTTCTTGTAATCTCTGTGTTAAAGAATCATCAAATAAGGAGAAGTGTATTGCCTCTTTTCCTTTTATCTAGGAAAGCTTATGAATATTCATTATTTCTGTCTTAAACGTCTAATAGAAATCATTGGTGAAACCATATAAGTCTGGAATTTTCTCTGTGAGATTTTTAATAACAGATTCCGATTTTCTATTTCATCTTAGTTTTTGTAGGTTCTGGTTTTCAATGAATTTGTACGTCATTTTGATTTTCAAATTCATTGATAAAATATGCTTTTATTATCTTTTTAATGTGTTTAGGATATATAGTATTGTCTTCTTTTTCATCCTTGATATTGGTAATTTTTTTTCCTTGATCAGTCTTGCTATTAATTGTATTAATCTTTGTAAAGAACCAACTTTGTTTTTCCTTTAATCATTTCCAGACCTTCTCTTCATTATTTCCCTGTTTACTTTTTGGGTTCATTATTCTTTTTCTAGTTTCTTGAGATGAAAGCTTGGATAATTGATTTTAGACTGCTGTTATTCCCTTCTCATATAGGAAGTTAAGGCTATAAATGATCCTGTGTACACTGCTTTAGCCAGATCCTTAAACAAGTTTTGATACATTGTATCTTCATTAAAATTTATATCAAATATTTTTAATTACCAGTAAGATGTCTTCTTTGACACACAGGTTACCCAGAGTACATTGTTTAATTTCCAAACAATTCGTATTTTACTATTTACCTTTTGGGGTTTTATTTCTACCTTAATTCTTCATAATCAGATAACATAATCAAAATGATTTAAGTCTTTTGACATTTGATGAGACTTGCTCTATAAACCACTATATGGTTCCTTTGGTAACAATTCATATGCACTTGGAAAAGTATGAGTTCAGCCATGGGTTGGGTGCAGCACTCTATTAACTTAGCGGTATTTGTTAAATATGTTGTTCAGATTTTCAATATCCTTATTGACTTGGGGATGCCTGTTCTATCAGCTAAGGAGAAGATGTGTTCAAGTTGCTTGCTATGATCTTGACTTTGAATTTAAGTTTTTGGTTTTGCAGTTTATTGCTTTAAAGATTTTAAAAGAATGCAGAACAGGTGCATTCAAATTTATGACTGTAAAATCTTCAAAATTATGTAGTATTTCTCTTTATTTGAGTACCCTTCTTGCTTTAGAATCTACTTTCCTGGATATTTAAAAACTCTGTAAGTTTTCTTTTGCTTACTGTTTGCTTCTTGCTTTTTCATGCTTGTACTTTTAATATTTCTGTGTCTGAATATTAAAAGTGGGTCTCATAAGAAGAACACATTTGTGATTATTTTTAATAAACGCTGACAATTTTATTTTAATTACCTCTTTAAAAAATTAATTAATTAATTAATTTATTTATTTATTGGCTGTGTTGGGTCTTTGTTGCTGTTCACGGGCTTTCTCTAGCTGTGTTGAGCAGGGCTACTCTTTGTTGTGGGTTGTGGTGTGCAGGCTTCTCATTTCAGTGGCTTCTCTTGCTGCAGAGCACGGGCTCTAGGCACACAGGCTTCAGTAGTTGTGGCACGTGGGTTGCAGAGTTGTGGCTCACAGGCTCTAGAGCACAGGCTCAGTTGCTCCACGGCACATGGGATCATCCCAGACCAGGGATCGAAGCTGTGTCCCCTGCATTGGCAGGCAGATTCTTAACCACTGCGCCACCAGGGAAGTCCCTTTTAATTATCTTTTAATTGGAAGAATAATGAATTTTATTTATAGTTATTGATCTATACATTTATACCATTTTTTCATTTATGTTTTATTGGACTCACCTGTACATACTCTTCTTCTCTCCTTTAGATTAATACAATAATTTACATTATTTTATTTTTCCTCCAGTAAGTTCACAGTAATAAATTACTTACTAGTCCTTCAGTATTCTAAAATATGTATCCGTAACTAATGACAATCAAAAACAGTACTTCTATCACTTTTACTGCTTGCTGATAATGCTAGAACGTAGGATACTTTAATATGACTTATAATCCTCCTGTGTGTCCACATCATTGTTGGTACTGCATTACTGATTTCAAATCTATACACATTTTTAAGCCAAGATGTTACCATTGTTTTCTACAGTCAATACTAACTATATTTACCCATATAGTTCTCATTCCATTTTTCTTTATTTTTTCCTGCATCTCTGCTTCCTTCTTGAGGAAACCTTTTTACTTTATATTTTATTGCAGGTATACCACTAATACATTCTTTCAGTTTTTATTTGTCTAAAATGTCTAAAATGCCTTTATTCTTACATAGATCATTGTGCCACCTGCAAATAAAGAGAGGTTTATTTCTAAATCAATCAATCAATCTTTATTTTGCTTTCATTTTCACTGCGTTAAAGAATTCTAGGAGGGAAGTTATTTCCCTTCATCACTTATTAACCTGTAATTCTATTATCCTCTGGCTTCTATTGTTCTTGCTAGCAAGTCAGCTGTTACTCTTATTGTTACTACTGTGAAAATAATGTCTTATTTTTCTCTGGTTTTCATCCTAACTCTGGCTATTTTTAAGATTTTCTTATCTTTGTTTCTCAAATGTTTTACTCTGATGTGCCTAAGTTTCATCTTCTTTCTAATTATTCTACTTGTGATTCACAGAGCTTCTGGAATTTGTGGGTTGATACTGTTTCTCATATTTGGAATATTCATAGCCATTATTTCTTTGATTACTGATTCTGCCACAATCTCTCTCTGTTTTTCTTTTGATACTCCAATTATATGCATATTAGACAGTTACATTATATTCTACAATTTTTGTCCTTCCTCAATCTATTTTACATTCTTTTATTTCCTCTCTGTGCTTCAGGTTCTACTGAGCTACTAGTTTATAGTTCCTGTCTTCTGCTATCAAACACATTTACTGAGCAATTAATTAACGTAAGGTAATGTATTGTTTGAGTCTATAATTTCCATTTGATTCTTTTTAAAGATTTCACTTCTGTGTTGAAAGTATTCATTGCCATTCAGTTTCTTTATTTTCTTAAATACATTCATAAAAGCCATTTCAAAATCTTTTCATGCCAATTTCCAGATCACCTATGAATATATTCTATTGACAGTTTTTTTCCCTTGATTTTTTTTTTGGGGGGGGGGGGGTACACCAGGTTCAATCATCTGTTTTTTGTTTTTTGTTTTTTGTTTTTTTTGGGGGGGTACACCAAGTTCAATCATCTGCTTTTATACACATATCCCCGTATTCCCTCCCTTCCTTGACTCCCCCACCTCGAGTCCCCCCCACCCTCCCCGCCCCAGTCCTCTAAGGCACCTTCCATCCTTGAGTTGGACTCCCTTTGTTATACAACAACTTCCCACTGACTATTTTACAGTTGGTAGTATATATATGTCTGTGCTACTCTCTCGCTTCGTCTCAGTTTCCCCTTCACCCCCCGCCCCCTCCCATACCTCGAGTTCTCCAGTCCATTCTCTGTATCTGCATCCTTGTTCTTGTCACTAAGTTCATCAGTACCATTTTTAGATTCCATATATGTGAGTTAGCATACAATATTTGTCTTTCTCTTTCTGACTTACTTCACTCTGTATGACAGACTCTAGATCTATCCACCTCATTACATATAGCTCCATCTCATCCCTTTTTATAGCTGAGTAATATTCCATTGTATATATATGCCACATCTTCTGGATCCATTCATTTGTTGATGGGCATTTAGGTTGCTTCCATGTCCTGGCTATTGTAAATAGTGCTGCAATAAACATTATGGTACAAGTTTCTTTTGGGATTATGGTTTTCTTTGGGTATATGCCCAGGAGTGGGATTACTGGATCATATGGTAGTTCTATTTGTAGTTTTTTAAGGAACCTCCAAATTGTTTTCCATAGTGGCTGTACCAACTTACATTCCCACCAACAGTGCAGGAGAGTTCCCTTTTCTCCACACCCTCTCCAACATTTGTTGTTTCCAGATTTTGTGATGATGGCCATTCTGACTGGTGTGAGGTGATACCTCATTGTGGCTTTGACTTGCATTTCTCTGATGATGAGTGATGTTGAGCATCTTTTCATGTGTTTGTTGGCCATCTGTATGTCTTCTTTGGAGAAATGTCTATTTAGGTCTTCTGCCCATTTGTGGATTGGGTTATTTGCTTTTTTGGTATTAAGTTTCATGAGCTGTTTGTATATTTTGGAGGTTAATCCTTTGTCCGTTGTTTCATAAGCAATTATTTTTTCCCATTCTGAGGGTTGCCTTTTAGTCTTGTTTATGGTTTCTTTTGCTGTGCAAAAGCTTTTAAGTTTCATGAGGTCCCATTTGTTTATTCTTGATTTTATTTCCATGATTCTAGGAGGTGGGTCCAAAAGGATGTTGCTTTGATGGATGTCATAGAGTGTTCTGCCTATATTTTCCTCTAGGAGTTTTATAGTGCCTGGCCTTACATGTAGGTCTTTAATCCATTTGGAGTTTATTTTTGTGTATGGTGTTAGGAAGTGTTCTAATTTCATTCTTTTACATGTTGCTGTCCAGTTTTCCCAGCACCACTTATTGAAGAGGCTGTCTTTTGTCCATTGTATACTCATGCCTCCTTTGTCAAAGATAAGGTGCCCATATGTGTTTGGGCTTACTTCTGAGTTCTCTATTCTATTCCATTGATCTTCCTTTCTATTTTTGTGCCAGTACTATACTGTCTTGATCACTATGGCCTTGTAGTATAGTTTGAAGTCAGGAAGCCTGATTCCACCAACTCCATTTTTCCTTCTCAAGATTGCTTTGGCTATTCGGGGTCTTTTGCGTTTCCATACAAATCGTAAGATTTCTTGCTCTAGTTCTGTGAAAAATGCCATTGGTAATTTGATCGGGATTGCATTGAATCTGTAAATTGCTTTGGGTAGTACAGTCATTTTCACAATGTTGATTCTTCCAATCCAGGAACATGGTATGTCTCTCCATCTGTTTGTGTCGTCTTTCATTTCTTTCATCAATGTCTTAAAGTTTTCTGCATACAGATCTTTTGCCTCCTTAGGCAGGTTTATTCCTATGTATTTTATTCTTTTTGTTGCAATGGTGAATGGGAGAGTTTCCTTAATTTCTCTTTCTGCTCTTCCGTTGTTAGTGTATAGGAATGCAAGAGATTTCTGTGCATTCATTTTGTATCCTGCTACTTTACTAAATTCATCGATTAGTGCTAGCAGTTTTCTGGTAGAGTCCTTAGGGTTTTCTACATATAATATCATGTCATCTGCAAAGAGTGACAATTTTACTTCTTCTTTTCCAATTTGGATTCCTTTGATTTCTTTTTCTTCTCTGATTGCTGTGGCTAAAACTTCCAAAACTATGTTGAATAATAGTGGTGAGAGTGGACACCCTTGTCTTGTTCCTGTGCTTAGAGGGAATTCTTCCAGTTTTTCCCCATTGAGAACGATGTTGGCTTTTGGTTTTTCATATATGGCTTTTATTCCCTTGATTTTTTTGTTAGTAATATTTAATTGAATGTCAGACCTAGAATTTTCAGATTATGTTATCTTCCTCCAGAAAACATTTACCTTTTTGACATATATATGCTAATATGTGTAAAATAGATAACTAATTTTTAAAGTTATAAAAAAAGACACAAACACACAAAAAACAACTTCCTTGAAAATAAATCATTGACACTGCAAAAAAAAAAAACAACAATAAGAAAACAAAAAATGATTTACCCCTTTTTTTTTTTTTGCTTGGCAGAAAGAGTCAGAGTTGATCACCTTTATCCAGCCAAAGACTAATCTGCTTTGAGGCTGAACTGCAGTTTTGTAAGGCTCCATCAACCTCTGGACGTCTACTCCCCCTAGGGTATAGACTCGTATAGCTTCCAGCTGGACATCTAGTATAATTACCAGGTTCATTTTCTCAGCAGTTCAACTCTGGCTTTGTTTCTTCAACTCTGCTTCCCAGAAGTTTTAACTTTGCTTTATCTCTTGCTTCGTTGCTTTTTTTGTTTTGTTTTTGTTTTTTGTTTGTTGTTATTGCTGTTGTTGCTTCCCACTTCATTCACTTTCAGAATTCAGCAAATGTGCTAAAGGAAAAACAGGTTGTGTACTGAGATTCGTCAACTTGAGTCACCATTGTTCTTCACTCCACTCCATGAGTTCACCAAAAGTTCTGTATGTTTCTCCTTCCCTTAATAGCAGCCCTCTGCCTGGACAGAGCCCCCATTCTCTGCTTCCTACCCATGCCCAGAAGTAGCAAATTTCCCCAGGAAAAAAGTAGAGATCAATCATCAGCTCAGGTTTCCATGATTTTCCCATCTCTGAAATTTTAGCCATTCTAGTTCTCATTACTTCAAAACCTCTCTGGTGCACTTAAGCAGAACTCTTTAAATGGTTATCCATATTCTCTAGCTGTTCTCAACAGGAGCACTATTCTACAAGTCACTCCATCCTATTCAGAACTCTTGTTATATTTTAGTTCACTGTAAAATGTTACCAATTCCATCAGTTTCTTCAAAAGTTGTCATGGAAGACAGACAGATAATGCTAGTATCTAAATGAAAAGTCAAAAATTATTGCAAACTTCTGAAAGTTTAAATTTTCCAGATTTATTCATTAAAGTAGCCAATAAAGATAAAGTATATACAGTTAACTATTTCTTTCTGGGGTAAATTCCTAACAAACAGATGACATTTTGGGTGACTATCCAACTTTTTAAGAGATATAGTCTTCTTTATGTAATTGAAGAGTCCCCACCTTGCTAATAACTGAAGACTTAAAGCGAAACCTTCTAAACTGGAAAAATTTACCTTAATCCTAAAACCATAAGATTAAAGCTTTGTTTTCAGCATTTATATTTTATGGGTTTGTTCCAATTTATTGAGGTAATCATGAGGTAACATCACATCAAACACATTGTTTTCAGGAAAATAATCAAGATTCCTTGATCCTTAATGCTCCCTGAATTTATGCAAAGTCCAAAACACATGGTCATCTATACCCTAACTAACAGGAAAAAGAGGAACTACTAAGGAAATTAATACTATAAGATGAGATATATATAGAATGATAATAATCAAGGGCCCTGGGTTCTAGGCCTGGTTCCGTCAATTACTAATTTCATGACCTATGGCAAATCATTTAACTTCTGCTAATGATGAGGTTGTTGTAAGGACCAAATGAGAAGGTGTTTTTTAAAGTATTATACTTTGAAAAATGAGAAAGCTCTATGCAAATGTAAGAATCAGTTTGTATAACTCTAGGAGGTACTTTTATCTCATTTCAGAAAACAAACTATCTTCAGGCACTTGAAAGCCTTGTCAGCTTTCATTTGCATAAAATTATTATTCTAATTACAAATTATTTTCATGTATTCATTAAAGTAGGTTCATCAGGGCATCTATTAGGCAATTCTTTATTAGCTTAATTCAAATTATGTATATGAAAGTAATAAAGCTGTATTTCTCTTTCAATGATAATTTCAGAAAGTCTCCATTAATCCAACTAACTGAAGTAATACTCTAAATTTTATGTTGTCTGAATGTGAGAGAGGAAAGCCTAAAATTGCAAAAATGAGTTCAACGTAAACTCCAACAGTTACTAACACTCTGTTCAGTGATAATATCTAAATATTGTGGATATGTTTTATGTTTTATTCTGCTATTTCCATTTCACCCCTCGAGAAACAGCCTATATTCAAAAATCAGAGTAAGATCAAGCGACATTAGTATACAATACTAAGTAATATGAAGAGACCAGAACTTAAAACTCCCTGGTCTCTGGATCATTTTACATCTTGATAATCCCTAGTTGCCTACCTGAATTATTAACACCATCAGAATCAGGTAAACAAGATATTTATCTCCTTGTATTTAAATATGGCAAATAAAAGAGCATGTCTTCCTATATAGTCTGACACCTCTCATTTCTTTTTCTTCTTCCACCACCCCCTTTCACCAAGCACACTAGCATTCCTTAAGCACTCCGGGTATTTTTACTCTTCTGTGTCTTTGCTGTCCTCTTGGCATGGACTGTTCTTTGGCCATTAAATCCCCCTTCACCTTCAGGCTGAGAATCCATGCCTTCCTTTTATTCCACAAGATGTTCTGCCTTGAAATGGGTGAATTGTTCTCTGACCTGCCTCTTCAACTAAAGAATAAGCCCTCTGAAGGCAAACACAATGCCGTATTTATCTTTTTATTACCTACAGCACCATGGTGCTTGGCATATGCTTAGAAGGCAAGGAGGTGAATGAAAGAACTGATGACTAAATGAATGAATGGATGCTACAGAAGACCAAGTGACTGACACAGTATTTGAAAGTTATTCAGCCTGGTATCTATAAGCTAGCCTATTTTGGCAGGAGAGCAAATTTAAATTATAAAAAATCTATTTAATTTATGTAGAAAACAAACATTTGGCTATCGGAGGTAAGGCAGGGGAGGGATAAATGGGGAGACTGGGATTAATATATACAAACTACTATATATAAAATAGATAACTAATAAGGACCTACTGTATAGCATAGGGAACTCTACTCAAACTCTAAAACAGCCGATACTGGAAAAGAATGGAGATATATATATATATATATATATATATATATATATATGCATAACTGATTCACCTTGCTGTACACTGGAAACTAACACAACATTGTAAATCAACTATACTAACATAAATTTTTTTTAAATCTACTTAATTTATAAATCTATCCTGACACAGAAATAATATTACCCAACATTATCTGGTATGAAAAACTTGGATATTATCATATAAAACTTGATTTAATTGGTCACATAAAACTACCCTGGATATAAAACCTTATAAAGATGTATGTTTCATCAATATTCTGTCATTTTTTCATGTCTCTCCAAGTATTTTTTACTTTTTAAAGTCATTAGTAGTCAGACCCATGGAGGAAAAAAGGGGCCAGTAATAAAATAACAGTGAAATAATTAAACAAATTATTTAAGAGCCATATTATTTTGGCATAGCAAAATTATTAAAAATTGCACTTTTGAGAAAGTGTTTCATCGTGAAGAAATCTTCTCCATAAATATATTACGTGAATAAAACAGAATACAGGTTTATCTGCTATGTGAAAGCAGACCACTCCTACGAAAACTTTCATAAGTGGAAATGCGTAAAACAAATAAGCAATTACCTTCAGATGCATCTTACTAACAGATACACAAAAGAAATACAGATAAAGCACAGGTGCTCACAGAGGGTTCAAAGTTATGATGACTTGATCCTGAGATGCTAAGTGTGGTTTCTGTGGAAGGAGCTCACTGCTCAAGGTGCCTGCTTCTTCTCTAATGACTCAGTGCCACAAACGCTGAATGCTATTTGCACTTTTCACCTTTTTTTTTGCAAAAGTGAGAACCCCCCTTGGGTTTCAGTTCGAAAAAACAGGTAATAACGTAGGTCTTGCATAAAAGCAAAGCTGTGTAAAGTGAACTTTCAAAAAGCAGGGACACCTTTGGTCTTTATTTTTCAGAGAAAACAGCTATATCTATACTTCTTTTCTCATCTATGTAGATAAAAGGCTGGAAGGATATACAACATAATGTTAATAGTAAAGTTATCTTTGGCTGTGAATATAGGTGATTTTTTAAAAATCTACTTCGAAATATTTTTTGAGTTTTCTCTGTGTTCTAGAAGACAGTATTTTGTCATTATAATCAGTTAAAAAAATGAAAAACAAACAAAAAAAACCTACACATTATTTAAGTTTTAACAGGAAAAAAAAAACCTTAAAATTTGTAAGCAAAAGGACAGAATAGGGTATGATTATCTCTGAAGGAGAATCCAGTGTGTCCCTAACTTACTATATGAACCTCAGCAGGCCACTTAATGCTTACAACCTCAACTTCTTTATTTTTAAAAGGAGGTGCTGGAGTAAATGTGTGTTAAAATGCCATGTAGCTATAAAATTCCAGAACTCTAAGCAAAAAGCGAATAGCTTTCAAGAGCCTCGGAAATCAGATCCATTCTTTACAACAGACGACATAAACATGAACCAAGTAAATAAGGAAACCAAACGAGCAACTGCAAGAACCAGAGAACTCCCCCAAAGATCAAATACTCTCATGTTACAATACTGTCACCCAAATTCCTTACACTCACAAAGTGGCCCAAGGTCTCCTGAGTCCATTCCCTCGAAGGCTTATTAATTGTATGCTACGTTGCGGTATTCTCAAGATGCTGAGGCGTCATTTGGGAAGGGAACATAAAAGTTACACTAAACAATAATATGCGATTTATACTCTGGATGTGGCACATACTGTATTGGCTTACTTTTATTTCACAGTTAATCTCCCAGCTCACAAAAGTTTTATCGGATTGGAGGCATGTGCAGTATTCCCTTTATAAAATTTTATAGTCCCTTGCTATTTTCAGGGGTTTGTTTTATAGGCACAATTTGCTGCTTTAATCTCACCCAATTGTCATGTTCTAAATCATGGTGAATAAAAATGTCCTAAAAGGAGAGCTGTGCTGAGGGTAGTACTTAATTACACTTAGCGCCTGATTTAAATGTTATCTGGGCATTGCCAAGTGCCGGGCTCAGAGGAACCCAAGCAGTGCAAATCTGCATAAGCCGACATAAGTCATTTCTGGTGTCTGAATAGCAGAGCCCACTCACACTCGGATCACACTCTGGCGGCATTCTGATGAAGGTGGGTCCTCCCATCCTCCATCAGTATCTGTGCAAATTAAGGCAACTAATGAACTAGCTCCAATAGCTAACGTTCTCAAAATGGCAAAGCACAGGTTTTGTCTGTAAACCCATCATGGAACGAGGCAATATCTGATAACATCTCTTAGAGAAGCGTCCCTAATTCTCATTCAGCCAGGTGCTACTGATGATGAATACTAGTGGGGGAGAGGAGAGACTCAACCGGGGGAAGGCCATTTGTTTCTAGTAGTCAATTACACTTCCACAAAACTCAGAAATGTTTAAAACACGCACAGCCTACTCATTATGCTCTTTCCATAGGCATGTAAAGGAGAAAGATGATCAGAAGAGAAGCGATGGTATTCCAAAGAAGCTACAGTTTTTGCCTGCCCCCTTGACCTGGCCCCTGATAACACAACCCCACTTTCCCTCTAATGAAATACTCCACCCTCACTCGCACTGATTGCTATCCCTAATTTTCTTTGCCTGACCAAATCCCCCAACTAATCTCTGAACCAGTGATTGGTTCGGTAATAGGCTTGCGACCCAAGGCAAACCAGTGTGAAACCTCCCCAAGACTTTTCTGCAGGAAGGATGGCCTCTGGCTACTTGGGTGGCAAAACTGGAAGCATGCAAGTCCAGGAGTGCCTGGGAGTGATGCCAAACAGGGAGACAGATCTTACAAAAAAGTGTGAGTGCTGGGTCTAGCCATGCCTACTACAACATCATCCAAGTTTCACGAGCCAAGCCAATAAATCCTCATTTTGTCTTCAGTGGGACTTCAGCTTCTGTCATTTGCAACAGAATGAGTTTAGACTAAAAGGAGACATTATTACGAATGGAACAATGCATTTTGTTCAGAAAAGCAACACTATTTGCACCCCTTTTTCTTTACTGAACATTTCCTAAGTAGTGTTGTTTTAGGAAAAAGAGAGAAAATATGATCACATGTTGCAAACAGATGTTGTCATCAATGACAAATATTGCTTTCACATACCACAAGGTAAACAGCAGCTAACTCCCTAAGGGCCAGTCCAAGCTCACAAATGGGAAAGCATATGGTAAGCGCTAAGTAAATGGAAACTAGCAGCAGTCATAGCAATATCTGGAACACATAGTTTATTTATACTGAAAAAGGTTTAATTTACAGCTCTATTGATCTACAGCTGTATCAATCTTCTGGTGGAACTTATCTTGCTATTTATAGATAAATATACTAAAGACTACTAGGATATTTTAAAGAGACTGGTGAAGAAGTTGGTCTAAATTATTCTCAAGCATGTACGTGCACTTTTACCACATATGTACACATATGCATGCATAAGTAGGAAAGTATACTGCTTTAAGAGTTTTAAAATTTACATTCATAGTATCATAGTACATTCTTTTGAGACTTCCCTTTTTTGGCCTGAATTTATGTTTTTAAAAATTTGACCATATAGATAGATATCTATATGTATCCAGATACATACATACATTTCAGTCATTTTAAGATTTCTTTAATATTTTATTGTGTGAATAAATCCCAATTTATCACTTTCTCTATAATGGCCTGTTAGGTGGTTTCCACTCATCAATCATTCATTATCACAAAGAGTATTACTATAAATAACCCAATATTATACAGATCTCTTATATAAACTGTGTGAGGGTTTCCCTGAGGCATACAGCCAAAAGTGGATATAGAGATTATGAGATACATACAACTTCAAATTCACTATGTCAAAATAAACTGGTCTTCAAAATAGATAGACCCATTTATATATATTCCCACCAGCAATTTTAATATTAAATTATTCTCAATTAAATATTATTGAGAAAAATAGAATCCTATATTAATAAACAAAAAATAAATTGATGTGAAAATCTCACAATGGTGAAATAAACTAACATTAAAAGTAATATGTCTAGGAGAGATTGGTTCAAGATGGTAGAATAGAAGGACATGCACTGACTCTCTCCTGTGAGAGCACCAGAGTCACAATTAACTGCTGAACAATCATTGACAGGAAGACACTGGAACTCACCAAAAAAAACACCCCACATCCAGAGACAAAGGAGAAGCTGCAATGAGACAATAGGAGGGGCACAATTGAGATAAAATCAAATCCCATACATGCTGGATGGGTGACTCAAACCTGAAGAACAGTTATACCACAGAAGTCCACACACTGAAGTGAGGGTTCTAAGCCCCACGTCAGGCTTCCCAACCTGGGGGTCCAGCAACAGGAGGAGGAATCCCCAGAGAATCAGACTTTGAAGGCCAGAGGGATTTGACTGCAGGACCTCCACAGGACTGGGGGAAACAGAGACTCATTTCTTGGAAGGCACACAAAACTAGTGTGTGCACCAGGACCCAGGGTGAAGGAGCAGTGACCCCATAGGAGACTAAACCAGACCTACCTGTTGGTGTTGGAGGGTCACCTGCAGAGGTGGGGAGCAGCTGTGGCTCACCACGGGGACAGGGATGCTGGGAGCAGGGGTTCTGGGAAGTGTTCATTGGCATGAGCCCTCCCAGAGGCCACCATTAGCCCTGCCAAAGAGCCTGTAAGCGCCAGTGCTGGGTTGCCTCAGGCCAAACAAGCAACAGGATGGGAACTCAGCCCCACACATCAGCAGAGAAGCAGATTAAAATTTTACTGAGATCTGCCCACCAGAGCAACACCCAGCTCTACCTACCACAAGTCCCTCCCATCAGGAAGCATGCATAAGCCTGTTAGAGAGCCTCATCCAGCAGAGGGCAGATAGTGGTAGCAAGAAGAACTATAACCCTGCAGCCTACAAAATGAAAACCACAGCCACAGAAAGATAGGCAAAATGAAAAGGCAGAGGACTTTCTACCAGATGAAGGTACAAGATAAAACCCCAGAAAAACAACCACATGAAGTGGACATAGGCAAATTTCCAGAAAAAGAATTCGGAATAATGATAGTGAAGATGATTCAGGACCTCGGAAAAAGACTGGATGCAAAAAAAGCTTCAAGAAAAGTTTAACAAAGACCTAGAAGAATTAAAAAACAGAGATAAGCAATACAATAACTGAAATGAAAAATACACTAGAAGGAATCAATAGCAGAATAACTGAGGCAGGAGAATGGATAAGTGACCTGAAAGACAAAATGGTGGAAATCACTGCAGTGGAACAGAATAAAGAAAAAAGTATGAAAAAAAATGAAGACAGCCTAAGAGACCTCTGGAACAACGTTAAACGCACCAACATTTGCATTATACGGGTCCCAGAAGAAGAAGAGAGAGAAAGGACCTGAGAAAATATTTTAAGAGATTATAGTCAAAAACTCCCCTAACATGAGAAAGGAAATAGCCACCCAAGTCCAGGAAGCACAGAGAGTCCCAGAAGAAACACACCAAGATACACAGTAGTCAAATTGACAAAAATTAAAGACAAAGAAAAATTATTAAAAGCCACAAGTGAAAAATGACAAATTACATACAAGGGAACTTCCATAAGGTTAATAGCTGATTTCTCAGCAGAAACTCTGCAAGCCAGAAGGGAGTGGCTATACTACCCAAAGCAATCTACAGATTCAATGCAATCCCTATCAAATTACCAATGGCATTTTTTACAGAACTTGAACAAAAAATCCTAAAATTTGTATGGAGATACAAAAGACCCCAAATAGCCAAAGCAATCTTGAGGGGAAAAAAAAACAGAGCCAGAGGAATCAGACTCCCTGACTTCACAGTATACTACAAATATACAGTAATCCAGATAATATGGTACTGGCACAAAAACAGAACTATAGATCAATGGAACAGGATAGAAAACCCAGAGATAAACTATAGTCAACTCATCTATGACAAAGGAGGCAAGGATATACAATGGAGAAAAGACAACCTCTTCAATGAGTGGTGATGGGAAAACTGGACAGCTACATGTAAAAGAATGAATTTAGAACACTCCCTAACACCATACACAAAAATAAACTCAAAATGGATTAAAGACCTAAATGTAAGGCCAGATACTATAAAACTCTTAGAAGAAAACATAGGCAGAACACTCTATGACATACATAACAGCAAGATCTTTTTTTTTGACCCACCTCCTAGAGTAATGAAAATAAAAACAAAAATAAACAAATGGGACCTAATGAAACTTAAAAGCTTTTGCACAGCAAAGGAAACTATAAACAAGACAAAAAGGCAACCCTCGGAATGGGAGAAAATATTTGCAAATGAATCAACAGATAAAGGATTAATCTCCAAAATATACAAACAGCTCATGCAGCTCAATAACAAAAAAATGAACAACCCACTCAAAATGTTGGCAGAAGATCTAAACAGACATTTCTCCAAAAAAGACATAAAGATGGCAAACACATGAAAAGCTGCTCAACATCACTAATTATTAGAGAAATACAAATCAAAACCACAATGATGAATCGCCTCACACAGGTCAGAATGGGCATCATCAGAAAATCTACAAACAGTAAATGCTGGAGAGGGTGTGGAGAAAAGGGAATGCTCTTGCACTGTTGATGGGAATGTAAATTGATACAGCCACTATGGAGAACAGTATGGAGGCTCCTTAAAAAACTAAAATGGAACTACCATATGACACAGCAATCCTACTACTGGGCATATACCCAGAGAACACCATAATTCAAAAAAACACATGCACCCCAATGTTCATTGCAGCACTATTTACAATAGCCAGGTCATGGAAGCAACCTGAATGTCCATCAACAGAGAAATGCGTAAAGAAGATGTGGTACATATATACGATGGAATATTACTCAGCTGTAAAAAGGAACAAAATTGGGACATTTGTCGAGACATGGATGGACCTAGAGACTGTCATACAGAGTGAAGTAAGTCAGAAAGAGAAAAACAAATATCGTATATTAATGCATATATGCGGAATCTAGAAAAATGGTACAAATCAACCAGTTTGCAAGGCATAAATACAGACAAAGATATAGAGAACCAACATATGGACACCAAGTGGGGGAAGCGGGGCAGGGGTGGGAGGTGAGGTGGGATGAATTGGGAGATTGGGATTGCCATATATACATTAATAACAAGAAAAAAATATCAAATTGTACACTTTAAATATAGGCAGTTTATTGTATGTCAATTGTATCTCAACAAAAGTTTTTAAAGGAAAAAAATAAATAAAAGAATAAAAATAAATTGAAGCCAATAAAAAATTAAAAAATAAAAGTAATATGTCTAGCTTGACCCATTTCATCCTGCTCTCATTAATAGCTGGTGTTTGTATATATCTTTATAGTTTTCAAAACACTTTTAATATAATTCTTTTGTAGGTAATGAAGACAAGGAGTCAGAGTGAAGGACAAAAAACATGAACAAAAAATGGATTCTTACATCTAATTTTATAGCCAGGACTAATACTGCCCCACAAAAGCACTGGCCCAGATTCTAACTGGTCTATTCCAGCTGCAGCCCAAGTAGTCCTTCTAAAATCCAGTTGGAACATGACTCTCCCCTGCTTCAAACAACGCAGTAACTACGCACTCAAATCCAAAACCTTTTAACATTTAACAGTCAGCCCACCATGCTTACCAAGCATTGCCTCTGGCCCCGACCCTAATACCCTCGATGCTCCAACATTATTCAACAGCTTTTAATTCTCCCCTTTCTTTTTCTACCCTGGATCTTCAGAAATGCCCAGAAATCTCTCCCCGTCCATTTCCAACTCCCCCACTCTCCCACTTCCTCTCGCCTAATTCCTATTCTTTTATTTTTAACTGTGGTATAGTTGATTTATAATATTATGTTAGTTTCAGGTGTACAGCATAGTGACTCAATATTTTTATAATTTTTACTCCATTATAAGTTATTATAGGATAATGGCTGTAATTCCCTGATCTTACAACACATCATTCTTACTTATCTATTTTGTACATAGTACTTTATCCCTCTTAATCCCATACCCCTAATGTGCTCCTCCCTACTTCCCTCTCCCCATTGGTAACAACCAGTTTATTTTCTATATCTGTGAGTTTGTTTCTGTTTTGCCTTATAAATTTATTTGTATTATTTTTTAGATCTCACAAAGAGTGGTATCATACAATATTTGTCTTTCTCTGACTTATTTCACTATCATAATATTCTCGAAGTCCATCCATGCTGCTGCAAATGGCAGAAACCCATTTCTTTTTTTTTCTTAATTTTATTTATTTACTTATTTTTTTGGGGGGGGTACACCAAGCTCAATCATCTGTTTTTATACACATATCCCCGTATTCCCTCCCTCCCTCGACTCCCCCACCACCCTCCCTCGAGACCCCCCCACCCTCCCCATCCCAGTCCTCTAAGGCATCTTCCATCCTCAAGTTTGACTCCCTTTGTTATACAACAACTTCCCACTGGCTATCTATTTTACAGTTGGTAGTATATATATGTCTGTGCTACTTTCTCGCTTCGTCTCAGCTTCCCCTTCACTCCCCGTCCGCCCCAAACCTCGAGTTCTCCAGTCCATTCTCTGCATCTGCATCCTTGTTCTTGTCACTGAGTTTATCAGTACCATTTTTAGATTCCGTATATGTGAGTTAGCATACAATATTTGTCTTTCTCTTTCTGACTTACTTCACTCTGTATGACAGACTCTAGATCTATCCACCTCATTACATATAGCTCCATCTCATCCCTTTTTATAGCTGAGTAATATTCCATTGTATTTATATGCCACATCTTCTGTATCCATTCATTTGTTGATGGGCATTTAGGTTGCTTCCATGTCCTGGCTATTGTAAATAGTGCTGCAATAAACATTATGGTACAAGTTTCTTTTGGGATTATGGTTTTCTTTGGGTATATGCCCAGAAGTGGGATTACTGGATCATATGGTAGTTCTATTTGTAGTTTTTGAAGAAACCTCCAAATTGTTTTCCATAGTGGCTGTACCAACTTACATTCCCACCAACAGTGCAGGAGAGTTCCCTTTTCTCCACACCCTCTTCAACATTTGTTGTTTCCAGATTTTGTGATGATGGCCATTCTGATCAGTGTGAGGTGATACCTCATTGTGGCTTTGACTTGCATTTCTCTGATGATTAGTGATGTTGAGCATCTTTTCATGTGTTTGTTTGGCCATCTGTATGTCTTCTTTGGAGAAATGTCTATTTAGGTCTTCTGCCCATTTGTGGATTGGGTTATTTGCTTTTTTGGCATTAAGCTGCATGAGCTGATTGTATATTTTGGAGGTTAATCCTTTGTCCGTTGTTTCATAGAGAAACCCATTCCTTTTTATGGCTGAGTAACAGTCCATTGTATATACAGATATACCACATCTTCTTTATCCATTCATCTGTTAATAGACACTCAGATTGCTTCCATATGTTGGCTATTGTAAATAGTGCTGCTATGAACATTGGAGTGCTTGTATCTTTTTGAATTAGTGTTTTCGCTTTTTCCAGATATATACCCAGGAGTAGAATTGCTGGGTCATGTGGTAATTCTATTTCTAGTTTTCTGCGGAAACTCCATACTGTTTTCCACGGAAACTCCATACTGTTTTCCACAGTGGCTGCACAAATTTACGTTCCCATTAACAGTGTAGGAGGGTTCCCTCTTCTCTGTATCTTCACTAACATTTGTTATTTATAGATGGCAGCCTTTTTGATGACAGCCATTCTGACAGGTATGAGGTGATATCTCATTGTGGTTCTGATTTGAATTGCTCTAATAATTAGTGATCTTTTCATGTATCTGTTAGCCATCTGTATGACTTCTTTGAAAAATGTCTATTCAGGTCTTCTGCCCATTTTTTGACTAGGCTGTTTGGTTTTTTGATATTGAGTTGTATGAGCTGTTTATATATTTTTGGATATTAATCCCTTGTCAGTCACGTCATTCACAAATATTTTCTCTCATTCCACAGCTAGATTATGTCCCCCAAAGGTCAATGGAATTAATTTTGTTTTGTTTTGTCAGTGGTTACCTTCACTTTGCAAAAGTTTTGAAGTTTAATTAGGTCCCATTTGTGTATTTTTGCTTTTATTTCTTTTGCCTTAGGGGACTAACCCCAAAAATATTGCTGTGACAATGTCAAAGTGTTCTGCCTATATTCTCTTCTAGGAGTTCTATGGTTTCTGGTATTACATTTAGATCTTTAATCCATTTTGAATTTATTTTTGAATATGGTATGAGGTAATGTTCTAATTTCATTCTTTTACATATAGCTGTTCAGTTTTCCCAGCAACACTTTTTGAAGAGATTGTCTCTTCTCCATTTTTGCCTTCTTTGTCATAGATTAATTGGCCATAAATTTGTGAGTTTATCTCTGGGCTCTCTATTTTCTTCCATTGATCTGTATGTCTGTTTTTGTGCCAGGACCATGCTGTTGTGATTACTCTTATTCTAGGTTGCTTAATTTCATCATCTTCCATTAGTTCTCAATGTAACAAATTCAGAATACTTTCAGTGACTACGCTTTCAGAATCTATTGAAAAAAATACTTTTCGGATCCTAACTTTTAAGAATATAGGAATTCTGTACTAGGGCAAATCAGTCACCAAGAACGTAGATTATCTATGCCCCAAAGGTCACTCGAATTAAGAGTATGACTCTAGTCCTTCACAGCTCAATATGAGTCATTCGTGAATTCATGTAAACTGTCCTTCAACTTATTTATATTTTGAGTCTGTATCACACCAAACTTTAAAAAGTCCTTTAAATTCTGTTGAAATTTCTTTCAGTTGTCCTTTGCCTCTTTAGACTTTAAAAGGATGAAGAGCGGTACTTTAAATTTTCTACCAAGGGCATTCACAATTATGGGGTTTCTTTCCATACACACAAGCACCTACATAGAAGGTTTACATATGCTGTATCATTTACTCTTCATAATGTCTCAGACAAACAGATATTAATTTCCCAATTTCCAGATGACAGAATTGAAGCTGGGAGAAGCAACAAGGTCTCTCCCTCTCCCCCTCTTTCCTTTTCACTCCCTCCCTCTGTCTCTTTCTCTCTACTCATTCTACCTCTGGAACAAATCTTCTGATTTTAGACAATTCTTACTTGCATGGAGCTGGAATCTATCTCCCTATGCATCATTTTTCTAAAACACGAGACTTATGGTCTTATTGTAGCCCTTAAAACATTCAGAGGCAAGACCATCTTCTGTATAGGAGCTCTTGCCACATAAGAGGTCCATACTCATTACTCTGACACACTGCTAAAACTACTACTGATAATGAAGTTGTTTCTGCTTCTTCAAACCACCTTCTCCCTCAATGAGCTTTACAAGTGGTTTTTCAAACTTTTTCTGGCTGCCAAACTCTTTGTAAGATAAAATCTTTTATGAAATCCAAATACATATTAAGGGGGAAAAGCTCTGTGGCTCTCATTGAAATGAATGTAGAGAACCTGGGGTTATTCTCTTAGACCCCCTATCTCTGCAACTACTCAACGCTTCCTCTCTATGGGACTTCCATTTCAAGTGACCCATAAGGAATTTCTGGGCTTCGTGGTATGCAGGTATAAACCACTAACTATATTCTCTCCTAGACTTTCTTTATCTAGGATGATGTGCTGGATTGACCTGAATGATCACTTGGACTGAGGAATACGAAGATTTAGAATAATTAACTGAAAATGCCTTTTAGTTTATAATTTGGTTTATAAAAATACAAACATAGGCAGACTAAGAATCACACCAAAGTGAAACCTCCCTCCATATACTTTTATCTGAGGGTTTGTTGGGCTGTGTGACAGATGGAAATTACCAAAGAACCTGAGATAAGAGGACTCCTAGGACTTCATGACCTATTATTCAGGAAGGTCTCCAACAAAACTGGAGCAAGAAGATATTTATCTTTTGAGAGTTTCTGAAAACTTAAGAAATTAATCGAAAATGATTCTTCATTTTTAGGAAACCTGGTTTCTCTGAGTCTCAGTTTCCTCATCTCTACCAAAATTAATCTAGCTGATGTCCGGGGCCATTTCTATGCCTAACAGTTCATCAGCCAGTGAACTGAAAGTTTTACTTTACCTCTCAAGGAAATGAATATAAAATAAAAGCTAAACTCATTCCATGGTTTTATTTTAAATATACAGACAGGAAGATATGCCAACATAGTGAAGCTTAATACTCAAACTACTACACTGAGCTGAAGAATGACCAAATCAGAAGTGTGATAATCACAGGTGCTTTTAAACAGTCTGTGAGACATTTTTAAAAGTCAAACTGATTATATCACATAGTATTATCTTGCTCAGAGTCATTTGGTGTCTTTTATTCCCTTCAAATGAGAGGTCAAAAGTAAATCTACAAATTCCAAAGTGTCTTGTGAACACAAAAGGTTTGAGAACCATTCCTGTAAATCAATGTTAATGAATAAACCATTCATACTGAACTGCATATTTCTAGAAATCATGTTTTCACCTTTGCACCTAACAGAACTACATTCCACCTCCCATGATTATGGAATGCCACCTCATCTGAGGTGGTACCACTCTCATCAATTCAAATGCCACTGTGCCTCATTTCCCAAAGAGCAGCAAGATAAGTAATTCTCAACAATCATTGCAGAGGCACCAGATGGAATTTCAAAGGATAAATAAGTGCATTTATACTGCAGCAGGGGATTTCAAAATTTCCTTTCAAATAGAGCCAATTAAGATACAGGAACTCTGAGAGGAGTTCCACTACAGAGGAAGAAAAAATGATGCACTATCCATGTCACTATTTTAATTGGCTCCACAAAGAGAGCATTTTCTAACCATTTAAAATCAAATCCTACCAGAATGCATAAAATTTACTCATATACATAGACAACACAATATGACTCTGAATGCCACAGAGCTTCCCAAGAATCTTTTCAAAAAGTGACAGTGTCAAGTTGTTCAGGGGAAAGAAACTGAGTGTCGTGAATGAGCTAATCTTCCATGCTGTGATCAGATAGAGAAAGAGGGAATCCAGAAGTTGTCTACATTGTTACTGTACAGATTTTTTAAATGGGATATAATGACCCAAATCTACTAAGAGATTTTCTGTGTTTACATTTGTGTCTTAATTCCTGCAAGTCTAAAAGCAGAATTTTTTCCAGTAAATTAATATGTATCCTTTAGGAATCCTTAGAAATTGCCCAAAAGAATATGAATAGCCAATTCACAAAAGGGAAAACCTGAGTGTCCACTAAGTATGAGAAAATACTCAGATTTATCTTTAATCAGAAGAATTCAAATAGATATCATGACATGATATTCTTCTTTATCCACCATAAAGGCAAATATTTTTAAAAATCACATCATACCAAGCATTGGCAAGGATGTGAGAGGACAAGCACTGATGATGCGAATGTAAAATTGGAACAGCTATTCCAAAACGTGGCTGTTTTTATATAAATTAGGTAAGAATATGCATTATAGCCTAGAAGTCTCACATTTGATTTCTGCCCCATAGAATCTCTCACATCAGTTCCTAACAGGCTTATAAGGGGACATGTACAAGGATATTCAACAGGACAGGGTTTCTGTGACAATGGTGATTTAGAGACAACCTAGACGTCTATAAGTAAGAAAATGGATAATTTAAAATATGAGATATGTATTACAGAGTACAATTCAGAAACAGCACATTCGGTTTATAACAATAACATGGACAGATCTCAAAAACAGTGCTGATCAAAAGAAAAAAAAACAAGGTAAACAATAGCACATTGTTTTATGTAAATTAAAACTCCATACCCTCCAAATTAGTAACATATATTTTATAAGAATTCTGTAGATGTGAGGACACATAGTATGCATTTTAGAGAGTGTGTCTTTGGCAAGAGTGGAATGAGCCTGGGGTTTGGAAGTTAAAAGGAAGTGATGAACTAAAACAAGAGGCAGGAATTTCTGGGACAAATAACAGAAATGTGCTATGTGCTAAGGTGTGTGATAAGCCCATAATTCTGCAACCAAGATTCAAAAAAGGAAAAAAAATAACAATTCATCTTATCCCACTAAGGACTGTTTCACTTAAATATAATCCTACCTTCTTATAAAATATCATACTCAACAATAAAAGTAAATATTAAATAAGAGAGTAAAGCAAAAGATCAAATCTTTATTGAGTAACTTTTAGCTAAGCATAAGTCACCACTAGGAAGGCACCAAGAAACTAGACATCCAGCCAACTGTCGGGTACTCAAACACCAGACTAAAATATGGAACCACGGCTCAAGTTTTGCTACTTTGCTACTTGGGTTTTATCAGGCAGGAATAAAGTCTTAGAAACATATATGGAGGTTATAAAATTATGAGAGTATACATACATGCCTGAGGAGATCAGGCAAGCTTATTCTAGCAAAGCTTGCAGTACAACTTTTCTAAAACATTTCAATTCATTTTAAGAGCTCTTCTTTTGTAACTGCCTTCAAAGTCTCTGGCACTTTATTTTTTAAAATTCTGAATAGTAGTAAAACTTATATTTGAAAGATGTGCTTCACTTTTAAATGATTATTACTAAAGTCATAAATTAACTTCTATTAGTGTAACTCTAAAGAATAATAGAGTTTCTAGAGTATGTTCACAAACTCTAGTTCTTTTGGCAATGTGTTTCAGAATCATTTGAGTAAAAAAAAATCAGCTAGGGATACATGTTAGAGACTTTGTCATAAATAGTGAAAGTGATTTTATTAATATTCCATAAAATGAATGTATTGGCAAAACCAAAACGGTTTCAAGTGCATTTTAAACAATGGTTGCAATAGCCTAAAAATAAATATATAGCCTTATAACCTCTTAAGGTAACAAGATTAGACACTTAGACTCTGGCCTTTTTTTGTTAAAAATATACTTCATTATGTTTTAAGCACTATGAGTGTCCACACAACTGCTGTCCATAATAGCACTGCTATGTAGAGCAAAAAATAGCAACATCAGAAGGCATGGGTTTTATTTTCTTTTCTTCCAATTACAGTCAGTTCTTCTCTAACACTTGTTTTGAAAAGGCAGATGTGTTGTGATGCACTGATGTATTAGGGAACAATGGGAGTATGTCACAAATTTGGTGTTTGTATATGCACGATTTTTTCCATCAAAAACACTATACTAGGTGGGCAGAGAATCTTCATCCAGGGGAACCTAGCCATGCAGGAATGTACAAAACAGACATACCTCAAACATCTACCAGGAACCAGTTCATGGTGTGTGCTATCCAACAATGCCGTGTTTTGTTATTCTTACACTTAAGTGCTTGGTTACATGAAAAAACACTCTTTCAACATCCTATTTATATTCAAGTATTCATATTCAAAAATGCCAAGAAGTACATGCAAAAGGAAAGTTTTAAGTCTTGAGGAAAAGCATGAAATAAGCATTTTGAAAGAAACAAGAAATCATGTTGTAGAGAGGGATCCAAGCTGGTAGTGTAGGAAAACTTTGAACTCACCTACTCCCACGAACACATCAAGTCTACACCTAAATATAGAGCAATTCTTCTTGAAACCTGAAGGCTGACTGAACAGCTTCTGCACACAGAAGGACCACATAGAAATGGATAGGAAAGACAAAGCCACAGAATCCAAAGGAACTCCATCCCCTCATGGGGTGACCTGCGATAGGGAAGGATAACACTGATGGCACCAAGTGCAGACTCCCTGGCCTTGAGACACTGGCCTTGAGACATGGAAACTCCCTGGTAGTTTAAAGGGCACATGGACTACATGGGAAGGCAATTTATATACTAACTTTGAGTATCTGCCAAGTAGGCAAGAAACTGCTGGAAGTCTCTCTGGGATCAGAGACAGCAGCAAAAATGTAGTACTTTTAGAATGCACTCAAAATTAAGCAACAATCAACTTGAGGTAGAATGCTACATACATAGATTGTTATACATGAACCTCATGGTAACCAAAAACCTATAGAGATACACAAAGAGTAAGAGAGTGGAATATAACCATAATGTTAAAGAAAGTCACCAAATCACAAGGGAAGAGAACAAGAGAAGAACAGAGAAGAACTACAAAAACAAACAGAAAAAAAAAATTTAATGGCAACAAGTACATAACTATCAATAATTACTTTACATGTATAGGGACTAAATGCTCCAATCAAAGCACACAAGGTGACTGAATGGATAAAAAACAAGCAAGCAAACAAACAAGACCCATATATATGCTGCCCACAAGAAAGTCACTTCAGATCTAAAGACATATACAGAATGAAAGTGAAAAGATGGAAAAATATATTCCATGCAAATAAAAATAAAAAGAAAGCTGGGATAGTGATAATTATATCAAGCAAAATAGATGTTAAAACAAAGACCGTATGTGTATAAATACAGCTGATTGACTTTGGTGCACCTCAGAAACTTGTACAAGAGTGTAAAACAATTATATTCCAATCAAGAGCTTTGGAGAAAAAAAAAAAAGACTGTAACATGAGACAAAAAAGGGTATTTGATAATGATAAAGGGATCAAACCAACAATATAATAACACTTGAAAATATCTGTGCACCCAACATAAGAGAAACTAAATACATAAAGCAAATTAACAGAAATAAAGGGAGAAATAGATAGCAATATAATAACAGTAAAGGACTTTAATACCTGACTTACATCAATAAATATATCATCCAGAAAGAAAATCAGTAAGGAAACACCAGCCTTAAAGGACACATTAATTCAGAGGAACTTAATAGATATATACAGAATATTGCAACCAAAATCACCAGAATAGACATTCTTTTCAAGTGCACACGGAACATTCTCCAGGAAAGATCACGTTACACCACAAAACAAGATGCATAAATTTAAGAAGGCCGGAAATCATATCAACCATCTTTTCCTACCACAACAGTATGAAACTAGAAATCGATTACAAGAAGAAACTGAAAGAAAACCACAAATACATGGAGACTAAACATAATGCTACTAAACAATCAATGGGTCAATAAAGAAATCAATGGGGATATAAAAAATACTTTAATACAGATGAAAATGGAAACAAAATTTTCCAAAATATATGGTATAGAGCAAAAGCAGCTTTAAGAGGGAAGTTCACAATGATACAGCCCTAACTCAAGAAACAAAAACTGCAAATAAAAAAATCTAAATTTTCATTGAAAGAAAATAGAAAAAAGAAGAACAAGCAAGCCCAAAGTTAGTAGAAGGAAGGAAATAATAAAAAATCAGAGAGGAAATAAAGGATACAGAGATTAAAAATAAAAAATAGAAAAGATCAACAGAACTAAGAACTGGTTTTTTGAAAAGCAAACAAAATCCACAAATCTTTAGCCAAACTTATCAAGCAAAAAAGAGAGAGAACCAAAATAAAATCAGAAATGAAAGAGAAGTTTACAAACAACACCACAGAAATACAAAGAATCATAAAAGAATACTATGAACAATTATATGCTAACAAATTAGGCAACCTAGAAGAAATGGATAAATTCCTAGAAACATATAATCTTCCAAGACTGAATCATGAAGAAACAGAAACCTGAATGGACAGATGGCTTCACAGTTGAATTCTAAGAAATATTTAAAGAAGAGTTAATACCTATCCTTCTCAGATTCTTCCAAAAAATGAAAGAGGAAGAAACATTTACTAGGCCAACACCACCCTGATACCAAAACCAGAAACATCACAAAAACAGAAATTTACAGGCCAATATCCCTGATGGACATAGATTCAAAAATTATCAAAAAAATATTAGCAAACTGATTTTAACAATACATTAAAAGGATTATACACTATGATCCAGTGGGATTCATTCCAGGGATGCAAGGATGGTTTCACACCCACAAATCAACAACATAATAACAATCAACCATATTAACAAAATGAAAGATAAAAAACATATAACCATCTCAATATATGCAGAAAAAGCATTTGACAAAACTCAACATCTATTTATAATAAAAACTTTCAACAAAGTGGGTATACAGGGAACATACCTAAACATAATAAAGATAGTATATGACAACCCACAGATAACATCATCCTCAACTTTCCAGTTTTTTTCTAAGATCATGAACAAGACAAGGATGCCCACTCTTGCCATTTTATTCAACATAGTATTGGAAGTTCTAGCCGCAGAAATTAGACAAGAAAAAGAAAAGGCATCCAAATTGAAAAGAAACAAAACTGTCACTATTTGGAGATGACATTATATTATACATAGTAAACCCTAAAGACTCCCCCAAAAAACTATTAGAATAAATAAATTCAGTAAAGTTGCATGATACAAAATTAATATACAGAAATATGTTGCATTTCTATACATTAATAACAAACTATAATGGAAAAAAATGAAGAAAACAATTCCACTTACAACTGTATCAAAAAGAATAAAATACCTAGGAAAAAATTTAACCAGGAAAAGACCTGTATTTTGAAAACTATAAGACACTAAGAAAATAAACTGAAGACAACACAAATAAATGGGAAGATATACCATGCACATGGATTGGAAGAATCAACATTATTAAAATGTCCATACTACCCAAAGAAATCTACAGATTGAATGCAATCCTTATCAAAACCAATGGCATTTCTCACAGGCTAGAACAAATAATCCTAAAATTCCTATGAAACCACAAAAGACTCTTAATAGCCAAAACAAAACAGAAAAACAAAGCTAGAGGTATCATAATCCCGGACTTGAAACTATACTACAAGGCTACAATAATCAAAATAGTATGGTACTGGCATAAAACAGACACACTGATCAATGGAATAGAACAGAGAGCCCAGAAATAAACCCATGTTCATATGGTCAACATACAACATAGGAAGCAAGAATGTGCAGTGGGAAAAAGACAGCCTATTTAACAATGGTACTGGCAAACAGGACAGCTACTCGCAAAAGAATAAAACTGGACCCCTTTCTTACACTATCTATAAAAATAAACTCAAAATGGATTAAAGACGTAAATGTAACACATAAAAACATAAAGCTCCTAGAGGAAAACATAGGTAGGAATCTCTTTGACACTGGCCTTAGCTATATTTTCTTGGATTTGCTTCCTCAGGCAAGGGAAACAAAAGTAAAAATAAATAAATGGGGCTATATCAAACTAAAAAGACTTCGCACGTGAAGGAAACCACCAACAAAACAAAGGCAACCTACTGAATAGGAGAAGATATTTGCGAATATTATATCCAATAAGGGGTTGATGCCCAAAATATATCAAATAGTCATACAATTCAATATCAAAAAAACAATCAACCCTGTTAAAAAAATGGGCAGAGGACCTGAACAGACATTTTTTCAAAGAAGATATACAGATGGCCAAGAGGCACATAAAAGATGTTCACTATCACAAATTATCAGGGATATTAAAATCAAAATTACAATGAGGTATCACTGCATACCTGTAAGGATGGCTATTATCACAAAGACAAGAAACAACAAGTCTTGGTGAGGATATAGAGAAAAGGAAACCCTTGTGCACTGTTGCTGAGAATGTAAATTCGTGTAGTCACTAGGGAATATAGTATGGAGCGTCCCCAAAAAACTAAAAATAGAACCACCGTATGCTCTAGCAATTCCACTTCTGGGTGTTTATTAGAAGAAAACAGAAACACTAAGTTGAAAAGATATATGCAGCATTACTCACAACAGCCAAGAAATGGAAGCAACCTAAATATCCACCAACAGATGAATGGAAAGAGAAGATGTCACGTGTGTATAAAATGGAATATGACTCAGCCATAAAAAAGAATGAAATCTTGCCAAGTGTGCTAACAATGGATGGATCTGGAGCATATTGTGCTAAGTGAAATAAGTCAGAGAAAAACAAATCCCATAGGATTTCACTTATGTGGAATCTAAAATTCAAAACAAAAAAACAAAGCAAAACAAAACAGAAACACACTCATAAATAGAAAGGACACACTGGTGGTTGCCAGAAGGGAGGGGAGTGGGGAGATGGACAAAATAAGTGAAGGTTTTTAAGAGGCAGAAACTTAGAGCTATAAAATAAATAAGTCATGGAGCCTGTAATGCACAGAATCTGGAATACAGTCAATAATATTTTAACAATTTTGTACGGTGACAGACAGTAACTAGACTTATTCAGTACATCATTTCTCAATGTGTAATAATAAATCACTGGGCTGTATTCCTGAAACTAATACGATATTGTACGTTAATTATAATTCAATAATTTTAAAATGAGAGAACATGTTGCTCTCCTGAGCCACAGGCATAAAGAAATCAACATTGCAGACCATCAGAGACAATGTAAGAAAATTAAAGAAATATCTACATCGGAAACAACTTTAAGTACTATGAATTCAAAAACAAAAGAAAACAAAACAAAAAACCAGTCTAAAGAAACAGAAGAAACAAAAAGATTATTGTGCAAACAGCAAAAAAGAAAAATCACAAATATTTCTCATGATCAAACAGAAGTCATCATCTACATAAGAAGAACTTAAGCAGAAACTGCCAAATCCTACATGAGAGGCTCCTGTTAGTCCTAGTAGCGGTAGGTTTGGTGATTTCAAACACTACTAACAATTTCCAAAAGTTTAAGCTGTTGGGTAAAGCCACCAATGCAAATGACAAAGTTATAAAAGAATTTCTAGCAGTGCTACCAAAAGTAATTGAAGAAGATTATATGTGGATCACATTTTCAACTTTGATGAAATAAGTATCAATTATAAATGCATGTTTTGAAGGATCTATTTTCAAAGGCAAAAAAAAACAAAACATGTTCCAGAATTCAAGACTGTGAAAGATAGCAAATTTTATAACCTTCCTTCTATCATTTCACAGTAACTTACATATAGAAACAAATAGGGTCAAACTGAGTCCTCCTAAGGAACTGTCTCCTGTAGCTATTAGGAAAGAATTCTCTTCGTTTCTCCTGGGTCTCTAATAGTAAGAAAAATAAAAGCACCTCACTGCCTTGTAGCCATCTTTGTAACTGGGAAGGACAGTCTATGAAGAATAAATCCAACACAGAATTCTAATAACATCATATAAACTTCTGGATTTAGCCTAGAAGCTAGTTTACATGCACAGATTTTCTTTAGCAATGTGAGCCAATACATACCCAAACATTTTAGCTATTTTAAATAGAGGTTCCATTACTAGAAACCACAAGTGCCCTGATTAATATACCCTAGTCAAAGAAGCTTTTTGTGTTGCCCCAGATTCAATGGTCCCCTATTGTCTGTTCCTACAAAACATTCTACAGCTCTTTTGGAGCAGTCATGGCACCGGTAATGCTTTGTTTCCCACAGCACCATAAGCTCCATGAAGGAACAGACTATTCTGTCTGTTTACCACTGTTTCTCAAGGATTAGCCCAGACTTCGCACCTCATGGAGGCTCACTTAATGTCTGCATAATGAATGAAGATTGAATGAGTGAATACAGGAGCACACTTGGCCATTCTGAGCCTGTTTGCTCATCTCTAAAACAGAAAAGCAGGTGATAGTTGCCTGCCTTTTTTTATGGGGATCTAATGAGATAATGTACATGAAAGTGCCGTGCTAACTATAAAGCAATAATTATTATTCATTCAGCACATACTTTACTGCAGTAGTAAAGAGGAGCATAATGGAGTTGATAAAAGCATGGGTGCAGGAGTGAGAGTGGGTTTGAAAATCACCACTGTATCTTACTACCTGTCTAACTTGGGACAAGTTATATATCCTCTCTGAACCTCTGTCTTGGATTCTGTGAGCATTAAAGAAAGTTAATATGTGAAGAGCAGCTAATTATATTTTAGCTATGTTACGTGCACTATCAGATACACTGATACATCAGAAAAGAGCTCTGTCCCCAAGAAGCTTACAGTCTAGTAAAAAGATAAATCATAACATATAAACAGCTTGAACAAAGACAAAGCTGGTGCCCTAAAGGAGCTATAAAGTGATATAAGGCATCACAGGAGATCATAGGAGATCACTCTAGTTCTTAAAAACATTTTCTTTCTCTGAAGTTACTAAGGTATCTTTCTGCTAAGTATTATTCTCATTGTCAAGCAAGGCTTAAGACACAATGATATTCAATTGTGATCACTAAATTTCTTGTTTGCATTGTTCTATATGGCAAATTCAAAAGCATGTAGATGCAATTAGAAAAAAATGTATATAAACCTTCAACCACAAAAATGCTCATGGCATCAATCTGGTCAAGAAGTTACCAGGAGAACTGCCACCATCAAAGGGTCCACAGCTGGGAGGAGACTTACAGGCTATAAAAGCCTCCAAAAATGCCCTTGACCTAATCTCTGGAACCTGTGAATCAAGTTAAGGGTGATTTTCCTGGGTTATCTAGGTGGGCCTCATGTAATCACAAGTAAGAAGCACACAGGAGTCAACAGAGAAGGCCCTGTGCTAATGGAAGCAGAGATTAGACTGGTGTGTCTTGAATGAAGAAAGGGCCACAAGCCAGCTAATACAGGGGGCCACTAGAAGCTGAAGAAGGCAAGTGAACAAAGTCTCCCTTGGGGGCGTCCAGAAGGAACAGCAGGTATCCTGCTGATACCTTTGACTTTAGCCCAATGAAACTGAATTCTGACTTCTGACTTCTAGAAGCCTAAGAGTAAATCTGTGCTGTTTCATCCACTAAGTTTGTAGTGATTCTTAAGAAACGCCACAAGAAACTACAAGAGACAGAAGAAAAATGACCCCTGTTCTTCAGTTTCTGCTCTAATTTCCAATGGGAAAGAAAGTTATAAAGCAGCCCAGGCAACCTCCAATTGAGAGTTCACTGACTGGGTAGAAACTGCCTTAAAATTGTGAAAAGAACTTTCTACCACAACCATCCTAATAAAAGCTAAAAGTCTAACTATCCAAAAGCACAAAATATCTTGAAGTGATCCAGGATTTTGTGGAACATTAAAACCCATCTCAAAGTTAAAATCTTAGAGTTTGAAAAAAAGTTCCTTATTGTCACCATTGTTACATGTTAACTTTGTGGGGAAAATTCATTCCAAACATAAGTTGAGAACTTGAAAGATATGGCATAATTGTAAAGGCGTTAGTTCAATTTTTACCAAGCATTCTAGAACTCAAACATCCAAATGCATATTATAATTCTTAAAGTAGACCCTGGAGCAAGAAGGCAAGTGTACATTCATCCTAACAATACTTTTGTACCACCATCACTGGCCATCCACGTCCCATGCTCTGGCTCACATGATTGCCTTTCCTGCTGCCTGCCTTTGCACATGCTAGTCCCTGGCTTGCAGAATCCCTCTTCTAACCACCAACTCAAAGACCTAGAAAAAGTGATTAGTTCTTAAATATTCAAGACCAAATCCAAATGTTGCAACCTTAGGTAAGTTTCCTTTGACTAACCCCTAGACAAGGTCCCTGCTTTTCTGTACCCCTTGCCATTTTGGAACAGAGTTTCATTAGCAGTTATCCCATTGTTATAATTATCTGTTTACACATCTATTTCCCCAACTAGCTGGAGGTCTCTCTTGGGCAATGACTATGCCCTACTCATCTCTGAATCCTGAATGCTTAGTACCATGCCTGGAACATAACAGACATTAAAAATGTTTGTTAAAGAAATCAATGCATCAATGCAGCCACTTCAGAAAACCAGTGTTGATAACTTACTATTTTGGTTATCCTGAAGACCTAACTCCCAACAAACATTTGTTTCTAAAAATCCAATATACACTTGAAGAGTTACTACAAAAGAGGACCTACAAAACAATATGTAAATAAAGCATGGATTCTGGACTTATTATCATTACTAAACAGCTAGTCTTTATAGTATGCAATAGCCAACACTTACCATTTTGTCCACCAGCTCCCCTTTGTTCTCCTGGAAGTAGCAAACGGCCCCCCACCCCAGCTTCTGGGGCCATGAATCGCTTCCCCCTCCCTATTTATTGGTCTAAACAAACAGTATCTGAGTCCAAATCTATCTCCCATGGCTTACCTATGCACACCAATATATTCCCCATTTTGAATTTGGTTTCTGTCACTTGTAACAAAAAGATTCCGACAAATGCATGCTGTTAACTAAAAAGTAAACAGGAGTAAGTGTCTCAATTATTTCTTCAAAAAAACAAATAAAGAGCTTTTCCCAGCTGTTTTCTAAGAGCATGATGTAAATATTTACCCGGCATTCTGCTTATTAACATTGTGCTGCATTAGAAGAATGCAGAGAAACACCTCCATGAAGTAAGAGCAGCAATGCGGCAGAGCACCACAGGGATGCAGGAAATCTGAGCGTTAACTAACTGGACACCTTTGGACATGGGACTTTAAATCTCTGGGAATCAAAATTGCCATCCACAAGGAAGGGAGGGAATACGGGGATATGTGTATAAAAACAGATGATTGAACTTGGTGTACCCCCAAAAAAATAAAAAAAAAATAAAAAAAATTGCCATCTATCTTCTAAGCCACTGAAAAAAACATATTTTGTGGTTCAGAATACAGCAGCACCTCCATGATTTTTGATATCAAAAATTCAAACTTCTTTTGGTAAAGAAAAAAAGAACTTCTTGGGACTTCCCTGGTGGTCCAGGGGTTAAGAATTTGACTTCCAATGCAGCGGACACAGGTTCAATCCCTGGTAGGGGAACTAAGATCCCACATGCCGCGGGGCAACTAAGCTTGCGAGCTCTGGAGCCCACACACCACAACCAGAGAGAAGCCAGCACACTGCAATGAAGAGTCCACATGCCACAACTGAGACCCGATGCAGTCAAATAAATAAATAAATATTAAAAAATAATAATAACTTCTCAACGGGATTTAAATAAAAGTTCAAATATCAAAAATATTGAAGTTTTTAAAGCAAAACCAGAGCCATTATTCAGTATGTGATTAATGAACCAAAAATAGATTACCAGGAAAGTTACCTTTTTATGAACTTATCTAGCTTGCTGGATAAAACTGCAAAAGAGGACGAAATCCATCCCCTGCTGAAGTGTGGCTAATTCTAGAATCAATCACCGCCGCAGCATTCAATAATGCAACAAGTACTCACTCAGCAACAGTTACATGCAGGGCATTGTGACCAGTTTTGAGGGCAATGCAGGAAAGGATGAACTAGATCTATAATCTCACCTCCCTGTTTAAAAGCCTCCAACAGCATGCCATTGCACTTGGACTAAAATCCAAATTAATTCACGACTTTAAAGGCCTGACTTTGAAGACTCCTACTTTCCCAGCATCACTTTCTGCCACTCTCTCTGTCAATCCCCTTCTTCCAGCCAAAGTCCTTTTCCAGATCCTTATACAGCCGAGCATTTTCTAGCTTCAAGAGGTATGAATATACTTCTGCTTGATACTCCTTCTGCCTGGAATATTGTCCCCCCAACTCAGGCCATGGCTAGATGGCTCCTTCCTGTTCTTCAGGCCGATCTTAAAATAAATGCAACCTCCTCAGCTAGACGTTCCCTAATCTTACCCTTCTTTCTTCCTGCCACCCCACCATCGTCACCATAATTTTCTTTCTCAGTCCCACATTAGTTCTCTTCCCGGTGCTTTTCCCATGTTGCAATTATTTTGCTTGTCTCCTTGGGCTATGCCTGGGTCTCCGGAGGGGGCAGGGATGTGGTGGACTGTTTTGTTCTGTGCTGTATCTTCAGTACCTAGCATAACATCTAGTACACCGAAGTCATGCTGTGAAGATTCAATGGATGAATAAATGGAAAAAAGAGATTCATGTAACTACAATAGCTATAACACAAAGCAGTATACACTAAGTGTTTACATAGTAGGAAAAAAAGAGACACAAGGGTTACAAAAATGTCAAAGAGAAAAAGTGTAAAGCATGGTCTAAGGAATGAAAGAAACTTTCCGTCAAGTATATGAAAGGACATAACTGGTGAGACCACATCATGCAGGGTCTTGAGGGCAAAACGAGGGAATCTGTATTTATCCCATGAGCACTGGGGACTTATAAACTTTCTAATCAAGAGAGCACAACTATTATATCTGGATTTTAGAAGGATAATTCTGCTGCCGGTACAAAGGTACAATGGATGGAGACTGGGAAGAGGGCCATGCCAATAGGCTAGGCCAATGCATTACCAAAGAGTAAAAGAGTCAAAGGAAATATTGAGAATGTATGAAAGATATTCTGCAATTAGTTGGATGTGGAAGGCAAAAGAATAAGGAAAAGAAGATTCTTCTTACATCAAGGGTGAAAACTGCAGAAAGGGGGAAGAGGGAAGGTTTGGGATTGGAGGAGTATGATGATGGGTTCAACCCTGGCCACCGTACAAAACAAAACAGAAAAACCAGACTCCATGAGCTTGTTACCTGCAGCCATCTTCTCCTTCTGCTATGCAAGTCTCCCTTCAATAATTGAAAATGCCTTTAGTTTTTTGGCTGTTGATAAAAATAATTTAAAATGCATGAAATACAGATGTGCTTAAAAGAGGAAGTGAAATCCCCTTCCAGGCACTTCACATACTCCATCCTCCACAATAGCCTCTGTTCAGTTTGGAATACATCCCAGCAGAATTTTTATGCATATATTACCTCACATTACAAAAAAAATAACATAATATTATACATGCAGTTCTATAAGCTTCTTTTTACGTACATAGCATTAACACTTTGTTACTTTATATATCATTAACACTCTTCCTGATTAGTACACATGGATCCTATTCATCTTGTAAAGGACAGCTTGGTATTAAAGTGTGGCATGTTCTAGGGACTTCTAGGTGGTGCAGTGGTTAAGAATCCTCCTGCCAATGCAGGGGACATGGGTTTGATCCCTGCCCCAGGAAGATACCACATGCTGCAGAGCAACTAAGCCCGTGTGCCACAGCTACTTAGCCTGTGCTCTAAAGCCTGTAAGCCACAACTATTGAGCCCATGTGCCACAACTACTGAAGCCCATGCACCTAGAGCCTGTGCTCCGCAACAAGAGAGGCCACCGCAATGAGGGGCCCTGCACACCACAACAATGAGCAGCCCCTGCTTGCCGCAACTAGAGGGAGCAGCAACGAAGATCCAACACAGCGAATAAATAAATAAATAAATAAATAAATAAATAAATAAATAAATAAATTTAAAAAAAAAATAAAGCATGGCATGTTCTATAATGAATTTAATCAATCCACTATTGGTGGATATTTAGGATATTTTCAATTGTCATTATAAGCAGTATCTCAATGAATACCCTTGAATACATATCTTGGTGCAGCTATTTGGTTATTTCTGCAAGCACATGGCAGAAGTATTAAATGGGTCAATTTTTCCAGAAAGCACTATAGAAGGATCAGCAGGGCTGAGAGGGGCATCAGGAAAGGCCCTCTGGCTCAGCAACTCAAAGCTCTCTCTATATGAGGACAACAAGCAAATGGAGAGGAATTCTCAGGGTGGTTCGCTTCAAGGTCAAATAGGTCTTTCTGCACCAAAGATACAGCATTCACCCCCACCCTGGCCCTTCAGGAGATAATTTTCCGTCAAATAAGGGCAGAACTCAAAAGGAGGGGTTCTCATAGTTTGGGGGGTGGGGGTGGGGTTTGGTTTTCTAATTTAGGTCCAACACCATGACTAACACAGCCTGACACTCCTGAACACTCTCAGTTACCTACTCCCGGATGTTCTCACGGCATTTGGTTCACACCTCAATGTAGTACGTTTTCCATCGGAGCGTGACAACTGATTACTTACCCACTTTCCAGTCTAGATTCTGAGCTCCCTGAGCACAGGGAACTCCTCTCATCCATGATTGTATTTCAGGACCTAAGCCGAACAGACCCTCTGTAAGCATTCATTTAACGAATGAATACACTGACAAGTGTGTAAACAAGTGAAGGCTCGAGAGGCCGTACAACAAAACTATTTCCAGTATTACTAGAAAGGTTTTTGAGAAATAGAACTGTTGTTGTTGTTGTTGTTTTATAATATCCTGACACCATCAAATTCTCACTGAATCTCATAAAATTCAAGGAACTGGAGATCTACACAAAGAGGCAATTGATATGCCTTCCACAGGCTCCCATAGGGAGGGTCCTGAGCCACCCTGGTGAAAATCAACACAGATGAGGTCCTGCAGCAAGTGCATCCAGGAGGCCACGCCCTCCTTCCACGGCACTGTTGATGGTTAATACTGAAGCATCTGCTACGTCATACACACACGTGATCAAACATATTAGGATTCACATGTGCACAGGCCACACATGACTTGTGGGAACAAGGTCAGGAGAGTGAAGGAGACAGAGAAAGGCTGAAACCATGCTATGCAAGAGCTGGCTGAAGAAGTTGGGCCTGTTTGGCCTGGCGGATGGAGAGGGAGCTGTCACTACCCACACACACCACAGGGGCTCCTCGGGGGGAAAGAAATCAGACCCACTTAGAGCACAGACTCTGGAGTCAGATGGACTGGATAAAACTTGAACCCCAGCTTTGACACTTCTTATTCTGTGACCGTGGGCAATCACTTCACCTCCCTTGCCTTCCATGTGCTCATCTATAAAATGGGGATCATAGTAATTACCTTACAGTGTTCTTGGGAAGGAGATAATAGCTATAAAACCCTTCACACAATGCTTTGATTGCTTTCTTTTCATTTAATAAATGTGAATGTAACTGGTATGTTGGACAAGATTCAAGGGGTATAATCATAAAAGCAAATGTAGTTTCGATTACCACTGCCCCTAAAATCTGCTCTGTGGTTTAGCTAAAGTGCTACCCTGGATAAAACTGTAAGCAGTCCAATGACATTTCCGATCACTCTTGGAGAGCTTTATCATTAGACTCAATATCAGTCTTGATTGAGAAATTAGAAAGTCTAGTCTAGCAGGCAAACACACACTTTAATCTCTTCTCAAAGAGAGATCCTCTCCCCCATCTCCCACCAGCCACAGCCTTGCTATCAATGGGCCAACCGCCACTGAAAAAGGAGTATGCTGCCTTTGGTTTTTTCTCTGTTTACCTCCTTCCCCTCCGGGTAGCTGCTGTGTGGGACCTGGTGAGGTCTACATGGAAAGGCTGAAGCAGCAAGAGGAATGGAAACTCTTGGAAGGGTCGTCCCATCCTTTGATGGTTTCCTGTTCCCTGCAACTGGCAGATTTTTTAAGCAGTCTCTCTCTCATGGGCACAGTTCTGGTTCTCCCCACTAAATACCTCCACAGCAGCCTCCTTTGGCTGAGAGAGCACTCCTCCTCAGCTTCGGTCCCTAAGGGAACATCCCAGCCTCCTTCAGTTGGGGTCCCCTCATCCTTGCATGCTGTCCTCTTGCACAGGATTCCTTTCAAAGATCCCTGACCAACAAACAGGCAGATCACAAGCTCTGTATCTGGCCCCCAGGCCTGCGCGGTTTTAACCCCTAACATGGGACTACAGTCCCCAGGAGCCGTCCCCTCCCCCACAGGCTGCTTGAGTTTTCTCACCTGTGAGTCTGGCTCCAGACCATCACATCAACTTCTCTCCCAGGCAGCACCGCTCATGACCTTCTCTCTAGCCTTGAGGTGAGAAGGGCCGACATTCTCCATGGCTCCCACTTGGGGGTGGGAGGAGCTGGGAATCTTCACAGAGCATCTTCAAGGAAATCCTTATAAAACCATCTTCGCATTGTTTTGTTTTTAATTGACCCTCCATGCAAGTAGGGGTTTTATCGTCATCCAACTGATTTCTGGCTATCCACTTTGAAATACTGCACACACTTCCTTTGGAACAGAGCCTCTATCACACCTAGGTGCCTTAGAATTGCCGAATTTCATGTCCTGTTACATCGATGACCATAAATGTGCTTGTATGTAGAAAATTCTATGAGAAAATCTATAGGAATCCAGATTCAGTGAGTTTCTTAGAATTTTTTTTTTTAATCTATGCTACTCTTTTGTGAAAGAATTTATTAGGGTTTATTTTCACAGTAAAGTTTTTTTTAATAAATTTATTATTTGTTTTTGTCTTTTAACCTCTTTATTGGAATATAACTGCTTTACACTGTTGTGCCAGTTTTTGCTGTACAACAAAGTGAATCAGTTGTATTTATACATATATCCCCATATCCCCTCCCTCCCACGACTCCCTCCCACCCTCCCGCGACTCCCTCCCACCCTCCCCATCCCAGCCCTCTAAGTCATCACCCATCATCGAGTTGATCTCCCTGTGTTATGCAGCAGCTTCCCACCAGCTATCTATTTTACAGTTGGTAGTGTATGTATGTCAGTGCTACTCTCTCAGTTCGTCCCAGCTTCCCCTTCACCCCCCACCCCATGTCCTCAAGTCCGTTCTCTACATCTGCATCCTTATTCTTGCCCTGTCACTGGGTTCATCAGTACCATTTATATTCCATATATATGAGTTAGCATACTTATAACAAATACTCAGTATTTGTTCTCTTTCTGGCTTACTTCGTTTATAGAAAAGTTTAAACAAAAAGATGGTCTACAATCCAATCAACAAATTCCAGTTGACAATTTAGATAATAATTCTATGTACTTAGTGCCTTCTCTGCCTGGAATGATTTCCTAACCCTCACACCTAGATCTCAGCAAGTCTGGCTCACAGCTGTCCAGTTTCTAGCTCAACTATCAGATCATCCTTGACTGACAGTGTCAGTTGTCTTGCAGCACATATTCACTTCCACGCACCATCCCCATGAGTGGAGTGTAACTCTCCACTGTCACTGGGCATGGCTACAGGACTTGCATTGGCCAATGGGATATCAGCAGACATGATGCAAGCAAAAGGCTTCAATGGGCTTGTGTAGTTTCACCTGGCCCTTTTGCACGCTAGTGATTGGTCACGGAAAGACCCTCCCTGAGTAGCTGCTGTGCCCTCAGTCTGGGCCCCAGAATGGACAAACACAGAGCAGTCCTGAGCTCAGCCTTGAACTTGCAAACCCACAGCTTCCCAGCCAATCCCAGCCTAGATCGGCTGAGTCACAGTGGACCTGCAAAAGTAGAGCTTGTCAGGAGGTACTACATTTGAGAGTATTTTATTTTGTTTTGTTTTGTTTGCATTATGGAGCATTTTAAAGGGGAAGAGCTAACTGCTATGCTATTTAAACTGGTCTTCTGCCTGTTGGTCTTTAACTAATGACCATTTGATTCTTCTTAACTGTCAGAACTCTCTTGAATTATCCTTCCTATGTTGTCTTATTACTGTCTGTTTCCTTATGAGGCTGAGCTTACTAAAATTTGGGATCTTGCCATGCTTATAGAAAGTATTAAATTGCCTGACAAAGTAGCCATTCAACAAGCATTTGTAGAATAAATGATTAGTTTCTGGGTTAGACAATTTTAAAAAGCAAAAAAAAAAAAAAAAGTACAAAGTGAAAAATTTAAGTTTCCCTCCCTGCAGTCTCTCTTCCCAAAGGTGACCCTTCTAGCCTGATTCTTATGTATCTTTCCAAGAGAAGAAAAAAGTCTGTGTACATACATAGCAAGGGGAGAGAAAGAAAGTGAGAGAGAGGTTCATAATTGACAGAGAGAGAAAGAGAGAGGGAGATGATTACAGCTTTTACAGGGTTTGGGGCTGTTTTCATACGAAAGGGATCATATTCTTCATTGTGCCCTCGATGTTGTTGCAGTTGTTTTAATTTGAAATGTGTCTTGGAGACCTTCCAATATCAGCACATCTGTTCATCGACATCAGTGAGTCAATAATACCCCACTCTATGACATTGCTTTACTCAGACACCTCTGATGGGTCCTTAGTTTTTTCCAGTTCTTCTTGGTTTTGCTATTACAAATGATGCTTCTGAGAACAACCCTGTATATTTCTCTTGAACATAGCCCATCCCATTACAGACACTCTGAAACTCTGACCAGGAAAGAGGAACACTCATCTTGTTGGGAGTTCCTACCTTTTATGCCCTATAAATCAAGGAGATTTTTTAAAACTTAACTCTCTGCAGCTTGGTTAACAAAACAATATTCACTGTTTTCCATTTCTTAATTATTTTAGAACACTGAATTTGCTTTTTTTTTCAGCAATCAGCAGCCCCTCTTCCCTCTCACCTTCTACTTCAAGTTTCTGATAACATACCCTTTAAGAAGCCAGCCTCCCTGGTTAAGAATCACTATTCTAAGACATCATCAGGTTCACTGTAATTCCTTCAGCCCTGAGATTAGAAAGTTTGTACTATGATGTCTTCAAAGGCGAGATGATCAAAAACTGGGTCAGGTTACAACGATTCTAATCCCAATAACAAGAGAGTTTAATTGAAGAATTCAACGACAACAAAACAAAAGGAAAAGAACAAGAATCAATTACACTCTTCTGAAGCAAACGTGAGGCATCACTCAGTTACAGGAGATTTCTGCTCTCAACACATTATCTTTCAGCAGCAGTTGCCCAAGCCCAGGGTGCCAATTCAGCTCCTCTACCAACAGTGCCTGCAGGAAGTTGCAGGAAGGAGAAAGCACAAATAGACAATATCTTTTTGCTTTTCCTGTGCTCCTGATGATAGGGATCTAATTCACCTACTCAGGGTACTCCTTACTCCTAAGTACACGTTGCTGCTGCAAAGTTGGAAACACGAGAAATAAGAAAACTAAGTTTTGGAAGGAATGCTGTAATACAATGAACTGTATTATGATACACAGGTAGGTTTTGATAAGTGATAAAGGTGAAGACAAACTTTTAGCGCTGCCATAAAGATTACACACGTGCTCACTAGGTGATAGGTATTATTATTAATATAATTATTACTACTATTATTAAAATATGCAAGGGTACAATGCAAATTGTAAAGCACCATAGATCTTACTGTTATTATTATCAAAGAGCAATTTTATGAAAATCAAAGATGTTTTTGTTGTTTTCCATAGTAATTAGCAGGGAGGACAGAGAAATTTTGACTGGGAGAAACATTAACCATTATTTCATTCAGATGTCTTTTTTTTTTTCCCTCCAGATGGCTAACCTAAAATCCAGAGGTGACTCGTCCAGCATCACAAGCTAGTTAGTACTTGAGCTGGACAGCATTCTTTCACAGGTCTTGTATTTGTTTTTTCCCTCCCCATCAAGCCTAGGTATGCCTGGGAAAGGGACAGGGCATGTTAGGAAGAGGACGAATAGCATAACATGGAAAAACCCAAATGAACTCTTTGGCCGACCCATATAAGTAATCAGTCTGCATCATTATAATCTATGAAGAATGTGTTACATTTTGGAAGGAAGAAGATAAAAGAAAGAGAGGAGTGTAATAAAGAAGCAATAGAGAGGGAAGGGCTGGAGACAGGAGAGGAGAGAGGTGATGTAATTCACTTGTAACACGGTAACGTTCTGTATCACACAAAACTAAAATATTGATTGCAGCCCCTTGGCTACAGTACGAAAAATATTTGCTCAACCAAGGTTAACGTCTAAATTAATAATACAAATTTAGTACCAGAAACTTTTGGACAATTTGGAGACATCGTCAAATCTTGAAGTTTTTCAACCACAGGATAATACATGAGCCCCACAGTTAAATACCACAGTCAACTGACCACCAGTTTCCCTGCAGACAGTGAAGGCACAAAACAGAAGGCTATTAGCCTCTCAGAATTTATCACATCCATAAAGAAGGTGGGGGAAGGGAGGCGGGAGTAGGGAAAGCCACAATCAGCCTAGGCCATGTGAAATGAGAAACTACACTTGCAAATTATAATTTTGTAAATTTCACTCCTGTAACATGATAAAATCCTCAATGACTTCAATCATCAACACCTTGCCTACACAGACTGGCTTCTCCTCCCAATAGTTGAGGAAACAACAGAAGTAGGAGTAGGCATACATCTTTAGAGGTAGTTAACAATCAGGGAAGTCATTCTATCATGGTTGTTATATCCTGGCTCTGCAGATAACTCAGAACAAAGCTAAACATTATATGGGGAACTTTAATTCAAGGCACTCACTTAGAAGACTAGACGGACTGAATTAGGAGCAGACACACACCAGGCCAGAGCTGGAAGGACTCTGCAGGCCATGCAAGTCCACACAGTGAGTTTGAGAGCATAAAAACAACTCTGATCCTGAAGAAGATCCACCCAACATCCTGGGCTGGATGTTCCTTACAAGTCTAGTCTCAATTACACAAAGTGAGAGATGAGACAGAAGAGAGTTATAGTTGGGGGTTCGGGATTTGCTCTCAGAGGCACTTGGCTTCACCACCCAGCACTGCCAATTAGTAACTATTTGTGGCTGAACAAATCACTTAAACTCTTTCAGGTTCAGACTTTCCATTTCCAAATATAATATCACCAGCTCCAAATGAAATTTATAAAAATCAAATGAGGTGATATACACAAAACCTTTAGCATATCTGGTGCAAATGAAAATAGGTAAAATATGGCTTAATTTGCAGGGCTATTGCAGGAATTAAATGTTACAGTATATGAAAATCACTTAGTGCAGTGCCTAAGTGATCATATAATACCAACTCAATAAATACTAGCTTATTGCTATTATAGACAAGATAAGTCTTGAGCCTTCCATGATTTTATAATCTCTGTCTCTTGTAACTAAAATGTCAACCCAGGATTCTTGTCTCCCATCCCAGTATGTCTGCTACCACCCTGCTCAGAAATTAAGTCAGAATATACAATCCCAAGGCAGAAGCCCCAGTGAGAAGCCAAGCGCCAGCTTCCTGCCCATCCCTGCAGACAAGCCCTCCATCCCAGCCTGTGGTCCACGTTTGACAGACAGCCCTGGTGTCAAGCACCACTTACTGTGAAGAATGACTGGCAAAGACACACATCCAACTTTGGCATTTACCCCAGAAACATAATCGAGGTCTGAGATGCTTTGAAGATGCTTTAAGGAGGGGTCAGTTTGATGCCAACCTGTGTCATCTCTGTGGTGGACACCTCCCCTACACCACAGTGTACAACTCATGCCAATCTCAGAGTTCCCATTTGGGGTAAAGGTGAATGCCATTCCTTGGACAGCGGCTGAAGGAAGTGGTTAATATTAATGAGGCATCGCTTAAAAAAATGTTTGGCATTTCTCAGAAACCAGTAGTGTCTTTATACCAATTCTAGTCACATACAGTTGCAACTATGGCTGGGCAACAATGATGAAGACAATAGCCAATGCTTACTGATGCTTAACTATGTCCCAGGGACTGTGCTCAGTACTTTAGCAACATAATCACACTCAATCCCTACAGCAACTCCGGGGCAGTGGTTGAAGGTCATCAGGCTGCCTGTGACATTCAGGGCACATCTCTTTTATTGGCCAACATAACAACAATTTTTGTTTGTGGGGAAAGAGTAGGGGAACAAGGGAAGAGGGGGGATCTTTTAAAATTGTCACCTAGCAACAAGACAGCTTTCTATAATGAAAATAAGTCTCATTACAAGAGCCTAAATCTTCTCTCTGCTTCTGGGCTTCCAAGTAACTGTGACATGTGTCTGAAATACTGTCCTATGGTTCAGCCCCTACATTTTTCAGGGAAGTCCCTCAATCCACTCACACTTCGACATGCTGATCTAAGACTGACCAGGGTTGTTTTACATAAGTGAGATCAGCTTTCTCTAGTATCACGGCCCCCATTTTACAGATGAGAAAACTGAGGCAGTTACATTCAGAATTTCATATAGCTGGTAAGTGCCAAAGGAAGCATTTGAACCCAGGATTGGTTGACCCAGAGCCCAAGCTCTTCACCATTGTATACACATTTTGTAATTTAACAAATGGCAAGATACCAATGCTAGCCAGGTAATGAAAGTTAGTCCTAACTTGCAATCACCAAATTGTAGTCCTATTGTTTTTTTCCCTATGACTCTGAAGAGGAAAATGACAAAAGCCATGCATTTAGCCACCATCTTCAGTTGCATACCCACTATATACAGCCACCATTCGGCACACACTGCGACCATCAACATTACCAAGTTGAGTGTCAGTTCCAGAGTAATTCACACTTTGGAGGAGGAGAAATCTCTGTAAAATAGGAGTTTCATAAAATGGAACAAGCATGTTCTCAGAAATATTGCCAGAGTTATAAGAACACAGAAGGACACAGCCTAACCCCATGGGCACATCCAAAAATTTGTAAGAAAAAGAAAAGTATAGTGCAAGTTTTACCATAAAAGGAAGCATAATAAGAAACAGTCCTTTAGAATATATCCGTCACTCTGCATTAGATGGAAAATTCTCAGCTGTGACACCATGCTGGATAATCTTCTAATTTACAGTGAAAGGCCAAGCGTATGTTCTCCCCACAAAGTAAATGGCTTCCCAATAAATTGTTTTATGATGTTAGATTTGAGAGGTCTGATGGTTCTATTAGTCTCATAGCATAGGTCTCAGAAAAGAACAAACAAAGAGAAATAAAATAAAACATCGCATCCTAGGTTATGAGAATGTTGTTTTCATTGTTTATGTGAATCAGTCAGGTAGGGCACAGTAAGTTACTAATCTTTTTTGTTTTAATAAATGTGTTTACCAGCGAGGAGAAAGCAGCTTGATTCAATGTCTCATAGAGCACTCAATTTTGGTAAATTAAAGTTAATAACATTTCTCCATGAGCTATGATAACATCTCACAGTGAATCACAAAGAAAAGGCACCAAGTTGTGCAGAAACGTAGCGATGAGGGGGTCTTGCACCCTGGCAGCCTCTTCACCTGAAGAGACAAAGGTTAATGTGCATCCTCATCACAGTTCAGAGATGGGCAGCTACACATCGCCCACTTTTCTGGATTCTATCCAGCTTTCATGGCTGCAAAACTGGGCGGACTTGAAGCCAAAAACTGCGTCAAGGAAGCCATCAAATAGAGAAAGTTGAGGCAGAATTACAAACAGAGGTTAGAAATAATTACAAATGCATAAATCGTCACCAGACAACTCTGCAACTACTACTAAGGATGAGATTAAGCAGTATGAAATGAAATGCATTATCAATAAACTTTCCATTATAAATTAAGGCGAGGAAAACTACATTTCCTCCCTCCTGTCTATTGAAAAAAATAGAGCTCACTACTGAACAAAGTTTTTCCAACGCTATGAAGTGGCTTAAAGATAGCGTGGTTAATGTTCCACTTTATAATCGATGCCATAACATATAACTGCGGACCAATGCGATACACTGTAATGTAATTATTTGAGTAACTGTTGCATAGTTCTCTAAGACTCCATTCAAACTGTAATCTCAATTTTCCTACTCCTTCATGCTGATGATTGGAAGCAGGGCTCTTCTCCCTTTGTGCCTGTCTGTCTTGCCTCTGTAACTCTCCTGCCCTTTTCATTAGTCCTCTCTTTCTGACGGTGGGTGTCAGAGATTATAGGACAGGCTGTTCATGGCCAGTTTGCTCTCTGTCTCTTAATTATAGTCCCTTATATTTGAACATCTATCCATTTACTAAATACTTTCCTGTGCAAGATCTCATTTGATTTTCACAATATCTCTATGAGGAAGTCAAGTCAGGGATTATTATTCTCATTTAATAGATGAGGAAAGATAGAGAAGCACCCAAGATCACAGGTCTTCATCAGGTCAAGAGCAAACTCAAGACTCCAAATGCTAGCTCAGTTCTCTCTTCAAAACATGAGGCTTGCTTCCTAATTCAAGAAGTATGTTCCCCTGGTATTCCATACATGGTGTGCAAAATCAAAAGGGGTCAAGTAAGTAAAATCAATGAGTGAATCAAGTCAGAGCAAGACAACAAGGGATTGATGGGGAATACGGCAAAGTGATGGGTATTTTCGGGGGACCTCTGCCTAAAAACATATCCATTCAAAGCAATTTTAAATGTGACAAAGGCCAAAAAGCACACACTTGGGAGCGGGTGGGAAGGCAGTAAATCTGGATGTCTGGCCAGCAATGGTGATCCCTGCATTATACGTATTTATCAATTGAATCTAAGGAATAAGAGAGTCCTTACACAGATGCATACCTGGGAACAATATCCCTCCATGATGGAGAAACAAGCTCACAAAGGGAAATGAGGTCTTTGGTCTTGAGGGCCTCACAGTCTACCAGGAAATGACCCCCTCAGCAAAGCCTGTCGACAACTCCTACTCTCAGTCAGAATAAGGTAGGCTTTCTGGTAGGTTCCCATACCCTTTGCATGTATTGCAATGAGAAAGAATTGCGTGTGCAATGCAAGAGGAATTATTTGTTTGTGTAGCTATTTCACTCCCAAACTTTGACTTCCTTACAGCAGTATAATGCCTGATTCTTCTTAGCACTCAACAAATGGTTGGCCAGGAACTACAGAAAGTTTTGATACAACCTATGTACTATTTTTTATATAGTATCTTTTTTTAAAATTTATTTATTTATTTATTTACTTATTTATTGGCTGCATCGGGTCTTCACTGCTGCGCGCAGGCTTTCTCTAGTTGCAATGAGCCGGGGCTACTCTTCATTGTGGGGCGCAGGTTCCTCATTGTAGTGGCTTCTCTTGTTGCAGAGCATGCACTCTAGGCACATGGGCTTCAGTAGTTGCAGCACATGGGCTCAAAAGTTGTGGCCCAGGGGCTTAGTTGCTCCTCTGCAGCATGTGGGATCTTCCCAGACCAGGGATGGAACCCATGTCCCCTACATTGGCAGGTGGATTCTTAACCACTGCACCACCTAGGAAGTCCCCAACCCATGTACTTTGATGGCAAACAAACAAAACAAAACACACAGAGCTAGTTAAGATGCCAGTTTCTAACCGTGAGGAGAGCAACACACCTTGCACACTTATACTTGGTTTTCAAGAAGCAGCAAAGCCTAGAGGTTAAGAACACAGGATTTAGATGTGAAGTAACCTGAATGCAAATTACAGCACCACTACGAATGTTCTGTGCAATCTTAAGCAAAGACTGTAAAAACACCCTAAGCCTTATTTTTTTCTTCTATAAGAAAGGGACAATAATATCCACGTCATGGTGTCATTGCAAAGATTCAATGGAAAGAACATAAGCACTCCTTGATTCTCACAAACTAATTCACTCAACAAATATAGATGGAGTGTCTGATATCTCAGGGCATCTGAGGTCCTGGGGATACAGACCTATACCTTCACCTCATGGCACTTTTATTGTAGCAGATAAGGTACATATTAAATAATAATACAATACAATAATCATTAAATAATTAGTGCTATGGTACATGAGATTGGGGGGTGAGAGGAATCAGACCTGGCTGGGGAAGTTGGTGGGAGGCGGTATGGGGAAGAAAGGGAAATAGCTGTAGAGGTGTAGAGATCTGAAATAAGAATAAGTATTAAGTCGCTAGGAACAGGAAAAACAGCTCTGAACAGAAAGACTGGCTTGTGAGGACTTCCCGGGTGGCACAGTGGTTAAGAATCCACCTGCCAGTGCAGGAGACATGGGTTCCATCCCTGGTCTGGAAAGATCCCACACGCCTCGGAGCAACTAAGCTCGTGCACCGCAACTTCTGAGCCCGTGCTCTTGAGCCCACATGCCACAACTACTGAAGCCCACGTGCCTAGAGCCCGTGCTCAACAAGACAGAAGCCACCACAATGAGAAGCCCGTGCACCACAACAAAGGTAGCCCCTGCTCACCACAACTAGAGAAAGCCTGTGCACAGCAACGAAGACCCAACACAGCCAAAAAAATAAATAAAATTATTAAAAAAAAAAAAAAAGAAAAAAGAAAAAAAGAAAGACTGGCTTGTGTAAGGGTCCCATGAGGAAGGAGACAGTGAAGCAGAGCAGGGCACATGCGAGAAAATCACAAGGCAGGCCAGGATGCCTCGACTGATGAGAACTGTGGGGAGCATGACCACGATGAGGCTGAAGTGGCAGCAGGGGCCACAGCTGGCAGAAACGTGTACACCACGTTCTAGGAGCAAGGGAGAGCCTTCAAAGGGCTGCAGCGTAGACTCATGAGATATTTGCTTTTTAAAAATATCACTCTAGTTGCACACCGTGTGAGAATGTGCAGTGCAGGGGGTGGGAGGAGGGGTACTGTTAAATGGATATTATGCTCTATCAGTAAGACCCAAATGGTCATTTAGACCATAGTTTTGGCAATGAGCAGCAGGAAGGTGAGAACAGGGCTTAGTAAATGTTATTGAAATAAATCTGCTGTTATTATTATTACTACATATTACTTGCATTATCTCATTTAATCCTCATAAAATCTCAGTAGGGAATCTTCGTCTCATTAAGCAGACACAAAACAAAGTCTTAGAGACCTCAGTGATTTGCCCAGGGTCAAAGGGCTGGCCACAGACTTGACTTCAAAGTACTCTGCATTATCCCAGACTGCCTTTGGACAATCAGGCGACAAAATAAAGAAATAAAGTTAGTAATGCCTTAAAAAGTGGCACCAACTGAGTTAAAAATGTAAAATGAAAAAGAGTGGAATATTGGCTCTTGTTTGAGCAAAAGAATGTTTTCCTTTTTTTAATTTTGGAGCTTTGATATCAAATCTGTACCACAAACAAATACAGTTATTTCAAAGTTTCATGGTAACTTAGAGACAGAAGCTCTCAGGGTGCTCAAGTACAAAGATCAAAGACTATAAAAAACACATGCATTCACATCCATTGATAATTTGTCAAGCTCAAAAATGTAGAACTCCTGTTGGCAAATATTTCTGCTATCCACTCCTCTAAAACTATGCTTTAAGACAATCTCTTATTATCGTCATCCTTACACATAAGTGCAGGAATTATTTAATTTCGTGTATTTTTAATCAAGATACTTTGTACTTGTATTTACACACACAGGTGCTAAGCAGGTCTAAAATAATCCAAAAATTGAATTTGGTAGGAAGGAAGGAAAGAAGGGAGGGAGGGAGGAAGGAAGAAAAAAAAAGAAAAGAAAAGGAAAGCAGGGAGGAAAGAAAAGAAGAGAAGAGAAAGGAAGGAGGGAAAGAAGGAAGGAAGGAAAAGAAAAGGAAGGAGGGAGAGAAGGAAGGAAGGAAAGAGAAAGAGGGAAAGAAGGAAGGAAGGGAGGGAGGGAGGGAGGGAGGGAGGGAGGGAACTCCTAGATATAGAAACCTAAGAGGTTTTATAGTTACTCCACGGATGTGTAATCATCTCTTCTAAATTTTTTACACTGTTCATAAGACCATCCTTCTGCTTTTTACCCCAGGGGTTACAAATCCAAATGCTTGCAGAAACCAGTCAGGGACAGTGAATGCACACAGCAGCCTGGAGGAGTAAGAGCTGTTACAAACAAGTGAGCACACACCCCACCCAAAGGGCAATCCAGTTTTATTCAAACACACCTGCATTCACACAGAAGCTCCAACTCATGTGTCACTGTGACCAAGGGCCAACATCAGTTCACCAGCCCCTCAGTGTTTGCTATTACATAGAGAAAGATCCCTAACTGGTCACAAATTATTAAGTGAAATATCTTTTTAAAATCTATTTTGTAATGTAAACTATGAAGGGTTTTTAAAGTTCTTATTCTTCAGGAAAATTGTCATTTTAAGACGCTGTTCTATAAATATATTCTAGAAAGGGAATCTTTAGAGAAGAATGGTTCTTCATACACTAATTAAAAGGGACAAACACCAGTTATTTTTTTCCTCCCAAATGAAATGCAGTCTTTCATGCATTTCTCCAGGGTGGTTTCCTTTTACTATCTAGCAGATATAGGAAAATTATATGTGGAATATGCCAGATCTGGTCTCTGTTTAAATAAACTCTCTGCCCTTGGAGAGGTGGAGGGGAGATGCAAAGGAATGAGTAATGTATTAACTTCCTGTGCATTCTTTGAACAGTCCTCCCACACCAAAACTATTATTTATCCAAACTGTGTAAAAATATCTTTTCTATTTTCAGTACATCTGTACATTCATTTTGAAGGAATCTGATCATACAAAATTGTTGCCAGTACCCAGATTCTAATTGTAACAATTATGATTTGCTTTATTACTTGCTTTTTTAGGCTTCTAGGACTCATATCCTCCCCAATGTTAGCTTAAAAGTTGAAATCATTTTAGAACCTTTAAGTGAAGAAATGTTATTTCTCTCAAACCAACAAGAATGAATCAACATCAAAAAGCAGTGATAACTAGTCATTATAGGTTCAACAAAAACAATTCATGACAAATTCACCTGAATTTAAATAAGCTTGCTAGCCTTGCAGATAGACAGAATTCTAGTGACAGAATTCCATAACTGTGGAATATATAGTTTTGGTACAGAATCTGTTAAAATAATTCTTTATAAACATGAACAAGGTGGGAAAAACATGGGACAGATGATGATAAAATCAGGATAATAAGTGCATACCAGGTCAACCCACCATATACAAAAAACTTCAATTCATGATTGATATAAAACTGGGGAGGTTAAAGGAATGAAAGCATCTCTTGGGGTGTATCCAAGGCTCTGTTTGGTTGCTTCCCCTGTTTTGTGCCCCCTTTCAAATATCTTTTAATCAAAAACTAGGACAAAGTCCTAGAAGTCAGTTGTGCTTGTCAAATATCTGAATGTCACATGTTTAATACACTGAATGAAATTCCTGAGTTTCAAAATGATCTAAACAGACCAGGGCCAATACCACAAACAATGCTTGACAAGGCTAAACATGTATTTCTGCAGCTGAGTTCAAAATTAAATCCTAATCATACAACAGAGAAATAATGTGACAGTCCTTCAAAAGGAACAAAGAGTTATACCTTGATCCCAGGTTCATCTTAGATTGCAAGGGTTTTAAAAATAGTACAAGGGAGAAGGAGCAGTATGTGCTTTGGTGTCTGACCAGTCTCCAGGCTCTGATGCTTGCAAGCTGAGTGACCCCAGAACTTAATCTAAGTCCTAACTTCCTCCTTTATAAAATAGCAACAATTACTTCTTAAGGTGTAGTAAGGACTAAATGACATATTAAGTGTAATAATAGTATTAAGAACAATGATGGTCACATCTATCACTTATTTGAATCACTACCTGCTAGATATTGTGCTAAGTATTCTATGTGCATTATTGCATTCATCAGTACTCCAAAATAGTGTTTGGCACACAATAGGTTTCTATTAACCCATAGCTCTCATTAATTAGTTGGCCTGCCAGCATTATTATTATTCACAAATATTTAATTAAAACATCCCCACAGTTCCTTACTCTAGAGCCTAGAGTCTAGAATCTATAGCTGCCACATAGACTTCTGCCCTTGTGAGGACCAGTTCTATCCCAAGTCATGTCTATGGTTCACAAACTGTTTAAAGCAGAGCTCTTCTTTAGAACTGCTATTCATTTTCTCTGTTCGTGAGGTCTCAAGAAGCATGGCAAGTCTTTCTCAATGCATGGTCACTGATGCCTCTTGACCTTCATCAGCTTGAGCCACTTTGAATTTAACACCTGTGACAGGCTACATTTTGTGTCACAGGACTCCAAACAGCGTCAAAAATGTAAAGAAACTTGAGTGATGTTGTAACAGTATATCAAAATTTAATTTTATTTCTTGGATAAGAGATGCTACCATGGAATATGATGGGCTACTCCAATTGGGAGAAATTAAACAGATTTAGAGACGTCTAGAAGAAGGTAGCTGGGATTATAAAGGCTCTAAAACCATGACTTAGGATGAATAGTTGAAAGACCATGAATGTTCAGCCTGCGAAGAAGATTAGAGGATGAGAGGTTTGAGAAAAAAACAGATGCTCTCTTCAAATGTGTGAAATGATTCCCAGTGGAATCATGAACAGATATAGGATGAAGGGGCTCAGGAGAAGTAAGCTAAGAACAATGAGATGACCAACAACAGAACAAACCACATTAAGTTATAGAAAGTTCTACATCACTGGAAATGGTTCAGCAAAGGCCTAACAGTCTAGGACTGTTATACACAGAAGAAATGCCTCCCACCTGCAATATAATTTTAGATCACAGGTCTCAACACCCCACAGACAACATGTTAAAGCTGTCCCTACTTAGTGTTTTCCTTTTCATCTGAGTTAAGCATATTTTGTCAAATTTGAAAGATACCATTAAACCTCTCTCCTTTCAGCATCCCTTGAAAATCAGAAGACATGGGAATACTCTAGCCACAATGACAACCAGCTGGAGTCTGATTTAGACAGTCTCTACCATACTCTATGGCTGACATTACTGGTTTTTATTTCTCCTTGGGACTCCTGAATTCAGTGATCTCTGGAATTTCTACAACCATTAAGATTCTGTAACTCAGATGGAAAGAATGCTGGGTGTTGAGGCAGAAGGTCCACATATAAGTCCAACCTGACTTTGTGTCCTTGGACGAGCTGCTTGAAATCTCCAATCCTCTTTTTTCTAATCAGGGAACAATGTTTTTTTGAATCATCTCATGGGGCTGCACTTAAGGATGATGTGAAATCATTTCTGCAAGCAATGCTGAAGCACTTGCAAAGGTAAAATATTATCGACAAACACACAGGATGGTTTGCTTATTTATTCATTTCAAGGATAGAGTAATATGGCTTTGAATAGTCTCAAAATAAAAAATAGATATGATGAATATTTGAAATACCTATATTTTGAAAGAAGATAGATGAAATTACATAAGACCTGGTGAAAATATTAAAAATCTAGCAGTGAATTGGGTGTGTGTTTAACATCTTTATCCCTGAGATGAATCAAGTTTATTAATTTAATATATTTTATGTGTACTTTATACCACTTTACCTCCAAGAGCTTAGCAACTCTACATTTCCCCTATATGAGAAAGGAAGGTAGGACCCTATGGAAATTTCCAGCAATTTCAAGTTTCAAGACACAAAGAAAATGACACCACTCCTGAATGACTTGTCCTAATTGCTGTATGCATCCATGTATTGAATAATTACAAAACTCTGTATTTTCCTATATCTGATTCGAGACTGGGGTTGTCTAGGAATCATTGGAGGGAGGGCACTAGAAGAAGTAAAGGCCTGAGCTAAAGAGTTAGAATGCGGCACTTAGACAGTGAGGTGCTTAAAATTCAGCTCATGCATGTGGTGCAGTTGTTGCAGAGGACAAGGTGTAGCGCTGTGGTTCCCAAAGTGTGGGCCTCAGATCAGCAGCCGCAGCTTCACTCTGCAGTTGTTATAAAATGCAAATTCCCCAGCCCCATCCAGACTCACCCTGAAGAGGAAAGTTAGAAACTTACACTCAGCTAAAAATAACTCCATGCTTGCTTTGCTTTTGTGAAATATGCTTGCTGTGCCGAGGAAAACAGAAAAACAGGATGACCTAACAATCCAATGTAACTGTAAGATGTTTTGCTAAAAAATGGAATGTTCTGCACCTGCTCTTGTAAGTTTCTGTTTGGAAACTTCCATGCTCTGTAAACATGTGCACTATAAAAGTAAAACTCACCCTGAGTTTGGGGACCAGAACTTTGGAGCGTTAGCTCGTCTGGGGCCACTGGCTTAATAAACCTGAGTTCTCCAACCCTCCGAGTGTGGTGCTTGGATTCTCAACGGACTGATTTCTGCAACAACTGAGTCATAACTCTGGGGCGGGGAGGCAGGGCCAGAACTCTATAGTAAAAAGTCCCCGAGGGGATTGTTATGTACACCAAAACTGGAGAACCAAAAGCCTAGGGCATGGCTAGGGTAACAGTCAGATAAAGTAGGATGGAGAACAAGATTCACTGAAGGCGGAGAATGGCCAGGATAACGAGGAAATTATCCACAACAGAGACTGTAATCATCAACAATTATGACCAGAGTAGTTTTGAGGAAAGAGAGAGAGCCAGCCCAGCAGCTAAAATCTTCAAGAATGTTGGGGCCATGACCCAGGAGTTAGTGAATGAGCATTACAAGGGAGGGCTGCCTATAACAGTCAGATGATTCAAATTTCAAATTAAATAGCACATGGAAAGGCCCTGTGGCAGGAAGGAGCAAGAGACTGAAAAAAAAAAACAACCAAAGACCAGCATGACCAGTGAGGGGTGGCGAGTGGTGTGAGACAAGGTGGAGAGGTGGGGAAAGGATATGATTCTCACCCTAAGACCAAATGAAAATAACGGAATAACGTTAAGGTGGCCAAATATATCACAATCAGATTTGCCTGTTTTTAAAGGTTCTTCTGGCAACCAAGTGAAGACAAACGAATGGTCAGGCTGTAAAGCTGATTAGGAATGGAAGAGTCTGGTTGACTAGAGATAGGATCAAATATTTATAAATATCAAGGGTAATTCTGGGTCTCTGGTTTGCACAAGTGGTGCCACTTTATGAAGACAGGGAAGTAGGAAGGAACAGCAGTAAGCGAGGGAAAACCCTAAGGCTTCTGATAAAAAATTATCTTATGATAATCTTATGACCTTATAACAGGGAATATGACAAGTGTTATAATTCAGCAATGACTACCTTCTGTTAATGGTACACTGTGAAGCCAAAAGGCTGGAGTTCAAAGCTCAGCTCTTGCACTTTGTAGCTGGCAACTGGTGAGCAAAGAGTTAACCATCTCATCTTTAAAATGGAAATAATAAGACTTACTTCATAAGTGACAATAAAAGGTCCCTACTGTCCGAGGAAAAGACCGATTGCTCTATAGCCACCATCACAGGCAACTGGTTTAAAACCCATACAAATAGATCTATGGCAGTTTTGCCCCAGTACACAAGCTTCTAATAGCCAGTTAATCAGTGAGAGTCCCTCCTTCTGAAAGTCAGTCAGTCAGTCAATTGCAGTAACCACACTTCCACAGGTAAAGGACGGTGAAATTCCTAAACCCTGGCTTCCAAAAGTCAGGCAATCCCAGAGCTCTACTTACCACGCCCCTTTCCTATTCCATCCTGCCGCCTGCCCCCAAGGAAAAACCACCATCATCCATCTCTTGAACTTTGTTTCCATTTCTTTCCTTTGGAAAAATAAAAATAGCATTGCTTGTTTTGAAGAAAATGCAAAAGTGTTGCTACAAATAATCTAATTTTTTTCAATATTTTGATATTCCTCTCAAGGTTACTGTACAATATATAGTCCTAGCTCATTTTCTCTGCCGTATAATCCACTGCCTACATGTTCTACAACATATGTACTCACTCTCCCATTGCTGGGCATTTTGGTTATTCCCATTTTCTTGCTATTATGAACAATGCTTTGTATGAATATTCTGGAATGCCTCAACTGCAACATGTGCAAAATATCTGGAGGAGATATGAAAAGGAGTGGAACTGCTGAGTCAGAAAGCAGGCCAATGTTTAATGTCACAAAACACCACAGGATACTCCTAAATGATTGCATTCCCCAAGTCACTGTATTTAAGTTCCCTCCAACACCTCATGTTTTCAGACTTCTTTTACTTTTTTTTTTTTTTTTTTTTTTGGGGGGTACACCAGGTTTAATCATCTGTTTTTATACACATATCCCCATATTCCCTCCCTTCCTTGACTCCCCCTCCCTCGAGTCCCCCCCACCCTCCCTGCCCCAGTCCTCTAAGGCATCTTCCATCCTTGAGTTGGACTCCCTTTGTTATACAACAACTTCCCACTGACTATTTTACAGTTGGTAGTATATATACGTCTGTGCTACTCTCTCGCTTCGTCTCAGTTCAGACTTCTTAATCTGCCCTCATCTAGCAAATATAAATGAGATCTAAGTGACGTTTCACTCTGCATTTCCCCAATCACTAACAAGGTCGTGCAGCTCTTCATATGTGTCCTGGTTATATGTTTTTTTCTTTTCAGGGTAACGCCTGTTGAAGCCCTTTTGCCCATTTTTCCATTAGGTTTTTTATCTGTTTCTTCTTTCATAGCAGCTTTTAGATATTCTAGTCACAACTTTTTCATCATTTACCTGTTTTCCAAAAAAAAAAAATTTTTGGTTCTTGGCTTATCTTTACTTTATATGCCTTTTGAAGAACAAAATATAAATAAAGGATCTGTAAAGTCAATGATTTCCTTTGCAATGTCTCATAAAATTGACGAACTTCTAATTAGATGATATGCATGCTCGCATTTTAAATAACTTCCTTTTATTCCTTTAAAGAGTCATACCAAATTTATTTTTTTATCTGTATGTGATCATTCCAATACCTGAAAATCTCAGCAATTTAAGTCTGTTTTCTGTTTTGTTTTCCTTCGATATCTCTGACTGATAAGGTTGGTTTCCTTGTGTATTTCTACCATCTTTGATTGTGGGAACATTTTTTTTTAATCTTCCCTGTTGGATTCCTGTAGTTCCAAATAGGGTATGCTTTCTTCTATAGAGCAGCAGTGGTTGCTTTCGCTGGAAGACAAGGGAGGCTACCAACCTAGGACCACTTGGTCCCCTTCCAGGTCCTGAGCTAGGTTCAGCTTTCTTCTAGTTTACAACTGGCTTTCTCAAGGTTGAGTATCAGAAACAGAGCTATATGAGTATCATACACAGAATAATTCTGGTCTTTCTCACTGGCTCCTTGCTCAGTACGTCTCACTTGGGTTTCAGTTCAAAGTTTACACTTTTCTTTGGGGACAGTGGTTGGGTACATGGAGGGCTGGAGATTTCCCTTACTTGCTCCAAGCCTAGCAATGCACTGAAACCTAGGTTTATCCGTGATCTAAGTGCTTTGTAGCCTTCGAAGTAGTCCACAAGTGACAATCTAAAATAATCGTTTTTAATTTGCTGTGGTAAGCATTCAGTGCATGTAAGCATGGTCATATAAAACTGTCCATTTTCCTATTATACGGTGGTTCTCTGATGACATGTTGGAAATATCACCCAATTATGTTGCTCCTAGTTGATTACTTGCTTTTCCGAATCCAAGTGGATTCACTGTCCATGGCATCCAGTTTAACTCTCAATTATGTGCAATAGTTTACCACTCAATCTGCTCTGGGTAAATACATGCTGTCTCTAGGTTTTCCAAGGACAGAAAGCACTGTCTTTACTTGTCTTTTATTCTCCCAAGACCCCCAAGTACAAAAAATAATTGTTGGTAATGTCATTGTGTAAAAAGTTTATACAATTGAATTAAAAATAGAATTCTTGACAACCAGCCCAAAAGAAATACAATTACAGATCTTTTCTTGCCCAAAATAATTCATCCATTTATCACAAGTAAAATCAATGATGAGGAATAATAAATATTCAATACCCTTCCTAAAACTACGATTTAAGCTGCTTTTTGCAAAAAAGGAAGGAAGAGAAGTAGGAAGAGAAATGCTATAACCACTGCCTTGTAGGAAGATGAAACTCTTCTTTTTGCATATAATAAATTACATTTGTTTCTGTATCAAAACCTCTCTCTCTCACACACACACAGACACATTCTTAAACAAGAGAGGGGAACCAGAAGTATATTTCCTCCTCTAAATTTCAAAACCAAAACAAACCTAATGATACAAGCACAATCCCTTAGTGAATAAAACTACAAAGAGTCTAGCTACTCAGGACCAATTTATAATCAGAGCATCAAGCCATACTGTACGAAAATGTCAATTCTGGCACAGCACTGATGAGCTAAGATTGAACACACGGACCAGTTTATCATATTATCCTGACTGCCCTCTTTTAAAGCTGGCAGGCCCAATTTGAGTACAAAAAGGATTTCAGTTTGAATGATCTTGCATCTGAAAAAGAACCCACCCAGACTGACAATGTTCTTCATTGCTATTTTTTTCTTAAGAGAAATAAATACACAGAAAACATCCAATATAAATATTTTCTCAACATCAAGTGGTTCTGTATAACACTCTTCGCTATGATGTATACAAATAAAAAGCTAGGAGTTAAGAGATACTTTTGTTGTTAAAAATATATGTCATTCAAGACAATGTATTAATACATTTCAAGCATTTTGACACAGTCTCCCTTGATTTCTTTGAGCTAGGGCAGGTAACACTGAGACAATCACACCAAAGGCTTCATTAAGGTAGGATGAGGAGGGCAGAACTGGCTGCTACTAATTCTCTGTGCTGTTTAATTTCATTCTACTTCCACCCAAACAACTGATTTTTAAAAGGAAAAACCTATACTTTTGAATATGAAGTAAAATCTCTTCCCCCCTTTGGCTGGTATGGAATTTCCCAGCTGATAACTTAAAACTTGCTTCTCTCAGAGATTTCACTGACTTCCCTGCCTACCAATCAAGATGGAGCTGCCTGTCTCTTCCACTATTTTTCACAAACCACACTAGTGAGCTTACTTTCTAATTAGTTCATTTATTCAAGTGTATGTTCCTTCACTGAACACTTGCTTCCTGGGTACATTTTATTGCTGTCTTCAAACTCACTAGAGTAATAGGTGGGAGAGTTTCACTGAAAAATCCTGGACTCTGTAAAGTAAAATCTATCTTCTTGTACTTTGGAAATAGTCATAAAGCCTTTTTTAAACCTTCTACAGAAACCTAGCTGAGGCAGATTAGATGGAATATTTTATTTTTGTTACATGCCTTTACATTGGCCTTAAAGCAGCTTTTTCCTAGGAATCAACATGTGCTAGTGTATTCCTCTACTTCAAGCACTACTAGCTTCCTTGCTGGTTCTTCACTATGAAACTCAGAGTCCCACCTCAGGGCCTTTGCACATGCTCTCCCTTCTGCATGGAATGATCTTGTAGCAGATACCTCCTACATACCACCAGACTTAAGTCTCAATACACACAATTGTTGATCATTCTCAATCTGTTTGAGGTAAATAAATGCTGTCTCCAGATTCTTCAAGAACAGAAGCAATGTCTTTACTTGCCCCCTATCTTCCCAGGATCCCGAAGACAAAAGGTCCTCAACAAATAATTGTTGGTAGTTCCATGGTATAAAAAAAACCCAGGTCCTTCCCTCCTCTCCCTTCCCCTTCCTTCCCTTTCCCTCCCCTCCTCTTTTCTTCTCTCTCTTTCTCCCTCTCTCTCTCCATCCCACCCTCCCCCTGCCCCACCCCCCGCCACACAGAGAGGCAGGTTAGCTCCAGAGTATAGATTCGTAATCATTACGCTTTACCGCAACTACATAAATCCCAGCACATCCAAACGATGACACATTATGCAGCTCAGAAAAATAAAGCAGCAGCTCAATATAAACTTATGTTAACTATCCCTAAGATGTGCCATTTAAGTTTAAAAAAAAAAAAAACAAGGTACAGCATATCCATCACTTGTGTGAAAGAGAAAACAAAAAAACAGGTGTTTATTGTCACCACAGGTAGCAGGGAAAAAGATGACTCCGGCAACATGGCTGTACTAGGAAAGAGGGAACTGGGGACTTGCAATCAGGGGTGAAAGAATGTTTGTTTGTTTGTTTGTTTGTTTGTTTTTTTACCAGTTTGTACTGTTTAGATTTTTACCGTTCATATGCAGTGTTAAATAAATTAAAATTTACCATTTTTTAAAATTCCAAATTGTTTTGAGTCTCAAGGAATTACCCTTTAGTGGAGGAATATCAGAGACCCAGACAAGCTAGAGAAGGTAGCCATTCATTCCAGTGGTCAGGATACAAAGAGAGGCGCCTCTCCCTCGCCCCCAGCCACTGGACGCCAAATCTCAGACTGATTATGGCTGAGAGGCAATGAGAATTCTTAACTGTGTCTTCTCTCCTTGAATAATCATAGTCTTGTTACTTTGGGTTGATCTGGCAAGCCTTCTGGGAGGCAGCGAAGGTGCTGTATTGAGATACTTCCACTGCCTTGTCAGCACTGATTACAATGTTTCCAAAGGATCATCCACAGTAAGTGGCACCAATGATCTGTGTCTCACTCCCTCCGTGATATTGACACCATGTGATAAAGATGTGTGTGTTAACAACACCAGAGTACAGGGCACACATTTCTGTGTCTGAGGGTGTATTAAAGCTGGTCTATTTAGTCAGACTCCGAGGCACCCCATAGGTAGAAGAAGGATCCCAAAGTGACTGTTTACCATCTAAAAAAAGCATTAAAAAGGAAGAGGGGCATGATCTGAACCTCTATTTTGCCAACATTCCTGTGCCAGGGGCTTAGCAATGAACTTCCATATGTCTCTATGTCTCCTTGAAATACCACACTCAAGAACATCAAAGAAAGATCTCTATCAAGTCATGTTACCTTGCTTAGAAAGCAGACTGGGAATCCCAGAAACCCATAAGACCTTGCCAACATAGGACCCACCAAGATGCCCTCTCACAAACTTCTCTGACACCTGGGGTTTGCCCTAGCAGCAAAGCATTCAGTCTCGCTTCCCTCCTCAGCGTGAGCTTTATCTTGGAATTTTGCAGAGTCCGGGCTATATACATGCAGAGGGCTTGCAAGTATGACTTCAAAGCAAACAAGTAGCTCACCGCTGATGTGTTCATCACTCCCGGCTGTGCACTGAGTCCTGGGCAAACAGCCAAAACCTCTGGCTCTCACACTGGCTCTGGCACTAGCTTGCTGCATGACCTAGGGCAAGTCTCTTTCCTTCTCTGAGTCTCTGTTTTCTCAACTCTTGTGCAAGCTGGTAGAACTAGATTATCTCTAACCTTGGTTCTAACTCCAGGAGCCTATTAATTTTTAAAACTTTCAGGCTGAGGAATAAAAGTGCCTTTCTGAGCAACTAATTAAATGTACAGATAAAATCACATTAACTTATAAATCAGAATGTCCCTTCTAATTACATCTTAAGCAACACCACGATGGAACTTGTCCAAAGCTACCAATGTAGTTAATCAACAACTACTGATACCATTACATTCCTCTTCCATCTAAAGAACTAAACCCTGGGGACACATTATACAGCAAAGTTTTCAATTGCAACGTTTGGGTGTTTTGCTTTTAGAGTTTAAGGACAATGACCACTTTTTTGGAACACCCAGAATTAGCTCAAAGTTCCAACTGGTCATTCAAAAGTATTTTATAAATTTTCTATATGTCACATACTGTCCTGGGCACTGTGGGTATAATTTCAATGAAGCCCAGGTCCATGATCTCTAGAAACTTGTATACAGACTGAGTAGCAGATATAAACAAGTAAATGGATACATACTACAGTGTAAGTGAAGGAATGTATTACAAAGACATCTAACTGAGCTCTTGAAGAGTCAAGCGGAGATTTTCCCAAAGAAACAGTATCTATGCTGAGACTTCAAAAACAGGTAGAAGTTAACCAAGCAAAAGTAGCAGGGAAAGGATCCATGAAAACTCTTTCCAGTTGCTGGAAAAGCAAAAGCAAATATTTGGGGGTGATTTAACCCCCTAAAAATTATCCCCCCAAATTCAAAAGATCCCCACCCAAAATAGTTCTACTTGATACTCTCCTAATGGGTTTAATTAAAATACAAACCAGAGTATGTTTCTGTCTTAACATATAAGGAAGGAACTCCCTTCCTTACTCATATCAATGTAACAGTAAGAGTCACGATTATTTAAAAGGACAGATCTGAATGGCAAGTCTGAGTCCACTAGTTACTATCTGGGTGACCTGGGCAAGTTGCTTAACTTCTGTGATGTCAGTTTTATCCTCAGTTTAATGGAGCCTGGCATATGACATCTATTTAATAGATACTAGGTAACAGGTGAGTCCTTAGCGCAGGTGAGCCCCAGACTGGGCTCAGCACTTCAGTCACTGACCAAAGTAAGTCCTGGCAGCACACACAGAAGGAGCATCTTGTTATCATCTTCAGTGTCCAGGTGAAGAAATGGAGACGTGGGCAAGTTTAATAACCAGACCAAGGCTATAACAGCTAGCAAAGTGGAGGCAGGCCTTTACCTCTAGTTGTCTGCATTCAGAGCCCAAGTGTTAACCACTCAGAGTGTTTCTTTCTGCCTTCTATTTCTCTATCGCCAGTCATGCCAGAAAAGTAGGTTTGCCCCACTAAGTGGTCCCCAAATTCCCAACCTATTAAAGAGGCAGATATTATAAATGTAAGGTACTCCTCAGTTTACATTCCATTCAAAAATGGCTGTGCTTATTTAAAACACACATATCACACAGTTGCCTATCAGCGCTACCTGAGCTCAATTGCCATCCTTGACTAAGAGGTCAGGGCTAAGAGCAGCAGATTCAGAAAACAAAGGGAAAGATGACAAACATTGTGCTGGACAAGACGTCTGGCACCTTTGGCCACTTTTCAATGAGATAGAAGCAAAAGATGTTGAGGTCACCGAGAAAACAATTTAAACGGGCTAGAAAGAGCATGGCAGTGATGGCAACTTGTTGCCTGCGGAACGAGGCACTGACATATTCCGAGGCAGTTAAAAGCATAATAATGAAGGGGAGGAAAGGGGTTTTTCTTACCCCACAGCTAGATCCACTATATTGGGAGACGGAACTTGACACTTTGACACAGCAGCACATTGGCCTGGCTCACGGTGTCATTTTGTGTCAAGCATTAGTACAAATACTGACACTGATGCATTGAAGGAGCACTTGATGTTTCCTTAAACACTTTCCAACTTGGCACAGGAAAAACCGAATCTAACAAACATCACTGTGATGGCTACAGCTCTCAAAGAGCTTGCAAAGTTGCCTCTAGGTTGACCAGCTTCTTTCCTTACCCGTGGTACATCAGCATGGGCCTCAGCAGACAGAGTATACTACTTTGTGCGTGTGTGTGTGTGTTGCTAGAAGCGGGAGGGGCTTGGAGTTCTCCTCTAGAAGCTGTTTGAAAGGGATCCATGGCATCAGATGCCAAGAGCTAGAGAAAAACTGGGGCAAATGGTAATAGGCAGATGCAGACTTGAGGCAGGGACTAAAAATACAGATTTCTGGGCTCTCTTCCCGAAGGTTTGGATTCAGTAAGCCTCTAGTGGGGTCCAGGCACTTGCATTTCGATTAAGATGCTCATTTGACCTCAAGGATCAGCCAGACGTGACAACCACTGGTATAGTGGGGGGAAGGCTGGACGGAGACTCACAGAGCAGAGCCCTGGTCCCAGTTCTGACACCTACTGGTTGTAGGATCTCTGGCAAGTCACTTTTCAGTTCTTAAGCTTCTTCTTATTTTCCTCAATTAATAAAGTGGGGAGAGAGGGTGCTTGGGAAAGATCTCCGAGGATATTTGACTCCATCACTCTAGAATGGAGTACTGGGACTAGCAGCCAGCATGGTATGTAATTAGGACCTTAAACCCTGAAGTCGACCAAACCTGGGTTCACATTTCAGCACTGCTGCTTTCCAGTTGCTGGGCCACAGACAACTTCTCTGGGACAAGTAACGTAATTTCTTTAAGTCTCAGTTTCCTCAGCTATAAAATGCTGACAATAGTGACAGTGCCTATGGCATAGATTTTTGTGAACGTTAAACAGGCAGTGTACAAAGAATGCCCAGGACGGGGCCCTGCCAAGTGCCCAGTACCTGTTGGTTGTGAACACCCCTGACAAGGTCAACCAGAAGAGCTGTCTGCTGTCCCCTGGAGCTACTGTGATTAATGAGGTTCAGGGAAAAGTAACCCTGGCTGAGCAATCCTTGGGCTTGTCCTTTAAGCAAGAGAGATTCACAAGAAAACAGCTTTTCGGGGGAGGACAGGCTACCAGAGAGAGGTGTTAAACTATGTCTCTTAAGAGGAAATAGGGGAACAAATTAGAGAAGGGTGTTATACATCTACACCATGTTTATCTAAGTGTAGCTCAGGGATGCCCTGCTTTAGAATCAATGGTGCACTCATTAAACTAGTACATTCCTGTCCCGATTGGATCAGACCCTCTGGGGAAGCAGGTCCAGTATTGTGCTTTTCTCAGAAGCTACCCAGGAGATGCTTCCTCAAATAGGGTTTAGAGAATCACTGGCAAATACTATTAATGAAACAGCCCCTCACCCCCTCAATTCTCCAGCCCTGTGTTTACCCAGAAAAAAACAAAACAAACAAAAAAAAAACAGCAAAGCCAAATGAACTTGTGTATTTGTGCATTTACTTAGAATCTAAACTTTTTATGCTCTTGTCATCTCCAATGCAGCTGGGTTCCAAGCAGTGTCCAATTTCTGCAGAATGCACGACTCCCCAGAGAAACAAACACTAACCAAGGGCTGGCTACTTAAGGATGTGGATTATGTCAACTTTCCTTGGGATGGCAGTGTGGTTTATAAAACTTAAACACAAAAAGCAAGTGCCTCCTGCTTCCTCTCTCTGCTCTGTTCTCCACCCTTCCTCTCCTCCCCATCTGACTTCTTTACCGTATTCCCACTCCTTTCCCTTTAGGCTTTCTTTGCTTACACTCTTCTTTTCTTTGGATATCTTTTCCTTTACTTTCCTTACTTCCACTTCTCTCTCTCACTGCTCACTCCTCTTATACTTTGCCCCATCTACCCTATACCTTTCCTTCTCTATCTCCTTCTTTCCTCATTTTGCTTCTGTATGTCTCTGTCTCTAATTCCTCCCTTGCCCTGCCTGTGTGTGTCTCTCTGTCTCTCTCTGCCCCACCCCTCGCTCCCCGTCTTCTTTCTCTGACTCTGTACTCCTGCCTATGTATCTCTTTGTCTTTCTATCCTCTGTTATACATGATACCTTGCTGCCCATTCCTATTCTTGATGCCCCAGCTCCTGGCTCCCCTCCAAACAAGAAACCTCCAGGAGGCAGGCATGCAAGCTCACCCTGTGAAATCAGCCTGCCCCCTCTACAAGTCAAGGGGCTCACTCTGCTTACAAATTCTCAGTGTTTTGCTGCCAGAGGCTTCAAGTGAGGAGGATAACTCCTGGGAACGGAGACTAAACAGGGGCTGGAAAGAGGCACCAGCAATTACTGAGTGGAAACAGCAAGGTTAAACTGCTCTAGTACCCAGAGCCTCCCCTGAAGGGGAAACTGCTGGACCAAGCGCTAGCAGTGGAGGATTCTTTTGCGTTTTGAGTGTCCATCATTTCATTTCTATAGTACAAACAGCTCGCCGGCTTGCAGTGAAGTGGCGGCGCCAAGGGGGTGTTGGAAAAGCTTTAGCATCTCAAAATTTCCATCAATCTTCTCAAAGGCAATCAACCTCCTCGAAACACAAAATGTGAGTTAAAAGTGAGTGTCTACTATGCACGCTGCCTCCAGACAACCCCCCTTCCCACACACACCTCCCCTGAGCTGTTCCAGCATCTTCCAATCTGACACCAATCTCTATCTCCTTTATAGACAAAAAAGGCTCCTGCCATGAGCAGGAATAACTGTCCCCAATCTACCCATGAGCAAACTGAGGGATACAAAGTCACTCGGCAGACTCTGGAAGACACTACTTTGGAGTGTCACTGCTTTCAGGGCCCGGAGTATTTTGCACACTCAAATCACTGGAAGGATGGTGCATTCAGAAGAAACTTTTTCAAAGTTCTGCCACACCCTCTCCCAGTTCGTATTTCTGTGGGTGGGTGCAGAAGGTTGTTTCTCTATTCTCTTTCTGGCCAGCTCTCAAACTTGACCTGTCCCCACACTTACCGGTGCACACCACCTGTACACACCCTTCCCACCCACCCAAACCCTTCCATCTGAGTCTTAGGCTATAAGTGCAGGAGGGAAGTAAAGAAACATAAATCATGCACGGCCCGGGTGCTTCTGCAACTCCCCCTCCCCTTGGGGGAGTATAGAGGAGCAAGATGCTGAGGTTTGACTCCATGCCCAGCCTAGGGAGTTAGAATACCCGCCGCCAGGGACCACGAAGAAGGCCGGGCTCACATCCGAGGACCAGCCAAGTACGCGTCGCCCCAGCTGAATGGCCCCTCAGTTGCCTGCAAGTTGAAACCTCAGTCAGGCACACAATGAGGCCGCTGTTTTCCGGCAGGAGGCATTTGGATGCCTCACACACTCACCCCAAATCGGGCCTGAGAGCAGAGAGCGCATTTTCTTACCCGTGTTCAGATGCGCCCCTAGAAGCAGCAGCAGCCTGGGCCCCGTGGAGGGAGCGGCTCCCCTACCCCGCGCGCGGCCACAGGAAGCCCGCGCAGGCCACCTGTTGGACTCTGTCCGGCTGCCCCAGATCGTGCGCCCCCAACCCCGCACCGCGGAGCGGGGCACCCAGAGTACCCTACCCGTCAGCGACAAATAAATTTCACTGGCGCCTTCTCCTGTGGCTACCTTTCGCATTCTCAATCACATGCACACACAGTTTCTTAACATCCCAGCAGCTGTTCATGAAGCACGCCTAGCCTCCCGTAGGGGCCCGGGCTGCCCACGGTCTCCGAGAGCACCCAGGTGGCTGCGGATCTCCAAGCGCATACGCTGGGTGCCTGCTCAATGCGCGCGCGGCTGAAAAAGCCCCAAAAGGCAAACTGATTGGGGAGCCGTCAGTGGCCCGCTCTGTGGAGCCCCCTTTCTCCTTGGGAAGCGGAAGAGGTCTCCCTCCTTGGTTGAGAAATGAAGGCATTCGGGGAAGCCCCGAAGGCAATCGGATTGGGAGAACCAATGTTGCGTTTCACTGCCAAATCCCAGGATAGGTGCAAGGAGACTCAACTTTCTCGCGTCTCCCTGTCATCCCTACGAGGAACTAGCTAGGGGTAAAGGGCGCCGCCTCGACCAGGCTACTCACCCCTGGGTATGGACGCTGCCCCCGCAGGAGACTTCAGCAAACCGGCGCGCGCAGAATCCGCGAAGCGCCCTGGTGTCTCGCTCCTCTCCCGGGCCACGCGGCGGAGGCTACGCGCTCCAAGCGGGGCAGCCGTGGGCAGTGGATCCCATGGGTGGCGAGCTGGCAGAGGGCGCGCCGCCCGGCTGGGGGCGCATCGCTCCCGGGGCTGGCGCAGGCTGCGGCGGGCAGAGGGGCTCCCGGGGAAGTTGGCGGCGCCGGGGGCTGACTTCGGACTTCGCGCTCGCTTCGGCTCGAGCGTCCGGGCGCGTCCTCCGGGATTAAACAGGGACTCGCCCGCGGAATGGGCCGGCTGCGGGAAACCTCCGCTGGCCGCCGCCTAGAAAGAGTGCGGCGGCATCGCGCCGCCCGGAAACCCCGGCAGCGGCTGGAGCAGAGAGCGAGCGAGAGCGCCGGGCTGCCTCCTCCCGGCTCAGAGCCCGGCTCGCCCCAGCCCGCCGCGCCCCTCCTCCTGTCCGTGTCCTCCGCTCCGCGGCTTCACCGGTTCGCGGAGCTGGGCTTGGCTTGGGCCAGTGGCTGAGCTGAAGGCGGCCGCGGAGCCCGCAGCATGGAGGGCGGTCTCGCGGGCTCGGCTCGGGCTCGGGCTCCGGCTCCGGCTCCGGCTCCGGCAGCGGCAGCAGCAGCAGCGGCCGCCGCCTCCCGCGCGCCCACGTGCCGGAGCCCCGGTGTGCGCGCTCCGGCCGCGGGGCTGGAGGGGGGGAGCGAGGGCGAGCCGCGGTGGGGGTGGCGGGGAGAGCCTGCACACCGGCGCCGCTGAGGGGACGCCGCCGAGAGGCTCCCGAGGGCACGGGGCTCCTCGTCTGCAGCTCCGGGAAGACTGGTGTGCGAGGCTCCCCCAGCTCGCCCCTCCCTTTGCAGAGCGGAGGGAGCCTGAGTGAAACCCGGGGCTTTGGCGGGGAGGGGGCGGGGGGGCGCTCCACTCCACAGGATCAGCCGGGAGCAGCGGCTGGAGGCGGCTCCGTGTCTCCGCCAAAGGGACAGGTTCCAAGTATCCGTGAACCCCGGGCACGTCTCCCCCGAGAAGAATGGGGTGCAGAAACCCCGGGTGAGGGAGTACGTCTGTTCCGGCGTGCCCCGCCTTCCTCCCAGAGTAAGCACTTTTCCCGTTAACCAGCAGACTCCAAGGTGCTCCTCCTTCCAGGGAGAAAGGTGTTGTCTTGCAAGACGGGCCTGACAACCTCCAATCAACTGACAAATAATTAATGAGACTCACTTCGAGCGGTGCCGGGCGATGTCCTGGATCGTAGGGCTCTCCCTGGTTGGAAGTTGGGTTGTATGCTCTGCTCTGCGTGCCCTTAAGCAGGCCCTCCCTGGGCCTCATTGCTCCAACCATAAAATGAGGCTCCTTCCTGACAGGAGTTAAGAAATACAAAACAAACACATGTGAGAATTTTAAAATTAGAAAATACTTCAAAAATGGGTAATAGTCCAATACTAATGAGAAGGATGATTAAAATAAGGAAAATCAACACAGAAAAATAGAAAATGAAATCTCTAAAGAAACGTAGAAACCAGCAAAATGCACATTATCACTGGGCACACGTGCAGTCACTTGGAGATCTTAGGCTCCAATCTTCTCCTTATCTTAATGAGGCAACAGAGGCTCAGAGAAGACAAATGGCATGTCCAAGGTCACACACTCCGATTTGGTTAGACATCTCCCGTTTTGGTGAGTCTGGTCTCTTACTGCCAAACCTGTGCTTTTTCTGCCACACACCTGTACACGAATTATGTTCAGCATTGTGTGCTGAGACATAGCAAAGGGAAGAGAGATTCATCCTCTCTGAGGTTTCTGAAAAAAACCTTTGTGAAAGAAGTGGAATTTAAGCTAACTTCTAAAGAGTAGGCAGGATTCAGATATCTGGAAAAGCAAGATCATTCAAGGGGAGGGAGAGAGGTCACTAAAAGATGAAAAAGGGCATGTTATGGCAGCAGCAAACAAGTGTGGCAAGAGCTGAGTGCTTGCCTAGGCGATGGGGAGCTACTGAAGGGTTTTTAGCAGTCAAAGAAAATAATGAAAGCTTCGTTTTAGGATGATCAGTATGTCCCTGTACAGGATGGATTAGAAGGGGAAAAGATGATGGAGGGGGAGGAGAAAAGGAAAGGAATTGCAGGCAGAGAAAACCATTAGGAGGTCAAGGAAACTATCAGGTGCAGGTGTGGAAGCCTGATGAAATGTGGTGGCAGGTAAAGGTGAAGCAAATGAAACTCTTCCAGTCCTTGCTCATAAAAGCCTGCTTTATGGGAAGCACTCTGCTGTTAATTGCAGGGAACACTGTGTGGAAAGGCACATGTGCTTGACTGGGGGCTAACCCTCAGAGACAGCAGTGGAGCTCTTGACAATAACTAATCTGAAGCTTATCTGGTCCCTTGGTTTCAACATTTAGCACCTGGGAGCTGAACAACAACAGACTTCGGAGAATAATGGATTAAGGATTTCCATCACTCTACCAAAAGTGAAAACCAGAAAGAGAAGGGAAAATCTTGTTTGTTTGTTTTTTATTCCTTGGAGGCTCTTGAAGTCACAAATGAATGGCTTCAGGGGCTTCCTCAGGGTCTTCCTCTGAAAAATGTCTTTCTAACACTAGATCTCCTCTTGTGAACCAGCAGCAACAGCATCATCAGAGAGCTTGCCAAAAAGAGGATCCCAGGGCCCACCACACACCAACTGAATCAGAACTTTCATCTTAACAAGGTTCCTAGGTGATTTATATGCATATTAAGCCTGAGAAGCATCTCTCTATCTCCTCAGGTCTTAAACCACTTTTCTTCAAACTTTTGAGTGTAGCACGTAGGAAAACAAAACAAAATAAAACAAAACAAAAAATATATATATTACACCGTGGTTATACACACATGGTTACTTACCTTTAAGTTAAATACAAGTTTCACAAAACAACACATATCCTTAATGTGCAATTCCCTTCAATATTTCCTACTCAATTTATTTTATTTTTTAAAAAATGCTGATTATGACTTACTGATTGATTCCATGACCTAGTAATGGACTGCAATTTGTGGTCTGAAATATATTGAGCTGTGTTATTAACTCTTTTTGCCTTGAGTTTTGGTTGTATGTTTGTGTATCTCGTCCACTAGGCTGAGTTCCTGAGGGCAAGTTTCAGATATTTGTTATCATTGAAATATAGGTCAGAGGTTAACAGAAGGATTTCTATGTAGTAGCAACTCAATAAATATTCAAGGAGAGAAGCAATCAATGAATGCATAAATGGATGGGAGCCACAGATTGAGGGCAGGCTGGGGGAAGAAAGGAGAAAAGCTTGGCATGTAGGAAAGGATTAAGCCAAGAAAACATTTATCCAAAACTCCAACTCCCTGAAGCAATATCAATGGACTATGAGCAGAAAAACTCATTTCTAAAACAACCATGCATTCCAAATGTTCCACTGTCAGCCAGAATCTTATTTTCCAACAGAGTTCACCTTTATTGCTTCACAAAATTCCAAACTTTGGGGACTTGATTATGACAGAAAGCAGCTGAATAGCTAATGCAGATTACTAGAGGAGGAAAAGAAATGGAGATGTAGCAGAAACCAGTGAGTTCAAATCTGACACAAAAAGAGGAAAACTTCCAGAATCTGGTCATCCTTGGGCCACTGACCAAGGGGGGAGGGGAAGAACTGGGACTAATTACTTGGATTGATGCAGATTTTGTCTGACCACATGGGATACTTGGCAATTATATCTTTCCAAAAGTCAAAATGGCTTTTTTTGGAGGAAGTAGTTTCTTTGCCATAGGATATATACCACAGAGAATGGAAAAGTACTTACTGTTCACCAACCAACAGAACTTTAGAGTGGAGAATATTACCATTTATTTCAGGTAAATAAAACCATAACCTAAAGTGTGAATATTTGAGTCAGAGTATTTCATATTGTAAAGAGATCTCACATGTCCACCATTTCAACTCCTGATTCTAAAAGAATCTATGAAAGTTATCACAGGGCATACAAGAAAGCTAGAGATCTAGGATTTGACCTCAGACTTTCAAACTCAGTCACCATAGCTGCCTGTTGTAGTTTACATAGAAATGCTACAGACTACACAGTTAGGAAGTCTTGTTTTAGTGTAGTGATTGAGGAATTGCCTGAAAAGGCTGTGAGTGGATAAATTTATTTAGTATCTACTATGGAAAAGGCACTGTAGCAGGTGTTTTGTTTTATTTCATAAAATCCCCATTCTTAAAAAAATCCATGAAATAGGAGTTTTTAATCTCCATCTGGTGAATGAGGAAAGGAAGGCTCAGAGAGGGTTAATAATTTGCCCAATATTTTAAGGCTAGAAAGGTCCAGAGGAGGATTTAAAAAAAGGCCTATGTTACTCCTAAGTCCATATGCTCTCTTTTCCTTATGCTTTGCTTCCAAATCATGGATGATTTCAAGCAAAAACTAGCTACGAGATGGAAGGACAGAATTCTGATTGGGGCAGAGATTGAAATAGCTGACTTGATAAGTACACCCTTGTGCTAAGATCCTGGGATGCTTTGAAGGGTTGTTCACATCAAGGTAGAAATACTATTAAGTACTTTGAGTACCCCCTCCTGTGCAGAATCCACAAACTGACTCAGTGGTGGCCCATTACATTTGAAAGCTACTGTATAGCACAGGGAATACTGCTTAATATTCTGTAATAACCTAAATGCTAAAAGAATTTGAAAAAGAATAGATACATGTATCTGCATAACTGAATCACTTTGCTGTACACCTGAAACTAACACAACATTGTTAATCAGCTATGCTCCAATATAAAATTAAAAAAAAAAAAGAAAGAAAGAAAGCAAGCTGCTGCTGTTGAAAGCTGCATTGGCTGTAGCTCAAAAGGAATTAGTGTTCTTTTGTTTGCCAGAGTAATAGACATCAACCTAAGCTAGTTTGAAGGGTAGGGAAGGAAACTCATTTTAAAGAACCAAGAGACTCAAGAAACAGGAAAATTAATGAAGCAAGTCCTCGGGAAGGGACTGGAATTTGGGAATGGAATCTTGTTAGATCTCATATTGTGTGTGTGTCTGTCTGTCTGTCTCTCTCTGTGTCTTTCTGTCTGTCTCTTTCACTGTATCTCTTTTTCATCTCATTGTTGTTATGCTTCTATTTCTTGCTTTTCTTACTGGAAGAGACCTCTCTGCTTCTCTGCTAATGTGGCAGATAACATGGTTCACATGCATTTCACAACTTGCTGGCTCTGGGCCTCCAGTCTTTTTATCAGGAGAGGATATCTCATTGGTCAAATGTTCACCCTCAACCATCAGGCAGAACCAGGAGGGTGTAGTCACAGTAGTAACAAACCTCCTAGGAGCTTAGCCCTGTGAATTAGATATAAAGCTGCAAGGTGGGTTGGGGAACATTCCAGAAAAAGTACAGCAATATGACTACTATACTCCTTAACAGGAATAATCCAATGCTTTAGAAGTGGTGTCGGGGATCTCAGTATACACACATTAGACCTATGTAGGAGATCGCCAGGGAGACGTGAGGACTGGTGATGTGACAGCTGGTTTAAAGCCCTAAAGTGCAATGGAGCCCCTTTTAAAGATCCCCACCACCCATGAACCTGTGCAGATGGACCAGAACTAATGGGAACTAATGAGTGTCCCAGGCACTTTTACCTGAAGATTCATTCTGTGCCTGGTTTCCTGAAAAGAACACTGCATCAGAATTCAGACAACCTGGATTCAAATCCTGCCTCTGCCCTTGCTTTTTATGCAGTCTTGGGCAAGTGACCTCACCTCACCAAAATCAGGGCTAATAAGTATGCCTTGCCTACCTCAGAAAGCTGTTTCAAGAGCAAATGAGATAATATCTGTAAAGCGAGCACTTTGTGAAATCTAAAGCGCTGAGCAAATGTAAGAGATTATTAGTAATACAAGAAATCACAGGAAGCCAATGAGTTGTAACACTTAGGTTACCTTTACAAATATCTATTCCACTAGGCTCTTCAGAGTAGAAAAAAAAATCATGCTGCATGAAATGTAATGAATGTGAAGTGTGTTTATTCTATTTTTATGAGGCATAGTTGGGTGAAAAAGATCAGTGCAGCTCAAAAGTGAAGGACTGAAAGTGTATAGTTTTCAAGAAATAACCAGAGCCTTCAGGAGGAGGAGGAGGAGAAGAGGTACTAGTAATGGTGGTAGTAGTAATATTAACAGCAGCAATCTAGTAGTAACAATAATAACCATCTGGTTGCCATGTTCCAGGCATTGTGGTAAGCATTTCCCACTCATTTGCTTATTAAATTCATAGAACCTTCTCAGTTAGGCTCCATCACTGTCTCTGTTTTAAAGGTGAGGAAACTGAATCAGGACAATTTACCCACAGTCTCAAACATGATCAGTGGGAGAGTCCAGGCTAAAACTCAGTTAACTTCAATCCAAAGTTAAAGCAAATGACCAAGACGTTATTCTGTATTTTATATCCTTAGAAGAAAATGTGATAAATGCCAAGTTTTATTGGTGACGAAAAGCAGTATATAAAGAACATCTAACTATTCAGTCATAAGTCCACATGTTTTTGATACATGATATTTCTTCCACTGAATGTGGATGATCTCTAAACAAAACTTAATTTAATCACTACACACTTGTATTAATTACATAAAAGTGAAAATACCAATTATTGGTGAAAATGCTGAGTAATAAGAACCCTCATTCATTGCTAGTGGAAATGCAAAATGGTATAGCCATTTGAAAGACAGTTTGGTAGTTTCTTAAAAGTTAAGCATAGTCTCACTATGCAATTGAGAAATTACACTCCTAGGTATTTATCCCATTGATTTAAACACATCACACAAAAACCTGCAGGCAAATGTTTATCACTGCTTTATTCACCACCAAAAACTAGAAGCAACCAAGTTGTCCTTTAACAGGTAAATGGATAAACAAACTGTAGTATATCCATACTATATATATATAATACAATTGTACAGTACACCTAAAACTGCCAAAAAGCAATGAAAACATAAACTTTGAGAAGCTATTATAGCCAAGACACACGTAGGGAGACATCACAACTAAATGTAATGTGGTATCCTAGTGAGATCTTGGAAAAGAAAAAGGACATTTGATTAAAAACTAAGATATCTGAATAACATGGACTTTAGTTAACAACAATGTATTATTGGTTCATTAATTGTGACAAATCTATTATACTAATTTAAGATGTTAATAATAGGAGAAAGTGGGTATGAGGTATATGGGTATATGAAACTGTCTACACCAGCTTGGTAATTTTTCTGCAAATCTAAAACCATTCTAAAGTTAAAAGTTTATTTTTCAAAATGTGAAAATCAAAACCAAAAAAAACAAAAAACAAAAAACAATGAACTGTAAAGTCCCATGACGTATGCTACAGGGAATACATAGTATTCTTTCCTCAAATGATAAAATATTGAAACCAAAAAGCTCCAAAACAAAAAAAGAAAACAAATGCAACTAATTTAGACTCATCAATGAGAAAAAAATGATAGTTAATTTTCCAGACAGGTCAATATCCCTATTTGAAATCATTAGAAGCTTCATGTTGTGGTCAAGAACAATCTTCTTCCTCATTTTTCTGCTTGCTAGACCTGTTCTGTTCATATTTAATGGCTATTTAGACATCTCAAAGATAATATTGATCTGTCTTAAAGTGGAATTGATTATTCAGCATGCCACTATTAAAATGTCCTTTTATTGCATAGGTATTTGCCTCAGTGCACATTAATGCTATTTTGTCAACAGCATGTATTCAGTGGCTAATAGATTCAATCTCAGCTAAGCAGATAAAGTCAAACTTCATGAATAGAATTTGATTTAAATTTAGGAACCAATAACAAAATGCAAGTTTGGATATAGAAGACCATGTGCCAATTTATTTCTGGGAAGAAACATAGAGAGAATCCTTTAAAAAGATGACTGTTTTCTATCATCTGGAGATTACTTAGTAGAGAAAAATGTGTGTATACTAACTGCAGCCATTGGAACTGAGTAAAACAATTAGGAGGTGATTCAAATCCTAATTTCCATCTATTTTGCTCATTTGTTTATTGGTTTGTTGGAGGAGAGAACAGCAAAACGAAGATTGTCAAGCCAGTTCAGAATTACTAAAGGAAAGGATTCTACATTCTACTATTCACATCCACTATGGCAAACCAGGCAGAACTGAACTGTTCTTTTGGACGTCACAGACTGTACAGTTTTTCCACAGTGCTTTCTCGGTACAGTATTTTCTTTGGAAAGCATATTTTATGTGAGTTCTTTCTGTTGTGTGGTAGTTTTGACTAACAAATATTACTTCAATGCAAGATATTTGTTCTCCCAGAAAATGTTTTCAGAATAAAAACTTGAGACACAGTATACCAGTGGAATCAAATTTTTTTTAGCACTCTGGAAACTCATGAGATTAAATTACATATGTAAGATATGAATTTTGCAAATTTAGCGAACCTAATTTATTGTTAGAAAATATTGAAGTAAGATATCATGAAGTATTGTTAGGGGAAACACAGATTGTAACTGCCCACCCTGGCCAGGAAGACAATAACAATTTGCGTGAGTTATTTCACGACAGGGAACTAACAAGCCACCACCAACCGGAAGAATATGAGAAAGATCAAAAGGAAACGCCAGTCCACATGTCCTACCCGCCTCCCAGAATTCTCCTCACTGGAGTCCTTCTTGGCTGAGAGATGCGCATGCCACCAGAAAGGACCCTTAGTCAAAGTGATTGGCCAGAGACAACCCAGAAACCTGCCCCATCACCATAAAACCTGAGACTGCGAGCCACCTGGCAGAGCAGTCCTCTGGGGTTACCTTACCCTCCTGCTCTCCGCCCAGGCGCCTCTTCCCAGTAAAGTTTCTTGGTTTGTCAGCACGTGTGTCTCCTCGGCCAATTCACTTCTGCGTGTTAGATAACGGCTCCCTCTCGGGCCCTGGAAGGGGTCCCCCTTCCTGCAACAGCATGACCCAGCAATTCCATTCCTAGGTATAAACTACAAGCTGGTGTTCAAACAAAGATGTGCAGCTTGTAGCAGCACTATTCACAATAGTTAAAAGGTGGACACAACTCAGGTGTTCATCAGCTGATGAACAGATAAACAAAATGTAGTATATCCATGCTATGGAATATTATTCAGCCATAAAAGGCTGAATAATAGGTAGCGTGTTGTACATGTTACAACATGAATGAATCATGAAAACATAATGCTAAGTGAATGAAGTCAGAAACAAAAGGTCACATATTGTATGAGTTCATTTACGCAAAGTATTCAGAACAGGCAAACACGTAGAGACAAAAGTGCAGATTAATGGTTTTGAGAGACTGGACAAACTGAGGAATGGGAAGTGACTTTCTCCTGTGGAGTGATGAAAGTCTTATGGAATGAGCTAGTGATGGGGCACACTGTGAATGAACTAAAAGCCACTGAATTGTATATATTTAAATGGTTAAAATGGTGATTCGTATATTATGTGAATGTTCCATCAATAGAAATACATATACATGTATGTATACCATGGGCACGTGTGTTGGGAAGCACCTGTACACTGAATCACTAGCCTTGTTTAATTGTGACTACACTTGGTGTTCACATCGGATGGAGGGGGGATTAGAAAACAGGAAGTATAGACACTGCTGAGCCAAAAGAACATAAAGAAAAAGAGCTGCTTTTTCCCAGGGGGATCAACTCCCTATTACCACTCTGCCACTCAGCTCTTCTTTACTACCAAAAATATCAAAAGTAGAAATACAAAAACAACCTCCCATCAGGCAGGGGAGCAAATGGAACTGAGATGGTCTGTCAGGCTAGGAAGAGGCTGTGTGGGTACAACACTAGTTATGAACTGTGTGTGTGCATCCAGTTATCGTTGAGGTCACCAATGCAGGTCTAGCCAGACTGTAGATGGGGTTGCTTAGCAGACTCACGGGTATGAAACCTTGATGGGAGGGGTGGTGCACAGGTAGCTGATCAGTGAAGAACCATGAATGGGAGAAAGGAGGCAGGGTATAAATAGGAAATCAGGAAGTAAGTCAACTTAAAGCAGCTTTTGCCAAACATGCTTGGCCTCAGTTTCCCTTTTTTGGGGTGGTGGGATCTTTCTTACTATCTCTCAACTCATTTCATGTCCCAGCAATGTTCATATGAGGTAAAGCCAACGACAGTTCACAGAGTTAAAGCATCAGCACTGATTGTACTGATGATAAAAGCAGTTTCCATTTGCTTGGTGCTGGCTATGAGCCAGGCCTGAGCTAAGAGCATCCTAAGGATTGTCTTGTTCAGTACTCACAACACCCCTCAAGGCAGGCATTATCCCATTCAGTGAGGACTTGGGGAAACTAAGGCTTGTCCAGGTGAAAGAACTCTTTCAAGGTCTCCCATCTAGTGGCCAAAATGGCAAGGAGTCTGACTGTAGTGCTCTTGTAATCACAGAGATACTTTCAATCACAGCTATATTTGTAGAAAGTTTTCATGGAAAAGCTCATGAGCCCTTGACCTACAGTAATCTGACTCTGAAGAAATATGCAAAGGGATTTTGAAAGGCCCAGCAGCAAAGCAGTGAAGATAGCATAAAATCTAGGATGTGAGGAGGTGTGAAGCAGGAGAGAAGTACCGAAATATAGACTTAACTTGCTTTCCTGCCATCATCTATTTACACAACAGTCACCGCCACCAAACTGAGAGCCCCTAGCAGGCACGAATCCTGAGTTTTTTATCCTGGTACATAGTACAGTGCCTGTATCCAATAAGCCGTTAATAAATATTTCTGAATAAATAAAACTGGACTTCTGGTATAGTGACTGATAAGAATAATAATAGCTGCTACCATTTATTGAGCATTTAACTTACGCTTAGAAATATGCACTTTATAAAGCTTATATCTCATTTCCACCTCCCAACAAATGAAGTATAATTATAGACAAAGAAACTGAAGCTTAAATAACTTTTCCCAATTCAACCATCTAGTAAAAAGTGAACTGGATTTCAAACCCTAATCTCTATGACTCCAAATCCCAGGTGCTTTAACCTCTTCTATTTTCTATAATAAATGATCCATCCTTTAGTGAGGAGGGATTAGTGATTATGCACATTTTAGAAGAGGGAAAATGAAAATTATAATGTAACATCAGCTTTTTAAAAAACGGAATGCAAAATTATGCACATGATTTGATTACAACTGTGTAAAAATTCACAGCATACAAAGGCAACAGCAGGAAGCCTGGAAAATAAACCAGTTGTATAAGAATGGTGAGACTATGGATAATTTTTTAACACTTTGCCTAATTTTGCTGTAATGTTATTTTAAGAATAAATAAGATTTGAAGATAAATACAAGTGTAATAAAACAAATTATTATATGCACACAAACTGATTGCTTTAGGCAGAATCATTGCTTTTGAACTGTGGTTGTAGATCCAGGGTAATTACATGACATCTTGGGTACCACATTTTCTTAAAGATATGCCAAAGCTCTGTGAAACAGGAATTTGGAGTCTTCCTGAATTCTCTGGTTAAGATTAAAAATTTGAAAATATGATCCACTATTCTCCTCAGTGGAACGTTCAAAAATATCACTTGCTGTAAATATAACTTCAAACCAGTTTCTCCTTTCATATAATCTATGAAATATTCTCTGTTTCCATGTATATTAAGTCTTATTACTTCTGAAAACGTCAGCTCCACCATCAGTCTCTCATCCTGGGCCTAATTATCTTTTTAAAAGCCAGGTCAATATATGGCAACGTCCCTCTTTAAAAACCCTCTAGCACTTCCCATTACATAAAGAAGAGTCAGAACTCCAGGTCCTAATCTCTACTTCCTCCTACTATCCTCCTTAGACCATATGTTCTCCTCACAATTTGCCATTCACATTCATAACATTCATGATTTCATGCCTTTCTTGTAATAGAAACTTGGTTTCAAATGCCTTGCCTCACATATCAAATCTTGTCTATTCCTCAAGATTCAAGAGTACTGCTTCTGTTATGTTTTTAATAATATTTCACACCTGGTTTAAGTGACTCAAGATGCTGTGATCCCAATGCATCCTCTTTGTATTGCTACAGCTTACTATATTCTGTCTTTTATGATATAATAATAGCAGATAGCATTTATCAAATATATTATGCATTTTATATGTATTAGCTCACTTAAAATAACAATGCTAGGAGCTAAGAACTATTAGCACCATTTAAGAAAAAGGGAACCAAAGATCCAACATGAAAAAATGCTCACCCAGGAGTATAATGAATAAGCATCAGAGATGAGATTTGAACTCAGGTGGGCCTGAGCTGAAACTCTGTGCTCTTAACTATTACATTTCAAAAAGTGCTCTCCAAATTGCCAGTTGTCTGCCTGGGAAATTAACTGGAGGCAAATGGTTTGGGATGGCAGAAACATATGCCTATGCTCCAGTGCCACGCTGAGCCTGAGGCAAAAGGAAAACTCAGTAATACTGCTCCTGTCTCTACCTAAAATTTGGTATTTTTTCATCATGGATTTCCTTGCATTTATTTTGATGTTTAAAATATTACATGAAACAGCATTTAGCTTGAATCCTGAGTTTCTTGGCATGCCTTCACATTTTGCACTCGAGATGGGTGCCTAATAACATCTCACCCTAGTCCTGGCCCTGCTTAACCACGTCTGACACATAGGGGGCGCTCAAAAAATCAGCTTGTACATTGTGTTTAACTTACACGTCAGTCTTTTCCACAGGACCTCAAACTCCTTGAAGTCAGTGACTGTAAGTGATTCCTTTTTGTAATCTCACTAACTCCCACACAGTATTTTTTCCATTCGATCCTCAAAAAATGTTTTGAATGGAAAACACTCCCTCTCTCACTTTCAGCTGTGGGGGACTCGCCCTTCACAATGCTCCTTAGAGGGTACCCATCATAATGAAACTTGCATCTGACGGCAGCTTTAGCTTGTCTTTAGCTGCGAAATCATATGGTGTATGACCAAAAAACCAAAGTAAGAACTGAAGGTCAACTCTATTTCCTCTAAATTCTGCCCCAAAGTTCCTCTTCATTGAAAGTTTTGAAGAAATATTTTTAGTTTCCCTCAAGGATGTCTTGCATGGCTATAACTAATCTTCTAAACACAACGACAGAACTCCCGTTGTTAATGAGTCATGATACTTCATGTGACTGGAAAATATAGGCCAAGGATTTGTTTCAAAGTTTTGAAAGATCTTATCTTTCTTTGTGCAGTCTTGGTGTCGGTATAGCCATTTGACCAACTGAAGATCCTCTGCAGCATAAAAAAGCTCTTAGTTCATAAAGCCTGTGTTTACATTCTGCTTCATCACTTACCAGCTGTGTGGTATTTGCAAGTGACAGAACCTGTCCAAAGCACGGCTGAAAAATTGAGATAATAATAACAATAACACCTCCATTAAAGGAAAATGCTGTGTCTAGCACCCAGTAATTGCTCAATAAATATTAACTCTTATTTTTCATTTAAGGCATACGTATTAATATGCCTTGAAAGAAAAATACAATGCACCTACATGCTGGGTGCTGGGCTAGGCATTAGGAATAAAGACTAGACCAAGCACAAAATCGGCGATTGTTAAATTAAGCTATATTCATTGAGTGTCTACCATGTGAGTCACTCTACTGGAAATTGCAGGAGAACAAAGAGGAATAACACAAAAATCTCACCTTTAAGACATTAGTATAGAAATTTATTCATTTAAAACAAAAAAGGAAAGGCTACTAGTAATTAAAGAAAAGAAAATAATAAATGAATATGAGTTTTGTTAAGAATCAACCAAACGATATAATGTTATTGCCAATTTAGTACAAGAAGGCCTGGAGGGACATTTTTTGCATCTTTGCTTAATTATGTGAAACAGTTTATTTCAGGAGAATGTAGAAAAAATTAAATTAGACTGCGAGAAGATGTAGACTCTGGCCACAACCTGTACTAGTAATGATAGCTTAGTGAAGTCATTTCACTTTCCACTTTTAAAATGAGTTGTTCAGAGTTTTAGGTGAAACAATCCTGGTTTGTCAGCTTAGGTACTTTGGGAAGCAGATGAATGATATAATGAGAAGCATGGAGATTTACTGGGGGAAATGCCTGTGAGTGTTATGGGATGAAATGTGTTCCCCCAAAATTCAAATGCTGACATCCTAAATCCTAGTATTTCAGAATGTAACAGCACTTGGAGACAGGGTCTTTAAGGAGGTAATTAAATTAAAATGAGGTCACTGGAGTAGGCCTTACTCCAGTATGACTGATATCCTTATAAGAAAAGGAGATTAGGGACTGCAGGGGGTTTGGCCAAGATGGCAGAGTAGGAAGACCCTGAGCTCACCTCTTCCCATGGGCACAACAAAATTACAACTATTTACATAGCAACTATTAATGAGAAAGACTGGAATCTACCAGAAATGAACTTCTACACTGAAAATATAAAGAAGGAAAGAAGGAATCACAAGATAGGTAGGAGGGGCGGATTCATGTAAGACCCATATACCCAGTGAGCTATAGAAATAGTTAAAAGAACACAACATCATGCAGCTCAGTAGCAAAAAAAAACCAAATGATCTGATTAAAAAATGGGCAGAGGATCTGAATAGGTATTTTTTCAAAGAAGATATACAGATGGTCAACAGGTACATGAAAAGGTGCTCAACATCACTAATCATTAAGGAAATGCAAATCAAAACCACAATGAGAAATCACCTCACACCTGTTAGAATGGCTACACTCAAAAAGGCAAGAAATAACAAGTTCTGGCAAATATGTGGAGAAAAGAGAATCCTCACGAATTATCATAAATTAGTGAAGTCAGAATGAAAAACAGTATGTAGGTTATCTTATAAATTAAAAAAACAAAAACAAAACAAAAACTACCATATGACCCAGCGATTCCCCTTCTGGGTATGTATTAGAAGAAAATGAAGACACTAGTTTGAAAGTGTTAGCACCCCCCATGTTCAGTGCAGCATTTTTTACAGTAGCCAAGATATGGAAACAAACTGCATCCATCAGTAGATGAATGTTTAACAAAATGTGGTGTGTATATATAATGGAATATTATTCAGCCATAAAAAGAAGGAAGTCGTGCCATTTGCAACAATATTGATGGACCTTAAGGGTATATGCTAAGTGAAATAAGTGAGACAGAGAAATATGAACACCATATGATCTTACTCATATGTAGAATCTAAAATAAAAACTTTTTTTTAATTTAAAAGAACTCACAGATACAGAAAATAGATTGGTGGTTACCGGGATGGTAGGATGGGTAAAGGGGTTAAAAAATACAAACTTCCAGTTATAAAATAAATAAGTAATGGGGATGTAATGTACAGCATTTACATTATACATAATACTATATTATATGTTTGAAAACTGCTAAGAAAATAAATATTAAAAGTTCTCATCACAAGAAAAAAATTTCAACTATATATGGTGATACATGTTAACTAGACTTATTACAATGATCATTTCACAGTATACACAAATATCAAATTATTATGTTGTACATCTGAAACTAATAAAATTTTATGCCAATCATATCTCAATTTTTAAAAAAGGAACACAGCATCCCTAGCAACAAAACTGATGGGTAGCCAACAATAGCATCCCTTGAACCATGGTCAGCGAGCCAAGACAAATCCAGACTACCACCTGTTTTTGTTTTTGTTTTAATTTTTTTGTTTTTTTGGCTGTGTTGGGTCTTCATTGCTGTGCATGGGCTTTCTCTAGTTGTGGCGAGTGGGAGCCACTCTTTGTTGTGGTGCGTGGGATTCTCATTGTGCTGCCTTCTCTTGTTGAAGAGCGTGGGCTCTAGGCATGCGGGCTATGGTAGTTGGGGCATACAGGCCCTAGAGCATGCAGGCTTCAGTAGTTGCAGCATGTGGCTCACAGTAGCTGTGGCACACAGGCTCTAGGGTGTGCAGACTTCAGTAGTTGTGGCACACAGGCTCAGTAGTTGTGGCTCAGGTGCTCTTGGGTGCAGGCTCAGTAGCTGTGGCGCACGGGCTTAATTTTCCGTGGCACGTGGGATCTTCCTTGAGCAGGGATCAAACTTGTGTCCCCTGCATTGGCAGGTGGATTCTCAACCACTGTGCCACCAGGGAAGTCCCTTCCACATATGTTTGAAGAGCCCACGAGCTAAAACATTCAAAAGAATATCACGGAGACTAAGGCCCATTGTCCCAATAAAATCTAAACTTTCCCTTACTTAGTTTCCAGACTCAAACCAGTTTTCAGGAAGGAATCAGTTGCTATAAACAGATCCAGGTCCCCAGGAGGAAGGACAGGACAGCACTATGACAAGTGGATACCATCCTTCCCCCAAAGGACCTGTTGCCATTTAATCTAATAAATTAAGAAAAGAGGAATACACAGACATTTTGAGAACTGTTGGACACAGGATCTGAGTTGGCACTAATATACGGATACCTGAAGTGTCATTATCTTCCCTTTTTAGAGTGGGGCATATAGGGAAGACTGGGTGATAAATGGCCCATATCTGCCTCCCAATGGGTCCACTTGGTCCATGAACTCAACTTGGGGACATTTTCTTGGTCCCTGACTGTATAATTGGCATAGGCATATTTGGTAGTTTGGAAAACCCCCACATTGGGTCCTTGGCCTATCACAGTGGGAAAAGCCAGATGAAAGATTCTGAAACTGGCTAAGATAGTAAATCCAAAGCAATATCACTTCCATGGTAGGGGTGGGCATAGCAAAGATTAGTGTTAGATTTAAGATCTAAAGGATACAGAGATAGTACACCATTGTTTCCCCCATTTAATTCACAAGTTCAAGTTCAGCCCCTACAAAGTCCATGTGGAGCCTAGAGAATGACAGTGGACTACCATAAACTCAAACAAGCATTAGCCCTAATTGCAGCTTCTGTGCCAAAATTGGTAAAGCAGATTAAAGAGCCTCAAGTACATGCTATGGAGCAAGTGGTCTGGCAAATGCATTCTTTCTCATCCCTATCAGGATGGAGGATCAGCAGAAGTTCACATTCAGATAGAATGCCAACAACATAAATTTACAGTCTTGCCCCAGAGCTATGTTAATTCTTCTGCCCACTGCTGGACCTAAATCATTTGGACCCTCTGCAGAATATTACACTAGTCCACTATATGTTTGACATCATATTAATTGAACCAGATAAGCAAAAGGTGATAAGTAAGTATATTTGAGGACTTGGTAAGACACATATCATGCAGAGGGTAGAAGACAAGACCCTACAAAGATGTAGGGTCCTACAACATCAGTGAATGTTTTAGAGGCCCAGTGGACAAGGGTATTCCAGGATATCTCCTCCAAAGTAAGGGGCAAATTCTTTCATCTCGCACCTTCTACTGAGGAGGAAACACAGGTTCTGGAGGCAGTAAATTCTAAACCCTGATATATCAGTTAAGGTCTAGTCAAGAAAGTTTAATACTACAATTATTAATTACTAACAAAGGATTGGCTACTAAGGGATAAAGAGAACTTGGAAGAATACAGGAAGCACAGATATAGAAGCAACCACTACTCAGAGCTGAGCCAAATACCCAAGGACTTGGAAGAGAACCCTTTGAAAATTCAGTTTCTCTGTGCATCCTATTACACAAATTTAAACTTTTGTACAATGAACCAAATATGTTTTCACCTTACAAGATGTAGCTATCTTTTGTACAAGTAAAGAAGTTTTTCCTCTTTCCTCAAGACAGAAGACATAAAATCTCAGTCTTTGTATCCATGTAAGACTATGTTAATTACTCCTCAAATTCAGAGTGCTGATTAATACTCTGTTACCTAAAGACAGTAAAATTTGCCACAAACACTTGTATGAACAATAGTCATGGGGAAAAGAAGGGAGAGGAAAAGTGGTTGCAAAGAGAAAATAGCCCTTGTTTATATGCATGGTCACAAGGCTGGAGTTGATGTCTGGCTTTATTCTTCTGCCACTCATTTGATGTTTACCTGGCCCTCAGGTAGAACCTTAGCTGGACAGAGCTTTTAGCTGGTGGAATAAATAAACTTTTATTTCTGAAGGGTTTAAAATCTCAATAATCCTGCCTTCGTTTGATTGCTCTAGTTTTTCATTAACCTTTACAAGTAGACAGGGAAGTATTAACAGGCATGCCCAGAAAATCTATACACATAGACTTCTTTGCCCCAATTGCATAGCAGCCTGATTATTTTTTGATGATCAGGATCAATCATTTCAGTCAACAGAATAACCCGTCTTTCTGCCATCAGTACAATGGCAAAAGGAGCCCCAAAGGCCATGTGGCAGTCTCATCCTGCAACTCAATGGGACAACTGTTATGTTCCCTGGGAGAAGCATTATTTCCTTGTGGACTAGGACTTCTAAACCAGCTGAGCAGCAGAGGCAACATGGGAGGCAAAAATGCTGCAAATGGAATGAAAACCTCACAATAAACATCATACTCAGTGATGAAAGACTGAAAGCTTTTTCTCAAAGATAGGAAGAAGGAAAGGAAGTCCACTTTCATCACTTCTATTCAACATATCACTGCAAGTTCTAGCCAGAGAAATCAGGCAAGAAAAAGAAATAAAAGGTATCCAAGTTGGAAAGGGAGAATTAAAGTTATCTATTTGCATATAATATGATCTTATATGTAACAATCTGAAAAGGAAATTACAAAAACAATTCCATTTACAATAATACCAAAAAGAATAAAATACCTAAGAATTAACCAAGGAGACCGAGAAAAGATGGCGGAGGAGTAGGACGTGGAGATCACCTTCCTCCCCACAAATACATCAAGAATACATCTACTTGTGGAATGGCTCCTGCTGAGCACCTTCAGAATGCTGGCAGGAGACCTCAGACCTGCAAAAAGGCAAGAGAATTCCCACATAATTGGGTAGCACAAAGGAAAGAAGGGAAAGGGGGAGACAAAGGAATCCTGAGGAGACCGGCCCCTCTGGGAGGGAGCTGTGAGGGGGGAAAGGCTTCCACACACTGGGGAGCCTCCTCACTGGTGGGGACAGATGGAGGGAGCCTCAGATCCCCCAGAAGAGAGAGCAACGGCAGGTGTGCAGAGGGCAGACCGGAGAGATTCCCGCATGGAGGATTCAGGCAGCACTCCCCAGCCAGAGACCCTAATCTGCTAACCTGCGGCAGTGGAGGGGCTGGGCGCTGAGTGAGGCTTGAGCTGCAGAGAACAGACACCAGGGAGAGAGCTGGGGCTGGCTGCACGAGAACAGGCTGGGTGGCAGTTGTGTCAGCTAGCTTGGAGGGAGTTTGAGGAAAATTCTGGGCCTGACAGAGAGGCAGGGGACCTTTATTTCAGAGTGCTTGGGAGGAGTTTGCATCTCCGTGAACTCACAGGCTGCAGAGTGGAACCTGTGCAGGAGCCACCTGCAACCCATGGCTGCTAGATGGAAACACAGAGATGGCTGCCACCCGCCGCCATGAGTGCCACTACCTGTCTGCCCGCCCACCACCACGTGGCGCCGTCAAGAGTCCTGTGTGTAAGGCAGGTCATTGGCCACACACCCCCAGCAGTAGGTGAAGCCCGCCAACACCAAGGGTCTTGCATTCAGGACCAACATCCCTGGGAGAACAAGCGGCACACCGCAGGCTCACACTGACCTCTGCTGCTGCAAGCACTCCCACAAATTTCAATTAGACTGCCATATCCCTCCCTCCACCTGACCTGAATTTGCAAGTGAGCCCAAATCACCCTCTTTCACCCCCTCTTGCCTGGGTGGGGAACCAAATCCTAAGAGCAGCCCACATGCAAAGAAAGGAACAAAACCAAAACTGACCCCCAAGGACTGCAGGACCAAAGAAGAGAAAGGGAAACAACTGCAGGAGGAGTAGATTTAACACCCACAATAGGCTTGATAGACCCTGCATCTGTGGATCACCTGAATAGATGAGTGTTTCTACAATAGAGGTGTAGACATAGGGGGGAATGGGGACTGTGGGGTACAAATACACACAGGACTAATACCAGATCACAGTGTGAGCTCTCCATAGTCCTCTCCAAAACAGGTGCAGAGCCCTATCTAGAAGTATTGGAGGACTTCCTAGTATGTTTGACTTGTTTCTGGTTTTATGTATTTGTTAGTTTAATCTTTACTGTATATATTTGTGTGTGGATTTGCTTGTAATTGATATGAGTACTCCCTTCTTTCTTTTCTTTGTTCTCTCATTTTCTCTTTTCTTTGGTTTCTCTTCCTCTTCTCTTTTTGCAAGTGCAAGTGTGCACATCTCCTTGTGTGATTTTGACTGATTAGAGTTGCTTTCATCACCAGTTTTGGGTATTTCTCTGTCCTTTCCCTTTATTCCCTTTTTCTTTCCTTTTTTTCTTTTCTTTCCTTCTACCTCCCTTTTCTCCGTATTGTGCAGCTTCCAGGGTTTTGCTGCCCTGGCCAGGGGTCAAACATGGATGTCTGAGACAGCAGAGCGGAGTCCAGGACATTGGACCACTGGAAAACTCCCAACCCCATGGACTGTTAATCAGAAAATGCTCCCCCAGAGTTCTCATTCCCAACACCAAGCTCCAAATGCAACCAAAGGCCAGCAAGCTCCAGGGCTTGATACCTCAAGCCAAACAGAAGAGAGACAAGAGAAATTACTACTAGGAAGCATATACTATAAATTAGACAAAGTGAGAAAATAAAGAAACACCTTGCAGGCAAAGGAGCAAGATGAAAACCCACAAGACCAAATAAATGAAGAAGAAACTGGGAAATTGCCTGAAAAAGAATTCAGAGTAATGATAGTAAAGATGATCCAAAATCTCAGAAAAAGTAGAGAAAATACAAGAAACATTTAATAAGGACCTAGAAGAACTAAAGAGCAAACAAACAGTAATGAACAACACAATAACTGAAATTAAAAATACTCTAGGTGGTATAAACAGCAGAATAACTGAGGCAGAAGAATGAGTAAATGAGTAGGAAGATAGAAAGGGGAGAATAACTGCCAGAGAGCAGGAAAAAAAAGAAAGCAATAAAAGGAATGGAAGACAGTCACAGAGCCCTTGGGGATTAACATTAAGCATACTAACATTCGAATCATAGGTGTCCCAGAAGAAGAAGAACAAAAGAAAGGGTGTGAGAAAATATTTGAAGAGATTATGGTGGAAAACTTCCCCAACGTGGGAAAGGAAATAGTAAATCAAGTCCAAGAAGTGTAGGGAGTCCCATACAGAATAAATCAAAGCAAAACACACCCAGGTACATATTAATCAAACTAATGAAAATTAAACACACAAAAAAATATTAAAAGCAGCAAGAGAAAAGCAACAAATAACATTTAAGGGAAAACCCATAAGGATAACAGCTGATCTTTTCTGAAGAAACTCTGCAGGCCATAAGGGAATGGAAGGATATACTGAAAGTCCTGAAAGAGAAAAACCTACAGCCAAGAATACTCTACCCAGCAAGAATCTCATTCAGATTCGACAGAGAAATCTAAAGCTTTACAGACAAGCAAAATTAAGAGAATTCAGCACCACCAAACAAGCCTTACAACAATTGCTAAAGGAACTTCTCTAGGCAGGAAACACAAGAGAAGGAAAAGACCTACAAAAACAAACGCAAAACAATTAAGAAAATGGTAATAGGAACATACATGTCAATAATCACCTTAAATGTAACTGGATTAAATGCTCCAACCAAAGGACACAGACTAGCTGAATGGATACAAAAACAAGAACCTTACATATGCTGTCTACAAGAAACCCACTTCAGACCTAGGGACACATACAGACTGAAAGTAAGGGATGGAAAAAGATATTCCATGCAAATGGAAGTCAAAAGAAAGCTGGAGTAGCAATACTCATATCAGACAAATTAGACCTTAAAGTAAAGACTATTATAAGAGACAAGGAAGGACACTACATAATGATCAAGAGTTCCATCCAAGAAGAAGATATAACAATTGTAAAAATCTATGCACCCAACATAGGAACACCTCAACACATAAGGCAAATGCTAACAGCCATAAAAGGGGAAATCGACAGTAACACAATAATAGTAGGAGACTTTAACATCCCACTTACATCAATGGACAGATCATCCAAACAGAAAATAAATAAGGACACACAAGCTTTCAATGACACATTAGACCATCTCGACTTCATTGATATATATAGGACACTCTATCCAAAAACCACAGAATACACTTTCTTCTCAAGTGTGCATGGGGCATTCTCCATGATAGATCACATCCTGGGTCACAAATCAAGCCTCAGTAAATTCAAGAAAATTGAAATCATATCAAGCATCTTCTCTGACCACAACACCATGAGACTAGATATCAATTATAGGAAAAAAACTTTAAGAAATGCAAACACATGGAGGCTGAACAATATGCTATTAAACAACCAAGAAGTCACTGCAGAAATCAAAGAGGAAATGAAAAAATACCTAGAGACAAATGGCAATGAAAACACAACAACTCAAAACCTATGGGACACAGCAAAAGCAGTTCTAAGCGGGAAGTTTAGAGCAATACAATCCTACCTCAAGAAACAAGAAAATTCTTGAATCAACAACCTAATCTTACACCTAAAACAATTAGAGAAAGAAGAACAAAAAAACCCAAAGTGAGCAGAAGGAAAGAAATCATAAAGATCAGAGCAGAAATAAATGAAAAAGGAATGAAGGAAACAATAGCAAAGATCAATAAAACTAAAAGCTAGTTCTTTGAGAAGTTAAATAAAATTGATAAACCATTAGCCAGACTCATCAGGAAAAAAAAGGGAGAAGACACAAATGAACAGAATTAGAAATGAAAAAGGAGAAGTAACAACTGACATTACAGAAATACAAAAGATCATAGGGACTACTACAAGCAACTATATGACAATAAATTGGATACCCTGGAAGAAATGGATGAATTATTAGAAAAGTACAATTCTTCCAAGACTGAACCAGGAAGAAATAGAAAATACGAACAGACCAATCACAAGCACTGGAATTGACACTGTGATTAAAAATCTCCCAACAAACAAAAGCCCAGGGCCAGATGGCTTCACAGGCGAATTCTATCAAACATTTAGAGAAGAGCTATCCTTCTCAAAGTCTTCCAACATATAGCAGAGGGAGAAACACTCCCAAACTCATTCTATGAGGCCACCATCACCCTAGGCAAAGATGTCACACAAAAAAAGAACATTACAGGCCAATATCACTCATGAATATAGATGTAAAAATCCTCAACAAAATACTAGCAAACAGAATCCAACAGCACATTAAAAAGATCATACACCATGATCAAGTAGGGTTTATCCCTGGAATGCAAGGATTCTTCAATATATGCAGATCAATCAATGTGATTCATCATATTAACAAATTGAAGGATAAAAACCATATGATCATCTCAATAGATGCAGAAAAAGCTTTTGACAAAATTCAACATCCATTTATGATCAAAACTCTCCAGAAAGTGGGCATAGAAGGAAGTTACCTCAACATCATAAAAGCAATATATGACAAACCAACAGCCAACATCATTCCAAATGGTGAAAAATTGAAAGCATTCCCTCTAAGAACAGGAACAAGACAAGGGTGCCCACTTTCACCACCATTATTCAACATAGTTTTGGAGATTTTAACCACAGCAATCAGAGAAGAAAATGAAATAAAAGGAATCCAAATTGGAAGAGAAGAAGTAAAATTGTCACTCTTTGCAGATGACATGATATTATACATAGAAAACCCTAAAGAAGCTACCAGAAAACTGCTAGCACTAATTGATGAATTTAGTAAATAGCAGGATACAAAATTAATGCACAGAAATCTCTTGCATTCCTATACACTAACAACGAAAGAGCAGAAAGAGAAATTAGGGAAACACTCCCATTTACCACTGCAATAAAAAGAATAAAATACCTAGGAATAAACCTGCCTAAGGAGGCAAAAGATCTGTATGCAGAAAACGATAAGACACTGATGAAAGAAATCAAAGATGATACAAACAGATGGAGGATCATACCATGTTCCTGGATTGGAAGAATCAACATTGTGAAAATGACTATACTACCCAAAGCAATTTACAGATGCAATGCAATCCCTATTAAGTTACCAATGGCATTTTTCACAGAACTAGAACAAGAAATTTTACGATTTGTATGGAAACGCAAAAGACCCTAAATAGCCAAAGCAATCTTGAGAAGGAAAGATGGAGCTGGAGGAATCAGACTCCCTGACTTCAAACTATACTACAAGGCTACAGTGATCAAGACAGTATGGTGCCGGCACAAAAACAGAAATAGAGGTCAGTGGAACAGAATAGAGAACCCAGAGATAAACCAATGCACATATGGGCACCTTATCTTTGATGAAGGAAGCAAGAATATACAATGGAAAAAAGATAGCCTCGTCAATAAGTGGAGCTGGGAAGGGCTTCCTAGGTGGTGCAGTGGTTGAGAATCTGCCTTCCAATGCAGGGGAAACGGGTTTGATCCCTGCTCCAGGAAAATCCTACATGCCCTGGAGCAACTAAGCCCATGTGCCACAACTACTGAGGCTGTGCTTTAGAGCCAGTGAGCCACAACTATTGAACCCATGTGCTGCAACTACTGAAGCCTACGCGCCTAGAGTCCGTGTTTCACAACAAGAGAAGCCATGGCAACGAGGAGCCCATGCACCACAATGAAGAGTAGCCCCCACTCACTGCAACTAAAGAAAGCCCTCACACAGCAAAAAAAGACCCAACACAGCCAATAAAATAAATAAATTAATAAAAAAAATGTGGAGCTCGGAAAATTGGACAGCTACATGAAAAAGAATGAAATTAAAACACTTCCTAACACCATACAAAAAAATAAACTCAAAATGGATTAAAGACCTAAATGTAAGGCCAGACACTGTAAAACTCTTCATGGAAAACATAGGCAGAACACTCTATGACATACATCAAAGCAAGATCCTTTTTGACCCACCTCATAGAATAATGGAAATAGAAACAAAAATAAACAAATGGTACTTAATGAAACTTAAAATCTTTTGCAGAGCAAAAGAAACCATAAACAAGACAAGAAGACAACCCTCAGAATGGGAGAAAATATTTGTCAACAAAGCAACTGACAAAGGATTAATTTCCAAAATATACAAGCAGATCATGCAGCTCAGTACCAAAAAAAAGCAAATAACCCCATCTGAAAATGGATGGAAGACGTAAATAGACATTTCTCCAAAGACGTACAGATGACTAATAAAAACATGAAAAGATGCCCAACATCACTAATCATTAGAGAAATGCAAGTCAAAACCACAATGACCACCTCACACTGGTCAGAATGGCCATCAACAAAACATCTAGAAACAATAAATGCTGGAGAGCGTGCAGAGAAAAGGGAACCCTCCTGCACTGTTGGTGGGAATGTAAACTGGTAGAGCCACTATGGAAAACAGGTTGGAGGTTCCTTAAAAAACTAAAAGTAGAACTACCATATGACCCAGAAATCCCACTATTGGACATATACCCAGAGAAAGTCATAATCCAAAAAGAAGCATTTACCACAATGTTCATTGCAACACTATTTACAATAGCTAGGACATGGAAGCCACCAAAATGCCCATCAACAGATGAATGGATAAAGATGTGGCACATATATACAATGTAATATTACTCAGCCATAAGAAGGAATAAAATTGAGTTATCTGTAATGAGGTGGATGGACCTAGAGTCTGTCACACCACACAGAGCGAAGTAAGCCAGAAAGAGAAAAACAAATACCGTATGCTAACTCATATATATGGAATATAAAAAAATGGTACTGATGAACCCAATGACAGGGCAAGAATAAAGTTGCAGATGTAGAGAACAGACTTGAGGACATGGGGTGGGGGGTGAAGGGGAAGCTGGGACAGCGCGAGAGAGTAGCATTGACATATATACACTACCAAATGTAAAATAGATAGCTAGTAGGAAGCTGCTGCATACAAGAGGGAGATCAACTTGATGATGCGTGATGACTTAGAGGGGTGGGATAGGGAGGGTGGGAGGGAGTTGCAAGAGGGAGGGGATATGGGGATATATGTATAAATACAGCTGATTCACTTTGTTGTACAGCAAAAATTGGCACAATAGTATAAAGCAATTATATGCCAATAAAGAGCTTTAAAAAGAAAAGAATTAACCAAGGAGGTGAAAGACATGTAGAATGAAAACTATAAAATATTTCCAAAAGGAGTTGAAAACATAAATAAATGGAAACACATCCCATGTTCATGGATTGAAAGACTTAACATTGTTAAAATGTCAATAGTGCCCAAAGTGATGTGCAGATTCAATTCAATCACTTTCAAAAATCCCAGTAATATTTTTGCAGAGTTAGAAAAACCCATAGAAAAATCCATATGAAATCTCATACAAACCTGAACAGCCAAAACTATCTTGAAAAAGAAAAACAAAATTGGAGAATTCACTCTTCCTGATTTCAAAACTTAGCAGTCAGCTACAGAATCAAAACAGTGTGGCATTGGCATAAAGAGAGACATAGACACCAATGGACTAGAGAGCCCATAAATAAACACTCACATACATGGTCAAGTGATTTTCAACAAGGGTGCCAAGACCATTCAATAGGGAAAAGAGTCTTTTCAACAAATTGTTCTGGGAAAACAGAATATTCACACACAAAAGAATAAAGCTGGACCCTTACCTAACACCACATACAAAAATTAATTCAAATGGAGCAAAGACCTTAATGTAACACCTAAAACAATAAAACTCTTAGAAGAAAACATGGTACAAAAGCTTCATGACACTGTATTTGGCAATAATCTCTTGGATATAACATCAAAAGCACAGTTAACAACAACAACAAAATAGACAAACTAGACTTCTTAAAAAAAGAAGTTGTACCTCAGAGGACACAGAATAAAAAGTCAACATACAGAATGGGAGAAAGTATTAGCATATAATATATCTGATAGGACTTAAAATCCAGAATATATATAGAACTCCTAAAAGTCAACAATAAAACAAACAACCCCATTCAAAAATGGGCAAAGGACTTGAACATACATTTCTCCATGGGAGATGTGGCCAATAAGCACATAAAATGATGCTTAACATCACTAACCATTAGTGAAACGCAAATCAAAACTACAATGAGGTATACCTCACACCCGCTGGGATCGCCACTATCAAAAAAAAAAATGATAATAGGTGGTTGTGAAGATGTGGAGCAGTTGTGCACTCTTGGAACTCCTGTGCACTGTTGGTGGGAATATAAAATGGTTCAGCACTGTGGAAAACAGTTTGGTAGTTCCTCAACAAGTTAAAAATAGAATTACCACATGAACCCACCTCCTAGAGTAATGGAAATAAAAACAAAAATAAAAAAATGGGACCTAATGGAACTTAAAAGCTTTTGCACACCAAAGGAAACTATAAACAAGATGAAAAGACCATCCTCAGAATGGGAGAAAACATTTGCAAACAAATCAACAGACAAAGGATTAATCTCCGAAATATATAAACAGTTCATCCAGCTCAATATCAAAAAAACCCAAACAACCCAATCAAAAAATGGGCAGAAGATCTAAATGGACATTTCCCTAAAGAAGACATACAGATGGCCAAGAGGCACATGAAAAGCTGCTCAACATCACTAATTATTAGAGAAATGCAAATCAAAACTACAATGAGGTATCACCTCACACCAGTTAGAATGGACATCATCATAAAATGTACAAACAATAAATTCTGGAGATGGTGTGGGGAAAAGAGAACCCTCTAGCACTGTTGGTGGGAATGTAAATTTGTACAGCTACTATAGAGAACAGTATGGAGGTTCCTTAAAAAACTAAAAATAGAATTACCAGATGACCCAGCAATCCCACTACTTGGTATATACCCAGAGAGAACCGTAATTCAAAAAGACACACGCACTTTAATGTTCATTGCAGCAGTATTTACAATAGCCAGGTCATGGAAGCAACCTAAGTGTCCATCAACAGATGAATGGATAAAGAAGATATGGTATATACGTACAATGGAATATTACTCAACTATAAAAAGGGGGAAAAAATGGGACATTTGTGAAGACATGGATGGACGTAGATACTGTCATACAAAGTGAAGTAAGTCAAAAAGAGAAAAACAAATATCGTATAGTAATGCATATATGAGGAATCTAGAAAAATGTTACAGATCAACCAGTTTGCAAGGCAGAAATAGAGACAAAGATGTAGAGAACAAACATATGGACATCAAGCAGGGAAGGGGTGGTGTGCAGTGGGATGAATTGGGAGATTGGGGCTGCCACATATACATTACTAATAAGGAAAAAAAATCAGATTGTACACTTTAAATATATGTAGTTTATTTTCTGTCAATTATATCTCAATAAAAGTTCTTTAAAAAATAGAATTATCACATGATCTAGCAACTCTACTTCTGGATATATACCCACAAGAATTGAAAGCAAGGTATAGAAGATATATTTTATACCCCTGTTGATAGCAGCATTATTCACAACAGCAAAAACAGACGCAATCCAAGTGTCCATCAAGAGATGAATAGATAAACAATATGTGACATATACATTCAATGGAATATTATTTAGCTTGAAAAAGGAAAAAATTCTGTAATATTTTACAACATGGATAAAACTTGAGGGCATCATATTAAGTGAAATAAGTCAGCCATAAAAAGATAAATATTGTATGTAAAATTTCACTTTTATGAGGTACTTAAGGTAATCAAAATCATAGAGACAGAAGTAGAATGGTGCTTGAAAGGAGAATGGGAGAAGGGGGCAATTGGAAGTTATTGTTTAATGAATATAGAGTTTCAGTTTTACAAGATGAAAAGAATTCGGAAGATGGATAGTGGTAATGATTGCACAACATTACGAATTTATGTAATACACTGAGCAGTACAGTTAAAAATACTTAAGACAGTAAATTTTATGTTAAGTATATTTTACCACAATAAAAAAAAGTTTAAAAAATGCTATAGGTGGGTTATTGGGTATCATAATGACAGAAGCCACTCCCACTTCTACCCCTTGATTCACAAACTCACGTATCCTACAATGGAATCTGATTCAAAGCATATGCATAAGAGAGGACCCATCTTTCACAACACTGCCTCTAACTAGTGCTGTAACTAAATTTTAAGTTAGCCCACCTTTCATTTAGGCCAGCCACTTCCAGGTTATGGACCAAGTGGGGAGACTGGCGAATTCCGTGGGCATAAACTCATTTATTCAGTCCCTTTGCTGTAAAAAGAATTCCTTGATCAGAAAAAAAATGCTGTGTGGAATATCATAATGATGAACGAGGCACTCTGCGTGTCGATAGGTGGTGGTTATGGTGGAAACATTATAGGTAGGGAGGGCAGATCCTTATCCAGAAGATGGGTCTATTCCGTTGAAGTCTAATCTTTGTCCACAATGGAAGAGGCCCAATAATCTATGTGTCACCTAGTAGCTGGCTGATCCCTCCAGAGAATGGTTCCATATCAGGGGCTCAATATTGATGTCTACTGTTGTCAGGCAGTCAGCACTAGTGTTCTCCAGGACAGTCTCCTCTTTCCACGTGAGAGGAAGTCATGCTGCTGGGGTTATGTGTACCTTCCATCCCTGCCACTCTGTTCCTGGCCCAATGAGCAATCACTTGGGTGGCTGGAGCAGGAGGCTGACATCCACAGAGCATGTCATTTTGTCTACCTGGTTATTAAAAGCCTTCTCTGAAGTGGATATATTTGGGGGGTGGTGCCCACAGGAAACACAAATATCTCTAAAGTCTGTGCCCATTATGAAAGATTTGCCCACATACTCCATCCCCAGACTATCTTGTCACCAGTCTTCTACTACTGTTCTTTTCAAGACATGACCAGCCAGCCAAACTGTTCACAGCTGCCTATAAATCAGTGTTGATTCACACTTCTCATGCGTATCTCACCTCAAGGTAGACAATTAAAGTGCCACTTGAATTTTCAGCCAACAGGAGGATTTTCCTCAACCACTGTCCTTCAGCCCCTTTTGTTGGGCTGTAGTGCTACAGCTGTCCATTTTTGGATAGTACCAGCATATCATGAAACTCATTTGTAAACCTAGCTTGGGCTTTTTTAACTTCCTCAGTCAACTTATCATAAGTAAATACCCAAAAGGTCTTAGGCATGGATTGTGAGAGAGGAAGCAATGTAACAGGAGTCATTATTGCAGGAACAAGAGCAATATGGTCATGACTTACTTGTACCTTCTGCACCTATCTGAGCTCAGTGTCTTGTATACCATTCCATTTGATGATAGATTAATGATGTGCACACCCAACCTTATGTCTGGGTATGTCAGATATACCCAGTTCATGACCAAAAGCTCAGGCCACATGGTTATCTGATGTGCCATAATTAGGCATGTAGTCTCCACCAAGGTTCAGCAGCAAACCAGAAGCTGCTTCTCCAAATGGTAACAGTTATCATCAAAAGAGAGCATAGGTTTGCGCCAGCATCCTAGAGGTCTATGCTGTGATAAACTGGTGCTTGTCAAAGGCTCTATTCACCATTCCTAGTAGCCACAGAGACTTCAGATATCATTGAATCTGTAGGGACATAAGGCCTAAGTGATAGAGCAGCTTGTAATGCAGCCTGGAAATTGCTACAGAGCATGTTTTTCCCTCTGTTCCCCAACTAAAATTGGCAATCCTACAAGGTGACTTTGTAGATATGTCAAAGTAGCACACTCAAATGCGGTGTGCTACCCTCACACCATACACAAAAATAAATTCAAAACGGCTTAAAGACTTAAATATAAGACATGACACCATAAAACTCCTAGAAGAGAGCATAGGCAAAACATTCTCTGACAAAAATCTTACCAATGTTTTTCTTAGATCATTCTCCCAAGGCAACAGAAACAAAAGCAAAAGTAAACAAATGGGACCTAATCAAACTTATGAGCTTCTGTACAGCAAATGAAACCATAAACAAAATGAAAAGACAACCGACAGACTGGGAGAAAATATTTGCAAACAATGAGACCGACAAGGGCTTAATTTCCAAAATATACAAACAGCTCATTTAGCTCAACAACAACAGCAACAAAAAAACCAAACAACCCAATCAAAAAAAGGACAGGAGACCTAAATAGACATTTCTCCAAGGAAGACATACAAATAGCCAACAGGCAAATGAAAAGATGCTCAACAGTGCTAATTATTAGAGAAATACAAATCAAAACTACACGGAGGTACCACCTCACACCAGTCAGAGTGGCCATCATTAAAATAATCTTGGGACTGACATATATACACTTACATGTATTAAATAGATAAGTAATGAGAATCTGCTGTATGGCACAAGGACCTCTACTTCACTGTACAGTAGAAACTAACATGGCATTGTAAAACAACTATACCCCAATTAAAAAAAAAAAGGTTACCTCTGAAAAAAATCTATAACAAATTCTGGAGAGGGTGTGGGGAAAAGGGAGCCCTCCTACACTGTTGGTGGGGATGTCAGTTGGTGCAGCCATGATGGAAAACAGTGTGGAGGTTACTCAAAAAACTAAAAACAGAATTACCATATGCTCTAGCAATCCCACTCCTGGGCATACATCTGGACAAAACTATAATTCGAAATGATACATACACCCTCATGTTCATAGAAGCACTATTCACAATAGCCAAGACATGGAAACAACCTAAATGTCCATTGACAGATGAATGCGTAAAGAAGATGTGGTGCGATATATACAATGGAATATGGAATACTATGCAGCAATAAAAAGAATGAAATAATGCCATTTGCAGCAACATGGGTGGACTTAGAGATTATCACAGTAAGTGAAGTAAGTCAGAAAGAGAAAAACAAATATCATATGATATCACTTTTATGTGGAATCTAAAATGTGACACAAGTGAACATACCTACAAAACAGAGACAGACATAGAGAACAGACTTATGGTTGCCAATGGGGAAGGGATGGATTGGGGTTAGCAGATGCAAACTATTATATACATAGGAAGGATAAACAACAAGGTTCTACTGTATAGCATAGGGAACTATATTCAATATCCTGTGATAATGGAAAAGAATATAAAAAAGAATGTATATATATGTATAACTGAGTCACTCTGCTGTGTAGCAGAAACTAGTACATTTTAAATCAATGTTTTTATATGTCAATAAAAAATAAAATAAACTATGCAGACTTAAAAAAAATGTGGTGTGCTACATTGACTCCCAAGTCCAAAGAGCTCTACATGATGTGTGGCACAAGGTTCAGCAACATGTATTTCTCCTTGGAGGAAATATATTGACATATTCCAGATAAGTGAACCCCCAGAAACTTCACTGAAGTAGTAAGTCCCTGAAATTTTATGTGCTTTATTTCCTATCCTCTTGTTCATACATGTTTCACAAAGGCATCAAAGTATTTGCTAATTCATGTTCATCAGATAAAAATAGCATAACATCATCAATTCAGTAGACCAATGTGTTAATCTGTAGAAGGTCAGGATGATTAAGATCATTGCAGACTATATTATGGAAGATAGCAGAACGGATTTGGCCCTGAGGCAAGATGTAAATGTATACTCTTGGCTCTGCCAGGTAGAAACGTACTGCTTCTGGTGGTCCTTGAAAATTCGTATGGAGAAAACATCATAACCCATGTCAATAGCTGCATACAAAATTCCAAGGGCCATGTCAATTTGCTCTAGTAAAAACAGTATATCTGAGATAGTAGTTGCAACTAGATTTAATATCTGATTAAATTTATGATAGTGTACAGTCCTTCTCCAACAGCCACTCAACTTTTGCATAGGTCAACCAGATGTGTTAAATGGAGATGTGATATGTATCACACCCCCACATCTTTCAGATCTTTGATGGTATCACCAATCTCTGCAATTCCCCCAGGAATACGGTATTGCTTCTGGTTAGCTATCTTGGCAGTGTAGAGAAATTCCAGGGGCCTCCACTAGGCCCTTGCACCCATAATGGCACTCACTTAGTGTATCAGAGAGGTATGTGGATATTCTACCTATTTCCCAGTATATCTCTTCAAATTGTACATTGAACTGAAGCAAATAACCATGGAATGAGTCTGGGGGTGAACCGGACCTACTACGATTAGGACTTATACTAAGCCTCTATGTATTACTTGATGACCATAAGCTTCTTACTTTGACTCTGTCCCTAGGAATCAGTGTCAATTCAAAGCCATTGTCTAGTAATCTCTGAAAAAGCTGTGCATTTCCTTTTCTTCCAATGCTTAGTCACTCTGGTATGGCCACAGATCCCTTGCAGAAGGCTTGGAAGAAGATTTATAGCATGTATTTGTGGCAATGTTACAGGGTCCTTCCTCTAGGGGCCCAGACATTCCCTCAGTCATGGGACTATGGGTCTGTGAATTGGCACTGATCTAAACATGAGGCTGTAACTCACCACTCTGGTGATACAACTCAGATTTTCTGCTACCAGAGCTAGAGGGTTTTTTGGTTATACAGCTCAAGCAATATTCTAGTAGGTTGTCCAAAAATTTTGTTACTGGGACAACACAATCACTTAAGCACTGCCAAAGGTCTGAGTATCAGTATGTCCCTGCTGCTCTACCTGGTGGCAAGGTGTGGCTACCTGGTTTTAGAAGTTAAGTGCTACATCTCGGCCTTTGCTACTCTGTAATACTATTAACCCCATTGAAATTGAGGAGTGTCTTGGATGTCTCACATGCCAGCTGAGAGCCACAGGACAAGAAGCAAGGAAAGCACATCAGAACCAGGAAGAAAACCCCCTTCTGGCACCCTGTACTGGCAAAGCTCAACTACATGTAAAGTGGCGGAAGAAGAACCTTTATAAGATACAGGGTCAGCATCAAAAGCGGAGTGATAAATGGTAAATTTGGGGCTGAAAGGCAATAGAATGATAACTGTCACACTTAAGGATGTTGCTTTGAACCATTTCTCAGGTAACATGGAATCCTGCCTCCACTGAGTAGGGCCCAGAGCAGTAAAGGAATCTATAGCAGGTGTGGTGCCAACAGCCCTGACCAATGGGCCACATAGATAGCAGTGTTTGGGTTTTAAAGATATGGGTGGGGAAAGATACTGCACTGAGAAGATATGGGTGGGAAAAGATACTGCACTGAGTTAGGATAATCCTCGAAGAAGAACCACACCATAAACACTAGGATTGTAGAGCAAGGCCATATTATTTGCAGTGGAGAACTATACACTGTTAGAAAAGCTTCTGCAGGCATGCAAGTGAACTCTGGTAGAGATAGAGCCCCTTATCATGGGACATCAAGTGGCCATAGAGACAGAACTGCCCATTATGGGCTGGGTTCTTTCAGCCCCAGCAGGTTGTAAGTTCAGGAAGCTCCTGAACCAATCCACCATAAGATGGAAGCAGTACATAAGGGATCAAACATGAACAGGGCCAGAGGGTAGAAGTAAGAAGCACAAGCTAATAGCCCAGATTCCCATGAATCCACACATGTGGTGCTTCTCTCTCTACTCATATGTATGGCCACACTGCAAGGAGGTCCCTTGTGACGGGCCAACAGAGGAGAAAAGGCCAAACTGTTCATGGGCTGGATAGCTCAGTATGGAGGTACGAGCTGAAAATGGGCTGCAGCTGTACTACCACCTCACTCAGGATTATCTAATGGGCAGAGCTTTAGGTGACGCATATAGTCACCCACTTTATGTGAGAAGAAAGCGGCTTAGAGAGAGAAAGATTGGGAGGTCAGAGGAGGTTTGAGGAAGAGATATGTGAATGAACTGTGGGAGTAGGAACAAATAGTAAAGATCTTTGACTCACATGTTAATAACCACCAGAGAACATCAGCAATGGAATAGGCACTACCAACCAAATGGACCTGAGACTTGTCAAGCTGACCCCATCCAACCTCAGTCACTGGCTACCCCAGGGCTGGCACAATGTGACCACAAATGCAATAGCCATGGTGGCTGGGTATGAGCCCAAGATTAAGGGCAGCCCCTCAGGCAGGCAGATCTAGCTACTTCCAATGCCAAATGTACAACCAAAAGAGACCACACTGAGTTCCCAATCCAGTCACTGTTCAAGGAGCTCAGCCAACTGTTTAGTGGTAAGTTCATTATATTGGGTTCCTTCTACCCTAGAAGGGGAAGCAATTCATCTTGATGCAAATTTAAAAACACTCCTGGTAGTGGATTTGCCTTTTCTTCCCACAGAGTCTCAACAAGCACCACCACATGAGAACTCATGGGGTATTTGGTCCAACAGCAGGGGAATTCCACGTAACACTGCCTTGGACCAAGGAAGAAAAGCAGTCAGCAAATGACCATGGTCCTGTCACATAACTTATACTTAGAAGCTGATGGCCTGAGAGAGTGATAAAATGGCCTTTTGAAGGCATGGCTGAAGGACTAGCTTGGAGATGATATTCTGCGAATACGGGAAGTACATCCTAAACCAATGATCACTATATGGTGCCCTGTCCACAGTAGATAGCATACATGGTCCAGGAACTAAGAAATGGAATAGGAGTCGCCTTGCTTACTATCATTTACAGAGAGCAACTTGGGAAACCTGTCCTTAACTATTTGCAAAACACTATGCTCTGCAGATCTAGGAGTGCTAGTTCTAAGAGTACAATGCTTCCACCAGAACACACAGCAAATGTTCTGCTAGATTTAAGTTATAACTGCCACCCTATCACTTTAGGCTTCTTGTACCAACAAACCAGCAGGCAAGAAAGTATCGCCATTCTGGAAGTGATCATCAGTGGATGGTATATTTGGACCTAGGTGACACTCTAGTGCATCTCTAGGTACTCCCTTGCCAATCTTGAAGGCAAATGAACAAGTATAGCTGCCTCAGCCTGAAAATGATGAGCAAGGCTCAGATTAATCAAAGAGCATCTGAGTCATCTCCCTGGGTAAACACCTGAGGGAAAGAGGTACTACGTGTGAGTGGAGAGAGGGAAGGAAGAAATGAGCATCAGTTATGGCTTTGAGATCAGCTACAGTATCAGAGGCTATGGTGCCCTTTGCTAATCTTATTCTTCTAAATTACTCTAGGAAAATTAACAAAAAATTCTGGAGGAACTGGTACTAGACTGAGAAACTTATTGTCTGAAGCAAGCAAACCTGAGTAGTGCAAGCAATTAACTGCAGTGGATGCTTTGGTGTACCACCCAGATTCACTCTTTAATATCAAGTCACCATCCTGTCAGCATCCAGGAGTATGGTCTGTTGATGGCTCAGAGTTGTGCCCCTTTCAAGGAACTACTCTCAGCTCAAGTGTATATCTGTCTCCTTGAGACAGCCTGACACATGCAGGATCACAGGGTCAGATACCCTTACTCCAGGTAGGAACATCTTAGGTCATCCCAGCTGTATGACCTCCTTGTAGATCTCTTTCTAATGTAAGTTATATTTCATAATACAAAAGAATTTTAATATAAAAAATAAAAATATAAAAATGTATACCTTAGGGAAATAAGCAAAGAAAACTAGGATACCTATATTAATAATAGACTAATTAGACTTAAGACAAAAAGCACTAATAAAGGAGGATCACTAAAGATAAAAAGTTCAACTCACCAGAAAGACATACAATTTTAAACTGATATGAACCTAATTAATAACTTCAAAATGTATAAAGTAAAAATGGGCAGAATTACAAAAGAATTTTATAAATCTACCATAATAGTGAAGGACATTCTCACTAATTGGTAGATCAAGTATTCCAAAAAAAAATTAAGATGTAGAAGATTTAAACAACATGATTAACAAGCAATTCTGAATAAATTAAAATGATTGCTACCAAAAAATTCTCTGACCATAACATAATTAAGTCAGAATTTTAAATATTACAAAAATATTACAGAAAAATATAAAATTCCCATACATTTGAAAATCCAAAAGCAATTAATGGCACATAGGAGAACATAATAGAAATTAGAAAACATTTAAAACTGAATATCAATTAAAATATTACTATTAAAACTTATGGGATACAGTGAAAACAATATTTATAGGAAAATATCAATATTTAACTATCCTTCAATATACATTATAGAAATAAAGGCTAAAATAAATGAGTTAAGCATCTAGTTAATTAAGAAACCATGACTAAGTTGGGATATCCCTAGGAATTCAAGGTTAAGTTAACATTAGAACTTCGATTAATGTGGCTGATTACATTAACTGATTAAAACAAATATATGCGGGGGTTAGGGTGGGATGAATTGGGAGATTGGGATTACCATATATACATTACTGATAAGAAAAAAATATCAAATTATACACTTTAAATATATGCAGTTTATTGTATGTCAACTGTATCTGAAAAAAAAATTCTTAAAGAAAAAAATGCTATAAAAAATAAAAAAAGAAAAATCATTTGATGCATCTTAATATATACAGGGAAAAAGAAGATTAGATAAAATTCAACATTTACTCATGTTTAACACTCTTAGCATACAGAAATAGATGGAACTTCAACTTGATAACACATGTCAAAAAACAAACATACAGCATTTGTTTTTCTCTTTCCAACTTTTTTCACTCTGTATGACAGACTCTAGGTCCATCCACCTCATTACAAATAACTCAGTTTTGTTCCTTTTTATGGCTGAGTAATATTCCATTGTATATATGTGCCACATCTTCTTTATCCACTCATCTGCTAATGCATATATATGGAATCTAAAAAAAGAAAAACAAATGGTACTTATGAACCTAGTGGCAGGGCAGGAATAAAGACAGATATAGAGAATAGACTTGAGGACATGGGGGGGTGTGGGGTGGGAAGGGGAGGCTGGAACGAAGGAGAAAGTAGCATTGACATATGTATACTACGAAATGTAAAATGGGCTAGTGGGAAGCTGCTGCATAGCACAGGGAGATCAACTCAATGTTTTGTGATTACCTAGAAAGGTGGGATAGGAGGGTGAGAGGGAGGCTCGAGAGGGAGGGGATATGGGGATATATGTATACATATAGCTTATTCACTCTGTTGTACAGCAGAAACTTAAACAACATTGTAAAGCAATTATACTCCAATAAAGATCTGAAAAAACAAACAAGCAAAACACCTCAAAACAAAGATTTAAGATGATAAATTCTTAAAGTATTCCATTTAAGATCAGAGCTTGGCCACCACCATTTCCACTCAATACAGTACTAGAAATCTTATCCCAGATACTAATTTGATGGAAAAAAAATCATAAAAGGTATACAAAAGTATGAAAATAGAAAAAGAAAAACAAAATAATTGTTATTGAATATTACAGACATTATTGTCTACAGAGAAAATCCCCAATAAACTACAGAAAATTATTTTAATCAATTGGGGGTAATACATTTCATCCAAATACTGTAATGGAAGGCCAACTTGTTTTCAGTCAACCAGATTAAAAAAAAAAAGAAAGCTTGGACACTGGGAATTTCATTTTGATAATTCAACTAAAGATGATCACATAGTGTGGTTGGTTGGTGAAAACTTCTATGCCCTTATCCATCCTGAAAGCAAGTCATGCCAGGGTAGGAGGCCTGAATCTGTAACTTGTATTACAATGAAATCTAATTTCATCTTTCATTGTCCATTTTCTCTGCATGGAGCCATGAGTAGGGCCAAGGTGGGGCCAAGAAGGCCAAGACTTTTGTAGGTGGGATAGAACTTGGCACATTTGAACTCAAGAATTTGTTCTTTCCCTCTTTGGTGCCTGTGGAGCTCTTTGCTGCACAGTCTTTGTAGAGCAGAATGTGGGAGGAAATGATTCCTTTGGAATAACTATGATTTTAGGATTATATAGGAGCCACAGAGGTCATAGGAAAATAAAACTGTTGAAATGATGTCAAGGTTCTGATTTAACCCCACTAAAACCAGAGATTCCCAAGTACTTAAAAAGCTTTATGTGTAAATAACTATCCATTTAACTTGGTATAAATTCTCATGCAGAGAGGGACTGCAGTTTCTGCAGGCATCTATGATTTATCATGATTTTTCTCCCAGGAGTAAAAGCAGACATAAGAACACAAACTGAAAGAGGGAAAAATACATAATTTAGGCTTTTTTCATCCTTATATCATTTAGTCAATTCCAAATCAGTCTTTTAGTTAGTACTGCTATAGAATTCTAGATCTTAAAAGATGAGTGGATATTTAAGCAGTCCATCTTACAACATTCAATCTACCCTCTCCCATTTACAGATGAGGAAACTGATCAGAAAGCACATAACCTATATGAGCAAAATGGCACAAGCGAATTCTGTGGCAAATTGGAGGGTATCTGACTCTTTCAAAGGAAGTAGTGGCTACCTGACTACTGATGACTGTTGCTATAAGGAATTGTGGACCCAGTGGGACCATTCTTCTGATGTTTTCATGAGAAGCCACAAATCCAGATTTTTATGTGAAATCCCTTGGTTTCAAAATATTGGCTCAATTTTTTTCATAAATACTGCACAGTTTATAGCAAACACATCTGTCATCTATTTGTCAGACTTGGTGTGTAAAGTGCCATATTACAGCTCTGGGATAAAATGATTGGCCTAAGACTAGAGGTAGGACTAAAGAATCCTGTCTCTCCAACAAAGACATAAAATGGTCAACAGGTACATGAAAAGATATTCAACGTCATTGGTCATCAGGGAAATGCAAATCAAAACCACAGTGAGATATTATCTTATAACTATTTGAATGGCTATCATCAAAAAGACAAGAAATAGCGAATGCTGGCAAGGATGTGGAGAAAACGGAGCCCTTGCACACTGTTGGTGGAAATGTAAATTGGTACAGCCACTACGGAAAACAGTATGTAGGTTACTAAAAAACATTAAAAATAGAACTATCATTTAATTTAGCAATTCCACTTCTGGGTGTTTATCTGAAGGAAACCAAATCACTACCTCAAAAAATATCTGTGTCCTCATGTTCAGTGACATTATTTTCAATAGCCAAGACATGCAAACAACCTAAGCATGGGTGGATGAATGGATGAAGAAAATGTAGTGTACATATGTATATGTATATGTGTATATATATTTATTATTATTATTATTATATTATTATTCAGCCATAAAAAAGAAGGAAATCCTGCCATTTGTGTGACAACATAAATGAACATTGAGAGTGAAATAAGGCAGACATAGAAAGACAAATACCGTATGAGCTCACTTATATATGAAATAAAAATTAAACCAAACTCATAGGTACAGAGAACAGATTGATGGTTGCCTGAGGCAGGGGGTATATGGGAGTGGGCAAAATGGGTGAAGGTGGTCAAAGGTACAAACTTCCACTTACAAGATAAATAAGTCCTGGGGATGTAATGTGCAGCACAGTGACTATAGTTAATAATACTGTGTTATATGTTGAAAGTTGCTTAGAGAATAGATTTCAGAAGTTCTTATCACAAGAAAAGTATTGGTAATTATATGTGGTGATAAATGTTAACTAAACTTAGATGGTGATCATTTCACAATGTATACGTATATCAAATCCTTATGTTGTACACCTGAAACAAACACAATGTTATATATGTCAATTATACATATATTAAAAAAAAAATCCTGTCTCCTGTATTCTAGGCCAGGGATTTTAAAGTCATCACTGTTTCCTGTATTCTATTTCCTAAGTGAGACATGCCTTTCTTAACCATACATGTTAAAATGGGAAATCTATAGCTGGGCAGGAAAGGGAAAAAATGTCGAGGAAAAGAGAGGGAATAATACTGCATTGAATTAGAATTAGTAAAGAAGCATCTGACTTAATTCTCCATGTATTTAGAAATATAGAGCATATATTTCCAGAGAATATTTTGTATTTACTGCATGTCTGTCTAGTTATATGGCTGCAATATAATTTTTTCCCTGCTGAGAATTATGGCAGTGAAGTTACTCTGGGTCCTATTATAGCTAATTATAGTCTTGCTCTGGAATTTAAGAGCTCCCCTGCAAGGCTCCCTCCTCTCCAGTTATACACAATGGACCTGAGAGCATTCTGATTCTACATGTGATTTTCATTCTCAGGTTCCTGCTAGAAATATGACATTTGGATGTTTAAGGGTATAAATTACCAGAAATAAGCCCAAGCTGATTGAAATAATTCTGACTTTCAATTATATGAAAATGGAACACCACTGTGTAACAGAAAAAAACAAAAATCTTCATATGTAGAGGTTTTTATTGAAAACTAGATCCAGATAACTTGTATAGAAACAGATCCTCCCTGATCTGAGCTCTAGAAAAGATGGAAGGGTGTGACCTTGGTACACAGCTTCTCTGGGCTCATCATTGTTTTAGCAGAAGAGCGTAAATTTCACCACAACAAACTTCCTTTGGGCTTGGCGTCAAGACTAGTGCTCTTTCCAGCAATGTCACTTAGTACCGTGGGCATATCAACAAATCATTCAATTTATTTAAGCTTCATTTGTCTTGCTTGTAAAATAGAGAAACTAATGCCTGCCCTGCATTCATTCCAAAGTTGCTGTGAGGATCACATTAGCCTGGAGATCTAATTAGATTAAGGTAGCATGCCTCCTACTACCATAGGCGAGGCTACACAGCATTTTGAAAAGAAAAGATGGTGGAATTAGACACTGCTAGGCTTGCAAAGCCCTCAAAATGATGGAAACTGCACCTACCCCTGGAGCTGTTGTGAGGCTTAAGTGAGATGATGCCAGAAAAGTGCTGGCCTCAGTGCCTGCCTCAGAGAAAGACTTCAGTGGCCTTTCTCTCCTGCATTCATATTTTATTGAATTACTGAATCTTTTTTCATTGTATTGCCAGAGGGTTGTTTGCATATACAGGACATTGACTAAAATCAGCACTTCTATTTTTATGCTTATGATCATTGATTTTTACCAAAAACTGAAAGATTTTTGTTAAAAAATCAAACAGTGCACAAAAAAAGTTTCATGGGTTTAGAAACAAAGCAAAGAAGCTAAATTCAGAACTTTTGATCTTGAAAGTGTCTGTTTTACTGTCTTCCCCAAAGCACATCAGAAGATGAATGAAGGGGACACAGAAGTTAGAAAAAATTTACCTCGAAAAATCCTTTGTGTGGGGTGGGATATTTCTCTCCCCATTTTTCTAATCCATGCCTTTCATAAAACTTATTTTTAAAATGTTTATCAAAGTAGTATTCAGTATGGTTTAGAAAGTAAAAAATACTACAAGGCTTATACATAAAAAGAGCTGTTTCCTGCTCTACCCTTCTCTCCTCTAATTCCAGCTCCTTACAAATAGCCACCTTCAAATCCCTAAGATGTTTCTTCTGGTATTTACCTTCCATATTTATAAAGAACACACTTATTCTGCCATTCTTGATTTATTTCCTATTTATACTGTTACTTATTGATTTCCTAGTAGAAAAAAATGATGATTTCACTCTGTGAAATCCTCTTTCTTCCCATACCAATTTCCCTTCCTCCTATCCTCCCCTTAGCATCATATACTACCTCTTAGGTTAACCAGTAGCAATGTTCACATCACTATGACTCTGGCTATTTGTTAACAGCTGTTATCACACAGTGTTTTGTAGTTCTAATTCCTCTCTGATACAAAATTTGCATCTCCAGGAGTTAATAATTGCTGTTTTGTTTGCTCAGCTTTCCACATATATATTTACAACTCTTCCCCCCATTTTCTCGTCCTCAGTAGGGTCAAATACATCAGCAAATCTATCCAATTCATTTTTTTCCTCTTGGAGACAAACCCTACTGAAACCCTCTGTTCCCTAGTTTTGTATCAGTTACTCTGCAAGGCTGCTGTAGAGATGCTGCACTGAGATTTGCTTCTCCATCATCTGCGAATCCCTCACTCTTTTGTTGGATTCTCTGCTTTGTTTCTTCTTTTTCTTGATTTACTCTCTCATTTGGGGAGCACACTCTGCAATAGCTTCCTGACAAAGGATGCTTGGTAGATACATATTTCGAGATCTTGCTTCACTAAAAATGTTGTTAGTCTACACTCACTTGTGGTCTCATTGGATATACAATACTAGGTTGTCAATCACTTTCGATGAGAATTTTTAAAGTATTATCCTATGATCATCTAACTTGCAGTTATGTCGGTGAACAGCTTCAAGCCAAATCATTCCCAGTTTCTCTCTGGAAGCTGTGAAGATTTTCTATCCCGGGTGCTCTAAAGCCTTCATGTGGGTCCTGCATTGTTATGTGTGGCCCTCAGGGGAACTTCCAACCTGAAAAGTCATGCCTGCTTCTTTCCTGGGAAATCTTCCTATATTCCTTTACTAACTCCCTCCCCTCAGTGTATCTGTCCTCCCATTCTGAGTTTGCTGATGTCAGGAGTCCATCCTCTTACAAAAGTTCTCCAATTTGTAAATTTTAGTAAAATAATAATTTCTGCTACTATAGTTTTAATTTCTAATACCTCTTTCTTCTTTAAACATTGTTTTATTTTTGCTTCACGGCTGTTATTTCTTCTGTTATCTAAGAACTTTAGTTATGATTGGGTTTATTTAGATTTTGTTTTGTTCCCTGTCATGTATCTGTTTTCTCTCACATTCTTTTTTTTCCCCCATTTCCTTGTTTCATGTTTTTCACATCTGGTTAACCTTGGTTGTTCAGCAGTACTTAAGAGAGAGGTATGAAAAGCTGATAGAAAACTGTGTGTGACTGAGGAATTATAGGGTGAATAAGCAATGGCCTTGAACTTTCTTGTGGGTGGGGAGCCCTTGATGTCAGTGTCACTTTATTTTTTGCATAAACAAGAGAAATCCTCCAGTCTTCTGCCTGTATTATATAAGCCTGGAGCCAGCATTCTGGAAATCTAATAGTAAGAGGTGATAGAAACCTTTAAGACCTCACCTATGCAGACATCCTGTTTTGACTTAGCTGTGCCTGATGTCTCCAGGGTGGAGAAACTTTCTGCTCTAATTTCTCCAGAATGAACCTCTCTCCTTCCTGTTTGAGAGGAGTGAAGGCTCTTGTGACCTATTATAACTGTTCCTTATTCAGACTTTCCATCAGTCCCCTGATGTTAACCCCCTTCTGAACCACACACTTGAGAGCTGCCTGATGCTCCCAATTCCAGTCTTTCCAGAGTTCTTCAGCTTAAGTCACATGCTTCCCATTCCAACATCCATACCAGAGAGTTTAGAGCTTCCTATACTCTGCTAAATCAATTACCACTCATTTGCCTACTTCCTACCTTCCTAACTATGATCGAAGTCTGCTGGAATCTCCTCTCCCATTCTCATTGCTGTAGGGATCTAAATCTCATTTATACATTGGGCCAGTTCAGGTCCTCTGAGAAGCAGATGACAAGATGGAATTAGACTTGCAAGATTGGAGGGAAAATCTGTAAAGGATAGGGGAGAAAGAGGAAGAAGAGGTAGGGAAAGGCTTTAGACTGTGATAGGATTCTGAGGCATCTTGAAAGGAGAGAGAGAGAGGGAAGAGGATTGGGTAAGAACAGCATTAGAATACAGTGCAGTTCCAATGAAGCCCCGGCCAGGCCATGGGGGAGTTCCCAAGCAAAGAAAGTCCATTAGAGAAGTCCTGCTTGGGGCATAAATGCCCTGGCTCTAGTTCTCCCACCATGCTCTGTCAGTGCCTGGGAGCACCCCAGTGGGAGTATGGTCTCAGTGCACATGACACGGCCGATTTGATGGTACAACAACCTGTCAGCCAATGACACTGCTCACACCTGGTTCTCTTGAAGCAGCATGCTTCCATTGCTGCTAAATTCACTTATGCTTTTATTTATTTACCTTTAGTCATTTTAATGTGATATTTTGGAAAGAGCAGAGATAACTCTCTGTGTTAAATTGATCATATTTCATTGAAGGTCACTTGACTTTCCAAAAAGCTACTGAAGTTGGCTAAGCACACATACACACCTGAAAATGTGACATGGCTCCAAGAACAGTATAATTACTACAGCCCAGCTAACCTCATACACCCTCCAATCAGCTTTCCAAAATTATATGCCAAAGTCCAAAGAAGAAGCTTACCATTTAAAATGAGAAAACAGTTTTCTTTTATCAGAAAACTAACCAATATAATATTATTGGTGATTTTCATTTTCTTCTGGCCATTTCAGTGTAAGAAGATAAAGAAAGGAGGCTGTTTGGGGCCTAGAGTAAAGCTTTGTTCTTATGCATATGCAACAGTGCTAAATATTTTAGAATGCAATAGGCTGAATGTTTGTGTCTCCCCATCCCCCCAAATTCATATGTAGAAATCCCTATGATGGTATTAGAAGGTAGAGCCTTTGCAGGTAAACAAGTCAAAAGGGTGGAGCCCTCATGAATGGGATTAGTGCCCTTATAAAGAGACTCCACAGAGCTCTCTTGCCCTCTTTCTGCCATATGAGGATACAACAAGAACTCAGCAGTCTGCAGCCCAGAAGATGGCTCTCACCAGACCCTGACCATGTTGGCACCTGAGCTTGGACTTCCAGCCTCCAGAACTATAAGAAATAAATTTCTGTTCATAAGCCACCAGTCTATGGTACTTTGTTATAGCAGCCCAAACTGAGTAAGACACAGAGCTTAGATTCGTCTGTTACCTCTGGGAAATGTATTCTTCACTTTAACATATGAGATGAAATAGTTTTTGTTTTAATTTTACTTCTTTGAGTAAAAAATTCACAAAGTACAGATAAAACACAACCTTTATACATTCCCTTTATCTTAACCCTCCAATCCATCCCCGTACCAAACATAGGTAACCATTTGTATGGAATGTAATTTTCCAGACCATTTTCGTGTGTGTGTGTGTGTATGTGTATGTTTCTGACTCTTTGTATGTTTATAGGTATCTCTTGATTGATAGATAGATAGATAGCTACAGATTACTGTTTCCATGATTTTGAAACAATTAATTATAACTACTGTAAGTATTTTTTCTCTTTTCATACAAAATAAGCTTTGGAAATCTTGATATGTCACTGCAGACAAATTTACCTCATTTTTAAATTTTTTCCATAGTATGTTTCCATTTGCTTTTATTCCAACAGATTATTTAACCATACTCCTAATGGAACATTTAGGCTGCTTTTGCTTTCTGCTATGATAAAAAATGTTGCAATGCATACCCTTGTACATGACTCTTTGGGCTCACATGTGACTCTCTGGGTGTACATGCTAGGGTTTTTCTGTGATAGACAGCAAAAAGTGAAATTTCTAGGTTTAAGAATTTGTGTCCTCAAAATTCTAAGATACTTTCAAATTGCCTCCAAAAAAGTATGCATCAATTTACATTGGATAGTGCTACTTTATCTTCATTTTCAAGATGATTAAAGCTTAATGATTATCTTGATTATAATATAGTAACTCTAATGTTTAACAAGGCATTTAGCACATGGTATATATTAAATAAATATTGGTAGAATATACAAATGAATGAATGAATGAATGAATGAAAACTAAGAGAGTTAAATAACACTCTGGAAAGATAAACTATATTATTTTTGTCAGCTAAGCTGATATTAAAACCATCAGCAATATCACCAGATTCATAGGCCAAATCTTTTGTTTTTACTCCCTGTCATGGAATGAGACAAAATAGTAATTATATTAGAAAGAGCAAAATGTAACATCACAAAAAAAATTTTATAGTCAGAAAACAGATGTTCAGACTCTGGATCTTGGGAATTCCCTGGCGGTCCAGTGGTTAGGATTCTGTGCATTCACTGCTGAGGGCCCGGGTTCAATCCCTGGTCAGGGAACTAAGATGCCACGGCCAAAAAAACAAAAAACAAATCCTGGATCTTCCAGAACCTAATGGTACAAACTTAGGTATGTTACATGTCCACTTCTACATTTGTAATGTGGATAATAAACTCTAAGGTCAAGTGAAAGAAAGAACACAGAAGCCTTTGCAAATTATAGCACTTGATGCAAAATTAGTTTTTAGTCCCTCCTAAATTACGATATTTATCAGTAAAGAGCTGAGGTCTGAACTGTTTGATTCAGCGTGGCTAGAACTGCATCCTGGCTTCCACCCTCCCTACTCCTAACCCCTTCACCCACCATCTTCACATGCTCTCATCCTTAAGTGGCCACACTGTGACACAGCGCTCCAAGTACCTCCACCATGAAATGTCAATGCATTTTCCAGATTAAAACATTAAAAATGTATGAAGAACTACTGTCATGCAAAGAAGCTAATAATACTCATGACTTTTTTTTATAAGTGAGGCTGTTCATTCCAAGAGCAACAAGTATTACTATAATCAGTAAAAATGACTCTAATAACTCCTATTGGTACACACAACAGGACATAGGCGTTTTAATATCTATCTCAATTTTGATGTGCTCAAGTGCAACTGTGTTTATTCTATGAACATATTGCTCTAGTTCTTAAAAAGATTTGAAACATACAGCACCAGCTGTAAGCCAATTTATTATATAGAAATTGCATGGTTATATAATTTTCTTTAAATGCCAGCTACTGTTCGGCGGGAAAGAGAGGCATTTGCTCTAGGAAATCTTCAGATGGTTTAACTTTCATTTTTTTCCCCCTCCTTCTGCCTTGCCTCTGCCCACCTTGCCAACCTGGGAGCAATGTTCTATCATCCTGTCAGCCCCCTGGCAGGGTGAAGCACATCTGTTACAAGATGCTTACTGCAACTAGAGTGGGGCCAAACACACTGCCGGTTTTGGCTATAGATTTAGCCACAAGAGGCAACCACCATTTCCACATTGTTCAGCACTTATAACAATGATAATCACTGACATTTTTCATAGCATTTCACACATACATTCATAGGGGTGAAGAGCATTGATTTTGGAATCAGACTTCGTGGGTTCTAAGTATGATTCCTACATGCACAAGATATCAAGATATCTCTGGGCCTCAGTGTCCTCACCCGTAAAATGGGGCTGATCACTCTAGCTACCTCATGGGGCTCTGAGAAGTACTAAATGGGTAATAGGTTTAGCAGGCTGGGCATATACGTGGATTGATTCACATTGGCTATGGCCCCTGTGATCACAGGCCAGACCAGATTCAAGTGAAGGGGAAACAGATTTTACTTCTTGCTAGGAAGAGACTCAAAGAATCTGTGGTCGTCTTTGATCTGCCACAGTAGCTAACACTAGGAATAATACGAAATTTGAAGTATGGTCAACTAGACGGAAAAACTGTTAGCTCCATGGAATGGTCATTCTCCAGACTCCTGTTTCCTCCTCCCTCTGTCTGCAGCAAGTCCGTTTTAAGACTCACCCAATATGCAGTGGCAGGTGTAAGCCATCTTGCTAACGGACATGCAAAATAATATTTTGCACAGCACCTTGATTGTGCCATTCATGCAAGAATATCCAACAATTAAGCCTCTACACCCCTGCCATGTTCCGTTATCTTCTTTTTATAGATGGGGAAGCACCGAGCCCAGAAAAGGGAAGTTGTCGAGGTCACAGGAGTAGGCGACAGAGCGGAGAAAGGACCCACAGCACGAGCAGATCAGTCAGCATCTACCTTCCCCACTGCCGATGATGCCAGCCCTAGAAGCCCAAGGGACGCCCTCCCTGCCCATTTTCCTGGGGGCTGATTCTCCCTTCGCCCCTTCATATCATTACTATCCTTGCTTGTGACAGTCTCTCTGAGTCCAGACTTCTCCAAAGCCAGATGGAGACCCTCAAGAGAGCTGGAGACTCTGCCTAGTTCTCATTGCACACCCAAAGTCTTTCCCCCTTACTCAGGAAGTCATGCACGATTCAACAGAGGCAGTGAGCAGAGCAACGTACAGGAGCCGTGCTTTCATCCTTCACTGGGCATCGCTCATTTGCTTTGCTGTCAGAAAGCAAGACATTCCAGAAAAAAGGAAGATAAAAAATGTGAGTATGGGGGGCAGGGGAATGAAAGAGAGAGAGAGTGACTATGAATGATATACCACATTCAGAATGTATCATTAGCTTTTGGCAAACTATTGACTGCTGCCTGATCTTTGTCAAATCTTGTAAAGCAAGTGCTATGCCAGCTGCTAAAGCCTGCTGGAGTCATTTAACTTGCTGGATAAATTGGAACAAGAACACACACATCACCTTTTATTTCCTGTCCCCTGGCCCTCATGTCCCCAGACCTAGATCTTTATGATCATTTTTGGGGAAAATGATTAATTTTAATATTATTATACCACAAAAATATTAGTTTTTTGAAGTATACTTGATTTACAATGTTGGTTAGCTTCAAGTGCACAGCAAAGTGATTCAGATATATACATATCTGATATCTGTATATTCAGATATATATATACATCTATTCTTTTTCAGATTCTTTTCCCTTATAGGTCATTACTAAATATTGAGTTGAGTTCCCTGGGCTATATACAGCAGGTCCTTGTTGGTTATCTATTTTATATACAGTAGTGTGTAAATGTTAATCCCCAGCTCCTCATGTATCTCTCCCCTCCCTTTACCCTTTCATAACCATAAGTTTGTTTTCTACATCTGTGGTCTGTGGGTTTATTTATCGTTTGTATATAAGTTCATTTGTATTATTTTTTTTTAGATTTCACATATAATCTTCCTATAGCCATCCTCACCCCAAGTCACTCTATCCTACTAGTGCCAGTTTAAAGTTAGAACTGCAAACTTTTAAGAAATAGGATTTAGGCAGGATCTCGAAAGTTATCTAGCTTCACACCTACACGTTATAGGAAGGGAAACGGATGCATCACTACAACATGGTGACTTGAATACTGTGTAAACTTGGGCCAGTATTTAACCTTCCTGAGTCTTAGTGTTCTCACCTACAAGATGTGGATAATAAATAATGCTCACGTCCTCTTGGGCTGCCATGAGGACTAAATAGAATCATGCACATAAACAATTTGGTGCTGTGAACTATTTTACAGAAGGACACATTTGCTCAAGGTCACATAGCAGGTCAATGACAGAGTTGGGCTTTAACCCAAGGCTTAAAACTTCAACATCATTGATCCACTCAATAAACTTTTATTGGGAGACTACCATGTTCCAGGCACTTTTGTGAGCACAGAAAATTGACTGATGAGCGAGAATGTCTCGGTCACGGCTCTTACTGGAGTTTACAAGGTAGGGAGGGAAACAGGATTTACACTTATTACAACTGTGATAAGCATTTGGGAGGATCAGTGGAGGGTGCTATGGAATTGAATGAGAGGAAAACAACCTGGGCAAGGGCAGAGAGGAAAGACTACCCTGAGGAAGAGATGTTCAAGCTGTGACTGAAGGATGAGCAGGCTTTGGACAGAAGTGAGCGGACCAGGAAGCAGGTGGAAGCAAAGCATCCCAAAGGAAGAAGAAAAGAAAGATGTTCCCAGAACTGAAAAAAAAAAAGCCTCTGCAGTTGGAGCTGCTCCCCTGATGGAGACCTTTCCCTGTCTCCAGCAGCCCCTGTGCACCCTGTTTCTCCCCATAAGAAAAGCCCACCCCTTCCCAATGCCTCTTGGAAGCCCTATGTTAGAGGGAGGAAGGGGAAACTCACAGTTCTCTGCTTCTGTCTGGAGCTCTGGAAGTCTCTCTCAGTTTAAGGGAGCTCCCTGGCTTCAAATCTTGACTTACTTCAAAGATAAATTAGGTGGCAGTGAAGGAATGTGTATATGCTTCCACAAGTATCTTAGCCTCTGCTTGTCTTGTTTCACTGCTCTGATCTCTAGATTGCAAGCTGAAAAATCAGCAAGTTACTCAGGGGGAGAGCTGGGAGAGAGAAATATTCAATCAAGAGTCCACTGAAATTATACCAGTGGATTGTTTACCTTTAAAAGGGGGGCATATAGGATTGCACCCTCTAAATGAACAGCTTTCACTCGTATCCTCAGACCAGTTATCAATTCTCTTTCCTGCTTCCTCTATCAATGCCCCAGACAATCCTATTTCTTATCAGGTTCAGCCTGTGCTTAACTTCTATTCTGACTATTTTTTTTCTATCTTTCTTATCTTAACACAGAAAAGAGGAAAGCTATTCCCAGAAACTCAGGTGCAGCCCTAGTGATGGATTTGTCCTGGATCAAGAATCAGTATTTGGTAAGCTGGAAGAGTTGATTCACTGACCTACGAGAGCAGCTTAATTTCTCAAAAGGAGAAGCACTTACCCTGCGCTCCCAGCTTTGGAGTCCATTGTTTGAGAAGATATCGAAGACTTACTCAAAGCCCACAATTACCAAGAAAATCCTGGCAAATAACTCTAATTCATCTGGCCTTGGAGATACAAGAAAGTATAAAGGATATAACTATAACATATAGTTACTGGTTTCAAGGGTCATGCAGTTAAGGAAATTAAATAATTGTTGTCATGATAATGACAAATGTTTATTAGGCCTTGAGTCAGGCACTATGGTAAGGGGATTACATGCACTAACTCATTTAATCGTCCCAACAATGTATTTGCCCTGTTTTACGGGTAAGGAAAAGGTACATGGGAGAAGTCAAATAATGTACCTAAGATCACAGAGACAGATAGAACTGAGAATGAAATCCATGCTGTATAATTCCCAAACTTGTGCACATAATCATGTCAGGAGAGATATCATGATGAAAGGCAGTATGTAAGGTCCACAGAAGTGAGCAAGAGAATTCTGTAGGGCTGGAGTAAGGGGCTTCTGGAAACTGCACAAAAGAGGCCTCAAATTTGAAGAATGAGGATGCCTTAGAGTGGGGTCTCTCAGTCTCGGTATTGTTGACATGTTGGCTCACATAATTCTTTGTTGCAGGGGCTGTCCTGTGCCTTGTAGGACATTTAGGATTATCCCTGGCCTCTACCCACTAAATGTGCAGTAGCACGCTCCAACTATGACAACCAAAAAAGTCTGGAGACATTACCAAATGCACCTTGGGGGCAAAACCACCCACAGTTAAGAACCCTTGCTTTAGAGGGAGTCAGGGAGCCCCAAGGGCAGGGGAGGCCCAGAGGCAGGGAGGCCATGCAAAGCCAGGGGAGGTTCGGTGGACCTGAGAACATGAATAATTGAGAAAAGATCAAAGTGAAGATTGGAGCCAGACTGAAAAGGGCTCTGAATGCCAGGTTAAGCAATTGGAAGCGAAGATCAGGTACAGATTTTTGTTTTTGAGAATAAGCACTGTGTGTACCCCTTACTTCCTGTGCATTAGCCCATGTCCTCTGTCCTGCTCTCCAAATAAGCCAAGCACACTTGGGTCTCAGAGCTTTCATATCTATTTCCTCTTCTCAAAATTATCCTCAGTTACCTGCAGAGCCCCTCTCACTACCTTCACGTTTCTGTTCAAACATCACTTTATGAGGAAGGAAGGCAAGCCCCACCTGTAACTCTCTATCCCCTTATCCTGCTTAATTTCCTTTCATAAATCGGCCTTTCCTGCATGCCAGACCCACCCTGTCATTTCTTACTGCGTTTATCACTTTACTGCCCATCTCCCCATATTAAAATGTCAGCTCCACCAGGGCAAGTGTGTGCACAACTATATTCACAGCACCAGGGACACTTCTCATGGCACATACTCAATAAATACTTGTTGAATTAATGAATTCGTTTCCAATAGAGTGTTTTAGGAAGGGTGCTTCCTAGAAGCCAGACATCCCCATGTCCTATCCGTAAAGGGAATGTCTTCAATAAGATGGAAGATCCGCAAAGTATGGTCTGAGTTCTTCCTAAATCAGAATTACTTAGGACAAGGGTGTCTCTTAAAGCCTAGACTCCTATGGCCCAGTCTAGAGCCAAAAACCCAGAGTATCTGGATGGTAGGACCTGGAAACTGCCATCGACTGCATTCCAAAATCTGTAAGTCATGTGGCGACTATAACACTCTAGTGTTTTGTGAGACAACTATGCCATGGCTCTTTCTGTTTAATTTCACTTCTTTGGAAGTAAAGATTCAGATGCTCAGAAATAATAAATATAGGCTTATAATGTAGACTATCTTGGATATAATACAGAATATCTTGGAATATTCTATTCCACATGAGTGTCCCTCTTGCCTATCGAAATTTAAATGTTCATGCTATGTTTATAAAGAGCTTAAATTCTCACAGTCCTTTATATTATACACAACATTTCACATTCCCAACTTTTTCTGATCCTTACCACAATCTTCAAGAAAGACAGGGTGGCCATAGTTCCCTCCATTTTGTCACCTGATGCAATGAAGACTCAAAGAGCTGTAGCGACTTGCCTATGCTACATAATTTATTCAGCACAGAGCAGGGGAGTATCCAACCCTGGGCTATTTCTACTCCACCATTCAGTTGACCTATTATAGTGACTGAATACATTTAATGGCACATTATAGTTTTCTAAAAACTTCCGCAAAACCTTATGAAATACGTTTAGTTAAGTGGCATTATTTACCTTTTCAGATTAGCAAATCAAGAGATACAGTGGAATACTGTGGTTAAATTTTAAGGCTCGGGCCTGAATGTCTTAGTTCTATTACTTGCTCCCTGACCTTGAAAAATTTATCTAACTTATGTGAGCCTCAATTTCCCTATTGGCAAAATGAGGATAATAATAACTGTTTTAGGTGCACTGTGAGAATTTAGTATCATAATTTACATAAAATCCATATAGCCTATAACAAAGGGAGTTCAACTTGAGGATGGAAGATGCCTTAGAGGAGTGGGATGGGGAGGGTGGGGGAGGAGCCGAGGGAGGGAGGGAATACGGGGATATGTGTATAAAAACAGATGATTGAACTTGGTGTACCCCCAAAAAAATAATTTAAAAAAATGCATATGGCCTGACACATAAATCAAACTCAACAAATGCTGACTATTATTGGCAGTAATTAAAGTTCTGAGGTTAATAAAAACAAGAAGAATATTTCGTTGCTATCCTGGTGCATAGCCAAATGGACAGCATAGCAGGAATTCAGTATATGTTTTCCCAACCAAATAATAAAGGAATGAACAGCAGAGGCCAAAATGACTTTCTCTGGGTCATATAATTGGTAAATACCAGGGTCAAGACCCAACTTCCTGTCTCCCAACAACAAATCTGGTGTTCCTTATACTGTGCTGGTCCTCCAGCCATCCCCACTGAGCAATGAGGTGAAGGCAAGGATTTATCTTACTGTTGTACAAGCACTATCTGAGAAAAATCTACCTTCATGAATGTGGAATCATAAACCATTGGCTCTGACTGCAAAATGTACTGGACACAGACTGCCAGTCCAGGCTTTGTCCTTATCATCGTGTCTCTCTGTTTGATGCCCTGGTACAAGGAGCCGTGCATGTAGATATTTGTATTCTCCTGAAACAACAAGGCCATTCAGCTGTTCCCTTCTAATTTAAAGATGCTGTCTGTGCCTGCCCATCCTTCTGGTTCAGGAGTGGATTTGGAAGGTGAATAGCTAGCATGTTCCAGTGAAGTACGAAGGAAAAAGGGTTATATAATTGTGATTGTGCTGTCACATGAGGTTAGTAAATCCCCATCCTTTTCTTCTAACCCTTCAATCACCACCACTACCTCCTCCTCCTCCTCCCCTAACTCCTGGTAGAGAATACATATATTGGAACTAACCTAATGCCTTTTCAATCACTTCTGATATGAAAACTACAGTTCTCCAAGCTCTTCATTCATGCTTGTGTCAAATCTGCATTGAACAGTAACTACTAATCAATGTTGATTTATTGATAGCCTAAGACCTGATTTCTCTGTAGCCACACTAAATCACATGACAAAGATTATAGTATTCCTAACTCAATTTAAATGTGATCATTATTTTGAAGATGAAAGTAAAAATGAAAAATGCAGAATCAATGTGTTTTAGATTGTAAGGAGCTTTTGTGAACTAGAATCCTGAAATATTAAAAGTGACAGAGACCGTAGAAACCATCTGATCCAACTCTCTTCGCTTACAGCTGTGAAAACTGAGGCCAGAGAGGAACGAGAGACTTGCCCAGGGCTATGCAACTTCCTTCTCTATAGCTAGCCTTGCATTTTCCCAGCCTGCCCTTCCCAGGATTTGTTTCTAAACAAATCCTAACATACACACCAGGAAGCTCTATTTAATACAGTTCTCAAGTGGCAAGCATGGGGGGCTATGAGAGTTGATTAGAAGATAGCAAGATGGCCCAGGAGCTGACCCACTGCTGCCTGTTGGAAAGATGCTCCAGCTCAGGAGACTGCAGGTGGAGGCGCGGCTGCCAGCTCAGAGGCTATGGGAAGAACAGGACCGCAAGTCAGATGGCAAAGATTAGAAGCACATGATAAAGGTTCTCTATTAACTTAAGTGACTGGACATGCTCAGTCAGGCATCCCAGCTCTATCAGTTATAGATTATCAGTGACATCAGGCACTTACATATGAAGCTGTCCTGGACTCTCAATGCCAATTTCTGGAAGATAAGAATTGGAATTCCGAATACTTAAAACCCAGGCTTCTGTGGCTGTGAGATACTGGCAGAGGAATTTGGAAGACTGCGATTCTTATACACACACACACATACACACACACACACAGAGTAGCAATGGTAATTCATATTAGCTTTTGGAAACCATCCTCAGAGTAAAGATGCACAGGACCTCTCAAAAGGCTTTCTCTTAATCCGTTATTTCGAAGCTTCTTCCAAGGTTAAACAACAAGGGAACAGTGGGATCAGAGATTCTAGATGGAGCTAAATCGGTTACATTGGGGTATTGTAGAACAGTGGCCTCTGATTGCTGAGGGCACTGAGAAGCAACCCAAGCCTGCCTAGCCCTGGGATGCAATTTCAGATGAAATACCACAGAGCTGCCAACCATGCTGCTACTTCTCAAAGTGTCTTGATATTAGTATTTTACTGGTTAAAATACAAGGCTAATTCTTCTTCATTGGGGGATTGTTCTCTTCAATAAGACAGAGGTAGAAGGCATAGAAATAATAGCAGAAACAGCAGTTGAATATTATTGAGCTCTTACCAGCCAACAAGCACTATGCTAAGTGTCTGGCAGATACTATCTTATTTAACTTTCTCTACCACATGACAGGTACTGACTGGGAGTACCCTCACTTCACAGATGAGAAAACTGAGATTAAGTGTTAGCCCCAAATTCACCAGGGTTATGGGTAGCAGAGCGAGATCAAATGCCAGGTGAATCTGTCTCCTGAGCTCCTGAAATTCAAGAAATCTGTTTTATTTTTGTGTTTTTAAAATTCATTTATAGTAAAATTGACTTTTTCTGTGTAAAATTTTAGGAATTTTAACACAGGTATAAATTCTTGTAATCACAACAGAAAAAATATAGTTTTATCACCTTCAAAACTCATTTTGTAGTCAAGCTATCTGTTTTTAGTCACACCTCAGACCTAATCCTGACCCCTGGCAACTGGTAATTCTGTTTTCCTTCACTGTAGTTTTTTCTCTTCAAGACTGTCATGTAAATGGAGTCTGTGAACCTTAGGAGACTGGTTTATTCACTAGCACAACACAGTGCCTTTGAGATTCATCCAAATTGTTGCATTTATCAATACTTTGTTTCTTTTATTTCTGTATTGTATTCCACTGCCTGGATGCACTGCAATTTGTTTATCCATTCACTCCCTGAAGGGCTTGAGACTGTTTGCAATTTGGAGTAATTTCGAAAAAAGCTGCCATAAACATTCATGGACAGGTTTTTGTGTGAATGTAAGTTTTAACTTCTCTAGAGTAAATACACAGAAGAGGGACTGATGGGTCATGTGGAAACTGCCAAGCTGCTTTCCAAAGTGGCCGATTATTTTGCATTCCCACAGGCAATACAGGAGAGTTGTCGTTGCTCTGCACCCTCGTCCGCATTTGATATTTTCAGCGTTTTAATTTTAGTTATTCTAATTGGTGTGTAATTCTATATTGCACTGGAGTTTTAATTTCTATTTTCTCAATGATGAATGATGTTTCATATGTTTATTTACCACCTGTACAATCTCTGTGGTAAAGTTTAAGTGTTTTGTGTATTGCAAAAATTTTGTTTATTCATTTGTTTTATTTACTGTTGAGTTATGAGAGTTTTTAATATAGTCTGAATACAAGTCTTTGGTCAGATACTGTTTCACAAATATTGATACTTTCTCCCAGTCCTCTTAACAGATTGTGTCTCTGATAGAGCAAAAAGTTTCAAATTTTGATAAAGTATGATTTATTAATTTTTTAATTTTATGTATTGTACTTTTGGTGTCAAGAGCTAAAAACTCCTTGATGAACTCTAGGTCCTGAAGATTTTTTCCTGTGTCTTTGTTTTGTTTTCGTTTGTCTGTTTGTTTGATTTTTGGCCATGCTGTGCAGCTTGCAGGATTTTAGTTCACCAATCAGAGATCAAACCTGGGCCCTCATCAGTGAAAGCTCAGAGTCCTAACCCCTGGATGGCCAGGGACTTCTGTGTTTTATGCAAACACTTCTTGTTTTGTTTACATTTTATGTTTAGATTGATGATGCATTTTGATTTAATCATTGTTTAAGGTATGAGGTTGAGGTTCATTTTTATTACGTATGAAGGCCCAATCTCCAACACCATTTGTTGAAATGACTATCATTTCCTCATTAAACTGCTTTTGCAGCTTTGTAAAAAACTGATTGGGAGTCCCTCCCATCAGCAAGCACGCACAAGCCTCCTAGATAGCTTCCTCCACAAGAGGGCAGACAGCAGTATCAGCAGTATTTTGTCTTGTGAAACTGAAAACCACAGCCACAGAAAGAGAGAGAAAATGAAAAAGCAGAGGACTTTGTACCACATGAAGGGACAGGATGAAAACCCAGAAAAACAACTAAATGAAGAGGAGATAGGCACCCTTCCAGAAAAAGAATTCGGAATAATGATGGTGAAGATGATCCAGGACTTTGAAAAAAGATTGGATGCAAAGATCGAAAAGTTTACCAAAGACCTAGAAGAATTAAAGAGCAAACAAACAGAGATATGCAACACAATAACTGAAATGAAAAATACACTAGAAGGAACCAACAAACAGCAGATTAACTGAGGCAGAAGGGCGAATAAATGACCTGGAAGACAGAATGGTGAAAATTACTGATGCAGAAAAGAATAAGGAAAAAAGAATGAAAAGAACTGAAGACAGCCAAAGAGACCTCTGGGACAATGTTAAATGCACCAACATTCACATTATAGGGGTCCCAAAAGGAGAAGAGAGAGAGAAAGGACTCGAGAAAATACTGGAAGAGATTATAGTTGAAAACTTCCCTAACATGGGAAAGGAAATAGCTACCCGAGTCCAGGAAGCACAGAGAGTCCCAGAAAGGATAAACCCAAGGAGAAACACACCAAGACATATAGTAGTCAAATTGACAAAAATTAAAGATAGAGAAAAGTTATTAAAAGCAACAAGGGAAAAACGACAAATAACATACAAGGGAACTCCCATCAGGTTAACAGCTGAATTCTCAGCAGAAACTCTGCAAGCCAGAAGGGAGTGGCATGATATATTTCAAGTGATGAAAGGGAAGAACCTACAACCAAGAATCCTCTACCCAGCAAGGATTTCATTCAGATTCAACGGAGAAATCAAAAGCTTTACAGACAAGCACCAGCTAAGAGAATTCAGCACCACCAAACCAGCCCTACAACAAATGCTAAAGGAACTTCTCTAAGCGGGAAACAGAAAAAAAGGAGCTACAAAAACAAAAACAAAACAATTAAGGAAATGGTAATAGGAACATACATGTTGATAATTACCTTGAATGTAAGTGGACTAAATGCACCAACCAAAAGACACAGACTAGCTGAATGGATACAAAAACAAGACCCATATATATGCTGTCTACAAGAGACCCACTTCAGACCTAGGGACATATACAGACTGAAAGTGAGGGGATGGAAAAAGATATTCCATGCAAATGGAAATCAAAAGAAAGCTGGAGTAGCGATACTCATATCAGATAAAATAGACTTTAAAATAAAAAATATTACAAGAGACAAGAAAGGACACTATATAAAGATCAAGGGATCCATCCAAGAAGAGGAGATAACAATTATAAATGTATATGCACCCAATATAGGAGCACCTCAATACGGAAGGCAAATGCTAACAACTATGAAAGTGGAAATGCAAGGCAGAAATAGAGACACAGATGTAGAGAACAAACACATGGACACCAAGTGGGGAAAGTGGGCAGGGTTGGGGAGGAATGAATTGGGAGATTGGGACACCAAATTGTACACTCTAAATATATGCTGCTTATTGTCTGTTAACTGTATCTCAATAAAAGTTCTTAAAAAAAAAAAAACAAAAAACCTAATTGGCCAGGGCATGCAGGGAGAGGGTACGACTGCTAATGGGTGTGAGGTTTCTTTTTGGGTCAAAAAGATATTCAAAAATCAGATTAGGATGATGCTAGACCTACTCTGTAAACATTCCAAAAACCATTGAGTTATACACTTTAAATGAATGGGTTTTATAGTATGTAAACTACATCACAATACACCTAGTAAATAAAATCAGTCATTCATAGTAGTGTGGGTCTTCTTCAGAACCCTATTCTATCAATCTCTATATAACCCTTTCCCAGTACCACACTGCCTTGATTACTGAAGCTTTACAGGAGGTCTTAAAGTCTGGTGGTATGAGCCCTCCAACTTTGTCTTTTTCAAAATTTTAGCTTTTCTAGTTCTTGGCCTTTCCATATAAATTTTAGAACTAGCTTGTCTCTTATTTATAAAACAAAAACAAACAAAAAAACATTTGGTATTTCCATTAGAATTGCACTAAATCTATAGATGAGACTGGAAAAGAAACCTGACATCTTTATTACATTGGGTCCTCCAAAACATGAACATGGTATGTCTCCATTTATTAAGATCTTTCATTCATATTTTTGGGGGTAGTTTTCAGCATAAAGATATATATATTTTCATATATTTATACATGTGTATTTCATTTTTGAGTACTATTGTAAATGGTATTACTATGAAATTTTGACTCCCAGTTGTACATGGCTAGTGTACAGAAATACAATTGATTTTTGTGCATCCACCTCACATTCTATGATCTCGTTAAATTCACTTATTAGTTCTAAGAGTTGTTTCTATAAATTCCTTGGGATTTTCTACCTACACAATCATGTTGTCTGCAAAATAAGTACAGTTTTATTTCTTTCACTTCCTTCTACTCTGACCTCTGAGACTTTCTTTTTGTGTATTACGTTCTCCTTCAGGTAAACTCTCTGAAATAAATTCTATACAAAAATGTGGGTGAGAGAAAATGAGTGTTGGACACAATTTTAATTGTACTCAGTTTTATATCTTCCAGAGATATCCGAGACATCTTTAATGCCATCAACTGCTGGCTCAAAGCAATTCACTGCACATTTATTCAGTTCCTCCTGTACACAGACATTTAAGCTATAAAGAACTAAAACTTGAGATAAGAGCAAAAGTCCTTCATCAGAAGTTTACAGTGTAGGAGGGGAAACAGCTATACAGATCATCTCACTGCAGTGTGATGTGTTAATGAAATAGGCAGACACATGAGAATACACACACACAAAAATTTAGTTCAGCCTGACCTGACAGTAATGGGTAGGATGACTACCCATTACCCTTGTTCGAGCCATTGCCATTTCCCCCTTGAACAATAGCAACAGCCTCCTAATTTACTTGTCTCTAATCTTGCCTTCCTGACAATCTATTTTTTGAAAAATCAGTTTCATTGACATATAATCATATACAGTACAATTCATCTATTTAAAGCACACAATTTCAATGACTTTATTATACTCACAGAGCGGTGCTCCATTACCACAATCAGTTTTAGAGCATTTTCATTATGCCAAAAAGATAATGCAGTGCCTTCAACCATAATCTCCCAAATTCCTAACCCCTCAGCCCTGGGCAATCATTAATCTATTCTCTGTCTCTAAAGATTTGCCTATTCTGAAGATTCCGTATACATACAATCAAAAAATATGTGATCCTTTGTGACTGGTTTCTTTCACTGAATGTCCTCAAGGTTCATACCTGCTTTACTATGTGTCAGCCCTACATTCATTTTTATTGTCAAATAGTATTTCATCGTATACATATGTCACATTTTATGTATCCACTCATCAGATGATGGATATTTGGGTTGTTTCCACTTTTTGAGTATTAAGAAAAATACTGGCCATTTGTACTGAGGAGATGGTCAATTCATCAAGATTTAACAATTATAAACATACATGCACTTAATGATAAAACTCCAAAATGCATGAGGCAAATCCAAATAGAACTGAAGGGAAAACAAAAATTTATACAAAGCATAATAATATATATGCCAATTACTGTGTGCCAAGTACTACTCTGTGTGCTTAATCTTTTAATCATCACAGCAATCCAATAAAATAGTATTTTTATTCCCATTCTAAATATTGGGAAAGTGAGGTAGAAAGAGAAGAGATTTGCCCAAGATCATATACCTATTAAATGACAAAACCAAGATTTGAAGCCAAGCTATCAAGTGGCAGAGTTTATATTCTTAACTACTCTTTCTCATGGCTCAGCTGTGAATAATATTTACATAGCCAAAAAATAAACATAGAATATTGATTTAATAAAATATGGTGATATAACAAAATATATTGGGAAACTGTGGGAGAAGTGTGTATATGGGATGGGAGGCTTAAGATAACTGAATCTTTTCATTGTAGAAAGTCATTACTGATGTGTAAAAATTAAAAATCAAGAAATTAAAAAAAAGAAAGAAAAATACTGTATAAACATTTGTGTGGACATATGTTGCCATTTCTCATGGGCATATACTTAGAAGTGGGATTGCTGAAACATATGGTAATTTTTTATATTTAACTTTATAACATTGGTGGAACCACCAGACCCTTTTCCAAAGTGACTGCACCATTTTAGACTCATACCAGTAGTATATGAGGGTTCCAATTTCTCCACATCCTAGCCAACACTTGTTGTTACCTAACTTTTTTATTATTATTATAACCATTCTAGTTAGTGTGAAGTAATATCTTATTGTGGTTTTTGGTTGCCTTTGCTGGATGGTTAATGATGATGAGTATCTTTTCAAGTTCTTATTAGCCATTTATTTAGCTTCTTTGGAGAGATGTCTATTCAAGTCTATTGCCCATTTTTAAATTGGGTTATCTTTATTTTATAGAGGTGTAAGACTTCCTTATATATTCTGGATATAAGTCCCTTATTAGATATATGATGTAAAAATATTTTCTCACATTCTGTGCTTTGTCCTTTCACTTCCTTGATTATGTCCTTTGATGTACAAAAGTTTTTCATTTTTCTGATGCCCAATTTATCAAATTTGCCTTTTATTATACATTTTATGTGTTATAAGAAGAAACTATTGCCATCCAAGATCGAATTTACCTGTACGTTTTCCTCTAAGAGTATTATAGTTTTAGCACTTATATTTAGGCTTTGATACATTTTGAGTTAATTTTTGTATATGGTGTGAGATAGGGTCAAACTCCATTTTTTTTTTAAATAGGGAAAGTCAGGTGTCCCGGTACTCTTTGTTGAAAAGACTGTCCATTTCCCCATGTAAGTGTCTTGGCTCCCTTGTTGAAGATTGACTGTAAATGTGAGGATTATTTCTGGACCCTCAGTTTCATTCCTATGGTCTCTATGTCTACAACAATCTATTATTCACTCTACAGAGTCCTCTTAAGAATACAAAGAAAAAAATTAGATTATGCCATCCCCATGCTTAATGTCCTGAAGACTTATCATTGCACCTAGAATGAAATCCACGTTCCGCAAGTCCCAAGATGATTTGGCCCCTGTCAATCATGCTAACCTCATGTCTACCCCTCTTCCTTCACTTTCTGAGACCTAGCCACAAAGCCCTCCTTTCTTTTCTCTCGGACCCGTGAACTAGCCTTTCACTCTGCCCACAGTGTTTCTTCCCTCAGCTCTATTGGTGGCCATCCCTTCCCCAACATTCAGGCTTCAGCTCAAATGCCATATCCTACCTCTTCACAGAAAGGATCATCATCGGGAATTACTTTATTTACTCACTTGCTGGATTGCTTGTTTACTGTCTGCCTCCCTAATAGAATGCAAATCCCATATGAGCAAGGACTTTGTCAAGCTTTCTATCAGAGTCTTTTATATAGTAGGTATTCAGTAAATATGTGTTATATTGCATAAATACATGAAGGAATGAGTCAAAGAAGTCATCCTGGAAGAGGTGGCACTGGAGATGAGTCTAAAGAAAATCTAAACAAGACTCACTGTAACCTCTATATTAATTATACCCTGAATGGGACTATTTACAAATCCTGCAAGGACAAGATCTATAGTTGAGGAAACAACACCAACAGAGAAGTGAATGTATATGTCGTCTAAGTATGTGTTGGGAAACATATATTATTAAATTGGAAGTTTGTAGCTAAGTGCAGCCTCTTTAATTATGGAAAGAGAATAATAAAGAATCATTTCGCCTTTGCCTGCTTCTCAGACCCTGTTCCGAGCCCACCATCTCACTGGTTGCAGTTTTTCAGCTGCATATTTGTGAATCAAGTCAAACAGTTTCTGAGCTACGTTGCGCTGCCAACTCCGAGGCATTCCTTGCTACCAAGACCAGCTGTCACATGAAGAAAATGCAGCCCACTTCCAACTGGCTCACAACAGCACGTAACAACCAGACTGGGTAATACTCCCACATTGGCAGCTGGGCCCTGGTGGAGTTTTACAATAGTTTTTTACCTCACTTGCCCCACTCTTATTAGGAAACAACATGGCACTTGCCCTCCTATCTGAGTTCCTCTCGGGAATTCTATCCTACATGTTTATGCTACTTGTCAACATTCACTCTTAATAGGAACACAGCAGCAGCAACAGTGTGGAATGGAATGAACTTCGGAATCATATGGACTTGGAGATAAATCACAACCCTGATTCTTACCAGATGACTGACCTTGGGCAAGGAATTAATCTCTCTCTAGTTCAGATTCCTTACTTATGAAATAGAGAATATACCTCCTATCTAACAGTGGAGGAAGAAATTATTCATATATTCATTGAACTAATTCTTATAGAACAGCTGTGATAAAAATAATAGATGCCATGTTCTGAGATCATACCACGGGCCAAGCAGGTTTCTTTTATCTTCAAGACACTCTAAGACCCAGGCACTATTATTATCATGTCTGTTTTACAGATGAGAAAACAGAATCCCAGAGACATGAAATAAGTGACCAAAGTCACATGGTCAGTAAGTGGCAGAGACAGAATTTAAACCTGAATACAGCCTTTACTCTTAAGGACTACTCTTCATGATGACTGGGATTTGTGTGCATTTTGTAGACTGCTAAATCCCTGGCCCTGGGAATTAGCATCCAGTGCCTATTTGGCAGGTTCCTCTAGCACAAAAAAGATGCTCCATAAATCTGTGCTGACGTAATTCACAGGCCTTCTCTACTGCCATACACCAGCCACTATGCTAGATGCTGATACCTCAACATATCAGTCAAACTCCACTTTTTTAAACAGGGAAATTCAGTTGTGAAGTCAGTGAAGGCTTGGTCTCTGCCCTCATATAGTCTGATGGAGATTAAATGAGATCGTGTTTATAAAACACCTAGCACAGTACCTAGTGCATAACAAATACTACAAAAATCTCGCTATAATTTTTATGAGACATGTTTCTTTTCTTAACCTAATGCAAACTCAAATACCTGTATTATCAATGCACAATGAGAGAATTATTGTTTTATAATTCAACATATTAGAGCATTCATCTTTAAGAGCTGTTATAATTTATTCTCACTCATTCTTTTCAAAGGTGTTTACTGAACACATATTCTGGTTTAAAAAATACCAGTTCTATAAGAACCACAGAAATCTGTCAGAGAACCTGGTCTCATTCACCTGGCTACTTGCTTCCATGATTCCTTTAGCTCCAGTTGAAGAACAAGAAGGAAAGGTACAACTCAGCATCCAGCAATTTGGCCCTCACATGGAGTACCTTTCAGGGAACCCCAAAGCAGATCTTACCTGCCTGCAGGCATTTCATCTCACACTGGGAGGTGACATAGCAACAAGGGAGGTGGGTAGAAATGAAAAGAAGTGTGGGATTGGGAGGCAGTGAGTATAAATAGCCTAGATTGGAAAGAGGGTAGGCTGGGCTCAAAAGCAGACAGAATTTGTTTTCGGCATTTCTCCATCCCCTTTTCCATGCTGTCAAGCATCCAAGGGCTGACCTGGAGAAGGGGGTTTGGACTGGCCATGTGGGGCTCTGAAGAACAGAAGCAGCAGTTTCCACAGACAAGCAAAAATTTTCTAATAACCAGAAATGAACCCAAGAGAGGCAGTGAGCAACCTTTTGTAGGGACTGTAGTACCCTGTGGTTACCTGGACTCAGGGCCTTCCTAGAAGTGAGATTCTATCATCCCTTCTATCTCTTGGATATTTTTTCTCAAGAAGCTACTGTTTTCATGACTTTCTTCGTCTTCTTATAAGGGTTGGTCATTCACCAGGGTGTCTCCTCCTTTTACATCCCACATCAAACATTCTCATCTGTATACATTTCTCTCAGGCTCTCATTACAGAACTTTCATAATAATACAAGCCGTGCTTAACAGCCATGCATGTTTTCTCTTTTTGGACAATATCTGCATTTTAACAAGGTTTCCCAGCTCTGGAGAAACACAAAACACTTTTCTTGACTGGAGTTGGAAGCAGAGCGTTAAGAAAAGGTTTGGAGAGCCAGAGGGGTGTTCAGCTACTTAATTTTGCTTCAGGCCAGTGCTGCACAGAGGTAGGGAATAAACAGACTCCCAATTGTTGACTAGAAAAAGGAAAAGCTGATGAGAAAAATCTGAAGCTTATTCTTATAGTTGGTCAAACTATTTTCTGCCTAGCTAGTTTTGTGGACTTTTGCTTTGTGCTTTCTGACACTGATACCAAAAACCAGACTTCATGCCAAATGAAGTAATCAAATATGACTACATTTAAATGTGTGACAAATTTTACAATTATCCTTTGAGACAATCACCGTTATTATTACTATTATTCTCCCATCTTAAAGATAACTGAAGCTCAAAGAGGTTAAGTATCTTACTCCAAGTCCCTTGGTCAATCAGAGGAAGAATTAAAAACCAAGGAGTAGGGACTTCCCTGGTAGCGCAGTGGTTAAGAATCTGCCTGCCAATGCAGGGGGCACGGGTTCGATCCCTGGCTCTGGAAGATCCTACATGCCCCGAGCAACTTAAGCCCATGCGCCACAACTACTGACTTTGCACTCTAGAGCCCGAGAGTCACAACCACGGAGCCTGTGTGCCACAACTACTGAAGCTCATGTGCCTAGAGCCCAAGATCTGCAACAAGAGAAGTCACCACAATGAGAGGCCCGTGCATTGCAATGAAGAGCAGCCCCCGCTCGCCGCAACTAGAGAAAGCCTGCGCACATCAACAACGAGCCAACGCAGCCAAAAAAAACAAAAAACAAAAAACAAGGAGTCTGTCCCTAAAGCTTCACCTACTAACCCATGCTGAGGTAAGCAGGATTCTAAGACAGCTCCCAAGATTCCCAGCCCCTGGTGTTCACACATATTCTCCCAGTTATTGAATTAAACACGAATCTAGGTACTGCTGTAAAGGGATTTGGCTGGTGTAATTAAGTTTCCCAATCAGTTGACCTTGTGCTAGGAGGTTATCCAGGTGGGCCTGACCTAATCAATGAGCCCTTTGAAAGTAAAGAGCTTTATTCTCCAGCTGGTAACAGAAGAGGAAACTCTTGTACTCTGGTTCACTGGAAGAACGCGAACATCCAGATTGTGAGGTGCCTAGAGGGCCACATGTGAAAGACCTGTGGGAAGCCTCTAGGAGCAAAGAGTGGTCCTTGGTTGACAACCAGCAAAGAAGCAGGGACCTCAGCCCTACAATCAATGGCAACTGAATTCTGCCAACAATATGAGTGAGCTTGAAAGAAAAGCCTACACTCCAGAGGAGAACTCATCTCAGCTCACCACAGCCCCCTTCCTCCTTTCCAGCCTTGCAACCTAGAGCAGAGAATCCAGCTAAACCAACCTCAGACTTCTGACCTGCAGAAACTGGGAAGTAACCCATGGTCTTGCTGTGAGAGACTAAATATATGGTAACTTGTTGTGCAGCCAGAGAAAATGAATTCAATGTTCGTTGTAGAGATGAAGGACATTCCAAAGAGTTGAAGAGAAGACAATAAATATCACCCAATATCTCACCACTCAGAGGGAACCATGCTCACATTTTTGGCATATTTGTTTCTAGTATTTACAAATACATGTTCAAAACTGGTAACAAACTGTTAGTAAATTTTGTTACTATTTTGTTTGTTAGCATTCTGACAAGAGTATTTTCCATGTCACCAAATATTCTTTAAAACGTTACCTTTTAACAGTTGCTATAAACTATGCATGTATAAAAAATGTACTTAACCATGCCCTTTTGGAGACACTTAGATTGTTTTCGTGTTATTTTTATAATAAACTTCAGTTTGATCATTATTCTTTGCATAAATCTTTGAGTTCATCTCTTTTGTCTTTAGGATAGATTCCCTAGAAGTGCTATTGATCAATCCAAAAGCTTTTGAATTCTTTTAGTGTCTTGACACAGATTGCTTTCAGAAGTGTTGCAGAAATACGGATCCTACCAGCACTGCGGGAAACTATTCACCTCACCGTGCTTTCACCCCACTGCATGTTATTGCTTTCAAGGACGGTTGGTCAACCTGGTAGGCAAAATGCGGCATCTATCTCTTTTTATTTATGTATACATCTGTTCAACTTCTGTACTTTTAATGAATTATTTGTTCAAGTTCTCTACTCAGTATTTATTTAGCAGATTGGTAAGACTTCTTCATATGGTTAGGAGGTTGACCCAATATTTCTTGCAAATATTTTCCTCAGATTGTCATTTTCATTTTGATTTAGATTATTTATCATCTATAAAAGCTTTTGTTCACCTGTATACAAACTACTGTCTCTTACTTCTGTGAATGTTTCCATTGCTTTTAGAGAAAACTGCTTGCTCACCACAGTATTAAATAATGGCATGCATCTTCTTTTATATTTAAACTGTTTTGCTTTTTATTTTTCACATAACTGTAGTCCATCCAGTGTGAGGTAAGTCTTCTCATCTGGTGATGAGTCACCTGTCTAATGACAGGATGGAGGATGACTGTCATCAGGGCATGAACTACACCTTGCTCAGGTTTCCTCCATGGTCCCAGCACAGACATACACACACCTAATGCACTGCAAGTATAAATGTCTCTTGCATTGAAGTCCATTGGATAGATTCGAATTGAATATCAGAAACACCAATGAGTCATGGACAGATGATCCCAGGATCCTAATATTGATAAACATACTTGGGTCTAATCTTGTGTCCACAATAAGCTCACTGGGTAGCAATGGAAGAAAACAGCTTTCATAAAAGCATTTATTTCAGCTCTCCCAATTCAGTGGCAGATGCTTCTGGTTCCAGACCTCTTCCTTCCTGCCAAATTTGTCAAATGAAGCTGCAGACATGAGGGTCTGTTGCCATTTCAGGATCAAAAGGCACACTTCCACCTGCTGTCGTATGTCGGATCCTAAACAGGCACCAGGTGATTGGATGCGACAGACATCACCTCCGACGCAGAAATAATTTCCAGTCACCTGAGAACTATCCCCTCCCCTTTGGCTCACGTTCAAGCCAGATAGAATCTAGAGCTTAACTCAGGCAGAATCTCTGCTAAAATGTCTTTTTTCAGGTCACACGCGTTTCTAACCAAATGTATGCGGATTGCTAATGATAAAGCATGAGGAAATAACTGTAAAATGGGAAAGCTTTGGAAAACTTATTAGCCAGGGGCTCTTTGCTAGTTCTTTTGTAATTTACTGGCCTAATTCAGACCATGTAACTTCCTGAAAGCCATTGCTCTCATATCATATCAATTGAAGATGCTCCTATGGTGGGAGAGAGGCTGTATACAGAATACACACAGTTTTAGGTAAAATACATCATCTCTGCATGGTAGAAAATAATTGAGTTGCACTCTTTCCCTTGATGAGGTAATTCATCCTCCTATTTTCAATTATCTCACAAATGTTCACAATGCTTCCTCCTTGAAAGTACTAGCAAGTCAATATTTTGGTTATGGCCCCAAAATCCAGTGGTTGAACAATCATTTCATTATGTTCATGAACTCTGTGGGACGGGAATTCAGGCATGGTGCAGAAGCCTGTGTCTGCTTCGTGATGGCTGGGAATTCAGCTGAGAAGGCTGGAACAGCTGCGAGTGACCCAGACAGTGGGGCCTGAAGTTATCTGCTTCACTCATGTGCCTTGCACCTGGGCTGGAGTGACAACAAGCACTAAGGCTCAGTGGGCATCTCACTTTTTATATGTAAACAGAGTCTCACAACTCTTCATGTGGCCTCTCAATGTGGCATCTCCATGATGGCAGCCTCAAGCAAACTGCACTCCTTACATGGTAGCTTAGAACTCCAGCGGCCCATGTTCTAGTGAACAAGAGAGAAGCGGCATGGCCACTTGTGACCCAGTCTCAAAAGTCACACAGCATTAATTCTGCTATATACTACAGGTCCAAACTCAACCAGATTCAATGGATGGGGACCTAGATCCCATTCTTGATGGGAGGTATGTCAGCGAGTTTGCGGACATTTAAAAGCTGCTACAGAAGGAGTCAAATGCAAGTCCATAGTTCACTTGGGCAGTGATTTCAGGAAGCACCAGCAGAGGACTGAAGGAGTGAGACAGAAAACGAACAAAGTCCGTTCAGAGTGACTTAACCAGCAGGTTAGGGCTGTGGACAACTAGGGCTCAGTCTCCATGGCAACTGTGTGATGCAGAGTCGAGTACCCCTCATGGCTTCCCAACTGAGAGGCAAGTTTGCTGAGCTATTTACCTACCAACTTCTCACACTCACTGGTTGAGCATTACTTGTCAGGGAGGTGATGGTAACTCCTGGACACTTTCAGAGGGTTCCCACTGCCAGAGAAAGTCCTCAGGAAAGGGCAGGTGCTTGAAGTTGTAAGTTATAGGGTTGGTATGCCCAGTAATGTTGAGAGCTGAGTAGATGTGTTGGAGCATGAACAGGGTCTTCCAGCGACTGGCATCATGTCTTAATCCTAGCGCCACTCACCTAGACATGGAATTCAGGTGGGTTGATGTAGCTCTTCTCCTAAACTGGTGACTTCCTTGAGGTCAGGAGCTGTGTCTTTTTCATCTTTGTATTATTAGCACCTAGACTAAAACCTTGCACATAGGAGACTCCCCCCCACACACAAATTATGAATGATAAAATAAAATAAAGAATTTATCTATATCCTTAGGTCAAAACCCTCTCCCAAGAAATTCCCCAGAATTTGTTACTATCTAATTCTTTCCTACCTTGGGCAACCTCTAAGTTTGTGTACACATACCTCCGTCTTTTTCATACCATGCGATAAGACCTTAAGCCTGCTTCCCTTCCTGGATTCACTCTCTTAAACATGAATCCATCATCTACTCAGTTCCCAAGGTAGAAACTCTTGATTCACCTTTTACCTCTTTCCCCCCCCCAAACCTTCTACATGCTTATTTGTTACGCTTTTCTTTGGAAGGCCATTTTATTCCCCCTTTGCCGTTCCTCTCTGTACTGCTTCTAGATCAAGTGCTGATTATCTCTTGCTAGGTCACCGCTGCAACTACCTGATTTGTCTTATTGCTTCAAAAGTCTCCTGAAAATTCAGTGTATTAAGACTTAAACTCTTCAGGTAAACCCTTCAGTTGTTTCAACAGCAGGTAAAAATAAATGCTTTTAGCTTTCAATTCTCAGCCAATACAGAAGTAAGACAACTAGGTTTTCGAATTTATCCCCATCCCATCTATAAAACCCATCTTGTTGATCTAAGCATTTCACAAAGCCACAAAACCCCCAAACTCACCCTCAAAGTTTGGGTCTTCTTATGCTGTTCTCTCTTCCCAGAATACCCTTCTATGTCAGCCTGCATCTGACAAAGTTTCAACTATCCTTCAGGGTCCAGTAGATGCCACTTGCTCTATTAGAACAACCATACTACTAACCCTAGTTAACTAACCACTCCAGCCCTAGTGAAAACTACTGCATTTCCTCAATTCTAAGATGTAATGAACTGTTAAATGCCTTACTGATTTCTTACCATGTTTTGATAGAATTGAAAGAAACTAAATGGCCTGTGTATGTGAAGTGTTTACAAAAATGCTGGAAATGTTGTAAATCATGGGGGTTCGGAGCTTGTCACCCTAAAATATGCCACCTTGGCATATGGGTCATTTTGAGTTAAAGGCACTTGAGAAGCAGCAGACACAAGATGGACATTCTGAACTTCCTTTTTCTTCCTTAAAGCAGGAAATAAAACTCCCATGTGAAAGATGTCCTCCCTGTACCAAGAGGAAGGAAGACATTCATGTCCCTGGAGACTAGGAGTGGCAGCCAGGAGAAATCTGTACAAACACACTTTGTGAACCCTTATCTTCCTAGGTACTTTTCCACAATTAACTGCTCTAGCCCAAACCCCTTTGTTTCATCACATTTTCACAGTTCACTACTCTCTGACCAATCTAGTATATAAGCTTTGGGCCCTACCTGTTTCTTTGGATCTTCATTTTTCCCACCGTCAGAGAAAGTCCTCAGGAAGAGGCAGGTGCTTGAAGTTTTAAGTTGTAGGGTTGGCGTGCGCAGTAATGTTGAGAGCATAGACAGAGTCTGCCAGGCACTGGCATCATGTCTCAATTCTAGTGCTACTCATCTAGACATGGAATTCAGATGGGTTGATGTAGCTCCTCTCCTAAACTCCATGTACGTGTAAAATGATGAAATACAATTTGTATGCTTTTCTCTTGTTCATCTGTCTTATGTCAGTCCCAACTGGAGATCCTAAGAGGGTAGAGGAGAAATCTTCTCGCCTTTACAAAATGTAGTGTTTGGTTCCTCTTCTGTGTTCCCAGAGTAATTTTATGGCCAGGCATATTCTCATTGGAGGTCCTCTGCATGCCCTGAGAAGGTCAGACTTCTATATGAAGTTTCTTGAAACATTTCTCTATATTTTCACCATCACAGAATGTTTTGGGTTAATTGCAAACAGATACCAAGCCACATTCTTCCATTTGCTGAGGACCAAGAAGTATATTGGGTAAGAACTTGAAACTCGTCTACAACGGGGATTCAGATCAGCTTGACGGATAGGGATTCCCTGGAAGAGGCCAGCCTGAGAGTAGGGACAATGAAGACCCTGAGGGAAAAGAACCCTGAGGAAGCATCAGGAAGAGTGATTATTTTATCTTCTTTGATAAGATGGTCAGTTAGATGCTGCCACAAGGGGAGACTAAGGAGAGGCTTAGGGAAAAAACAAGGTTTATCATACTTATGAGTCCTAAAGGCATGAGGCATGGTACCCCAAGAAGGACCACAAGGGAAAGACACCAGAGTGGTCAGGAGGCAAAAGATGGGAGCAGGGAGAATACTTAGGCTACAGAATGTATTGGGATTTCCTCGGGAAAGGCAAAGCAAGGCAGGTAAACATTTTAGGATTGGCTAGTTTGAAAATTTTTAGCTAGCTTAGGCTGTAGGATTGGTCCCTAGTTGCCTGGTACCTGCTCCTAGGATGACTAAGGCAGAGGTATATTACCTCCTGGGGTATATGGGCCAGAAAGAGGAGGGATGGCTCAGGACTGGTTAGTTTGTATATCATAATCCTGACTAGCATATTTCCTATCTCTAAGAATTGGCTAGCCCAGAGAAGGGCAGTCTCTCCCTAGCTAGAAAGGTATTTTAAGATGTAAAAACATCATAAACAGAAAATATACAATACAGTGATCCAGACTGAACAGCAGGTTTTCCATCTTAGCATCTGGCTCTCACCAACCCATTCTTTGCTTCACTATTCACCTTTGTGGAGCACGAACTCATAGGGCAAGAACTGAGTACACTAGAGAACTTATAATTTATAGGGCAAGAACTAAAATACAAAGGAAAAAACTAGATCAGTAACAATTCAGCAGCTATGCCGTGGGAACTCCCTCTGAATGTGTGGTCATAATAGGGGTAAAAACTTTCCTGTTAGCTAAAGGACAAAGATAGGTGCAGTCAGTGGCCTGGGAAAATTAGATCATTCCAAGGCAATGGTAACCTCGGGGGTCAATGATACAATAGAAACTGACAGTAGTGTAGACAGTGGAAAGACAGAAAACTAGGCAGCTGAATAAGTAACAATGATTAATGGGGAAAAGGGGTGTCAAAAGTAGGGCACACTAGAGAACGTGGTATACCTATAAATGTGACACGTATTCAAATATATAAGCCCATGGATATGCCAGTTGCACTTTACTGTGTGATGGTTAGGAACAAATAATAAACACATGAACAGTCACTATATGTCCCACCTCATCCCCACTCCTCTCTTTTCGAAGGAAAAACACTATTACCTACCGGGTCAAATTTTGAGTCCCCATTCTTGTGGAGCTCCTGGATAATGAGAAAAAACAGAATCCAGAGAGGTTTGAGGGGAGGAAGAAAAGGAACAGAAAGGAGAGAGGAGGAGGGAGGAAGAATAAGGAAAAGCTTTTCAGGTAGGATGTTGTTGGAAATCTGGGGAGACAGGAAATTGGAACCAGGATAGAGAAGAGAAGACTGTTAGGCAGCACTTGCCAGCCAGATGCAGGGCGGAGAGAGGCATGAAAGAAGAGGCTATGCAAATGTTTCCTGTGACTTAGGAATACACAAACCCTTTAGTACTTTTTACATTTGTATATTTTATTTTGGCTATTATGTTATTTTAGCTTCAAAATTTCCTTTTTTTTTTTTGACTGCGCCACACGGCATGTGGAATCTTAGTTTCCCAACCAGGTATTGAACCCAAGCCCCCTGCAGTGGAAGCTCGGAGTCTTAACCACTGGACTGCCAGGAAATTCCCTTGTCTCTTTCTTACATTATTTCTTTATCTCCTGAGGTTTTCTATCTTTTTATTCTTGAACATATCTTCCTGTGCCTCATTAATAATAGCTACAATAGCTACTTTAAAATCCTTGCGTACAATAAAAATAATTAAAAAAGAAAAAACAAACAAAACAAACAAACAAAAAAACGAAAAAAAAAAATCCTTGCGTACTAATTCTGACATCTGAGATATCTTGGAGTTGGTCTCTGTTGACTGCTATTTATCTTGAGAATGGGTCACATCTCTATTCTTTGTATGTCAAGTAATTTTGGATTATATTCAAAATAATTGAATTGTAATGGTATGTTGTGGAGATGGAATTCTGTTACATTCCTCCAAAAATTGTTGACATTTTGGGTTTGTTTTCGGAGACAGTTAACTTCGTTGGAATCCAAACTAATCCCAATTAATGAATTTATTGATGGAATTTATTAAAAAGAAATAGCTATAATATTATTAGAGCACCAACTGTCAGACACTGTACTAGGCCCCTAACAAGGCATTTTATTATGTCATTATGCTATGAAAAATAGTTCATTTTGTCATTACAGTCAAACCCTGCAGCCTACCCCTATAATTAATGTCTCCTAATAAAAAAACTCTTGTTTTTTTAATGCTACTCAAATTCATAGCACTTGTATATTTCTCAATGCAATGGTTTTTCATTACTCTTTATATATGACAAAATTATATTTAAGTCTCAAATAGCCAATACAACATTTTTAACAAAACAATGTATGGAGACCACTTGCAAATTACATTCCAGTCACAAAGAGTGGAACATCTGAATCACATTTTCTTTAGAGAATGCTAATTATTATCAAAGGGAATGTTGCCAGTGCAAAGAGGCCTTAGAATATCACGCTCTGTGCCCAAACCAACTATTTGCTAACAATCATATTTATAACTTGGTTATCGGGAAGCAATGTTTTAAGCATTTTACATCCTAAATGATAATTTGTTACGTGTGTGTGTTTCAATTGTGTTTTAGGAAATTAGTTGGGGATTTGGGGCTGATGAATAATGCATTATAATTTTTCCCATTTAAAGTATTAGGAAATATGCTTCCTGGTTAGTGTTTTTGTGTAGAATATTTGATTTTTGAAGAATAGATTACTGAGCTGATGTTAAGCAGAAAGGCCTGTAATTATATTTTTCTATGGATATGTAGGCTTACTAAAAACATCTTCCAAATGTATTTTATAAAACTTGTGCAAGATATTAATAGGTATCCCTAGACACCTCCCCACTGTTTTTGAAGAAGCCCTAAACTAGGATACTAATACAAATGCAAATATTTCTGACAAAGAGGCTAAGCATTCTGTTTAGTAACACAAACTAGTTCCTTGAATAAGCTGATATCAAGGCTAAAAACTTGAGGATATACATAGATATATATGCATGGATATATATGTATACATATATATATAAATATCTGTATATATATGTGTGTGTGGGTGTGTATATGTGTGTGTGTGTATATATATAGGTACACATCAAGTTGAGTAATATATGACACACACATCATTGTCCATATATAACCATATCGACACGCATCTATAGCATATATGGGCTGCATTTAGCTTGCGACATGTTTTGCAAGGCCTGCAGAATGTTTTTAAAATGTCTTTCCAGTCTCCTCTGTCTCAAACTGGCTGACTACATTTTTGCCATCTGTCTGGACCATGTAGGTGTTCGAGTTTGGCACTTGAGATGTAGGATTTGGAAGCGGAAAGATGGGGCTGAGAGCACTACGTCAGATTTTGGGGTGGCTAGGACTTTGGTTTCTCTTTTGGGCCTGAATAATCAGTTGAATTTTCCTGCTAATGTTTCAGAGGCTTCTCTCCCCCAAGCATTTCCTACCTCTTATAAAGATGTTCTTCTCTTTTTCTATTTGTAAGCCTTCTCCAAAACAGAATGAATATAACATAAAAAGATTGAGTTGTGTATTCACATTGTAAAGGAATAGGATCTTTCAAACACAAGCTATAACTAAAAAAGCACCCAGTTCTTCTTTGCCTTCCCATCCTTTCCTGACCCTGCCAAATGTAAGCAAACTCCCACAAAACCTCCTGCTAGAAATATAAAAAAGAGGAAAATGTAGGCTTCTCTCAGGGCATCAGTTGACGTAGATAATTTATTTTAATAACACCTTTCCCTTAGACTGTTGATGACACACTTGAAAGTGTACTCCTGGGACGTTTGCCCCAAGATGACTTCCTCCACTGAGCAGGTGTTGATGGCCACAGAGCCTCTAATACAAAGGAAGAAGGAACCACATGTACCTTCCTTGGAGGATTTGGACATGGACTATAGCAAGAACAATATTGGCACAAAAACCCTTGGACCAGTAACATTTGCAATCATAAATTGCAGGATTGGGGAGCAGACTGGTTAGAAGGCTAGATTTCAGTAATACTGTGAGATAGCCAATTTATTCCTAAAGTTAGTACTAGAATAAATTGAATCTGAAGGTAGAGTAATTTACATTCATTATGATAATGCACATCTAAGTACAGTGAAGTGTTTTCATCCATTATCTCATTTAAATGACCTGCTCAGTCTAATTGCCACAGAGTCTTTCCAGTCTAAAAATGCCTGTAAATATTTACGCACAAAGATGTTCCTCCTGCTACTCTGTATAAAAGAAAATAACTGAAAACAACCTAATTATTCAACTTTAGGAAAATGGGTATGTTATGATATATACATATAATGTAGTAAAGTTATGATAATGATGCTTTCAAGATTTTTTTTGTTTTGTTTTTTGAGGATGGTAAAGTTCTTATGAAACGGTACTCACAACAATATAAAAATGCATTAAAATGTAATAAAACATACCAATGTGCAGAACCCTGTAAGCAAGAAGGAGTTTGGATTTTATTCTAAGTATGAGTAGAAACCATTGAAGTGTTTTTAGTAGCAGAGGGACATGCCTGGATTTGCATTTAAAAACAATAACCCTGTTTTCTCTTTTCTTTTTTTCGTTCCTTCCAAATTTTCTACAATAAAGATGTAACGCTTTTACATTTTGAAAGTTAAAAACAAAAGAGGATGAAAAATAAACTTCTAGTCCTTGCTTTGCAATCTATTCACCATATCCCTAAAGTAAGCCCAAACCAGGGAACAAATATGAAGATCCAACTTCAAGAGCTCAGAGGAAGGCACTGCAGAGAGGCTCGAACACCCCCGGGCTTGTGCCCTTCAACTCAGAGGGGAGAGTTATTTTTACGGTGTGGACAAATGAGTCCACTACAATATCTTCGCATGCTTGTAAGTTGCAGCTCAGGAAGATGGTAAATAAACTCCTGTCTATGGAAGTGCTGCTCTAATGAGGAGATGGGAAGAGAAAGCTGACCTCCATCAAATTGGCTTCCTTTTCTAGAGCAACTGATGCCAGGTAGTGACCCCTGTCCTCCTAGGAGACAAAGACCCAGTGTCTGCCGCATCCATTCAAGGTTGAGTGCTCTGGGACTTGATGTATGGTGAGAAAACCTTCAATTCTGTATACAGAGTAGGGGAGGGTTGCCTGTGTGGTGGTATTTGGGTATGGGGAATGCCACACACCTCTGCATTCCCCTGCTCGTCCTGCCACTATTGCATGTTTTGTCCTAATGAAGTCGGTTGTGTTTCTCTGTATCACTGCTTCCAAAATATGAATACACTCAGATTAGAGTTAGCTGATACTGGGTCTGAGGTAACAGCTATTAGGTGGGGGCATTTTTTGGAATGATGCATTATCAATAGAGGGCAAGCCTAAGTCAGAATCTTTCAGGACACAGGGGCCAGTGGGAAGAGAAAGTAAAGCTGCCAGAAATCACTGAAATTTGACAACATTGGGCCCAGTGGTAAGATGTACAAGGGGAAAAGCTCAGAATTTGCTGCTGGCTTTCTTTCCTGCTCATTCTACGACCTTGGACAAGATATGCAGCCTCACTAACCCTAGTTTCTACTTACACAAAACAAGAATGATAATAACCAGCTCTTAGGATTGGTGTGATGAGTTGAAACTACAATATTTAAAACACGTCAGGCTGTGCATGATACATAGGAGGCAGGGGGCTCCACGTAGCACAGTCCCCAAACCATATATGCAGTCTTGTTCTCTCTTCTTACAGTAAGAGCACTGAGGGCTGAGGTCCTTGTTCACCCAATGGAACTCCCACAGTGGCATCACTGCTATTACAGTCTTAAAAAAGGAAATGCTTTTTCCAAATGGCTCCTAAATCTTCAGATCCTGAATAATGAGAAGAACACAATCATGTTCCCTAGAATTATGAAGACAGGGAAGCAAATTTGTAAATTCTGAAAGTTTTTTCAACAAAAGCTGAAGAGGGAGATTCTATTTAAACCCTCAATCAAGAAGTAAAATAACTATAATACTATTTTTTAGAGTCCCTGAGTTAAGTGAGATTTTACTGAATTTGTTAGTTGAATACAATGGATTGTCAGTGCATAAGATTCCATACACTTTCTTTACTAAGTTGATCTTCTTTTTCTTTATTTGGGAAGAGGAAAAGAAAGGGTTACCTCAGGCATGGAAAGGTGAGCCTACAAAATTCCTTAGCTTCTAACATACATAATATATTTCTAAATGATATATGACTCTTCCCTTGTTTTCTCCTTCTGGGTCTACCAATTATGACTTTTTCAAATCTTTTCAATAAAATGCAGTTTTTGATACCCCATCCACATCCACAAACCACACATATTCACACAGGCATACATACGTGCCCTCTTCACTAGAGCACAAAATGCTCAATCAATATTTTAGTTGTGTTTTTGAAGTAACGATGGAGAGATTGCACTAAAAGCGTAAATTTAAAGAAGCATGAAACTACATTGGTAGTGAAATCTGGATGAAACGTAGTTAAGATACTTATTTCAAGCAACACTTACTTCTCAGCTAGAGCCTACATTTCAACAAAGGCTGTTTTGGGGCTCTTTCTATGGCTAGATTCCTGTCATCCACATGGCCAGTGTTTCAGATATACTGAAGAGGAAGGCCCCAAGATCTCTGCAAGTCCTCATGGCTGAAGCAGTAATTCCAGAGTGGAAAGAAATCATGAGAGAGAACACCTATTTGGAAATCCCATGTCTGTTGACTTGTCAGATGTCCTGAATCATGTTTGCTGACTGCAAAAAGGATTGTGTGACTATTTTCTCTGTGTTGTACCAACCATCTGTTACTGTCAGAGAAGTTCTGATTAAGGAAGGTAGCCAAAGAAAACTCTCTAGGTGTGACACTGGAGAGTCTACTGGTCAGCCCACCTTATGGCACTGCTGGCTTGTGTCCTCATGGCTCAATAATCATTTCTGATTCAGCCCACTCCATTCAATTGAGGTACATGCCAGAGGTATGTGGATGAGAGATGGGACTCATTTTCCTGGAGTGTTAAGTTTACTTGGATTTGAGACAAGGAGGATGAGAAAGGAGAGGGATTAAAAAAAAACTGTTTTCTATTAAATGAAACTATATAATTGAGTAAAATGAAAAATCTCATGAATTTTTAACATAAAAAATATGTCACTACATTTTCACTCTTCTCTGCCATAGGGAAATTGAGTGAAGGTACGATTTCAGGAACAAATGGTACCATGAGGCAATGTAGGGGAAGGGGGAAGAGAACTGGGTTGAGAGTAAGTATAAGTCAGTGCTAGTCCTGGATCAGAAGCTCCTTTGTTGTGTGATCTGGGACAAGTGCCTTTCCTTTACTGGGGGGATTATATCACATTCCCATAAAGCTGTAATAATCGAGACAACATAGTATTTGGTATAAAGACATATAGATTAATGGAATAGATATTCTAGAAATAGGCTCATACTTACATGGTCAACTGATTCCCAACAAAATTACTAAGGAATTCAGCGGGGAAGAGGTAATCTTTTCAAAAAATGGTGTTGGAACTATTGAACATGTAAAATAATGAAACTTAACCATGAGCTCATGCCATATGCAAGAAATTAACTTGAAATGGATGACTAGTTGGACAAAGTATTTTACTTCATCCAGGCCTGAGTCTCCATGTCTATTAGATGAGAATCAACGACCATTGTCTTCAAGTCACTGGGGGAGTCAAGTAACATGATGTATTTTAAAGTGCTTTTCAAGCTGTAGGAACTAGATAAATAATTACTCTACCAGGTACTTTTAATGCTATTTCATTTTCTTGTCAGGTTTGTTGCCGGTTCCTTCTACTTCTTCATATTCCTTCAATGCACTTAACACAAAACTGAACAGATACTAGGTATTCAGGTAACCCTTCATGGTTGCCTAATCCTTTGAATACTTAGGTACAATTGGACTTTTTCTCCAATTTCCCCTTAAAAATTCCACAGCTTCTTTTTTACTTTTTTTTCTTCTAGCCACCCCTGCCCAATCCCTGCTAAAATGAAAAAAAAAAAAAAAAAAAAATCTAGTCTTCTTTCCTAAAGAAGGCTTTTGAATTCCATTCCAGCATCTAATGGGTGGCTCCCTCTATCTGTGACAAGCCTTTAGCAAATACAAAGCTGAGCTGGTATGATGCCCTCAGCATGCTCACCAGGCAAGAAAGGTGTTCTTTAAATGGTCAGCACTTAGCGTAGTGTTCATGTTCCACGAGGAATTAAAATGGGATATGAGAAATTAGAAGGAAAAAAATCATTTTTTGTATAATGATCTCCTTTTTTTTAGTGCTCCAATGGGTCAACCTAAGAAAGCAGTTTCTTCAGTAACTCCTCCAATATGAGTGACAGCAGCATAGGGTCTAGAGAGTGAGATGTGGATTGGGCCATCTGCTGTGGGGGCAGAAATGGTGGAGGTGGTAGTGATGATGGGATGGTTGAGGGTGACTGAATATACTGCAGATAATATCTCACTCAGAGGGTAGCACATAAAGTGAAAAATGTAGAAGATCAAGTCTATCCTTGAAAAATATCACAGCAAGGTGCCACATTGGGTATGAAAGTGTTGTCTCTTAATAAGGCTTATGTAACACACCTCTTAATAAGTAGTAGCTTACATAATATCCGGATTTCCTCAACTGAGCATCAAATTCTGTGCTTGGCTTGCAATTACAGGTCATGTTGTTTTAAAAATACGCAATTCTAAATTCCATACTCTCTGTAAGATGCTCACATTGGGAGTACATGGGCACATAAACTAATTGAACAAAAGCAGATTCCTGTCTCTCTCCCATCACTCCTTCCTCACAGAAGTTAAAATGACAGACGAAACTCTCTCCCTCACTCCTCTCTCTTTCCACAAAGACTAAATCCATCTATGTTAAATAAGAATATGATGACACTGTACTATCCTTAAAAGATTTTAATTTCCTTTTTTTAATTTTCCATATCCATTTCTTGTTTGATTGTCCTAAAATCTCGTAGAAAACACTGGGCACATCTGCAGACAGCCTTTTCACGTATAGGATATACCTAAAATTGATACAAAAGAAGGTCATAACAAGTCTTTTCTCAGTTACATGATTAATGTACTCTGAGGCTTAGGAAAAAGCCAGTAATTGGGAAGGTTTAAGAGTACGTTGAGTGAATTCATTGCTGTCAGAGACAATTCACCATTTCACCGATGGAGCCAGCACAGCCCTTCCGAGAGCAAGAAATAGCCATAAATCTAAACAGGAAAATATCCGAGTTTTGCTACCGTGTCACATAAAATATCTCTTCTCAGAGCTGGAGGTATTTTTCAAAACTAAGTTAGAGCCATGGCTGTGAATAAAACTGGGCTTCTTCAAGAATGAGTAATAGAGACAACATTTTATAAGACTCCAAATTTGACCTTTCTTGGAAATTCTAATATCCAGCAAGAACTTGTCTTTGAGCTCATAAACATATAATTCGTTTGATTTTCTTCCAAATTTCCACTAAGCTAAGACTGCAGTTGGAGGTAGAGAAGCGGAACATTGTGCACTAGAGAGAAACAATGGTTCCCCTTCAACAGAGGGCATGACCGGAGGCCAGTGAGCTGGACAGTCCCCACCAGTGTGTTTGATTTGGCCCACACAGTAGTGTCTAAACAGAGTTTATAAAATGTTTGAAGTCATTGGGAGTCTAAAAAAAAATGGAGTTCACATAGAAAAAATCCAGACTTCCAGTCTCTCCTTGAAGAAATGGAATGATCTGGCAATAATGGAGTGATATCACTTCTAGGCAACAATCAGCTGGGACTGATGGAGCCTGACCCTTTAGATAGGACGGGCCACCTCCAGACTGCCACAGTCTCCACCGTGCCTTGATGTTTCCCAGACACTGAGGCCAAGTGTCAGCTGCTGTTTTATCTACTAGCGCAGTTAAAAGAAAATCAGAGGTTTTGTACCCAAGTGTCTACCAACGTTATGGGAGGAAAAAAGACAGAGTGAGCCCTGATTTACACATCTGGGTTACCTGCTTGGCTCCTATGAACATTTGAGTTGGAACGGCTACCTTAAAAGTTCACCTCTTTCAGGAAGCCTGCCTTATTTAACTAAACTGGTCATATCATTTAAAATGGCCTCTACCAGAAGGTTCCTCTAGATAGCAATACAACTGAGGTTTTAGATGCAGCATAAAATTATCTTTGCACAAGGCATCCAATAATAAATAATTTTAAAAGAAAAAACATGTCTGTTGTTTTGGGTTAACACATGGGCTTTCTCACTAAACCACCACCCCAATGGTTTATCACAGACGTTGGCATTCTTCTCAGAGCTCTTCCTACTCCTCATTTAAGAACTTGGGGAAAGGAAACAGGCATAGTTACACCCTTTAATATGCAACCCTCTGAGTGAGGACAGGCTTGCCTGCAATAAATAATTATGTAATTGCTACAATAAAATATAATTTACCTCATCACCCCATCAGAAAAAGTAATTTTTTGCTCATTGAGAGGATCTGACTTTTCAAAAGATTAAAGGTGGTTTCTGCAATATTTCTGAGGCAAGAGACAAAAAAATTAAGGAATGAACATTGCTTTGAGCACAGCCATGGAGCTAAAATGATCTGATTGTTGCAAGGACATTGTTCAGAATATTAGATGACTCTAAAGCACCAACAGACTTTCCATATTTAATATGAGTCTTTGGAACAAATTAAATTTTAGAACAGTATAAGGTCACACAGTCAATATGCCAACCCCTTTTACATTTATTTTAATCTCATCTCCCAGCATTGTCACCAGATCCTTGCCTTCTCTCCATCTCCATAAATAAACTGTGTTGACTATTGAATCTGCGTTCACTCTTTTGGCTTAATTACCTTCCAAGATAACAAATTCACTTCCTATTTCCATAAAGTAGTCTGTATGGACGCCTCACTTTCTCCCCTCCCTGCTCTGCTCATCTTTGTAATCCTTCCTGGGAGAGTGGAAAAATTCCTTCCTTCCCCACTTCCATTTCCAGTTATTTCTCTCTGGTTCTCACTCTCACGCTCTAGCTAGAGAGCACTTAACACTTTCCAGCCTTCCAAATCCCTTACCATCACTGACCATGTGCCTGATTTTCCTTCCCTTCTCTCATTCATCATACCCTAGCCACAATGGCCACTTTCTATTTCTGGAGCAAAGAACTTTCTCTGACCTCAGGGCCTTTGCACTGGATATATCCTCTACCTGGAAGCCTGGCTTTCAGGTCCTGTCTTAGGCTCCACCCACTTCACACCTGTCCTCCTCAGAGGGTGTTCTGACTCTGACTATGCTCCTTGTCCCCTCCCTTAAGTCACTTGTCACCTCTCTTTGTCCAGTTACTTCATTGTGCCGTACACTGCAGCTGTCTTGCTCTTTTTTTTTTTTAAGATTTCTTGTCTGTCACCCTTGAACTAGAATGCAAGCTTGGTGAGGTCAGGAATCATGTCTGCCTTGTTCCCTGCTGATACCCAGTTCCCAGCACAGCATCTAGCTCTCCAGGTGTTCAGTAAATGTTTGTTGACTGGTGAGTGAAAAAAGAGAGATCAATTTACCTTGTGAATACGAGCCACTTGAGTAGACCTTTTAGCTACAGAGGTGAAAGCCAAGTATCAGGCCTCTGTTGGGGGAAGAGGACAACCACTTATTACCATTAGAATTTTGGGTGGTGATAGGCATCTAAGGCCATGGTTTTCCAACATTTTATATGCATAATGAATACCCAAGGCTTTAAATGCAAACCTCAGCATCCTCCTCCAGAGATGCTGTGCTGGGGGAAGGCCAAAGAATCTTAAATAAGAACCTGAGGATTCTGATACACAGTCCACAGAGCACATTCTGACTATTACCATTCTAGAGCTGAGATGGCGGTGTAGGGCCCGTTAGGTGTCCTTTCCCTAAAGTTTATTTGCACACAAAAATTTTACAAAAGAACCAAGGAGAGGTTTTGGGGAAAGAGCAGTAGAATACCTTCCCTTTAAGGTTTAAGGTTATAGAAGGTGTCTGATGGAGAATGGGTTGGTTATGACTGAGGCCAGTAGGTTACCAGAGAATTCCTACAGGTCCAGAGAAGAACTCCCATGAGAAGATGGAGTTGCAGGCTGGGGCACACACAGATGGACAGAGGGGCTACTTTAGGTGATACCCTCCCTGACCCAGCCTCCCTGGCAGATCTCAACTGAAAGAGCCTTCCTAAGAAGCCATCTCGAAGGTCTAGAGCAGGGTTTTTGTCTGTTGTTCATTTCAAGTGTGCAAAACAATTCATTGAATGAGAAGAAAAATCTTTCTTCAAAACCTAGGGAGGAATGGGGGCGGGGGGTGACCTTAGGGCTCTACATCCTCTTGTGAGATGTATCTTTCTCATTCAAGGCACACTGATTCTCAGAGTGATCACCTGAGGAAGATTTAGGGTTAGAAATCTCAGGACCAGACTCCTCATTCATCTGAGCAAGACTCAGAGTCAGTATAATTTGAGCATTAAGAGAAATATGACCTTCTTTTGTTGTCATAGGTAGGTGAGGTCTGGGGACATTGGTAACACTTAGAAAGATCCTAAGTGCATCTGATCAAACTTGCCCATTTCGGAGACAAGGAAATCAAGAATCAGAAAGAGGATGAGAGCTGGCCAACATTACTGGTTGCAAATCCAAAATGTACTTATTCACTTAATTTTTTAAATGTTTTTGAGCATCTACCATAGAGCTAGTTCTTGTAGATAAACAGATGAATTCAGTTCAATAAACATTTATAAATTTCCTACATGAGGCTGGCATTGTGGTGGACATGGGGGATTTGAAAATAAATCAAACACAGACTTTTTCTTGAGATGCTCACTGTCTAGTGGAAAAGAGGCAGATTTATAAAGAAAAGATCATTGTACAATATGATGTATACCACTCTTGATGAATGTACTTAGTGGGATCACATGTTAAATGTAAAAAGCCGTTCCCTTATCTTATTCATGACAACAAACAAACCTAATAACATGTATTAGATTTAATTAAAGAAGTTTACTATTAAAACTGAATGGAATAAGCCCTGAAAACAAGCAGAAACACTTTAAAATCTATATCATTAATCATTTGATAAATGCACAATAAAGCTACAATGAGATACCACTCTACACCTACTAGAACATCTAAAATTTAAAAGACTAATCATATCAAGCCTTGGCAAAAATGTAGAGTAATTGGAACTCTCACACCCTGCTGGTAGGATTGTAAAATAGCAAAAACACTTTGTAAAACAGTTTAGAAAACAAGTTCATTCCATTTGGCTTAAGTTAAACTACATCTACTGTATGATCCAGCCACTCAATTCTTAGGTATTTATCCAAGAGAAAAGAAAGTCAAGGTTTATACAAAGACATATACAAAAAAAGAAAAAAATCAAGGGGCTCAAAGTTACAGGACCTGACCCCCCAAGTGGAACCCCAGTATCCACCATATGCATGGTTGTGCATGGGTCTCCTGACTGTTTTCAAACTGTTTTCTTATCTAGCACATGGGGATAATAATTCTTGTCCTACTTATTTTATGAGACTATAATGAGGAGCTAATAGAGGAACACATGCAAAAGGGCTTCATAAAATTTTAAAACCTCATGCACTGAGTGGTGCATGTCCTGGTTGGCAGACTAGTGACTCTATGGAGGCAGGAGATCTCTCTGAGGACTGGTTACAGGAGAGATGGCTGGAGGGCAAGAGGATGGAGCACATCTATGTGGACCAACGAAGCCAGGGCAAAGAGAGGTACCCTTGAGGATGTACAAAGGATGGAGAGGAAGGCACCAGGGGGAGTGGACAGGGCAGGAAGGAGAACGATAAGTGTGACTCTAAGGGCTGGAGAGCAGGGGAATGAACCTAAATAGATAAGGAAAAGGGAAGCAGAGGGCGGAGCTGGGACCCCAAACCAAGGACAGCAGAGCTCTTGGGAACACCGTCTCTGCTCTCCCCACTGCAGAGGGACTGACTTTCGTGAAACTCAGCCTCCCATCTGCTCTTGGGAGGAAGACAAATCCTTAGCTTGGCCACGCCTCCAGCCTGGTCCCCGCCTTCCCATCCAAGCTCATTACCTGCCACTCTTCCCAGCACTCGGCACACTGCCACCCTCTCAGCAGACACCCTGGAGACTCAGTCACGCTATTTCCTCAGCTCAGCCTCTGCTCTCGCCCATGTGCCAAACCTCTACTCATGCGATGGATCTCAGATCAGCTGTCCCTTCAGGGGAGCCAGACCTGGCCTCCCAAACTTAATCAGATTCCCCTCTGAAGCCCTCTCACAGCACCAGAAACTCCTCCTCCAGAGAATACGCACGGCTGTTACACTTACACCACTTGGCGTGGTAACTTGATCAGGACCTGTCGCACCCATCAGATTGCTACCTCCAAGGGAGATAGAGATCGTGTCCCTTTTTGCTCTCTGCTGCAATCTGCACACCTACCCCAGGTGCAAAAAACATGGTACTGTACAAGTGAATCGATGTCTTGTGAGAAAAAGACTTTCTCTGAACCCTTAAGAATTACAGAACCAATGATGTGTGTGTGTATGAGACTAATCTACAAGGCACAATCTGTAATGTGGGCTTTTTTCTTATTTCCATTTTATACATGCAGACACTAAGTTCAGAGAGGTAAAGTAATTTGCCTAACATCACGCTGCTCATGAGTGGCAGATCTAGGAGGCGACCTGACTCCAAGACCTGATCTCCTAGTCAGCCCCATCCCTCCAATGTTAAAAGGCAGGTTGATCCCTAAGGCCCTTCCAGCTCTAGCTTTCTCCAATCCTATCACCTTCAGAAAATTAGCCGGCAGATCCCCCACGAAGGCAGCCCCCATTGGCAGCCTGCATTAACCTTTCAGACTTCCGAGGCACCTGCCAACGTGTTCCCTCAACAACAAAATGCTCTTCTGCTTCTAGGCCAAGAACTGAGAAGAATTACAATCCAATTGACTCCATGGGCTAAAAGGAGCATCTGTTTAGTTTACATCAGCAGTGCTGACTCGAAATTAATACTTTGACATCAATCTTTATCTGCTGTGTGGCCACTCAGAGCCGTGTCCTCCCTGGGTGAGCCTGGGGCAGCCAGCTGTATGGAAGGGAAAAGGTCAGAGGAGTCCCAACCTCCCCAAGTCTAATGAATTGCCTTGCCGAATGGAAATTGCTGCTCAAAGATAGCTTCTCCTTTCAAGTACACAAACTGTCCCCATTCCTGATACCCACATCTCCAGCGAGGCTGGTGTAAAGTGATTTTCCCATAATCAGAAATGTTTGAGCACAGCTCAGTCATTAGAACATGAGTTAACAATTAGTAGGGGTCTATCGGCCCTCTAACATGCATGCCAGACAATTTACCTCTTGTTAAGACCGCTTGGCAGGGATCTAACTGGTGACTGTCAGGTAGTGTGGGGTAGCTAGGGAACAAAATTTATTGAGTGCCTACTAGGTACCAGGCACTCCTGTTTCATTGAATTTTCACAATTATCCATCCAGGTAAATATTATCATCCCCTTTTATTGATGATACAACAGGCTCATGCTCAGAGAAGTTGTTACTCAAGGTCACATAGGTAGGACCTATGTGACCATATATCTAGACACACATCTAATAAATCACATTACTGAAAAGAATGATATTGGACCAGTAGTATTCAAAGAATGGTCCATAGGCTGGTGCCAGTCCATGCAATGTTGGCCACCAGCCTACAAGGGTGAGTGCAGAAATTCGGAGAAAGCATTCAGAGATTTTGATAACAAGTTGACACGGGCATAACATCCAAGCATGTGATCATATAAGTCACTACTATTGTATTTTACAGAAATACTCATCCATAATTAGTAGAAAATAAAAATTTGTAAATGGTTCTTCTCTACAGATAGTTTTTGAATAGCGCTGAAATAGATGAAATTGGGCCTGGGGGTACGGTATCATTTGAGAGGTACTGTAGTCAGTACTGTGTCAAGCTCCAGAGTAAGAGTTCTCGAAGGTTCATTGCTGCCAATCAAATTCCAGCGCCTCCATGTCTTAGCTGTGTCACCTTGGGCAAATGACTCACCTTGGGTAAATGACTCAACCTCTAGTGTCTATAAAACAGCAAATGCTAGCTGCTGTGTTAATGTTATGCTTAGCTGATATTATTATCCTTATTACTTGTCTTTTATTGATGCCTATTATGTTATTAGAATATATTCCTTTGGGTTAAGCTAGTAGCCCTATTTTGAAATGTGAATACCTCCCTAGAGAGTAAATTATTTAATCATAAGAACTCAACCTATCATGTATCACTGAGTCAGTGATAACTGGGAAAACAGAAGTAGGGGATGGGAAAGACCCCAAAGAGGTCATACGGTAGGTGGGGGCATAGGAGAGAGTTCATGAGCATGGCCTATGGAGAATAAACTTGGTAGGAGAGGAGTTTGAAATGTAGGAATCTGGAGGCAGGGATGGGACCAGGTGGTAGTTTGGGGAATCATCTTGAAGAAGGCAGCAGAGAGAAGACATATTCAAATCAGCAGCACAGAGTATGGTTAAGACCCAGAAATTTAGAGCCGGGTTGTCTAGGTTTAAATCTTGTCTGTTTCATTTTATAACTGTGTGACCCTTGGATAAGTTACGATACCTTTCTGTGCCTCAATTTTTTCAGTCTATAAAAGGGCAATAACAATAGTACTACCCTTACAGGGTGCTTGTGAAAAGTCAGTGAGTGTGCGTATATAACTATAAATAGCTATTTATCTATCTTAGTGCCTGGCATACAGTAAGAGCTATAGAGTATGGGCTAAAATCATCAATATCAGTAGTAGTGTCCGTACTAACAGAGCACCCCAACTATGAGCTGCTCTCTCAAAAGTCCTTGCTATTAGTTTCAGGACATCCCCCACGAGGGTAGGAAGAGATGACTCAGCACATCGCAACCTCACTGCTGGAACATCAGTATATGACAGGTCAGTAAACACTGCTCTGCACAAAGATGACAAGGCTCTTAAAAAATAGAAATCAGTCTTCCTGAAGAAGTCTCCTCCTAATTACTCCAGAAGATCCCTTGGGGATTCTGGCCTGAGACTTTGGCAGGCAAAGAAGCTCATTTGCCAAGTGCAGCACTGGGCTCTGTCCGCCCTGGGTCTGCCTGGCTGCCATAGGCTCCTGCCTCGTCTCCCCACCCCTGGGGTTGTTCTGTTGCCACGTGGGGGAACCGTATGACTCCCACATTATCACCCTAAAGAGCTGCATTGCAGATGATGCTAAAACATTCAGGGGTTCCGGATGAGCTGTAAGACAAAACCTGAACTCTAGAAGAATTCCTTAGATCCAGCTCTATCTGGCACATTGCAAGTTGGAGGAATGAATAAATAAATGAATCGCCCAGTTGGGTCCAATCTTTTATTTGACAGATGACCAAATATGAGGCCAGTGGAAGCAAGTGATTTATCTACATTTTAAATGGGAATAAAAGGTAACTTTTAATTAACAAAGTATGATTTTATTTGAACTGGAAATTATTTTAAAAGACTAAAAGGTTGGAACTCCAGAGCAGAAATTTCAGGCATCTTGTGGATAAAAAGGGATATATTTTGGAGTGGGGTAGGAAAGAAGGGGGATTTCAGATTGCCTCTCAAGCTATGCTTCATAGACAATATTCTGCCTGCTTGTAAAATGGGCTCCAACCAGGAGAAGGCCACGTTGTCCTTACCCCCAGTTTGTCAATAACTTCACAACCCTACCTAGGCACTTGGTGACCTCTGCTGGCTTACCCTAGGTAATACACAATTGGTGTAGGTGGTTCTTGAGCCCTCCTGGGAGAGTCTTTTTGACCCAATTATATGTCTTCGGCTACCCATTGCTCAGATCTGGCTTTTTCTAACTACCACTCCCCAGTAAAAGGAAGCAGGGCTCCTTAGAGAAATGGTTCACGCTAGGATTGGGCAGTGAAAACACAAGAAGAGCCTGGAGCATCTTGCAAGGCATTCAAATAAAGATGTGCTCAAAAAACAAAAGGTTGGGCGCATGCCAAAGGGACACAGGATTCAACCTGGAAAAGTAGCCAAAACTGGAGTAATTATAGGCAAAAACAAATAATGTGGTATTGGATTATAAAGCAAAGTATAAAATAAATATGCTTGAACCCATACTGATTTATACTGATATACAGAAATGACTGGATGAATGAATGAATGAACTAATAATAAATAAATGAATAACTTTTTTAAAAAGTGAGAAGGGACAAAACTTGCTTTAGGAGGCAGAGCCTAACCTCCCATTTCTTTGAGTGTGGGCTGGACTTAGTAACTCGCATTCAAAGAAAAGAATATAGAAAGGGGGAAAACAGTAACTGTACTGTGGAGAAACCTGGTAGACACTACCTTAACCAAATGATCAAAGTTAATGTTATTACACAGAAGCTAAGTTAATGTCATGTGCCCCCTGATGTGATCTAGCGAGAAGGGCACTTCATCTCTGTGGCATTCTCCTCTCCAAAAGCCATAACTCCAGTCTAGTCACAAGGAAAAGATCAGACAAACACACACGGAGGGCCATTTTACAAAGTGTAAAACTGACCAGTACTCCTCAAAACTGTCAAGGTCAAATAAAATATAAAAGACCAAGAAGCTGTCAGAGCCCGGAAGAGACACAACAACTAAACACAATGTGGTGCCCTGGCTTCCATCCTGGAATAATAAAGAACATTAACAGAAAAATCTGATAAAATCAGAATAAAATCTCAAAGAAACATTGGCTTCTTCATTGTGACATATGTACCACGGTAATGTAAGATGCTATCTTCAGAGGAAACTGGGAGAGGTGTATACAGGAACTCTCTGTACTATCTTTGCAATTTTTCTGTAAATCTGAAATTATTCTAAAATTAAAAAAATATATATCTTAAAAAAGTTTCTAAAGAGGCTCAGACAAATAGAGTTGAGCCCCATAAGCCTAGACCAGCAGAGATTTCTGAATGGGCTTCTCAGGGTAATGCATCCTGAGCTTGTCTGTCTGTTGAGTAAGGGCCTGGGTAGTGAACCAGCAATGTTACAATAGGTCAGCTGTAAACTCACTCCAGTGAATGAGACTTCTCAGTCTATCGGGCACATGCTGGGAACCAGGAAGTTTCTGTTATTAGGTGGGCTCACCCCACGATCCTTCCACTAGAAAAATAAAAAGCGCATTGGTATGCTTTTGTGCTAAGAGACAATGACAAATGGAAATACACACACTTAACTTCCTCTAGTCTGGGCTCAAATCGTAGGCTCACCAGATAAACTATAGGGTACCCAGTGAAATCTGAATTCTTCGATAAACAGTGACATGCAACATGCAATATCTGGGACATGCAGTATTTGGAACATTCAATTTGGGGACATACTTACACTAAAAAGTATTTATCATTTATTGAAAATCCCAATTTAATTGGGCCTCTGGTATTTTTGTTTGTTATATCCGGCAACTCTACTTATCAACAAAGCCTACGTTGATCTTCTTTAAAACTGCAACCTACATACCCCGTTATCCTTTATTTCCCTGATACACAACCTAACATGTTATATAGTTTATCTATTTATCGTCTGTCTTTATATGCTGTAATGTAAGCTTCCTAGGGAAGAGATTAATTGTTCATTGATCCCAAGTACACTGCTGGCACATAGGAGGTGCTCAATAAATATCTGGTGAATAAATGAATATCTTAAGGGAATAAGATTTATTGAGCCTCTACATTATACCAGGCATTGTAGCAGGTACTCCAGATATTCACAATAACTTCGTGCAGGAAATGTTCTCTGATTTTCATAGTCAAGGCTCAGAGAGGTTCAGTAATGTGGGAAAGGTCACATAGCCAGTAAGCCGCAGTTCTGGGATATGTATCCAGGTCTGCCAAACAAAGTCAAGTCATTCTCCTTTTGCTATGCCAGGTATCAGGCAGATCTCGTCAAGAGGAAATTTTTTATTTATTTATCTTTGGTAAGAATTTGTAGAAGAGTTCCATTTGCTGTTGCGAAGACCATTACATTTGGGAAAACCATCCTCAGACAATTGCATGAAATGGCGTTTTGCAGATACACAGGACAGAATGCAAGTGAATGCTCTCCACAGCTCTGGGGGCCCCTGTCCTATATCAGAGCCACCTCGATTCACTTGCCTTCTCTCACGTTCAAAGCACACATTTGTTAAATTGTTTCAAGACGTCTCCAAGGTGCAATTTTGTTTTATAGTCCTTGTCAACCCAAACCATTTAATGTTAATTTCTCACAACCTACTCCACTGTCAGCTTTCTTCATAGTTAATATTTATTTCCCAGCTAAATGCGCATTTCTTTGTTGACATTTTTATTAAATTAGACCATAATAAATCTGATTGCACTTATATCTATTTTCCCTTTGTGCTCAAGAATGCAAAGTAAGTAGATGCATTTATTAACTGAGTGACCAATTGCCCAGAGCAACTGATGAAGGGTAAGCGCTGTGATGATAAATCACAGGGAGACAGAGCCCAAAAGCCCCTTTGTGGGATTGTGGTACATCTTGAGGTCCAGGATTGGTTCTGATACCTGCACCACTTGGATAAGCACCTCTGAGAGACAAAGAAGACACAGCATTCTCTATCCTGTTAATCCTGAGAACTTGGAGAGGGGGATGGGATGCCAAGAGAAACCTTGATGAGTGAGTAGGGAGCCTGGGAGATGATCTCAATCTACTGGTGCATCGTCAGCAAGTGTAATCAAAAGATTAAGAACACAGGCCTGGGAGTCAGATAGAGCTTGCATCCCAGCTTGCCAGTTTGTTGTCTAATAACTCTGGGCAAGTTACTTAACCTTCCTAAGCCTGAAATGTCTCATTTAAAAATGGGGCAATTATAATACCCATCACTTAGAGTAATAATAAAGATCTAATGAGATAATGCACATTCAAGCTTAACACTGTGCCTAACATAGAGAAACTACTTCAAAAATCGTGCACGACTACATATATCGCCTTTCTTTGTTCCAGATCCCAGGTTCTTCTTCTATTTAGTTCTGTCTGGTTCCTGCCACCATTCTGTATAATATCTGCCTGAGTTATCTATCTGGGAGCCATGATTCAGAATTGTGACTGCGCCAAGTCAAATTGGACTACCTTCTTTCATACTCAGGCTAAGATGTTCTCAGTGCAACCAAGAGAAACCTGGGGAGTTCCAGCTTCAAAGAGTATGAGACCAATCCCAAACTTTGAAGCCAGGGCACCTCTCTCAGAGATCCTAGTGATTTTGCCAGAGTTGCAACAGCTTGAGCAAACTGGTTTAATTTCCCAAAGACTCAGTGTGTTAATCCAGAAAATGGGGACAATATCTTACCAGCCTGTTATCCCCTTTAATTGCTTCGTGAGCTACAAAGTGTTGGATAAATGTTCATGAATATCTTTTTCAGCAATCTAGGCTTTCTGGCAATTGAGGGAAGAGAAACTTTTAAAGAATCTAAATTTGTAGAGAAGTCAAGAGAAGGACAATGATTATATTTTGTTCTTACTAGGATGATCTTGGCTGAATATTATTTTTGGGGGTAGCAAAATGAATGGATAGTGTCTCTCTTGGGGAACTTATAGACTCATATCAAATTGTTTGGGACATCTTCAAATCTGACCCAGGATGAAAACACAATTTTCTGTGAGTGCTTCCAGGAGTATGGTTTTGCTATAATTTCCTACTAACTACACAGTATAATGCACAATCTAAAGTTATATAGAATTAATACAGCTAAAGAAGCATGTTATTGCCCCATCAAATGGGCCATATTAATCTACTGAGTTCAAACAATGAGGGTATGATTGATGTAATAAAAGATTAGCTTCTTTAGATGTAACTAAGGTTTGTTTCATTGCCCAGCAAATTACCTGCTTAAAAACACATGTGCCAGCATTGTTATGAAATCTAAATTGTATATAAGACTTCTACAAAGCAAGTGTGAATGGAAAGGAAACTATAGATTAAAAAGCTTTGAGAAACAGTATAACACATCAAAAGAAACACTGGAGTGCAACTAAGTGCCTCTCTGTTCATTGAATAATAGTAGCCACAACCACCATTTATTGAGCTTCTACTATTTGCCCAGGTCTTTATACACAATATGTTATTTACTTCATTTAATTGGCCCCTCTTATGCAGTGGCTCTCAAATTTTAACCTGCATCAGAATCCCCTGGGCCTTGTTAAAACACAGTGCTGGACTCCACCCTAGGGTTTCTGATTCAGTCAGTTGGACCAAAGGGCCAGAGAATTTGCATTTCTGAAAAGTTAGAGGTGATGCTGATGCTGCTAGTTCAGGCATTACATTTTTTTTTCTTTAGCTCATTATTGGAATATAATTGCCTTACACTGTTGTGCCAGTTTTTGCTGTACAACAAAGTGAATCAGCCATATTTATACATATATGCCCCATCCCCTCCCTCCTGTGACTCCTTCCCATCTTCCTATCCCAGCCTTCTAAGGCATCACCCATCATCGAGTTGATCTCCCTGTGTCATGCAGCAGCTTCCCACTAGCTATCTATTTTACATTTGGTAGTGTATATATGTCAATGCTGCTCTCTCACTTCATCCCAGCTTCCTCTTCGTCCCCCCACCCCGTGTCCTCAAGCCCATTCTCTACATCTGCATCTTTATTCTTGCCCTGTCACTGGGTTCATCAGTACCATTTTCTTTTTTTTTTAGATTCCATATATATGAGTTAGCATACAGTATTTATTTTTCTCTTTCTGGCTTACTTTGCTCTGTATGACAGGCTCTAGGTCCCTCCACCTCACTACAAATAACTCAATTTCATTCCTTTTTATGGCTGAGTAATATTCCATTGAATATATGTGCCACATCTTCTTTATCCATTCATCTGTTGATGGGCATTTAGGTTGCTTCCGTGTCCTGGCTATTGTAAATAGTGCTTCAATGAAAAATGTGGTACATGTTTCTTTTTGGATTATGGTTTTCTCAGGGCATATGCCCAGTGATGGGATTGCTGGGTCATATGGTAGTTATATTTTTAGTTTTTTAAGGAACCTCCATACTGTTTTCCATAGCAGCTGTATCAGGCATTACATTTTAATGACCCAGCTCAGCAAGAGGCATTGGTATCCCTACTTTATAGACACAGAAATGGAGGTTAGGAAGGTTACAGGATGGCCCTGACATTTCACACCTTCAGAATCAGAACCAACCCAGGTCAGTGCATACTTGAGTCCAAGACCTAGGCCTACATAGACATAGGATAAGAGAAAGGACTAGGAAAGGGAAGAAACCTACTTTGAAATGACTGCTTTCTTGTCTAGGAGAGGAAAAGAGAAGAGAAGATACTGTATTCAGAGTCAGAAGCTTTGCTCCATAGGACCTCATATAAGCCCTAAGCCTTGGATTCCCCATCCATAAAAGGGACACTATCCCCTTCCAAGATTATTGTACTGATCAAATCTAAGTGAGATGGGAAAGCATTTTGGAGACTCCAAAATATTACACATATGTAAGGAATTGTTAGAGACAAGTGAAATAAAAGATCAAGATTTTAACTGAGAGGATTTCCAACTCTCCAGGGTAGCATCAGCTACACAGTAGAAATGAGGCTCACATCTACCAATTAATGGATGTGGGACTTTGGATCTGTCCTGTGGACAGGAGTTCCTCCTATGGAAATTGGAGACAATCCTTGTGTTCTTCGCAAGATTTGGGACAACTCTACTGAGTTAAGATAGACAATATTTTGTAAACTGCAAAGCACTCTACAGTACAAGAAAATATCTTCACAATATCATAAATACTGCTTCTTAAAGAATCCAGTAGAAAACTAGTGAATCTTTCCTTTCCTTTTTTCTTTCTTTTCACCTTTTCTTTTTATTTCATCTACTCACATGTTTCCTTCAGTTTAACTCTGCTTGCAAGCCATTATAATTTCTGCATCAGAAACAAACTATCCAGTGAACACATCAAATTAACATCTCTTGCACCGACAACGGGGATCACTTTGAATCAGTTTATCACTTGGAATAAAAACCATACTCCTTACCACAACTTGCTAGCCTTACATGGATGGCCCTGCCTCCTTCCTGGTCTCACCTTCAGCCTCCCTCTCCTTGTTCTAGGCAATATACTTATCTTAGTCTGGTCCGGCTGCTATAAGAAAAATACCATAAACTACATGGCTTATAAACAAACATTCATGTCTCATGGTTCTGGAAGATAAGTCCAAGATCGTGATGCTGACGGGCTGGGTGTCTGGTGAGGATCTGCTTTCTAATTACCAGCCATTTTCCCATCATATCCTCACGTGGAAAAAAAGGGCAAAGGAGGTCTCTGGGGTCTCTTTTATAAGGGCACTAATCCCATTCATGAGAGCTTAACTCTCATGACCTCATCACCTCCCAAAGGCTGCATCCTCTAATACCATCACTTTGGGAATTAGGACTCAACATATGAATTGGGAAGGGGCGTGACATAAGCATTCAGTCCGTTGCACTGCATTTCCTTATATTTGTTCTTTCAACATACAACATGTGTTCCTGCCTCAGGACCTTTACATACGATGATATTTTCCTGAGCCTGTAGCAGCCTTCCTGAGATTGTCACTAGTCTGCCTCGCATCATGCAGCCTCAGCTCAGGTCTCACCTCCTCAGAGGGGCCCTCCCAGGATACTCTCAGTCTACAGGAGAGCAGAACTCCAGTCTCTCTGTACCACGTCACTCCACTTCAGCATCTTCTTGCCACTTTGTGTGATCCAAATCCGTGGTTCTCAGCCAGGGGTGATACAGCCACATGTGGCGGTGTATGGAAATGTGTGGGGACAGTTTTGATTGACATGGTGGTGAGAGTTTTGATTGACATGGTGGTGAAAGGCACGCCTAGCATTTACTGGATGAGACTAACGGATGTTAAATGTCCCACAAAGCCCGAACAAGTTGAAACAGTGAGAACCATCCCACTCCAAAGGCCATTTGTGTCCCTGTTGAGAAATACTGATTTGCTTCTTATCTGTCGCCCCATGTGTAATGTAACCTCCTGTATTCGTTTCCTGTTGCTGCTGTAACAGATTACTGCAAAGTTAGTGGTTTAAGACAACACAAATGTATTGTTTTACAGTTCTGGAAGTCAGAAGTTTAAAATCAAGGCTGCATTCCTTCTGGAAGCTTCAGAGAAGAATCTTTTTCCTTGTCTTTTTCAGCTTCTAAACCACTTACATTCCTTGACTCACAACCCCTTCCTCGCGTCATTCCTTTCTTTGGCTTGAACGTCATGTCTCCTACTAATGATTCTTCTCTTTTATAAAGACCCTGGTGATTATATTAAGCCCAGTAATCAAACCTGCAGAGTCCCTTTTTCTGTATAAGGTGACATTCATGAACTCCAGGGATTAGGACACATCTTTGGGGGCCCGTTATTCGTCCTATCACAGCTCCAAATGAACAGGGACCATGTCTGTCTTGCTCAATAGTATAGGTCCAGAACCTAACATAGACCCGGGCACACGGCAGGTACATACTTAGAAAATACTTGACACTGGACGAAGGAATATTACATCTGTCGTTTACTGCAGCCCTGTGACCATGTCTGTGAGTGGGTTCTCATGTCAATACTGCCACATAAAATAAAGCTGCAGTTTAGAACAATGTCATTGCCCCTCATGGAATATGGATTTATTCATGTTGAAAACTCTTTTACAAGCCAAGTTCTTATTCAAAATCAGTATTGTGACTTTGTCAGCATCTGCCCCAACCCTGAACTTTCAGAGTAAATCTTCCCATGAGATACCCTCAGCCATAAATCTTTCCACCAGCTCTTTTCACAAGGAATTGGATTTAAATGAGGACAGGGAGTTAATCCTAAATGCTCACATTTACAGCTAAATAATGTCTTATTTTAAAATAATGTAACTAATCTTAGTTCTTGAGGCAGTTGACGTTATACAGGTTTCCCCTTGGAGCCTGGGTCTGGAGGAACACAACAAAATAATGCAGACTATTCAGAAACCCAAACCGCAAATCAAAATATTTGCAAGTTTTGTCCTTTGGAAAATTTTTCTTGGCTAAAATCAAGAACAGTATGACATGCCATAAATTTCCTCAGGCCAGGCTGACACACACAATTTACAAACCCACCCTTTATATTTGCAGGGCCTTGAAGCTTTGCCGCTACATCCTTTGTGCTCAAGGGGGTTGAGGTCTCCACTGTGTGAAGACCAGAGGCTCAGAGAGGAAGAGTAATGAGAAAATGGATGCAAGGCCAGGATCAGAAATCAGATCTCTGGATTTTCCAGCCAGGGCTCTTCTTTTTCACTTCACTGCAGACCATCTGTGCTCCTTCCAGAATAGGCTTCTCTGAGCCCAAGGGAAAGTCAGAGAAAGACTCTTTGCTGATAGGAAGTTTGCAAAACTCAACTGTACAGCTCAATTATGGGGGAAATTTCTGTCTCGGGATTCCAAGACCCAACATAGAAAAAGGTACTAGAACCCATCCATGTCATTCTAATCGAAATCAGCCAGGGTTGCCTTGGCAGCTAGTTTAATGAACGTGGAGGTGGGAGGAGGAGCGTGATGTGGGACGAGAGATGGGGAGACTCGGAGTGCATCACTGTCTTTATCAACTACCACATGTATCGAAGGGAAAGTCTCGTGTACAGAGCAGATTACATTTGCTGCTAACTTCAGGCTGGGCTTTTGACAAGCTGAGGAAGGGATTACTCTTTTTTATGGAAATTTTCAATCTAGTTTGATGCTGGGAAGCAAGGATCCATTTAAAATAGTAAGTGACAGGCGCAGCAACACATCAGGCATCTGCTCAGGCAAACACACTGGAGCCCAGCGCCCACCCATTTCTGCAGGAGCCCTTGATGGTCAGTGAACTTGCTGTCACCATGGAAGCAGTGGGAAATCGTTAATACTTTTACAGACACTTCAGGGTAAGGGCCGGGAAACAGCCTCTTTGAATTGTATGTTGTAGACCCTTCACGGTTAATTCAGACCGGCACACTCAGCAATAGACTGCACGCTCTGTGCACAGAGCCTGGGGGATGGCAGGATTCTCTCATACCCATGGCCTCAGGAACGTGGCCTTGGGGACACAGTTCTCTACCCTTTTGCAAGTCCAGGGAGCCTAGAGAAAGCATGCACGAGAGTCAGGTTGCCCTGTTTTGTGTCTTGACTGTAATGTCCCTGTGACTCTCAACCCTGGAAAAGACATTTCCCCTCTCCAGAATGCAGGTCCTTGCACCTGTCCAGTGAGAGGGGTGGTAGGCTGTGACAGCTATTGCTATTTTGTCTTCCCCGAATGTCCTCTAATCCCCTTTGTTTTGGTAATATTCTCCCCTTTGGTGGGGGTGGGGACTAGGGAGGATTCCATCCTTTCCCTATGGGCCCTAATGGTCGTCTATATCCACAGTAGGCCCTCTGTATCTGTAGGTTTGGCATCTGGGATTCAACCAACCCAATGGCAGAACAAAAATATTTGGAAAAAAAATTCTAAGAGGTTTCAAAAAGCGAAACTTGAATTCGCGCATAGGCAACAATTTACAGAGCATTTACACTGTATTTACAACTATTCACATAGCATTTACATTGTATTAGGTATTATAAGTAAAATAGAGATGACAAAATAAATAGGAGGATGTGCCACAGGTTATATGCAGATATCATGCCTTTTTATACAAGGAACTTGAGCATCCCCAAATGTTGGTATCCTTGGGGGTCCTAGAACTAATCCCTCACAGATATGGAGGCACAACTATACACCCTTGACCTAGAGAATATACGTGAGGCAAAGGCTGGGTCAATCATGGTGTCCCAGCCTCCAACAAGTAAGGAATTCAAGAAACATGACCCTGCTGGAGCCAGTAAGACTGCCTGGCTCCTAAATCTAGCTCTGCCACCTGCTAACTGTGTGAACTTGGACAGCTTATATAACTTCTCTAAGTCTCAGTTTCTAAGTAAAGATAATAATAGTGGTGTCCTCATAGAATTATATAACTTAATGCAAGAATGACAATAAAGCCAAGAACATACAGCAAATACCCAACAAATGCTAGCTATACTACTTTCTATTATTATTTCCTGGTGTTTCTCATACAAATTTGGGAAAGAATTCTTCTGTCTCTGGAGTACAAAATTGATGATGGGAAGTTGATGGTACTAGGTCATCTGGCCTGACAATATGGAAACAACCATCTGCAACAGGAGAGAACGAAGAGAGACAAAAGCAAACCTGCATGATGATCATAGAGACAGAGTCCTGGTAACTTAGTTTGAACAGCTTGATCCATCCAGACCTCAAAATGCAAGTTTCATTGACTGACGGCTGTCCCTTTTGTCCTACAGCCAATTAGAACGGGATTTCTTCCACTTTCAAATTAATACAAGAGGATTTGATTAAACAATGTCTAAGGGTTCTTCCCATTTATTTGACCCCATCATTGTATATAACTTACTCACCATACCTTTAGGGCTATCTAAAGTATAAGGGGGACTTTTCCTGGCAAAAAAGATAGTATTGAGATGTCCTCATTTTAAAAAAGAAAAAAATTTTCCCACAGATGCCTAGAGTAGGGAAAGTTTAGAGGGCTGATTTGGATTAGTGTGTTAAAAAAAAAAGGGCCAATATGAGGAAATGCATTTAAGTTGAGACCTGACATTTGAATAGGACTTAACATTGTGAAGAACTGGAAGAATTCACCCTCATTTATGCTTACTGATGATTGGGGAATATAAATGAAGATCGTAACAAGATGCAATTTTACATCATTGCCACAGCACGCATTAAAGATATTGTTGAACTTGTTGGTTTACGTCATTGCAGAGGGTAGGACCTACAGCTCAGTACGATCCCACTCCTAGGACATATACCAAAGAGAAAGCTCTGTGCAACAGCAAACTAAGAATGCTCAGAGTGGCCCTAACCACATAACAACAAAAACTTGGAAGCAGCCCAAATACCCAATGACAGAGAATGGGTAAATTCATTGTGGTATACTTATTCAGCAGCATCCTATAGGCCAGTCAAAAGAGGGCAGTATAGCTACTTACAACCAGAGAGGTGAATCTGAACAGTACAATATTGAATGAAAAAAGTAAAAAAAGTAAAAAAAAGAGAAAAAGCATGAAAAAATTATTTTCAGCTACCATATTAATAAATAAAATAAACCATAATTAAGTAATATATATTTTAAGCGTACATAGAGATGTGATAGAAGGAATGAGGGAAGAAAGGAAGGAAGTAAAGAAGGAGAGAGAGAGAGGAAAGATCAACTGAAGATTCTGATAGAGTTTCCTTTGGGTGGAGGGAAGCAGGAGATTGGAATAGTGGAGAATCTCATGGGTAGATATAAGTTATTGTCAATATTCTAATTTCCAAACCAGTACCAATGAAAAGAGTGCTTTATGAGCCAAGGATTAGGATTAACCTAATTCTGTGCACCTAGGTTTTAGGGGGAAATATGTGAGGAAGGCAGTAGAAGTATAGGAAAGGGCACTTTTGAAGGCCCTTTGTCCCCCAGTCACTTTCCTCTCCCCCAACTGACCTTGGCTGGAAGCTGAAAGGCTGTGTGTGTGTGTGTGTGTGTGTTTGTGAGTGTGTGTGTGTGTGTGTGTGTACACATGCATTTTTTTGGTAAGGAGTAGAGGGAAGTCAGGGTAGTAGTGTAAGGTCAGAAGTCATAAGGAACATATCATTTAGGAGATTTTAGGCCCAAAGGACTTAAGCTTTTATTCCAAATACTGATACCGAGCAGGACCCTGAGGGGCTCCTGGGCACAAAAGCCTTCCTGTGTCCCCCATTTCTTTGATTACAGGAAATAGGCTTCCCTCAGCCTCCATGACCTTCCCTGAGTTCCAACAGGCAGATTCAAGCAGTTAACTAGGGAAGGGTGGGAATGCAGGGACAAGGGAGGACCAAACAGTCAAGAGAAACAATAGTGCAGCCTTGGAGCAAGGTCTTGGTTCCCCATCAAGGGATACACACAACAATATCTTTGAGATACTTTGCAGACACTGAACACACCCCACCCCCGCAATCAGGTGAGAGACGTTAACTGTACGCTGCGCACAAGCACAGAGACCCCAGACCGGTTGGGACCAGAAGGTTGATGATGCTGACGCCCACTGACCTCACCACCCACCCATCAGAAGACGGTCCATGAGCTGATCACGCTCTCTTTGAACCACTGCTATAAAACTCCTCACTACTGCCTCCAGGTGGGGACTGTGAGGGACAGTAGATGTTTTATGATTCATTTCCAGAACATGGAGTAAAGTTTGCAGAGGTGACCAAAGGCTCGTGCCAGAAAGTAACAGAACAAAGGGAGGCGTGGTAACAGTCACATCATCTTAAAGGAAGTCTAAACCCTCTAACCAAATAGCAACAAAGTACTTAGTTTAACCTCATTGGTAGGCAACGCTAGGGAAAGCATGTGAACCCTGTAGTACTCAGCCAATGAGGAACCAGGGGAGGGATGTGCGAAGTAGGGGATAAAATGCTTTCTGTAATCATCCCAGGTGTGTCTGTCCAGCAGACACCTGCTCTTGCAAGACTGATATTAAAGTCTCGCTTTGCTGTAATCCAGGCTTCCACGTCCTTTCTTTGGTAATCGGACAAGTGGGCTTATTTCTTACAGGGGCACACAGTTCTGAGGGCATTAGCCCACTGTGTACCCTTTTGCCTGGCAAAGCGATTAAGCTATTCTTTTCTACTTCACCCAAAACTGTCTCTGAGATTTAACTGGTGTTGGGGTACAGAGGCCAGATTCGGCTTCAATACTTATGGGGAGCCATGGAAAGCATTTCAGCAGAAGAGAGACATGATCATATTTAGCTTAAAAGGTCACCTTGGCTGCAGAATGGAGAATGGATTGGGGAGCTGGGAGCTAGTAGGAATGGAAACAAGAGAAGGTGTAAAGCTCCTGCACTCTACCTACCAAGGGAGATCTTGGGACCAGGAGGCAGTGGTTGGTGATGGAGAGGACTAGGCAAATCTAAGATGATGGAGACAGACACTATATCTTTCTAAGTTTTCCATTTTCCTTTCCTAAAAACAAAACAAAAAGAAAAAAAACAAACAAAAACAAAAGCCCAAAAAACACGAAAAGCATTCATCCATAATTCTCGATTTATCGTATCAAATGATGAATTTACACACTCACCATTAGACATGTCAACAGATCCATCTGATTAGGAGCAAATGCATTTCATCAGAGGCCCTCACAAAAGAGGTGGGCTTTGAAAATGTGGGCTAGTAATACTACCTTTGTTTCCCAACATGCTACGGCTGTAATTGGGAAATCACCAATGTATGTACTCATTAGAAAGAAAAATGAATGGCCACCAACAACTTGTCCCTCCAGTTTGTGACCTGGAAAGCTAGACTATAGGAATTGCCAACAAATTTATTTTAAAATGACCAGAAACTTTGATGGCTCTCTCTTGAGTAAGAAAGCAAGCCTCATCATCCCTGCTTTTAGCCAGAATGCCTGGAACACCCAACCATTTTAATTTTCTATTCAGGTTTTTTGTGACAGTTAAATCAGACCTTGATGAATTTGGAGGGAAAAACACCCAGCACAGTGATTATGAGTACTAATTAGGAAGCAAAATAGTGGCTTTGATGAATCTGTGCTTGGTTTGTCCCTTAATTAATTGACTGGCTGTTATTATACTTGGTGGTTGATTGGTTGAAATATTCCATTAAAATTGGATACAGTTGGGGTCCTTTGTTCAGAAGAGCCTTCTAAGGATGGGTGAGTGAGAAATGGGGGCATGAAAGGCATACGTGTATTTATTTATTTATTTGTTGGATGCAGAGGGAATTTTTTGAGCAAGGTTCTGAGCATATGTTTTCATCCAAGTACAAGACAACCTCTGTAACTCTGGGCACATTTGCTTTAGAGACAGCGAACAACTTGCTCACTTTGCTAAATGAAAGAGGGCCCACAGTAGTTCTTGTGGCTTATTTTAAACACATACTGTGTTCACACACCTATACCTGAGTGTGACATTGTCATGTGAACTGTCATGAGCTAGACGGGCACATCCTCCCTGCCTCCTGTGTCCAGGGAAATGGCTCTGGTTGTCCATCCAAAACATTACCAGAAAAATGTCTCAGCAAAAAAACAGAATGCAGGGATGCATTTTCCCACTCAAATCTCTCTAATTTTTTTTGATAACCTTAACTCCTTTCCTCCTACAAAATCTTGTGACATTGATCAAGATAGCAGATGGCAGCAACTAAGCTCAGGTTTTTTCCCTGCTGCTCCAGAACCATATTGTCCTGCTTTGGTACTGGAGAAGCAACTGTAAAACACACTTAGACTGATCAAAGAGTAATTTTCCAAGGACTGCTCTAAAGAAGTTGTAAGTCTGACTCTAACTAAGAAACCATGGGAGTCACCCATGTCCAGAATCCTACATCAGTGTGTCAGCTCATCATCAGAGCTCCAACCTCTGAATTATGTTTTGACACCTGCATCCCATGCCCAAATGAGAGATCTCTTCCTGACTCTGTAACAAGTGGTAAGAAAAAAAGGAGACTGACTGCCCAGAGCCAAGCTGCTGCCCTTCCTGCTGCTGCAGAGGGAATTACTACTACCATCATGACAATCGCACTTAAGAGCAATAAATATCTTTGTGTTTAAATGACAATGGGATTATGATTCTTCTGTTTTTCAACAAACCCACGCTGATGGGAGCGGGGGCGGAGTGGGGGGGGCAGCAGGAGTGGTAGATAGGAACCTAGACAGTTATAGATCAAACCTCTCATTTTTTAGGTTCTATAAATGGAATATTATGCAAAGTCTATAATTGCTTTGACTCTCAAAATAGGAAAGAATTCTGGGGGCTTACGCAGAGACAAAGTGCAGGAACCCACAGATAAGCTTCCTATCAAGTCTGGAAGTATCCTACTTTTGTATCAAAGATCCAATAGCTTATTGACTGGGAATGGGCTGGCAAGACTGAAGGACACCCATGTATGCTAAAGGACATAGTGGCTCCCTATGAGGAGGAGTGTCCTAAGGTCGATTTGTGGAGTCCTACTTAGGAGTAAAGAGAAAAAGAAAAGTTTTTTGGAATGGTCTGCTTGTTATGGCCTCACCTTGCAGAGCACTGCAGCATGCATTTCCTGCACAACATCCTGCCTGCTCTGCTCCTCCAGGCTCCTAGTTTTCATCAGCACAGTGTACAATGTCACTATGACCCTTGTAAGTGGGAGAAAGAGTGGTGAGCATTTTTTATAAACTGGTTTGCTTTAAAACTATTGATAGGTAGATTCACAGACAAAGAGAACAAACTTGTGGTTGCCAAAGGGGAAGGGGCTGTGGAGGAGGGAAGGAGTAGGAGTTTGGGGTTAGCAGATGCAAACTAGTATATACAGAATGGATAAATAACAAGGTCCTACCATATAGCACAGGGAACTATATTCAATATCCTGTGATCAACCGTATGAAAAAGAATATGAAAAAGAGAGAGAGAGAGTGTGTGTGTGTGTGTGTGTGTGTGTGTGTGTATATAAACCTGAGTCATTTTCCTGTACAGTAGAAATTAATACAACATTGTAAATCAACTGTACTTCAATAAAATATTTTTGAAACTATTGACAGGTAGAAATCAGAGTTTTTGGTGTTGTCAAACACCCTTCTCTGTCTAAAGAACCACCCCTACCATTTTAGACACTTCAGGTGTCATTTTCTCAGACAGATGCAAGCTTTCCTCCCTTTGAAGACACATACCTCATTTCTTTGCACAATCCTATGACACTAACTTTTACACCCTGTTACAGCTTTTGGCATTCTTACCTTATCCCTCTCTACCAGAATATAAACACCCAGAGAACAGCAGCTATCTTTTAGTATTCTATAGATCCAAATCCAGTTTCACATATCCAATGGGAATATATTAGGCAGAACAGAGGCTTTGCTCCCAGATCCGTCTGGATTAGAACTCAGGTTCCTTGATGTACTACCAGATATATGACCTGGGATCTCGGTTTCCTTAGGTTAAGATGGAGATTACAGCAGTATGTATTATAGGGCTTGGACAGTGGTAAAGAAAATGATGTGCAAAGTATTAAGCACAGTCCCAGGCACAAGATAAGTGCTCAATAAGTGGGAGTTATTAAGATTACTATTTTTTTTTAACTTTTTTTTTTTTAATTTTTTTTATTTTTTATTTTTTTGGGGGTACACCAGGTTCAATCATCTGTTTTTATACACATATCCCCATATTCCCTCCCTTCCTTGACTCCCCCCCCTCGAGTCCCCCCCCACCCTCCCCGCCCCAGTCCTCTAAGGCATCTTCCATCCTCGAGTTGGACTCCCTTTGTTATACAACAACTTCCCACTGACTATCTATTTTACAGTTGGTAGTATATATATGTCTGTGCTACTCTCTGGCTTCGTCTCAGTTTCCCCTTCACCCCCCGCCCCCTCCCATACCTCGAGTTCTCCAGTCCATTCTCTGTATCTGCATCCTTGTTCTTGTCACTGATGGAAAAGATTACTATTTAACCTAGCCCAAATCTACTCCCCATCTGCCTTCTTCTCTAGAAGCTCCTTCCAGTCAGAAGTAAGATTTATTCCTATTTGCAATCCCAGTATGTAACATCGAGCCTGGTCCATGGTAGCTACTCAGTAAGTATCTCCAGAAAAAGAGTGTATATTTCAGATGTCTGGCTTGCAACCATACATCCCTCTGGTGAGTGTATGGCTCGAGAGTCTTTGATTCCTTTGGTAACAGCGGAAAGAAAAAGCTAATTGTCTGGGTAGCATCTGCAGGCCTCCTTTGCAAGAACCAGAGAATACTTCCCTTCATTCAACAGCATGAGGTTACCATTTCACGTTTCTCTTTTCTGCACCTCCCTCACCCCTTTTTGTTCTTAAAAAACAGAGTAGAAGTGAAGTGGGAGAAAAAAACAAGTATTATATTGAAATGCTAATCTCATTTCATTAAATGAATTGTGGAGGTTGAGAGAATGATCTGCATCCTCAAAGAGTAATTTCTTTAAATACCTTGAGCTCAATATTCCCTTCTGGACAACTTTTCATCTTTCTTTTTTTAAAAAAAGCATTAAATTATGTTAAAGTGTCCCAATTAAGCCTGGCTTTTAGCGCATCCAAGCTTCAGGGGATGTACTCAGCGGTGAGGGTGAAGTACCAATGCACCCCAAAATCGCTTCTTAAAAACGGCTCTGCCCTGCCTTCTCCGGCTGCCTTACATCGCCTGAAGCAGCTCTCCGAAGCTGAGTAGTGCCTATTTCAGGAAACAGCAAACAAACACAGTGTTTCAGGTCAAGTCCATTCCAAAGTTGGTCAGGGAGCCTGCAAGCTTCTCTCAGAGGCTTTGGCCCCAAAGCTTCCATATTTATTGGGAGCAAACCTCTATCGGAAAGAGCATTTATTTTAATTCTCTAGGGAAGATAGCCACTGATCCAAGTCACATCCTTTATAATGAGCTTGGGGTTGAGTTCCTGAAGGTGTTCAAGGCCAGGTCTATTCTTGTTGTGCCTATGAGTTTGTACTTGAACCTGGCAAAGTCAGATTCAAAGTTATTTTTAATTACAATTTTTAAAAGACCCTGTAACCTAGAATGAAACGGTTGAGAGCATGCAAGAGAATACAACTTGCAGAAGAGAATGAAACTAGGGAGGGAATTAAATAAAGCAGGTGTTTTCACAAGAACTGGAAGAAACTAGAACAGATGGGAGGGAAGCTATAGTATCTCTGAAGGTAGAGAATTTTATCCTAGAATAGCAAGGTGTCTAGATATGTTGGGAGAGAAGAAGAGGAAAAGGGAGAGGTAGGATGAGCTACTAAGGCAATACAAATAATTAACCATACTCAGGAAGGTTCTAGTTCTTTGGCACCAGAGGAGGGAATACGAAGGAAAGCCATTCTCTCTGGGTGTATATCAGGGTTCTGAGCTGTCAGCAACAGAAAGCAACTCTGGTTGATTTAAGCAGAAAATGATTCATTAGAAGGATATTGGGTAGTTCCTAAATCATCAGAAGGGCTAGACAAGAAACTGAACAGCTACTTGGTCAGAAATAGCACCCAAATTCACACAGCAGGTCTATGAATTCCCCACTTGCTGCCACAGCTAGGCCCTGGAAGCTCTAGTTTGCACCACCACATTCTAAGTACTGGAGAGTAAGTACATTGCTAGCAATTGTTCTCCCTGGGAACAAAACCTTGCTACAACCACCCTTGCTGCTAGAGAGAGGTCTCAGGGATCTCTTCACAGGCCATTAGCGCCTATTTAAAGTCTGAGTGAGTATGTGTTGGAGTTTCTCTCACGTGCTTGTGCCTTGGCTGTAACAGAAGCTGGCAAATTGACTTTCTGGCATCTTTACGCTCTCCAGTGAGAGATGAAGCCCATATTTGACAAATTCACCAAACAAAGAAAAAGATTTCAGGAAAAAAAAAAAAATCTTCTACATGATGGGAACTTTTTGAGTTACTAAAAAAATTAAGAACAACAGGATAACACTGTCCTGAGAAATAAACATCAGGTGCTATATCAATAATTGGGCACAGCAGTTACGAGCACAGGTTCTGGAGACAGCGAGCTAGGTTGGATCCTGGCTTGAATCCTTCTTACCTATGTGATCTTGGGCAAAACCCTTTAACCTCTTTGAGCTTCAGTTTCCTCATCTGGAAAATGGGGTTAATAATAATTTGCCAACATTGGTGCCATGGTCTCTGCTGTGACATCTGTCATTTTTGCCTGCCTAGAACTTCTTTCCATCCTTTTGTGCTAATGGTTCCCCTCTTTCCTATGGAGAACTTTTTCAGTGTAATCCAAGCGGACCAGCTCAACTCCCTGTCATTCATGTAAGAGGCTGCCATGATCTGTTTCTACTGAAAACACTTAGGATACCAAATGGGTAGCTTTTCTACACCAAGCAATTCTCCAGTTCTCTGCAGATAGCAACTGGGTGTCCTATAATTTAATTCAGTTCTGACACTACCAGACAGGGTTACCACAGGCCCGAGTGAAGGGCTCAGTCTCATAAGACTGTCCCCTACTTCACACACCAATCACAAGAATTGGGTTCCGAGCTTACCCACATTCCTGTCTGACTTGGCTACAAATAGTGGGTTCTCATAATCCCCCCTCCTTCCCTGGGTTGATAATTTTCCATAATGGCTCACAGAAGTCAGGGAAATACTTTACCATTACCCATTTATTAAAAAGGACATTATAAATGACATAAATGGACAGCCCGATGAAGAAGTATATAGAGTGAGGTCCACAAGGGTCCTGAGTAAAGGCACTTCTATTCTCACAGACTTGGGGTGCACTACCCTCTGGGCACATGGATGTGTTCACCAACCCGGAAGTTCTCTGAACCTTTTTGTCTAGGGTTTTTAGGAAGTTTCCACTACGTAGGCATGGTTGATTAAATCATTGATCATTGGCCTTTGGTGATTAGCTCAATCTCCAGCCTCTCTCCTGTCCCTGGAGGTCTGGGCAGTGGGGATGAAAGTTCCAACCCTCTAATCACATGGTTGGTTCCTTTGGCAACCATCCCTCATCCTGAACCTATCTAGGGGCTTCCAGCCACCAGTCATCTCATTAACATAAACTCAGGTTTGGGTTGAGAGGGGCTAATTAGGAATAACAAAAGACCCTCTTCTCATGCCTATTACTCAGGAAATTCCTAGGGTTTTGGAAGCTCTGTGCCAGGAATGAGGGTGAACACCAAACATATATATTTCTTATTATACAGTACCACAGCGGCACATGACTTAGGCCTAACCACATCCCTGGCCTCAGTGATTGGCTCAGGGATGGACATGGGTCTCAAGTTGGGACAGTCAGACTCCTCCCGGAACCTTTCCCCTTGAGATGCCTATAAAGGCCATTTCTTTGCAACAGGGCTGCTACATTCCTGCGAGGTGAGTCTGGATCTGCAGGAGCCTTCTTTCCTACCTCATAGAGAAAGTCTGCCTGACGTAGAGAAAAAAGATGGAGTCCTAATGACATTGCTCTCCTCCATCCAGCTGGACACAAAGCCAGCTGCTTCCTGAGCTGCTCAGTTATGAGAGTCAACACATTCCTTTCATGCTTAAGCTAATTTGTACTGAAGGTCTCTCACTAACAACCTAAAAATTCCTGAGGATTCCAGCTGTTGAAGGGATTACATGAGATAATGCTAGGAATATACTTAGTGGGGTATCTTGTGGGTATTTGGTTCCTGACTTTCCTTGTCACAGGTGCAGGCATTGAACTTAACTTCAATAAAAAAATGTTACTTATTATTTGTATTGTTGAGACTTGGCCATTTCCGTATTACTTGCCACTCTCTAGGCTAAATGCATTTCAAACTTTTGCTGATAACATTCCTTCTTTCCTGAATGCATTTCACTTTCTCCTCATTCTACCCAAATCCTATACCTTTCAAGGCTTGTGTATTGCTATCTACAGAAAGTCCTCCCTATTTCAGCCTTCTTCATCTCCCTCCTCTCGAGGCCAAGCATATCATATAATGCTGTGTCAGGTCATTTCTTATCTGGTTTCCTATATTTGCTCATCAAGTTAACTATTTCATGTATGTTTGTTCCATGTTCCAAGCTGCATTATACCTTCATTGAGGGTAAGAAACAAATCTTGTGCTTTTTCTTAATAAATCCCAGTGCACAAAACAGGGTGCAGCATTGCTCTTCTCTGCAAATAGAGGGCAATTGAGCAGGTGAGCTCACAAAAAGTTTGGTTTTGTGAGCATAGGTGCTCAGGAAATACTTGCTGGTAGACTCATATAGAAGAAATCAGTGGATTATGTGTTCAGACCCACAGATGGCAAGAAACCTACCCACGTAACATGTGAACTGGCAGGATGAGGACTCGAACACAGGTCTCCTCACTTTGAATATTGAATATTCCTTCATTGATATGGTAGGTTAGTTTAATTACTTTGAGGGTGTAACAACTCCTGAGTTAGTGATATTTAATATTACCTAAACACCTACCTAAAGGATGGTAGCATCCTTTCGCTGCAATTATCTCTTTAATCCCATGAGGTAACTACTATTGCTGTCCTCTTTTTGCAATTGAGAAAACTGACTCTTAGAGAGGTTGAGGGATCTACCAAAGTTCCACAGTTGTTAAGAGTAAGATTGAAAGATTAGCCCAGGACTATCGGACTTAAAAGACTATACTGTTAACTACCGGATCATGTTGTGCCTTCAATAAACCAGTAGTTTGTGTTCTTGTTACCTCTGAAAAGTCAACTGAAGCCTAGAACCTCCGTAGCTTTGACATGTACCTTGATGTTCTAAGGAAGCTAAAGCTTCAACACAGTGCTTCTGCCATTTCCCAGATGATGAAACACCTCTTTCGAGCCAGATCCCACATTTTGCTCATTTTTAATAGAATGCTAATTTTATATGCATTCTCCATACCCAGATTTAGATGCATCCAGTTGAGCATACTTAGTTTTTATCTAAATGTGCCATATCCCAGGTGAAAAATGTGCTGCCTGCAATGTAATTATGCATTCAGAATAATGTGTATGTCTGCTGGGGGTTTATAAATCAATAGCTTATTGTGCAATATAATGTCCAGTTTTTTTCCCATAGACATATTTGAGAAAACTAAAACTTGTCAACTGGTTGTACATTAATAATGAGTTTGAGACTTGGACAAGAAAGTAGAATAAATCTGAGTTGACATTCATTGACCAAGAAGACCTCCACAACTTCCTCACCTGTCTGCTCTACCCAAGATCTAAGGAAAGCCTAAAACCAGTCAAGATTGTCCCAATAAAGCAAAGCCTGGTTCTTTGGTTTTCCAGAATAGACCTTCACTCTCCATTCAATAAACATTTATTGAATATCTTCACTAGACCCTGGGGTAGAGCAGTGAACAAGGCAAGAAAAGGGCCCTACACTCTTGGAGATGGTATGTGAGTAGAAAGTGACAAATACAGAAATGCACAGATTGATAAGATTATTTCAAAAAGTGATAAATGTATGAAGAAAATAAAACAGAGTATTGGGATAGTCAGAGACTAGGGATGATGAGACAGGAAAATGGCAATAAATAGGTATTGGGGAAAGGCTGCCCCGAGGAGAAAATATTTAGCTGATACCTGGAAGACGAGAAGGAGTCAGCTATATAAAGATTAGAGGAAGAGCATTCCAGGCATAGGGCATAGAATATGCAAAAGAAATACAGTTGGTGCAACAGGAGAGTAAAAAGCGGAGGGAGAGAATAGCACAAATGACATTAGACAGGTAAGCAAAGGTTTTATCACGTAGGACCTAGCAGGTCATTGTAAGAAACTTGGATTTTACTGTAAGTGTAGAACAAAGCCACTGGAGGGAGGGATTTAAACCAGAGAGTGATGTGATCTGATTTATAAGATTTCTGCCACTCCAGTTCAATAGCATGTACTTACAGCAAATTTAAAGCTCTGGAAGAAAAATTAGCTCCCAGTAAGAGCTGCCTGGGTACAAACTGTATTAAACTCTATAGACTTTTTTTTTTTCCTGGAGAGAATGGGAAATTTCTTTTCCAATAGCCACATTCTTATAAAGTGCTTTTGGGAAGAATTTACAGTATCCAAATTGCCAACAGACCCCTGGAAAATTTACCCTTGATGTTATGGTTAAGCAGAGAGTTTTCTGAATGACTTAGTAAACTTCACTGAAAAGCAATGTCCAGGAAAGGCCGATGACCTTTCTTTGTAAATAGAGATTTTTATTTTGCCCTGAACCACTCCTGGTAATGTGTCTAAGGGCTATGATTGCGCTTCCTAAAACAGCTAATGGTCACAATGAAGCATCATCCACACTCTAGTTCTTTAAGAAAGAGCTAAGGCTCTGGTCACCAGAAATCAGCTCTGTATCCTCCTAGTTGTGTAGCATTGGTCAAATTATAACTTAGTTTTCCAACTTGAAAATGGGGATTAAAATGGTATTTACATTTTTAGGTTATGATATAAATTAAATGATGCAATCCAAGTAATGCATTAACTCTAGGACAAAGTAATAAATACTTGTCATCAGGGGGTCCATAGTTGAAAGGTGGGTACTTACACAGAGATGTATAAACCACAGCACTGTGGATGAAAAATGTCGCCAGCCATATCAGTAAATGAAGGATGTTGCACCCATCCAGTCATCAGCCACTGTGGCTACCCCTAACTGTGCACCCCGAGGGGATTCAGGATGGAGAAAAACAGGATACTGGTCCTAAATAGTTAAGGTGCACATCAAAGGAATAATTTCAATGAGCCCAGACTCTTGTATCTTCCCATACATAGAGAAGTGCTAAATTCATTAACTTGAGATGTCTGGTTTTTCTTTCCTTAACAGTAATCTTTTCATGTTCTATCTGGTTTTTGTTACAAAAGCTCTTCTATATCCTGGCTCCTCCTCTACCTCTTCAGAACAGTCCCTCAGAGGTATCTGAGAGGCTGTCTCCTGGGCTTAAGTCCTTAGCATGTCTGCCAAATAAAATATAACTCTCAACTTTAAGATTGTGCATTTTTTTTTTAGTTGACAGCACAAAGTGTTCTGTGTGGAAAGGCAAACTGAACCCTATGGGCAATTGTGCCTTTCGTGATAAAGATGCTCAACCCAAGGGTTGACCATCTATGGCCCATGGACCAAATCTAGCCCACCACCTGTTTTTATATGGCCTGTGAGCTACGAAGAGACTGGAAAGCCTGCAAGGCTGAAACCATTTACTACCTGGCCCTTTTCGGAAGAAGTTAGCTAACCCCTGCCCTAACCAGCTAAACTGGCTCTACTCTAACTAAATTGCCCTTCTGTTAATAGGTTTCCCCATTTACATTCAGGTTTCTTTTGACAAAACTTCAAATTCCCAGGTGGTATTTTATATTCCCCCTGAATATTTGGCCTGTAGTTGGTTAGCGTGCATTTATACCGGGTGAACTGTAATAGGTGGGTTAGGACCTTACGGTCATCCCACCTGCCACCCTAAGGTAAACTGAGCAAACAGAACGATGTGCATTTTCTTATTCAATTCTTAGTGGGAAAATTCTTTATGAAAGTGCTAACCAGAATTATCAACTAATATCACATGACTATATTTAAATAATTGATATAAGGCATGATTTAAAGAAATACACCAATAAGTACTTACAGCTTACTTCTCACTAGGCATTAGAGTTTTCCATCAGTAACTAACATAATCTCATTTGTATCTTCACATTGAGAAGACTTCCATCTTTCACACATGGACACCTTAGATTTAAAGAAACATAAAAACCTGACAGGATCGCTGGCCCATTCTCTATCAAAAGCCTTGGCAGGCATTTTCCTTTTAGCCTTTGATCTGCCTGTTAAAAGATGTCTGTCACTGAGCAAATTATCAGGCAAATGTCCTTCCAAGTTTCTTGCTGTTGATCTGTCTCTCCTTCTCAGATAGTCAGGAGAGGTCTCTGCTTTAAAGAGGGAGAAGTGTTATGAAAGGGCTGCGCAGCTGGTGTATTCGAAACCTAAGGAGTCGTTCACTAATAAGAAAAAATCATTGTCTCTAATGACCTTTCATCTCCATATTTTTCCTTATTGATAAGCTCTCATTTTTCCTCATGCTTTAGTGTGCAGAAAAGAACCTCTCCCATTATATGTCAAAAATTATACCATATGTTTTGTATGTAGCTTCTCTTTAACCCTTTATTCAACCTTGTCACAGTGTGTACTGATCCTATTTTATAAGTGTGTAGATTGCACTTGGAGAAATTAATTTACTGTAGGTCCCAAAGTTTGTAAGTGACATACCTGGGATTTGAACCCAGAGCTTCTAATTCCCAAAACTGTCCTTAAAAATTACAATTCACTGCAGATTTGGGTCTTTGCTTTACCTAAGTTTAACTTGGATTTATCATTCAAGATTTCCTTTCCAGGATTACCCAAAGATAAATAATTTAAATTATATATAATAGACACAGTGTTTTTAAAAAGAACAAAAGGGGTTTATTAGAAAACAAAATGCTTTCTTTTCTTGTGAGTCTTGCTTTGGACAGTGTTTCACAAACTCTGTGAACCACTAGCATAGGCTTCATCTAGGATAAGACCAATAAATTTGGGACACTGCTAGGTTGTTTCCTATTCGTTAAGATTTGGCAATCGTCGACAATGTCCCGCATCTGTGTTATTGGAACACAAGGCAATGAGAAGACATTTATCACCTTCCATACTCATTCCTCAGAGTTTAATCAAATCTATTGCAGGAATCTACGCTTGATAGCCCTACCACTTACCCTGCCTGTTTATAATCTGATGAGGAATACATGGTAAGTAATACCATTATTATTCCAAAATTCATTCTCCTGTATTTATGATATCTTTATGACATTTTTATTTTTTGAAACTGATTTTATTGGGGTATAATTTGCATACAACAAAATGCAACCATTTCAAGCATACATTTTGGCGTGTTTTAACACATGTATGTTCCTTTTTAAACACCACCTCCATCAATATAAAGAACATTTCTATCATTCCACAAGGTTCCCTCATGGTCCTCTGCAGTCAGTCCCCCCATGAAACTCATCCCAGGTCACCACTAGTATCAGTTTTGTCTATTCCAGAATTTCATATCAATGGACTCATACAGTATGTACTCTTTTATTTTAGATTTCTTTCACATAGCAGAGCACCTTTGAGATTAATTTATGTTGTTGTGTGCATTGGTAATTTATTCCTTTCACTACTAAGTAGTGTTATACTTTATGCCACAATTTGTTTAGCCATTCAACTGCAGTGTACACTTTGGTTGTTAATTTGGGGCTATTATGAACAAAGCTGTAGATCAGAGTACAAGTCTTTGGGTGAACATTTCTTTTGATCTCTCTGTGTAAATACCTCGGAGTAGAATGGCTGGATCATATGGTGTGTCAATTTTATAAGAAACTGCCCAACGGTTCTCCAAAGTGGTTCTACCATTTTACACTCCCCCCAGAAATGTGTAAAGTTCCAATGTCTCACTTTTATGTATCAGGTAGTTAGCACCATGATCTTTCTATTTTTCATAGTAGAAAAGTGACTCTTGAACCAGGAGACAAATTGTCCCCAGTGCCAATTTCTGTGGTGCTGTAAGGATAAGTAACATTACCTGAACTGTTAAAAATCTAATTTTATTTGTTAATTTCCAAGAGAGAATGCTGACAGGTTTTCAAAGAATATGCCTTAAAACCCAGTCTGTGAAAACTCAATTGACTTAGGTTCTCCATTGCTTAGAGACAGGACTTCAATGAGTAAGTACAGTTTGGGCGATAGCCATGGAACAATAGCAACTCAGGATGACCAGTGCCTTTAAAATGTGACCCACCCCAAAACATCGTCTGGTGCCTGCAGTCTGTCTTACTTGGGCACTCAGGGTGGGTTTAACTGCTTCTAGGGCATCGTTAGTAAATGGGAACTGCATGAGAGGAGGAGCAGTTACAAACACTAACTCTATACCTAACCCTAACCCTGACCCTAGGACAAGGCTCAGGAAACCCAACCCCTGCCTGTAATAGCAGTCGGTGCCCTGTTCTCATCACGGGAGTGAGGCAGTGGCGTATATCACGGGGCAAAACGAACTTCCGTTGTCCCCATTCAACTCAGTGAGAGGAAGCCAGGAGCTGAACAGAGATCAAAAACTTCTTTCTTAGTAGTGTGACAGAGAAAGGGCTTTGATTTCATTGCCAAGAGTCATTAATTAACCAAACTGAAGTAAACACTTTCAAATGCTAGTGGCTCAAGAATTACAAGGTTGGGACTTCCCTGGTGGCACAGTGGTTAAGAATCCACCTAACAACGCAGGGGACACAGGTTTGAACCCTGATCTGCGAAGATCCCACATGCTGCGGAGCAACTAAGCCGGTGCACCACAACTATTGGGCCCAAGTGCCATAATCACTGAAGCCTGCACACCTAGAGCCTGTGCTCCACAAAAAGAGAAGCCACTGCGATGAGAAGCCCGTGCACCACAACGAAGAGTAGCCGCCGCATGCAGCAACAAAGACCCAATGCAGCCAATCAATTAATCAATTAATTAATTAAATTAAAAAAAAAAAGAATTACAAGGTTGTTGCACCAGGGGGAGAACACCCAATTTCAGAAAGAGGATATCAATGAAAATGGAAACATAATGGTATGTCTTGAATCTAAGCTATTGGGAGCAGTGTTTAATTGGGGATACAATTGTTATCTCATTGCCTGCTAAAGGTAGTTTTTCCTCAAAATGTAAGTTTAGTTTTAATGTATGTAGGTACACATTGATATAAAGTCTATGCTTGTTTGTTAGAAAGTAAAGTAGAGGTTCCTGATTTATGAAGCCTGGACTTGGCAGATGCAGAGTTCTCTGAGAATAATATCATATATTGGTAGTCTGCTCAAACTATAGCTACAGATTCCCAAAGCTTAAAAAAGCAAGACAAGCAAACCTGAAGTTGTGTAGAGTCCTAGGACAGTACTACAAGAAATAGCTGGAAATACAGAAATAACTTTAACAGCAATTCATATCTAACTTTTTAAAGTACATTCTAATGTGCCAAATGCTTCAGGCATGTTATTTCACTTTTACAACAAAGTCCATGAAATATATACCTCTGGCAGCCTACTTTACAGCTAAAGAAATTGGAATCACAGAGAAGCTTGTCCAAGTTCACATACCTTAAAAAGGAACAGAGCTTTCCAAACCACAAAATTAGTAAAACAAACGTAGCTCTCATGAAATAAAAATATGGTGCCTACGTTTGGCCCTGGCAAAGAGCAGCCTGGCATCATGGCAGGTAAGGGCCAAATCCTGAACCTGCGGGAAGGAATGCTGCTATGAGAGAGCAGCAGAAGCACCTGACTGTAAGGCGGCACGTCACACTTGTATACGGCTTCCCAGCGTCAAAACCATTTCATGCATATCATCTCATTTAATCCCCACAACATCTTGCAGGTCAGGGTGGGGGCCAGTGAATCACTATCGCTTTTTGACAGAAAAGACAATGAGGTTCCAAGTAACCCAGCAATTTGCCCCAATTCCCACAACCAGATCGTCAGACTAGTACCAGAGCCCTTATTTCCTTGTTCCAGTTTTTGCTTCTCTTTTTGAACGCTTCCTGCTCCCCATGATGGGTAAACTGGGTGACAAAAACATAACTTTATGAACCTTCACCAAAAATCCCTGGAATACACTATTTTAATTTCATAATAGTGATAAAAAATAACAACAGCAATGGCATTTATTGAATATTGTTTGTCAGATACTGTGGTAAGTGTTTTATATAAACCCCTTCAAGGATCTTCTTCACACAAGCCTATGAAGTAGGAACTATTATTAAGCAATTCTGCATGGAGGAAACTGAGTTAAAGTGGTGGTAAGTGGACAGGAGCCCAGGTCTGACTTCCCCCAGAGCCCTGGCTCTTAATAAAATACATTGTCTCCTGCTGTAAATTCAATTTCTTAGATTAGGGTGGAACACAAGGCTTCATTGTGAATGTACAGATCAAATTTCTACATCACCCACTAACAAGAACCTATTGTCATAGCAACAGACATATCAGATATTCTAGCTCAAGCACACGGAAGCAACATTCTCAAGTGATCCACAAGGGAGCCTGCTTTCATTCAGTACCATCACTCCAGATTTCACGTGATTTTAAAAAAAAGAATTCCACTTTGTTTCATCTTTTAATTTAAATGGAAAGGCCGAGCAACAGAGGGACATTCATGGGAGAAGTAAGACACAAAATTATCCAATTTTAGAGACATAGGAAAAAAAGTTTCACAACGTGTGGGGCCATTTTCCTAATATGGGAAACTTTCATTTTATATCTGTTTACCCCCTAGTACTAAATTCTACCCTGATTTGCAGGCAGTCCTACAGTATAGAATGCCAAGAAGCCTGTAAGAAACAGAAGTTCTGTTTCAATATAATTTTCTTCAAGGGAACCCGTTTCACCTGCTGAATCCATAAACCAATGGTAAAAAATGTATTATCCATCTTATGGGTGGCCGATGAGGGTAGTTTGAAGGCACAGGACATACTTGTAGTAAAATAATTATTCACTGCTAATCTAAAATTCAAATTCGATTTGGCATCCTATATTTTTATTTGCTATAGTGGCAACCCTATTTGGAGCCAGAATGAACAAGGTTCCACTTTTAGCTCTACCATCTACCAGCTATTCCTTCAGGTCAGTTATCATGAGCCTGTATGTGAACATGTCCAGTTATGTAACACATCCATCTCCTCAACTATAAAATGGAGTTAATGTCCATACCTATCACACAGGTTGTGCTGAGAATTAAATTTGTAAATACCTAGTATGTGCCTGGAACATACAAGTACTAAATATATGTTTATTATTGTTATTATTATTACTACTGTCATTACCAGTCATCTTTAAACTACTGACTGTAAATGATCACTGTCACGTCTCCTAAGAATAGCAAAAAAAGCACCAAACACCTTTCCAGGAACCTCAATGATGCGATGAGTCAATGACATTTGACTAATAACAAATAGCAATTAACTCAATTCCACTCAATACACATTTGTTAATTTCCTAATATATGCAAGAACAGAGCTAAGCCCTACAAATACAAAAATGACAATCTGTTAGAGCTAAAAGGAAACTTACAAGATGATCTCATTTAATGCCCCTCACTTTACACATGAGGAAACCAGTCAGCACAGGTGGCTAAGTGATTTACCCAGCATCATAAGGCAGCAATGGTGGCACAGCCAGGCTTTGACTCACCTTCCCTGCCTGCTCGTGAAAGACAGAGCGCTCGTCCTCTGAAGCACACACTCTGGTAGCAAAATACCAAACTGAAGCAAACACTTTTTTTCTTTTTTTGCCGTGGGTCCACTAAAGTAGAGTCAATTTTACCTAACAAAATTTATCCTAAAAAAAAAAAAAAAAATCCAATAAATTAATGGAAAATAAAAAGAGAAAAGCAAGGTTTGTTACCTTCACTATTCTTAGCCAAAGCAGAAGTCAGTCAGCTGACCGAAGATTTTAAGTTGAGTTGGGGTCTGAAGCAAATGCCAGACCTCCTGGCTTCCTCCGCGGGTGGAGCTGGCTGCCCCACCCATGAAAGGAATGAAACATATTGTGAGCCAGCAGGTGTTTCTTAATGAAGACGTCTTCAAACAAAACTGCACAGGAAATCGAAATAAGCTTGGGGATCAGAAGTAACCAACAAGGTTTACCAAAAATCAGTAAAGCCCCTTCACAAAAGCCAACGACCTACTTGCCCAGATGACCCTGAAGAAAAAACCCAGATTGACACCAAACACCAGAACAGTAGAGTAACCAGAGTTTTGTAGACACGGATTTCAGAGATGTGGGGCAAGGATGTATCTGAGGACAAAAAGTAAATGAGTGGTCCAGTTGGCCTAAACCTAGGTCTTCTGAAATTCCATTCATTTTCCACAGTATCACTCTGGCTCTTGATCTCTTCCCCTGCAAAAATGGGAGGGTGGGTATTGAAGCTGTTGATCTCTGACGTCCTTTCCAGCAATACCATCCTATGATTCATTCTTTTCTGTTCTGTCCTGTTCCATCCTGGCCTAGTCTCTTCCCATATCTCACCTCATTAATTCATTATCCATATTTTTAATTGTATTTGCCATTTTAACCATTTTTAAGTGTGCAATTCAGTGGTATTGAGTATGCTCACATTATAGAACTATCACCAATATTCACTTCCAGAAACTTTCCATCACCCCAAACAGAAATTCTACACCCATTAAACAGTAACTCCCTATTCTCCCCTCCCCCCAGCCCCAACCATCATTCTACTTTCTGTTTCTATGAAGCTGCCTTTTCTATATATCATATAAGTGGTATTATATGAGATTTGTCTTTTTTGTCTGATTTATTTCACTTTGCATAATGTTTTCAAGATTCTTCTTTGTTGTAGCGTGTCAGAATTTCATTAATTTTTTAAATAGTAAATAATGTTCCATTGTTTGTGTATGTCACACTTTCTTCATTCATCCACTGATGGACACTTAGGTTGCTTCCACCTTTTGCCTATTGTGAATTATGCCTGTAGGAATATGGGTGTGCAAATACCTTTTTGAGACCCTGCTTTCAATTCTTTGGTGGCTATATCAAGAAGTGAAATTGCTGGATCATATGGTAATTCATTGTTTAACTTTTTAAGGAACTGCCTTCTGCATATTTTTAAATCAGATGTCAGCAATAAGACTGTACTTGGAGAAAACCAAGCGCCATGCTTAATTTTTCCAGGATTCTTCAAACAATTACTGAGCACAGCTATGTGCCAGGACTGCATCAGGTACTAGAAATCCAGAGTTGAGCAAACACAGACATGGTCCCTAACCTCAGGGAGCTGTCATTTTTGCAGACAAACAGACATTAAACACATATATACATAATGAATTAATCATAAGTGGGAATACAAATCAATTGCCAAAAAAAAACAAATAATCTGATTAAAAAATGTGCAAAGGCCCTAAACAGACATTTCTCCAAAGGAAATACAAAAATGGCCAACAGGTACATGCTCAGTACCACCAATAATCAGGGAAAGGCAAATCAAAACCACACCTCATGCCTATTAAAATGGATGTTATCAAAAAGACAAAAGATAAACAACCTAAGTGTCTCTCTATGGATGAACAGATTAAGAAATTGTTTTATATGTATATAATAAAATATTTTTCAGCTATAGAAAAGAATGAAATTTTTCCATTTGCGACAACATGGTTGGAACTTGAGGGTGTCATGCTCAGTGAAATAAGTCAGAAAAAGACAAATACCATACTGTCTCTCTTATATAAAGAATCTTAAAACAGACAAACAAGCAAGAACGAGCTCATAGATACTGAGAACAAATTGGTGATTGCCAGAGGTGGGAGTTGGGTGGGGGGCGGGGGTGGGGGGAGAGAAATGGAAGAAGGTGGTCAAAGGATAAAAAGAAAAAAAAATTAATTTAAAAACATTTAAAAAGACAAAAGGTAAGTGTTGTTGAGGGTGTGGAGAAAAGGAAATCCTTATACACTGTTGGTGGGAATGTAAACTGGTACAGCCACTGTGGAAAACAGCACGGAGATTCCTCAAAAAATTAAAACTATCCTATGATCCAGCAATCTCCTTTTTGGGTATATATCTGAAGGAAATGAAATCAGGATCTCGAAGAGATATCTGCACCCCCATGTTCATTGTGGCATTTTTCACAATAGCCAAGATATGGAAACAACTTAAGTATCCAGCAAGAGATAAATGGATAAAGAAGATACATATATATATAAAACGGAATATCATTTGGCCATAAAAAAGAAGGGAATTCTGACATTTGCAACAACACGGATGGACTTTGAGGGTATTAATGCTAAGTGAAATAAGTCAGAGAAAGAAAGGCAAATACTGTATGACTTCACTTGTATATGGAATCTAGAAAGAGCTGAATTTATAGAAATGGAGAGTAGAATGGTGGTTACCTGGTGCTGGGGGCTTAGGGAAATGAGGAGATGCCAGTCAAAAGGTGCAAACTTCTAGTTATAAGATAAATAACTTCCAGGGATCTAAAGCACACCATGGTAATTATAGTTAACTATATTATATACTTGAAATTTGCTAAGAGAGTATATCTTAAATGTTCTCACCACACACACAAAAAAAGGTAATTATGTGAGGTGATGGAGGTGTAACTAACCTTATTGTGGTAATCATTTTGCATGTATCAAATCATCATTCTGTACACAAATTTGTACAATGTTACAGATCAATTATATCTCAACAAAGCTGAAAAAAATAATCATAAGTGAGATAAATGATATAAAGAGCTAAAGGATAGGGTAAGGTTCCTGAGGAAATGTTTAAGCTGAGTATTGGAGAATAACCAAAAGCAGCAATCAGTAAACTGTGGACCACAGGAAAACCCACCACCATCTACTTTTATAAATCAAGTTTTACTGGAATGCAACCATGGCAATTAGTTTACACACTACCTATGGCTATTTTCATGACAGAACAGCAGAGGTGAGTAGTTGTGACAGGGACCATATGGTTCACAAAAACTAAAATATTATTACCTGGTCCTTTACAGAAAGTTTGCCAAAAACTGACCAAAAGTCACTGAAGAGGGTGGAATGATCAGGTGGAAGGGGTAGAAGGGGAGGACACGGCATGTGCATCCTCCTTGAGAAAGAGGAGCCCACAGCAGTCACAGAATTTTGAGTAGTTGTGTTAGTTCCTAGGGCACCTGTGACAAATTATAAATCTGGTGGTTTAAAACAACAGAAATTTATCTCTGGAGACTAGAAGTCTGCACTAAAACTGTCAGCAGGATTGGTTCCTTCAGGAGGCTCTGAGTGAGTCTTCATTCCAGACCTCCCTCCAAACTTCTTTTGATAACTACTGTCGTTTTTGTGTGGTAAATCCATCACCCCAGTCTCTGACTCCATCTTTACATGGCCGTCCCCTCTTTGCATCTCTGAGTCTTCTCTTTTTCTGTCTCTTATAAGGACACCCATCTGTGGATTCAGGGCCCACCCTAATCCGGAATAATCGCATTTCAAGATCTTTACCTGAATTACATCCACAAAGATCCTTAGTTCAAGCAAGTTCACTTTCTGAGGTACCATGTGGGTCCACACTAGAATCATCAAAGAACTCCTGAAGGCCAGTGTGATGGAGAATAGGATGAGAGATGAAGAATGTCAGGAAAAGAGCCTTACAGAGCCTGAGAGGGATCAACTCTCATGGGCCCTTGAAGAACATGCCACTAATAGAAGAGATTCCTGTACACCTTGGGAGGAGGGGGAGCAAGAATATCACCATGCAATCTGACACGAATTAAAAAAAAAAAAAAAAAGTCCATGTAAGAGAGCCTGTTTTAATTGGATGAGCCTAAAAGGGACTACAGAATTACTTTTCCTGTAATGCTTTCTTCCAAAAGGAGGTCCCCCACCCCTCAAAGTGTCAGATTAATGAGTAGTGAAAAAAATTGCTTGACAGAAAAATTAATATTTGAATGATAAGTTTCTTAGATTAAAACCATCAAGATTTTTGAAATGCAATTTGAGTACTGTGGACACTATTTTTACCTAATAATTCACATTTTCTTTTTTTTTTTTTTTCCTTTTAAGATTCATCTGTCAAAGACTGACTCATTTGAGATGTACCCTCAAGCTTGTACTCCTTCTTCCCCAGGACTGAGGCCATGTGACTTTATCTGTATTCTGCCCATTTCATTCATTATGGCCAAGGATGACCCTTGAAGGAAGGTCTTTGAGCAGTGTCCATCCCATGCTCAGAGCACCACCTCAGATGCCAGCCATCACCAATTTAGCTTGACCTTGTCCTTGAGTTTAGGAACTCCACAGTTTTACTCACTTTACAGATTCTGTCCACTCCTTGCAATACAGTTCTGATGGTAGGAATCTTGTCTGGCTCCCAGGGACTGAAGTTCTGAGTTGATAATTTCTTTCGTATACTGGCCCTCAAAACCAGAGTCATGCTTTGTTCTTATAATTATCTCATTTAGCTATGCAAGGCTTGCCCCTAACTGCAGAATTATTGCTGGGTTGCTACTGCCATCCGATAAACTTCTGTAGCAAGTGAAAAAGGTAGACCACAAGATCAGAGTCAAGAAATGCAACTGCATTTTTCTTCACTTGAACTTAATGTCTATTCTGAGCTTACCTTCTTTGTGGTAGAAGCTGAACTCACTCAGTTCAGGATGTCCCAAACCCCTCTTTTCCCCGGGACTATATGGGACCATGCTATAAGCGGGGAGGAACTGGTAAGGGCCGTGGTCACCCATCCATGCTGGCATCCTCAGAGATAACTTTGTTCTACTCCAGTAGCATTGGCATCACTGTTGTATCCTCCCTTCCCCAATCCCAAGGTCTCTGCAGATCTGGCCCTGCTAACGATGGCCTCACCTTGTTATAAGCCACATCTATGCCACTCTGAGGTCTGGGGAATTTGATGATTCAACCTAGAAACTTCCTGTAGTCATTTCTGCTCCATTGTTCCTGCACCATTCCAGGTGCAAAGGAGTGCTAAGATCTCACCTGCTCCCTGGGGTTTATCCAGAGATGTGGGGGGAAGTACATCCCCGTTTTCAGATTCCTCAGATCCCTCTGGGGATGCTCTCTATCTCCAGCCCAAAACTCAGAGGAAGGGAACATAGTCCAAGGCCTCACCTCAGGGGTCCACCCAAAATAAAGTCTTTTTTTTTTCCAACTCTCTTTCTTCTCTCCCTCCCTCTAGTCAGGAGACATTTTAACCTAGTCTCAGAGATAAGGAAACAATACATGACTGACTGTATTTATAAGCTTTTATAAGTATTTATAAGTTTTTTTTTGTATATATAAGTTTTTAAAAATCTTATACTTGAAGCTTGGCTTTGGTGTTTCTAAAGCTTAATTTTATTCCTTTATTTTCTGGTTCTGCTGTCCCATCCTCTTCTTTGAAGGTAGGAAGGAGATAGAGAATACACTAGCTGCTGTATAAATGGAAGAAGTGTTCTAAGATAAGAGAAAGTAAAGGAGGGAAAACATAATACACCCAAATAACATCCCATGGCTTTTCCCTTATGCCAACTGCCTGTGGGCTCCACCTGAATCCATCATGTCCAAGTTCTCCTAGACTGGTGCAGTCCTGTATTAACTGGTGGGAGCTCTTCCAGTACCTAGGTGACTACCTATATTCTCCAAAAACGGAGCGCAGTCTGCATTGCTCCTTCTATCATCCATTCGTGCATCCTTTCATTCTCTACTCCTTTCATTTTGAGCCCCAGTGATATGTCAGGCACTATGTCTGGCACGTGGGACGCAGAGGTGGTCCTGAGCACAAGGATGTTTTCATGAAGGAGCTCTCTGCTTAGGACGGTGCTCCTCAGTCTCGGCACTACTGATATTTGAGGCCAGACAATTGTGGTGGAGAGCTCTCCTGTGCATGGCAGGATGTTTAGGACCATCCCAGCCTCTACCCACTGAATGGCAGGAGCAGCTTCCAGTGTGACAACTGAGAATGTCTGGAGATATTGCCAAATTCTCTTGGGGGGCAAACTCTCCCTCAGTTGAGAATCACTGCTCTAGCAGGAGAAACAGGCATGTAAATTGATGACCATAATACAGTGAGGTCACTGCATGGATAGAGGTGCATGCACACAAGTTAGCACGGAATCCTAAAGAAGGCATCTAGCCCACCCTGGGGTAAGCTGTGGTGAAGTGAGATAGTGATGCCTCAGCACCGAATGTTCTGAACCACAGCCCACATTGTTGTTCTGCGTTTCTGCTTTGTCATTCACCACTTGCTTATTCATTCAATAAATATTTCTTTTTTAAAATTAATTAATTTATTTATTTATTTATTTTTGACTGCATTGGGTCTTTACTGCTTTCTCTAGTTGTACAAGTTGGGGCAACTCTTCATTGCAGTGCACGGGCTTCTCATTGCAGTGGCTTCTCTTGTTGCAGAGCAAGGGCTCTAGGCACGCAGGCTTCAGTAGTTATGGCACGCGGACTCAATAGTTGTGGCTCATGGGATCTAGAGCACAGGTTCAATAGTTGTGGCACACGGGCTTAGTTGCTCCATGGCATGTGGGATCTTCCTGGACCAGGGTTTGAACCCATGTCCCCTGCATTGGAAGGCAGATTCTCAACCATTGCACCACCAGGGAAGCCCCATTCAATAAATATTTCTGAGAACTGACTCTAGGAGCTACACACTGGACAAGCAAAAATTAATAAGATATGGCCCCTGCTTGCACAGAGGCCATGTGTTATTACAGTTAAGACTATGGGCTCTGGCGTCAGACTTCTTGATTTCAAACTTTAATTCTACCACCACCAGCTCTGTGACGTCAGGCAAGTTACTTAACCTCTCTGATCTGCACTTTCTAATTCTCTAAAATGAGGATAATAATGGCAAGTACCTCTTAGAGTTAATGAGATTAAATGAGATAATTCTTGTAAATCTCTTAGCATCTGGCCTGACAGATGGAAAGCATGGAATAAATGGTAGTTTTTTATCACTGATTGTCCAAGTTATAGATTATTGTGGGAAGGTCTTGTTTCAAGCCATGGCCTCTCATCAGTGCCAGTGCAGTTAATTGGATTATGTTTGGTCATGTCCTGAGATGTGACAAGCAGAGATGCAGTTATCTTGTCCATCATTGGCTTTCCATTAAAATATCATTAAGATTAAAAGTACTATAAAATCTTAATTAGGACATTAATTTCCACAGTGATCAATTAAAATTTTCAGGTCAGCTGCTGTAACTATAATAAATAAGAAAAAAAGAAGAAAAAAACTCTGAAAACTAAAGCTCGGAGTTTCAGATTTTAGCCTTATTCCTCAGTTGATATTTTCAGTCAAAATTTGTTTTTCTTCCATTTTAATACACAGACATTAGTTTGGAGACTCTATTTTCTCTCAGGCTTTGTGCAGTTCCTAGTGTATGTTTGAGCATAACAATTACCCTGGCAAAGAGAAGCTTGGGGATGGTTTAATAACAGTCTTCAAATATATGAAAAGTTATTACACAGAACATGATGACCAGCTGTTCCCTACTTCCACAGAGGATCAAAAAAATAAATAGGCTGAAAATTACAGAGGCTGACAATTTGAGGTAGATTCATCAAAGAACTTTGCAAAGTATAAAATCACTGTAGAAAACCTAAGAAAAGTGTTTAGGAAATACAGTATAGCAAAAAGTACTTGACAGAGATTCAGGGGATGTAGGTTCTTATGACAGCTTGAAACCCATGACCTTGTGCAAGGTTCTGAGCCTCCGAGCCTGTTTTCTAATCTGCAGAATCTTCCACACATTCCTTATTTATTCAGTGGCATCATAACATAGCCAGAATTTCCCTGTGACTCAACAGCCATGGGTACAAGTGAGGTTATTTTAGAGCAGTGGTCCTCAACTGGGGGTGATTTTGCCTCTCAGAGGACATTTGGCCATGGTTGGAGACATTTAATTATCATGATTGGAGATGAGGTGCTACTGGCATCTCATGGATAAAGGTCAGAGATGCTGCTACATATCCTACAAAGTATAGGACACCCCCTCTCTCACACACACACACACACACACACCCCCCACAAAGAATCATCTGGTTCAATGTGTGAATAGTGCCAGGGTTGAGCACCCCTCCTCCAGAACAAGCAGCTAACTTTTGCTAGTTCGTACACCTACACGTTTAAGCCTACATCTCAGTGCCCAGGTTTTGCGTGGTGATTTGAGAGCCTTTGGGTACAGTAGCGATTGCTAGTCACTAGTATTTCTAGCTCTCTGTCTCCTGGGTCATGGTAGGGCTGCACTTTCCTACCCTCTTTGAAATTATGGGTGGCCATATGGCTTGCTGTAGCCAATGAAACTTGTGTGCAAGTGATGTGCTTCACTTGTAAGGCTGTTGGGTGATTCACTGTGTTCTTTCTACTCGGTGAGTCTTGGAAGCACAGGTCATGGTCACAGGGAAGCCCTTGTCCTCCCAGCTTCCTCAGTCACTATGATGAGTAATGCCCCCTGCCAATCTGGTTGGACATGTTAAAAGGAAACATTTTTTCCATAGTTGGGCAGATCCAACGTATGACCATTACAAAGATGCAAAAATATGATTAAGAGAGCATTACGGTAAGAATGTAGGTTGTCAAGTCAAACCTTAATTCGAACCTACCTCTGTCACTTACTAGCTGTATAACCTTGAAGTTATTTAACTTCTCCAGTTTTCTCATGTATAAAATGGGGTAATAATATCATCTTCCTTTGACATCAAATGGGAACATGAACACAGAGCATTTAATAAAGTGCTTGCTTACTCTTCTAAGAACTTTAGAAATATTAAATCATTTATTTCTCACAACAGATTTGTGAGATCATTACAAATTTTACCCCCATTGTATGGATGAGGAAACGGAGACACTGAGAAGCTAAGTGACTTGTCCAAGCCCACAGAATCAGTAAATGACAGAGACAGTATCCAGAGGCTGTCTGGCTACAGAGCCTGAGGTATTAACCATGACACAATTACATGATGATGATGTGATGATGGCGATGTCGTTGTCTTAAAAATACTATCTGTTGGGACACTTAAGTTACAGACAAGTGTAGGGCCCAGACTCAACCCTTAAAGAATTCACAGTTGATTAAGGAAGATAAGATATCACCTTTTAAAATGCCCAGGCAAGGTAAAATGTGGTAAGCACCATAAAACAGATAAAGATAAGTAATTGGCAATTTTATTACATCTCCCATTTAACCCTCAGTTAACCTGAAAATTCAATTAACCAGAAGCATTACCCATATGTTCCCATTAATCAAGGTTTTATAGTATCAGCTGAACTCATTTAACCCTAATAAGCAGATGATTGCACATGGATTGCAAGAGGATTTAGGAGTACCATAACTCAGAAATCAGCTCCATGGTTAAGTGTTTTCCTGAAAGCAAAGAGAACATTGCTGAGCAGAAAAAGAGGAAGGGAGAAAACAGTAAGTGTTTAGCACAATGCAGTAATGCAGGGGAGACAATGTTGATTTGTGGAAGACTAAGTAGGTCAGAGGAGAAAGAGCCCTTGGCATCACTGATGTTATCTGGGTAACGTCTGTCAGAACAGATGGCCCTGCTTTTCCAGCAGACAGTCCAAAGGACAGTAACTGGTGAGGCAAGGTGTGCCTATCCATATAAAACCAATTGTGCGGGTGGCCAAACCAGCGCTTCTTGAGCCCCCAAGCATGATTATAAGGAATGGCTAAAGACCTCAAAAGACAATGAGATTTAGGACATGGACAGACGAACCGTGGAGAATATTATGCTGTTTCCCTTTATAAAATGACCTTCTTTCCTTCTAATCTGGGAAAATCCGATTCATCCTTCAAGACCCAACTCAAATGCCCTGGTAACAATTCTCTAAATGTTCCAGAAAGAATTATGTTGTCCCTTTTTCTATATTCAGGTAGTTCTTTATTTATGTCTTTTCTATACTAGTTTTCCCATTGCAGTGTGCACAATAGGCTTTTCTAGAAAGGAGAAAACAGTGCAGTCCTGAGAGCTATAGAAAGTTTTATCAAGATCAGTGTATATACCGCTGAAGGCAAAGGTCTGGAACATCCCTCTCTCTAGACAACTATGTTCCTTTTCTATTTTTTTGAGCCACGTGTCAATGCTTGTGACTTAGTCATATTCAACAAGCATGTATCTCATTGTGAAAATTAATTTCATAGTGTTTCTTCCTCAGCCTTCTTAAATAATGAAATAAGATCCTTCCCCAAGCCAAATACCCAAGCAGATAAGTGAAGCTTTCGTTAGTGGTGGAGAGAGAGGGAGTGTGGTGCAAGAGGTCAGATTTCATTTATGAGTAAGACTAATCCTATTGATGTGCAACAAAAACAAACCAGAAGTTCATCAAACCAAACCTATTTCTCCCAGTTTGAGAGCATACTAGGTCATGCTGATGATGGAGTTGTAACATTCTCCTTGAAGATATCTCTCATCCCATTTCCCTGGAGTTCGGCTTTCCTATTCCCATATCTCATGACATTTTGTACCTCCAGTTTGGTACTTTTGTTTGCTGTGGCCGAGTCTGCCTCCCCAACAAAGCTGTGACCCTGTTTAGCCAAGAATTAAATTTTACTTGTATCTCTTGAACTGGATTGAAAAGATGACCTTACCAATCAGGTTTTCTAATGACAACCTAAGAGCTGAGTCAGACCTGTCCTCTCTTTCTAGGAGAGCAACGAAGGAGTTCATTCTGAGACAAAGGAGCACACGTGAGCTCATCTGTGCCTTCATTAGAGTCAAGGGAGCAAAGGTATTGTCTACTGTGGTTCTCTCTTTAAGCCTGGCCACCCCTAAGACCACTGTAGGCAGAAATACTTACAGATACTTATAATTATCCCAGAATTAATATTAGCAAGTCTGGGGCCAAATCTTCACTTGCAGATCAGAATCACTCATTTCCCTGCCACACTCCTTAACCAGTTTCATTCAAATAATGCTATGACTATGTGGTCTTGGATGACTATTGAACAAATGAATTCCTGGACTGGCATTTCCCTTCCGAGATTTGTAACAGGCTTATATCGGATGTTGCAGATGAGACCTGAAGCCTATCAATGATTTTTCTTGTAGCGTATGTCTGAGTGTACATGTGTGTGAGACATGAGCCACTCAGTTGTTTCTGCTTCCCACAATAGCAAGGGTTCATTTCAGTCTATTAAATGCTCAGTGATGTGACTGATATTTAAGTTTAGGTACAACGACTCTTACGTCATGTTTCCAGCCGGGAACAAACAAAATCAAGCTGCAGAAGCACTGGCACACAATGTGACCTCAAATTCTTTTAAAAAATCATAAGAAATTCCTTCCTTTGTATCATCTTCCAATGTGTACCTTTACAGGCTGCATGTATTACAATTCCTACTGTTATTAAGGCGGGGGGAGGCAGGGCAGGGGGTGGAGGGAGGTGGGGAGAAAGTTGTGAACAACAGGCCTAGCACTCTAAGGTAGGTAGCCCTGGAGATAAGACCTGTCAGTTCTCAAAGACAAAAATAAACTAGAAAAATTCATTTGGAAATTAAGATATTTTTTCATTCAACACATATTTAGTAGAGCACCTCCACGTGAAGGGAATCCCACAGGGTCGCAGTCATCTTTTGCTCCTATTCTGCGGCACTTACAATTTAGAGCTAGCAATTACTAAATTAATTAATCCTCTTTTCTCTTGCATTTTGCAGAAGCATTGACTGAGGCTCAATTTATGGGACTTGCCCAAGATCCGTGTCCAGTGAATGATAGAGATGAAACATTTGATAGAGGAAGAAGTAATCACTTGAAATATGTATTTCGTTACAGTTATTTCTAGCCTAACAATGACCAAAACTGTGAGTGCTATAATTAGTCTTCACCACTTTTGCTAATCCCCTTCTATACCCTTCCCACTGAGCTCCTCCAAAGAGTATTTAAAATAGAGTACCAAAAATGTTCCAAGCACCATGATTGGTCTGAAGAATTTTATAAAATAATATCCAAGAAGGAAATAGAGGTTAGTCCATAGAAAAAAATTAAGAGACTATGGTTTCCACTTATGGTAAGAGGGGCAATTTTGGTATCGGTGGCAAAGAAATTCAGACAAGTCCTCCTGCTGAGGACAGTCAGAAACTATGGACAAAATATGAAAGTGTCTCCTTAAAGGCATCAGAGAGGTAGTAAAGTTGTGAAAAATTACTGGACTAAGGTCCTGGAGGAGGAAATGCAGAGGTAAGTCAGACATTTAGCAACATCTTTGACCTTAGGGCGTTTACAAAACTGGAATAGACATTAGAGGCTATTTTGACAGCCCCCTGGGGATTGTTCACATAAAAAACCCAAAACAACCTATGGGTAAGTTATTAGAATTAACAAGTGCGTATAGCAAGTCCATGGGTAGAAACTTGATATTAAAAATACCAACAACAGACAGAAAATAAAATTTAAATGGAACTATACCTTTAAAAATTCCTAATACCCTGGAATTATTCTATTAAAATATATACAAGGCCAATGTTCTGGAAATCATAAATCGGTGATTCTCAAAGTATGGTTTTGGGACCAGCACTATGAGAATTACCTGGGAACTTCTTAGAAATGCAAATACTCAGGTCACACCCAGATGCACTTGGACTCTGGGACTTGGACCCAGCAATTGGAATTCTAACAAGCCGTCTAAGTGATTCTGAGGCACGCTGAAGTTTTAGAAGCTCTGCTCCAAGAAGTTATCAAGAGAACTTAAGGAAGACAAATAAATTGGGAGATACACTATGTTTTTGGATTAGAAGTCTCATAATATGATGAAGTTAATTTTCTAATTGAACTATAGGCTCAAAGTAATTCTAGTCAAAATCCCAACTGATGCACATGTGTTATGTGTGCTCCTAACTTGATAAGCTTATACAAACATTCATATGGAAATGCCAAGGGCAAAGAATAGATAAGAACTCTTAAAGATCAGGTTGAGAGAACTTGCTGAACTAGATATTAAGACTTATTATAAGACTTCAGTACTTAAAACAGTATAATAGACAAAGAGAGAGAAAGGAGCCCACAAAGAGACCCATACTTTAAAAAAAAAATACTTGATTTATCATCAAGTTTTCATTACAGAGAGTTTTTAACAAGTGATGCTGGGTCAACAGGGTATCTTAATGGGAAGAAATGAAACTTGAACCTACCTCAACACCAGAAACAAATATGTGATTTAAATAGGAAAGGAAAGCTTCTAGAAGTTAATAGTAAAGGATACCTTTCTATACCATGAGGGATACCTTAAACAGAACTCAAAATAAAGAAACTGATAAATCAGACAAAACAACTTTGGAAAAGACTGCCTGTATCTATGAAAGATAAACATTTGTCTGTCTTGCATTTTCTCTATGTGAATTATCTAACTCAAATTCTTGCACATGTGCACCAAGAGACATGTAGAAGGATGAACACAGTAGCATTACATGTAATAGCCAAAATCCAGAAACAATCCAACTGTCTATCATCAATAGAATGAATAAATACATTGTGACATATTCAAATAACAGCAAAAATAAAGGTGCTACATGTACATCATGGATGAATCCCAAAGTCAAAAAGGTGAGCAAAATAAGATAGAAATTATTCCATTTAAATAAAGTTTGAAACAGAAAAACCAGCCTACAATAATTAGGGATGCCTAAATAGATGATAAAAATATGAACTATTACCTTTACGGAAGGAAGATTATTATTAGGAAGGAATGTGGGGTCCTTCTGAGTGGTTGGAATGTAGTATTTCTTGATCTTTCCTCCTTCACCTCTGACCAAAATAATAATAATTGTGAACAAGAAATATATCTTTGAGGAAATACATCACGATGGTCACCATCATTGTTGGCCCTCACTGAGTGAGCACATGTTTGGGCACTGCTTTCTACGTGCCTTATGTGAATTACCCCATTTAATTCTCACAGCAACCCTATGAGGTGGGTACAAGGATAACTGACATTTCAAAGATAAGTCAGCTGAGGCATTGAGATGTTAATTAACTTTCTCCAAGTTGCACAGCTGATAAGTTGCAAAGCCATGGTTCAAATCCAGAGAATCTGACTTCAGAGCCCACACTCTTAACCCAATCTCAAATGGCGGGACTTCTGATGACAAACACAGGATTGTAAGGAAAAGGGAGCTTGTCTGGCTCGCATTTCTTCCTCTCTCATGTGACTCCATAAAGGCAATGGTCTCTGTGTGGTCTCTGCAGCTACAGAAGCAATGAGGCCTTTGTAGGAGACTGATTCCTTGAGATGTGCAAGTCCCCCAAATTTTTCAGAGATCACTTTGGGCAGAATAGAGCCTAGCAATCCCCAAGGAGAAAAAAATCACGACTCAGAGGGACAGCAGAGAATATCCCAGAGGGCTTTCCTGAAACATCCTTGCTTAATGGCACAGGATTACAGTAACAGAGCTGGGAAAAGGAAGAACCACAAAAGGACAAGGCTTCTGGCTTCTGGAGGGAGAAATACATCTGAGTTTGAAAAGAAGACATCGTTTCTTTAGGCAGTTTAGGAAACATAGTGATAGAAGTAGAGCAGGTCCATGCTTTCCAGAGTGTAGGACACACAGCCCTGGCTGCCCATGGAAATGATGGGGGGCAGAAAGCAGTATCACATGAGGTGGCCCAGGTGATATTGTTGGGTGTGGGGGCACATCTTTAAATTACATGGAATTCCATAGGGAGAGAATTATTCTTTTATCATTTTCCTTTCCATTCTTCTGATTATTATAAAGTCTAAATTTGACACTAGTATGTTTTTAAAAACTCTCTGACACCTATAACCTCCCCTTGCAACAAAGAGACTCTGGCAGGTGAGACAGTATTTAACTAGAAGTGAATAACATTCTTTCATTTTCATTGTGTTCATTTTTATGACTTCCTTCTATTTGTCAACTGTTTTTTATTTGCAGTAATAAAAAGTTCTTTTTCAAGTAAAGTTATGTATGAAAAATGCAATTGTTTTAAAGGATTATTACATAAAAATTTATAGAGGTCGTAGGCATATATGGCAAAAAAATGGGATGATGGTGTGTAAATGACCAAAGTGTGAGGAATTTTATTCTAAACTCTTTGAATAATCCATATTCTGTCTTCAATCGGTGTCCTATCCTGCAGCAGTTGGTCCACACCGGGAGCATCATGTCTGTTTCTGGAGACCACTCTCTAAGAGAGATGTAGACATACTCAAGGCTATTCAGAGTGACCAGAGAAAGACCAGAACAGAAAACAGAGTAATAATCACAGTCAAGATCATGAGTATAATGGAAGCCTCTGCACGGGGCTATAGGAGCTGCTCTGAATAATCTAAAGAATTGTCAAGTGGATGGAACTCTATGAGACTTGGTCTTGGTATCCAGAAAGGATAGACATGGTTCTGTCTATCTAGACATAGACACTCACAAGAAACGGAGTTTTGCACAATCTACAGAACATTCTTGCAGGCCAAACCACCCACAGGTAGAATGAACTTGTAAAAGAACAGGCTTAAGGACCAGAAGGTGTATGGGTTCCAGTTTTCTCACCAATAATTCTTGATAAATTAGATTGCAGACAGCAACTTAACTCTGAGCCTTGTGTTACTTATATATAAGGTGAGAAAGTTGGACTAGATGAAGGAAGGCAAATAGGTTCACCTTGATAATGCTGATTGCTTGGTATTTGCTGACTGGAATTCCTTTTTGAGAAGAATTTTGAGGCCATATTTGGGCTTAGTGGGAAGAAGGACTGATTAGCAACATCTACGACAGATAAGAGAGGTGAGTCACCACATTTCTGATTGCCTTGGACAAGATGATCATTATGATTCCTCCCAGCTCTATAATACATCAATTTCACATCATTTCTTTTAATTTTCAAATAGGTGCACTTCCAGAAACAATTCCTGAAAAAAGGGATGCTACATTATCTTTAAAAAAAATTATTTTTAATTGCTGTGTTCATTATTATCAATTTTGTTTATGGGATTATTCCAGAGTTACAAATCATGTAGCCAATTGTACTCTTCAGTGTTCTCAGAAGCAGGCTTACATAATTTACATAATTACTCAAGATTTACCTGTCCTTTAGGTTTTTTATAAATGTGACAGTTTAGTTGGCCTGCCTGATTAATGAAAGGAAAATTCTATTCTCCTTCCACTCTAGTAGGATTGATTTGCACTTCTAAAGTGTGAAAAAAGCCTTCATTCACTGTAAAGATGTTTTTAACAAGCATGCCCTCATGCAAGGGGATTTCCTCCCCCAAACCGTGATGGTATCTAGTAAATCTGCCTTTACAGTGATTATGTGAGTTCCATTTCATTTTCTTTCTTCATACATAACATGCAGGATAACAGATGATCCAGCACTTGAATGCCATGGAAAGATCTAAAAGAGAACGTATTTGTCAAGGGGCACAGTAGACTCTGCCGACTGCTAGTCCTGCTAGATTGTGACCACACTTTATTTGTCATCAGCATTCCGCTTAATTTACCACAAGTGTCATCTCCCAGGGCTGTCAGCTTGGAAGGATGATGCCCTTGTTGTGTGGGCTTCACGGGTACTGGGTGTTGAGGGGCTGGGGCCGTTGGGAGAGAGCCATCATTCATAATTTCCCACTCTACTTAGTTGAGGCAGGCAGATGCCTTGGAGCCTGAGGAAAAGGGGAACTTGAAGCTAAGCAGATGGGCAGGCAACTATTTCAGCAGCATGTGCTGCTAGCTGAGATGTTTTTAGCTACTTGTCTTTGGGGAAGAGGCTTCGTGCTACTTACTGCTTAAGGTATAGATCTGTGATGTCCAATACTATAGCCACTGGCCATATGTCACTACTGAGTACATGAAATGTGGCTCGTCCAAATGAAATGTGTCGAGTGTATAAAGTACATACCAGATGTTGAAGACTTGGAACCAAAAAAAAAAAAAGTATTTTTATATTGATTCTGTGTTGAAACGGATCATGTATTGAATACATTGAGTGTATTCAATATGTTTTCAATAATAAATTACCCACATAATCAAAGTTAATTTTACCTAGTAGAGTTTTCCTTTTTTTAATGTGGCTACCAGAACATTTAAAATTATATATATGGGGCTTGCATTATGTTTATACTGGACCTTGCTGCTTTAGAGTCAAAGGATCATCGGACCCCATCCCTTCATTCTGCAGAGAGGAAAACCAAGAGCCTGATGGCTCAAGTGGTTTGACTGTGGTCACGTAGCTGGTGACTGATGAGCTGGGATGAGTCACCACATCTCTGATTTCCAGACTTGACCCCTTTTTTTATTCTATATCATCGCCTAACGAGAAGCACCCAATTCTAAGAGTAAGGAGATATGGATACGATTTTGTGTTCAATCTCTTACTCATGGGGGACAGTGTTAACCAGTGTTAACTTTCTTGTGTCTCAGTTTCCACTTTGCTAAAAAGTACAAACACATCCGCCATGTTGATAGGGAAATCAAAGGAAAAAAAGAGCTTTGAAAATCTTCAAGAACAACACAGTACTAAGGCAGTTTCTTGTGTAGCGCTTAAGAGCACGAACATTGGATCAAGACCACCTATCTGAGTCTCAGTTCTGATACTATCACCAGCATTTTGGATTAGTTATTTAAATTCCCTGGGTCTTAGCCTCCCTGTTTGTAATACAACATACCATAGGGCTTTAGATTAGTTGATACATAGAATACACTTAGAACAGTGCTAGGTATTTGGCAAATACACAAGAAGTGTTAGCTATTATTATTAGAGATACTATTTCACTTTCCGATAAGGAATTTCACTCAAATTTCTATAAGTAAAACACAGAAAGAACTGTTCTTAAATGCAAGCTCATGAGTGATCACCCACTTAGTGTGATTTTAGGGATTGGAGAATGACCAAATGCCTCTAAAAGAGGATCAGTTTCACTGTCTCTAAAAGTAACAATAATTCTATTTACTGTCCTGGGTTGTTGAGAAAGTTAAATGCCATTACTGTCTGGAAAATGTTAGTGTTCTACTTCAACAACAACAACAAAAACACTTTCCTATTCACTAGTAGATATCTTAACACCACCATTAGATATGTATTTATTCAACTTAAAGCTTTGGTTTTGTTTGATTCCACTACCTGTCTTTCTTCCTTCTCTTTCCAAACATACACAGAATCTCATCAATTCTACACAAATCTCTAGACTCCGGCATTCCTCTAACTTCAGTTCTCTTTCCTTGCCAACATGGCCTAATGTATATAATTAAATGGTCTACACTTATGGCCTCTTTTCTTTCTATGCGTAGTTTTCTGAAGCCTCAAGCCCCTGCACTGTCTACACCACCTCTCTCCGAAGTGGGTTTTCAAAAATACAAGACACCACACGGCACTGCATTTTCTCAGTCTTTGTTTTTCTTGACTTTCCTGCACACCCCCCTTTTAATTCTCTTTGTTTTCCTGCTACTTCACTGATCACTCATCTTCTTTCTCCTCTTCTTGGTTCCCCTCCCTCACCTCCACCTCCTGTAAGGTCTAGCATCCTCCTCCTCACTCTGTCTGCTCTGCGCGGCTGACTGGATTTCCCCATGGCTTGAACCTTACTGCTCTCCATATTCTACAAATTTCTCTCCCTCTCCTTTCCCCTCCCCTTGTCTGTCTGTCTGTCTCTCCTTCCCACAGACGCCTTGCCTTTCTCGCTCCCCTCTCTCTCCCTGTTTCAAGCATTTCCAAGTAAATGGCCTTTCTTCACATGAAACCCCAAACAGAATTCCTTCTTCCTCCCTCGGTTTCCTCTCAAATGCCTGAGTTTTATTTATTAGTGATCTTATTATATTTCACCAGTTTTTCAAGGCATTTGCTTAGACACCTTACACTGTATTATGACAAATCTGAGCTTGAATCCTTACTTCATTTCATACTAGCTCTATTAGTCAGGGTTCTCCAGAGATACACACATACACACACACACACAGAGAGAGAGAGAGAAATAGAGAAAGAGAGAGAGAGAAAGATTTCTTGTGAGGAATTGGCTCATGCAATTATCAAGGATGAGAAGTCCCATGATCTACTTTCTGCAAGCTGGAAACCCAAGGAGCCAACTGTGTAGCAGCTCAGGGAAAGCCCAGGGACCTGAGAACCAGGAAAGCCAGTAACACAAGACTCCCAGTCTGAGTCCAAAGGTTTTGAGAACCAAGAGAGCTGATGGTGTAATTGCCAGTCCCAGGACGAAAGAAAACTCTTGTTCCAACTCTTGTAGTCAGGCCGAGTTAGGGCAAATTCTCCCTTCCTCCAATTTTTTATTCTACTCAGGATCTCAGCAAATTGGAGGATGCCCACCCACATTGACGAGAACAATCTGTTTTATTCTGTTTACCAACTTAAATGCTAATCTCATCCAGAAATATCCTCACAGACACATCAAGAAATAATGTTTAGTCAAATATCTTGGAACCTTCTGACTCAGTCAAGTTGACACATTGAATTAACCATCACACTAACTATGTAGCTTTGACAAGTTGCTCAGCCTGATTCCCAGTTTTCTCACCTGTAAAATATGAAGATTAAATGAGGTAACACCTTCATGATACTTAGCATATCCTTTTATCAACCTGAATTCCTGTCCCAACTAAATTCCTATCTGAATTCCATCCCATTCATTAAGATGTACTGTCTGTGGTGTTTCTTTTTCCCCTCACGAATAAGAAATATTCATTCAATGTCAAACATTATTTTTATTATTAGAGCTCCATATTTAACTTTCAGAACTAACTTCTAGATTCTGTGACACTTGTACTAACTCATCATGACTGATAGGTTCTTCCTACAAAATGTTTCTTATGTCTCTTTGTACTTTTCCATCTTCCATCCCTATCATTTCCACCAGGCTTTCATCATTTCATATCAAATCTGCATCCAGTTCTCAACAATGCCTTCTTCTTTTAGTCCTTCTCCCCATTCATCAACTTTGCCAGACTAATTTCCCTAAAACTTTGTTATCCCATTACTTTCCTATCTGAAAATCTCCTAGGGTGCCCCATTGCCTGTCTACAGCAAAAAATTAGTAACACCTAGGCCCTCCACCATCTAACATTAATTTTCTAGCCTCATCTTCCACAGTTGCTTATAATAGCCTCCATTCCAGCTTCAGTGATTTATTTTTCCATTTTTTTACATCAACTTTCTGTTCCCACATCGAGATCCCTGCTAACTGCCTTGAGGATGTTCCATGCTCCTCTCTATGTATCCTTTTGAAATTCTGATTCCTTTAATATTCCCCAGATCACTCTTGACTCATAGCAGTTTCTGCCTCCTCTGAATCTATGCCATGTCTATACCTCTTGGTTGGTCATGAATCATATGTTGCTTTGGATTACGTTTTGCATTGCTGCCTTATAAGGAGGCAGTAGATCTGGTCAGCAAGTTCGCGGGCTTTGAACCAGAAATTAGGTTTGAATTTGGTTCCTGCCTCCTACCAGCTGTGTGAACTTGAGAAAGCCATATAACCTCTCTGACTCTGTTTCCTCTGCTATAAAATGGGTACAATATTGCCTCCTTCACAGGGATTATAAAATATTGAATCTAACACGTATCAGCTATCAAGAAAGTAAAATGCAACCCACAGAGGGGAAAAAATATTTGCAAGTCATATATTTTTAAGGGTCTAGATTCCAGAATATATAATAACTTTTATAACTCAACAGTAAAAAGACAAACAGCCCAATTAAAAATGGGCAAAGGATTTGAAAAGAAATTTCTCCAAAGAGGATGCACAAATAGTCAATCAGCAATGCAAAGACGCTCAGCATCATTAGTAATTAGGGAAACACAAATAAAAACCACCTCTTTAAACCCACTAGGATGACTAATAACAAATGTTGACAAGGATGTGGAGCAATTGCAACCTTCATTCATTGCTGGTGGGAACGTAAAATGATGTGGCTACTGTGGAAAATAGTCTGGCCCTTCCTCACCAATTTAACATAGAGTTACGTATAACTCAGCAATTCCACTCCTGGGTATATGGTCAAGAGAAATGAAAACATATTCTCACAAAAACTTGTACATAAATGTTTATAGCAGCATTATTCACAATAGCCAAAAAGTGGAAACAACACAAATGTCTGCCAACTGATGAATGGATAACCAAATGTGGTATATTTGTATAATGGAATATTACTTAGCCATGGAAAGGACTGAAGTACTGACATATGCTACAGCATGGATGAACCTTGAAAACATTATGCTAAGTGGAAGAAGACACAAAAGATCATATGTTATATAATTCCATTTACATGGACTCTAAAATAGACATAAAATAGAGTAGACAGAGAAAGCAGATTAGTGATTCCAGGAGCAGGGGTGGAGCGGAAAGGAAGAGTGACTATAATAGGTACAAAGTTTCTTTTTGGGGTGATAAAAATTGATAGTGGAATTCTAATTTGGATGTTCTGGGTTTAGACAGTGGTGATAGTTGCACAACCTTGTAAATGTACTAAAAATCATGAAATCATATACTTTTAAATGGTGAATCTTATGGTATGAATTGTATCTCAAAAAATAAAATTAAAAGAGGGGAGAAAATTATTTCAGAGAATGCTTAGCTTATAGACATTAAATAATTTACTAAGCTTCCTTTTGCCCCTATTAAAAATGGTGAAGCTAGGATCAAAATCAAGTCATTCTGATACAAAGACTGGGCTTCTCACCACCACACCAAAATTGCCTCTCACATGTGCTTAAGCAGAGGTCTACTGGAAAACAGAAATAGTGAAACAAGCCCTTCTGATGCTTCTGCCATTTTGACTAAAATGTTCCTTGCTCAGTCAGATGATCTGTTGATGGTGATTACAGAAAAATGTGACTCATATCTTTCGCTCAACTAAATAAATTTGTTGAGAATGTATTAATAAATCAAGCCAAAGATACAAAAGATTATATACAGATAACTTAGAGAAGGGTGTAAAAGACTCAGAAAAGGCGTGGGGGAATATTGACACTACTTTTGCCTAAACAAAACATGGTAAACATTGCTTTTGCCAAAGAGATTATGCAAGGAGTTAATAAAATCAAATTAAGTTTGAGGGAAAATTGGCTTGACAAATAATTCTTCAGCTAGAGACTGTGTATTAAGGCATGGATTAGAGAGAAATTGCAAATATTTTTGGAATGCCAACTATGATGTAATGAATCAGATACACATGGCTTCACAACCCTCCTCTGCAGCTTTCTCAGCCAAGAAACCTTGGCCAAGTTACTTAATTTCTCCTATCATCTATTTCCTCTTGTGTAAAATACAGATAACAAAAAAATTCATCACAAAGTTAGTATTGTTACATAAAGGGCAGCAAATACGTACACTAAATGGTAGCTCTGATTGTTTATTGCCAGGCAGGCCAGAAATGGTTCTTAATACTTGGGTGGGGGTCAAATGACAGTACTCACCTCTGGAGAGAGAGCCCAATTTCCCCATAACAAACTCAACTCTCTGAATATAGACAGATCACCCCCTAGATCCTCTATCCATCAGGAATTTTTTATTTATAATTCTAAAAGAATTCACAAAGAAGGAGCTTTATTTTCCCTTGGTGGGAAAAAAAATAATAGCATAGAGAAAAATGGGATTTCGTTTCAAAATGGCAGACTAAGCTGACATACTAAAGCCCCTCTTCCTACCTCAAATAGTTAGAAATACTTTCTAAAAATTTCTCTTTCATGAAGATTACAGTCACAGACAGTTTTAGAAAGGGATTTAACAAATGTTCAAGGAACATTTAAACTATAATTTATGTAGAATGTTTCAAAGATTAGAAAAAGAAGACCACTACCCAACTGACTTTATGAGCTTGAGAGACATTTTTACTAAAATAAGAAAAGGATAGTATTAGAAAAAGGAATTGTTGACCAATCTAATTGATATACAATAGGTTGTATATAAATTTATACACAATAAATATATAATTTATATTTATTATAAATAAAATACTCATTAGTTGAATCCAGCAGTATTTTAAATGTAATAAATCATGTCCAGGTATGCTTTATTACAGGAATGCAAGATTATTTCAATATCAGAATATCTAAAAAAAAAAAATCACCACACTAACAGACTAATGGGGAGAAACATATGGTCACCTCAAGGCATGCAGAAAAAGTAGTAGATAATATTAATATTTCATTCATTCTCCTAATAAGAGCTTTTACCAAAGAATAACAAAAAAATTTTTATTTTAATAAAAGGTAAAAAAAACTTTCAAAATCCTACAGCAAATATTTAATTATGAAACTTTGGAAGCATTCCCATTAAATTCAGGAACAAGAAAAAGATTCTCATTATAATGTCTATGATTATTTTACTGAAGGTCTTAGCCAATGGAATAAGACAGGGAAAAAGAGCTGGTATAAGGATGAGAAATTTTTGTTACTTGTTAGTGATTTGTCTACACAGAAAATTAAATTAAAAGGAAAAATTCAAACTACCAGAACTTATAAAATAATTCAGCAGGGTTACTGGATATAAAAGTTAACTATAAAAATCAATAACTATTTCTGCATTATTAATAGTCAATTAATAAATATAAGAGAAAAACTGTCACCATTCACAATAATGATAAAAATTAAGAATTAGCTCTAATAAAAGGACCTTATGGGGAAAATATTTAAATGTTATTGAAGTTCACAAAAAAGGTCTGAATAAGTGGAAAAATTATTAGGTTTGTGGACGAAAAGATTAAACACCTTAGATATGAAGAGGTTCTCTGAATTAATCTATAAAATTAAAGACCATTACGATTAAAACCAAACAGAATTCCTTATAAAAAATAAAAATGAAGAGTATGGCATTAATGTGTGGACAGACAAATAGATCAACAAACAGAATAGAAAACCTAGAAACTGACTAAAGCATTGGCAAGTTAGAATTTAAGAAACTTAACATCACAAATGTGAAGGAAAAGTAAGATTATTTAAGGAATGGTATTTCCATTTGGAAAAAGTTAAATTAAACTTTTATTTCACACTATACACAAAGATTCCTGATGAATTTGAGACCTAAATGTTAAGAACAAATTTTAGATCTTATTTGAAGAAATATAGGAGTTCTTTTTGGCACTAGAATTGGAAAGGATTTGTTTAAACAAGATCAAAAAAGCACAGTTAATAAAGAAAACAATTATTAAGTTTGACCATGTTGAAATTTAAATATCGTGGGTGATAAAAGTACCACAAACTAATTTAAAAGATAAGTAACTGACTAGGAGGAGTTACTACACAGAATAAAGATTAGTGAGAAGAATTTATATGTGTGCCTACAAATGAGTAAGGAAAAGAAAATAAAATAGAAAAAGCAGCAAAGGATATAAAGAGGAAATCAAGATAACAGCCATAAGAAAAATGTACAACCTCACTCATATCAAGGAAATTAAGGTTATATGGCATCATTCCACACACATCAGATTAATAAAAATAAAAAAGTATAATAGTACCCAAAGTTGGTAACGATATGAGAAAACAAACAGGATAATACATTATTATAATTACTTCAGATGTCAACTTGTCAAACATCCAGTGAAGTTTAAAATGGGTATAATCTATACCAAATGCAATTAAGGAAGAAGCAAAAGTAACTAGAAAACTTTGTGTTTGTAAAATATACTCAGCAGCTGTGTGTCTAGGTGTGTACCACAGAGAAGCACTTGCCCATGTGTACCATATATTGTTTGCGAGGTCATATATTGAAGCAAAATTTGTAATGGTGGGAGAAGACTTTAAAAACTTAAATGTTCACTAATAAAAAAATTGATAAATTGACTAATAAATTATGACACCTTCATCAATGGAATACCATATAGAGATTTCACAATGCTATAATCTAAATAAAGTAACCAGGTCTATACAGATGAATAGATTCCAAAACCATAAAGTTGAACGAAAAGAACAAGTTGCAGAAAGATATAAACAGTAAGTTAGAGGTTGTACAAATTAAAACACACAATCAATATCACATAACATTTATAGGCAATATAAATACATATAGCCAAAAAGAAAAAATGGATAGGGATTCCAAGTAGTACTGCCTCTGGGGATAAAAGAAGAAATAAAGTGAAAATATAACTGGAGACCCAGAAGGAGAGAGAGATGATGAAGCAGAAGAAATACTTGAGTAGATATGATGGCTGAGGAGTTTCCAAAAATGAAGACATCAATGTATAGATTTAAGAAACCCAACAAACTTCTTCTTGGGATATAGGGAGCTGCAAAAAGTATTTCTTCCTTATAATAACAACACAAAAATCAGAAAAACCGCAAGTTCATAATTTTTCTTGAATTCATCAGAACGCTGGAGACACGAGGCAACAACAAGTCTGAAAACTAAGGATAGATAGGCACTTGCAGAAGGGGACAGGATGAGAGTACTTGCTTACCTGGAACAGACTAAGCCTGATACTGGTAAGAGGAATTCAGCTGGAACTGTTCATGAATTGGTAAGGCCAAGTGTGGGCTGGTGAGAATACGTAGAGGCCCCTGGAGCTGCAAATACAGGAGGAGTTTATATGACCCGGTCGTAGTTTCTCCTCCACAGACCTCACTAGGCACATACAAAAAAGACTGGTGAGAATCCTGAGAGGGTGTTCATCCTGGTACAGATATGGGGAAGAGGAAGAGCAGCCACAGCTGGAGGGCACGAAGTCTTCCCAAATCCTTCTTTCTTTCTCCCTACAAAACTGGGACAGGGGTGACAATTTTGTCCCTCCAGTACTCAAGTGAAACCCCATTGAAACTGAGGGCAAGGAACAGAAAAAACTTCTCTGTACCCTGGGGAGAGACAGGAATATCGATGAGCCCAGAACTACAGTTGTGGAAGGGGCAGGAGCTCTGAGAAGGCCACAACCATGAGACCCATAGACACAACATACCTCCCAAAGACTGAGGTTTATTCAGAACGTGGGATGCCCCTCACCCAACCTTTACCAACAAGCATCCAGTAACCAGCAATAACAGAAACTTCTGGGAGAGGGATGTGGAGGGTCAAAGGGGGCAAAAGAGGAGAGAGACACCTACCCTAAGGCAAAGTGCAAAAGAAGACCTAAAGTTGATGGTGGAGCCCACCTTGAGGAAAACCATCTAGCAAACTATTCCCTATTCTGAATCCAAGGTAATCAGCTACAAGAGTGTAAAACCTGCTACACAGAGAGCAACTACAGCAACCGCAAGCCCCAAACCCAGGTCATCTCTTGACAAGATTGGCTCAAAATCCTATAGTAAAGGTAAAGATTTAATTCACAAGGAAGATTTATCTAACAATAAGGCCCCAAATACACCAGGCAAAAATCAGTATCATTACAAGGAGAAATAGACCAATCGACAGTGAGTAGATTTAAATACACCTCTCTCTGGAATTGACAGAACAAATAGACAAAACATCAGTGAAGATATGGAAAAAGTGAACAACACAGGTAGTGATCATGGTCTAAAGAATATATGTGGATTAGTGTGCTCAATGACTGCAAGACACAATCTTTTCAAGCACATGTAGAACATTTATAATCACATCCTGGCCCTGAAGGTGGTACAAATATCAGTGGATTAAAAAGACAAAGTTTCCAACTCCAGTGCAATTAAGAAAAAAATGAAAGTAACTAGGAAACTTCATGCTTGTACATTAAGAAATACACTTTAAAGGACCCACCAATTAAAGACACTGAAAAAGAAATTAGAAACTATCTTAACGAAATACTAATTAAAATGCTATTTGCCAAAATGTGAGATTCAGCCAAAGTTGTATTTAGAGAGAAAATTATAGCTTACATGTATATACTACAAAAAGGAGACTACAAATTAGTGCATTAAGCATCCATTTCAAGAGCATACATCCAGAAAAGAAAAAATAAACCCAAAGGAAATGGAAGAAATTCAGTTGAGTGGATCAACAAAGCCAATATTATTATTCTGAAAAGAGTAATAAAATTGATAAAGCTCTAGTGAGATGATTAAGGTAAAAAAGGAGAAAGAACAAATAAATACTAGGAATAGCACTATAGATCTGACAGCAATTTTAAAAAGAGAGGATATTAAGAACAACAAGACAACAAATTTGAAAATTATGGTGCAATGGATAAATTCCTAGAAAAATGCAAGTTAAGAATACTGAATCTAAAAGAAATAAATCTGAATCATTCCATAGCTGTCAAACAAATTGAATTCATAATTTAAAAACCTATCCACAATGACTCTACCAAACATTTAAGGAAATATAATACTAATCTTTCACCAACTCCTCCAAAGTACAGAAAAAGAAGGAAAATTTCCAAATTCATTTCATCGTATCTTGATATAAAAACCCTGTCTATGACAATATGAGAAAAAAAATTAAGCAAATTTTACTCAGAAATACTGAAACGTTTTTTAAAAATTGACACATTTAACAATTTACAAAAAGGATAAAAATTATAACCAATTTAAGCTTTATCCCAGTAACACAAATTTGGTTTAATTTTTTTTTGTTATCCAATTTTAATTTTGATATCACAATTTTGTACAATGTTAACACTACAAGAAGCTGGTGAAGGCATATGGAAACACTTTGTGCCATCTTTTCAACTTTTCTATAAGTCTAAATTATTCTAAAATACGAAGTAAAAAAAAAATTAGTATAATTTACCACATTAACATGATGGAGCAAAATATGTATTTTAATAGCTGAGTAAAAGCTATTGAATGAAATCCAAAATCCATTCATGATTTAAAAAAAAATTTAACAATCTAAGAACAGAAATATAACTTCCTTTGTTCTAATAAAGACTGTCTTAAAGTCTAATAGCTACTGAAAAATAAAATATTGGGATTCTCCATTTGAGACTGGGAGAAAGGCAAGGGTACCCAGTGTCACGCTTCTATTCCATATTATACAGGCTGTCCTAGCTAATACAGTTAGACAAGAAAATGGTATTAACCATGCAGAGACTGAAAAGGAAGAAAGAGGATTGTCATTATTCATTAGTGCTAGGATTGCATATGTAAGACATCTAAATTATCCATGATAAATTAATACCAGTGGGTTTTGCAATATTACTGAGCATTAAAATTCCATTTCTTTTCTATATATTAGAAACAAAGTTAGAAAATGAAAAAGTAAATACCAAAAAATAATCTAACAAAGTATGTACAAGATTTCTCTGCAGAGAAGTTAAAGAATATTTAGAGCAATAACAGAAGGATAAATTATGTTTATGGAAGTCTCAATGCTGTAACAATGGCACTTCTACTAAACTGATCTATAGATTTAAAATAATTTCAATCAAAATCCCAAAAGGTTTATTGGTGGGATTCGAAAAGATCATTTTTAAATGTATATAGAAATACAAAGAACTGATATTAGCCAAAACACTCTTGAAAAACTTGCTCCACTTAGTATAAAGATTTAGTATAAAGCTACAACTTTCAAAAAAGTGTGGTATTGGTTCAAACCTAGATAGATAGGCCAATGGATTAGAATAAAGAGCCTCTTGTGAACCACATCAAGATCCTTTTAGTGCCGTTTCTAACTCCAGCCTGCTATTGCAATAGCATGTTGGTCTTAACCAACATCTCACATGTGCAACCACACTGCACCTTGCTTTTGACCCATACTGCATACCTCTTTCTTCCTTTCCTAGGATTTCTATAATGCCAAGGCACACAGCACTCATGCACATACAACCTGGAGGTATAGGAGAATGAACACACATGAAGCCAGCCTTGGTCAATGGAGGACCCGATGGAGAAATCTTTCTTCCTTTTGTTCCCAGGCAGGCAAATTGCATTTTGTAAGGCTTCTTAAAAGGACTGAGCACCAATGACCTATAGCAGTGGCCAGTTTGATTGCACATCTTTGTATTGGCTTTGTTTTCTTGTTCCATTTCCTCTGTCTTGTATTTCTGCTACCTGGGGTTCCAGAATAAACCACCTTGATGCAAACTCTGCCTCAAGGCTCTGCTTTCAGGAAAGTCCAGATGAAGACAGTTGCACTGTTGAATAATAGTGTAAGGCTGGCTTTTGTAATATATGGTGCTGGCACAATTGGATATCCATACAGAAATAATAAAATTTGACCCCTACTTACATCTCATTTTTAAAAACCAATTTTTGGTGGATTATATATCTAAATGTGAGAGGCAAAACAATAAAGAGAAATTAGTGTGGGAGAATATTTTTGTAACCTCGGGGTAAGGAGAAGACTTTTAAAGAGAACATACTACCATAAAATAAAAGTTTGATAAATCTGATGACAAAAATTAAGAACATCTGTTCATCCAAAGACATCATTAAAAGAAGGAAAATACAAGGCACAGAGTAAGGCAAAATTTGCAACACATAGAGCCAATAAAGGGTTTGTATCCAGAATATAAAATTAAGTCCCTATAAGTCAATAAGTAAAAGAGAAAATCTAGTAGAAAAGTCAGACTGTTGAACACTTTAGACATCCAAATGGCTACCAGACATATGAAAATGAGTTTATTAGTCATCATGGGAACACAAACTAAAACCACAAAACGATTCCACTGTACACACCCACCAGCCTGGCTAAAGAAAATTTTTAACTGACAATTCCAACTGTTACCAAAGATGTGGAACAAGGGAAACTCTCAAATTCTGCAGATAGGAGTGTAAACTGATAGCACCATAGGAAAATTAAGCACTATCTACTTAAACTGAACATACACATTACCTATGACAGTAATTCTATGTCTAAAAGTATGTCCATCAGAAATGCATATTCATGTGCACCAAAGGGCATGGTCAAGGATGTTCACAACAGAACCCCAAAATGTAACAATAAACTGAACAAATCAATGACTGTGTATTCACACAATAGAGAGGAGCAATGAAAAGGAAAGAACTACAGCTACACAACAGGAATGACTGTCACAGACATGATGTAGAAAAAGTCAGACACCAGTGTCTGTTCAGATCTGGTTATTTAAAATTCCAAAACAGACCAAGCCATAGTGTTTTACAGATACCTACTTTGGTTAATGTAAAGAAAAGAAAGAAAGTGACTTTCAAAAGGCAGAACAATGGTTACCTTTAAGAAGAAGGAGGGAGTTGTTGTTGAGACCAGTCATTTGGGGGATTCATTGGTGCTACCAATGCTGTTTCTTGATCTGGATTACAGTTCTACAGATAAGTACTTTATAATAATCCATTAATCCCTATATTTATGTTTTTTCTTTAGTAGGCAGGTAATATTTTACAGTTAGAAAAACTTTAAAACAAAGAGAGGGAGGCAGCATATTCCTATCACATACTGGGTTTTCACCAAACTTTAACTCATTATTATCATGAAGAGAAAGTTTAATAAGCAACTGAAACCTAAGGAATGAGACATGGAGAGGCTTCAGTCATAAAAATTCCTCTCACCATTGTCCACATAGCAGAATTTTCCCAATTCCTTTATATGCTTGATGACATTTTTGAGGTGGAGTGGCTCAGAATAATCAAGTGATTTTTCCAAAGGCAGAAAGTTACTAAATGCATTTTTCAGGACTTGAACCTGAGCATTCTCCTTCAAGTTCAGTGTTCTTTCTCCTAACTCCAGGAAGTGGACAGTGAGGAGGGAAAAGAAGCTACAGGAAGAGCACTGAGCAAATGAAAAGTACTGGTGTTGGGATTTGCATACCCAGTTCTAAGAACTGGTTGTTGTTTAGGTTTTTGACTCTGTTTTTATTAGTGTGTATGTGTGGTTTTGCTTTGTTTCTTTTTGCAGAGGACAATCTTGCTAAGGCCACTAAACTAAGGAGAAAGTAAAAATGGGAAGAAAGGCTATGCTCCTTTGTCCCAAGAGAAGTTTTCTCTCTTTGGGTTCCAACTGCTCGAACCTGGGTTATTACGTAGATGAGGTCAGGTTGAATTCTCTGTTTCTGTTTACCTCTTTTAATGACATCCATTGCTGCAATAATAATCACCCTCCAAAGCTTTGGGTGCTAGAACTCACTCTCTTTGAGACTTCTTAAGAAACCGTTATATCTCTCCTATGAATAAATTACCCACCATGAATGCACTTCAGCCCCGGAATAATGTGATATGCCTCGACCCCATTAGATTACATCAATGTAACTACACAAATGCTAATGGAAATACTCTGTTATTTGCACACGGAATCAAGGGGCAATGTCCTGCCTTAAGAGTTTAATGGCTCTAAAGCAGCAAGAAGCAGACTTCGTTATCCCTCTCTGGCTTTTCAGCAGCTGGTGGCCTCTGTAGGAAAATGCAAATGCAGAAGCAGAGTAGTTGAACCTTGGATATGTTTGCATTTACACCTGCTAATTAAATCAAAGGAAAAACCTCAGCTTCCCAGCTGAAAATCTTTTAACCTGGAAGCCCAGCCCAAGCAGAAGCCAAGAATGATCGCACACGTCATTTGGTGCATTGCTGTCCAACAGACATATAATGTGAGCCAAAATTAAGAGCAACATTTTTAATTTTTAATTTTCTAGTATTCACAAAAGATAAATAGGTGAAATTAATTTTAATGATATATTTAGCCAACTATAACTAAAACATTATCATTTCAATACGTAATCAATATTTTAAAAGTCGAGATATTTTACATTCCTATTTTCATATCAAATCTTCTAAATCTGATGTGTGTTTTAGACTTACTGCTGTAGGGGAGGAAAAAACCTTTTTCTCTTCCCTCTTAGGTCAAGTAACTGAGGCCTGCAAGTTAAACTGACAAAGAGGAGAAAGGTATACAAATTTTGCTTGATGTTAACATTTTAATTTGTACACATGCAGAGGCCTTCGCGGAAAAGATGTGAAGACTCAAAGAGGTGGTTTAGAATTAGGGTCTTATTACCATTTTAACAAAGGGTGATAAATGTGGAGAAGTGACTAGACAGGAAAACAAGTCTAGACTTCTAGGGGGAAATAAAGTTGTGGGAAGGTAAATATATGGTGGAAACTAATTGAAGATACGGGTTATTTTAGTAAGGTTTATTTGTGCAGACCCATCTCCATGCCGACTTTCTGTCTCCAGTGAAAACGCTTGTTTTCCTCCTCCCAGGTACAGGAGAGAGGAGGAGGAACACCTTCACAAGTTGAAATTTATGCCCAGATTTTAGGCAGATGGGGGAGGGCAGAGAGCTCTCTACATCTATATGTTTCTCAATTGCTTCAGCTCAAAATCACCTTTATGCCAGAGCGGCATATTTTAGGGTAGCATATTATGAACACTTTCACAGAACATCTCAATTTGGACTTGACACATTTCAGCTGCTTAATAGCCACAAGTGACTAGCAGCTACTATACTGGACAGTGCTGATCCAGAGGTTCTTGGTCTTCCTCATAGAGCACCTTTTTCAAGTGCAATTGAAACCCAGGACTTACATTAGGCTATGAGCATAAAGTGCTTAACATAATCTCCAACATGTGGTAAGCTCCAGTAAATTATAGCTATTACTATTAATTATTACTGCTGTTTATCTTGGGTTGAATAGTTTTGGCTTGTTTTATATAAAAGTCCACATTTGAATTTTTATACTTTTCTATGGTCATTATGTACAAACTACCAAACTCTTATTATATATAGCATTTGTAAATGCCATACATAATATTATATTTAACTACAGCTTTCATGACCTAAGTATCTAACACTTCAGTCGCTTTTACCATACATCAGATTTTACTGTAGCTGCATACCACCTGTACTATTATTTCAGACTTGTCTTCACTTGATTTCTTTAAACTGAATATCTGAGACCTCATTCTCATCCTAAGAAGTCACAGCCCTCCAATCGGGGTTTTGATAAACTAGATACATATATATTTTTTTCCTAATGTTAAAATAAATGCATACATTTTAAAAAGTCTTTGTATCTCTCCTAAAGAAATCATATATGCAATAATAATACACCTGATGTATTTTAAAGAAAAATTGTATATTTTCAATATTGAGATAGCATTCCATCCTGGCTCTGCTATCTTCAAGCTCTGTGGCCTTGGCAGGTTACGTAAGCCATCTAACCATTAGTTGTCTTGTTGTACAGTGAGGATGGCAACAGTATCTACTGATCAGGGACTCTGAGCATTAGATGAGATGATGCATACAAAGCGTTCAGCTCAGTGGCTGGTTTTCTTGAGTGCCTTGATTAAGAACGGTTAGCTCTATCTTTATTATATGTGATCTATAATAGTGTACAAAGCATTTCCTCTGTATTATTTTCGTAAGATTACACTAAAGAAACCAAGGATCCTTATTTCTATTGTATAGATAAGGAAACTATGCCTGGTAACTTGTCCAGAGTTAATGGGGCAGGAAGTGTGCAGCAAAGCTGGGCTCAAAGTCAAGTCTTTGAAGGCATATTCATTGCTACTTCCACTGAAGTACATTTGCTGTGGCAGGAAATGTACTTTTCTGTTTCTAATCTTGCCACCTACTTAAAAAGGAATCTTCCCAGTGGCAAAATATGGAACAAAAGAAGTTGGAGAATCTTACCTCTCATGGCCACCAGTAAGCATTTATGGAGCACCTATAGGGAGCAAAGCCCTTTTCACCAACAAGGTATACTTTCCTCTGCTCTCTTAGCTGACCACAGAACAGGTCTCTGTGACATTTGTCCTCTGAGCAAACACTCAAATGTATGTTACAGTGAAGCCGTCACTTCAACTTGGGTGACCAGCTAGGTGAATTAAAGAATCTAAATAACTCTTCAGGCAATGTGGTTCTGGTGCCTAAAATAGCTTGGTACGTACGGTTGGAGGAGAGGGTGGAAAGTTCTTCTAGAATTTCATTTCAGGTTGAAGTCTAAATGCTTTGTTTCACTCTGTGAAATTGTCAAGGCACACAGCCATGGTGTCTTTCATAAAGTAAGGGCAAATTCTGCCTTTCAACAGACCCAAGGAACATTTCAGGACAAATGTAAGTCAGAAAATCATGCCAGGAAATATTCCCCCAGATATGAGGCAGCTATAAAAAGCTGTGGGTCCTCTTCATAAGGACTAAAGAACTGCCTTTATCAATGCCACCCTTTCTTGTTTTCCTTAAGAATGTTTCTGTAGTTAAATGAAAGGAGAATATGAATTACTACCAATCACAATCAATTTCCAGAAGACACACATCTACAAAAGTCTAAAACTATAGAATCTGTAGCATATAATTCAGATTTTAATATAATACTCTCTTAATATATATAATATAATATTATATATTATATATAATGATCATTTCCCCAACAAAATTACAAATTCTGTTGGGGCACATATCTTAGGAAGGTGTATTGTTGAGTGGAAAAAATTTGATTCCAAAATGGCTTTTTCCATGTCATCCTGTTTCTGTAAAACAACAACTACATATGAACATCTATTTTATCTATGTCTGTCTGTCTGCCTGCCTGCCTGTCTGTCTGTCTGTCTATCTATCTATCTATCTATCTATCTATCTATCTATCTATCTGGAAAAGATTACATCAAAATGTTAACGCTGCCCTTCTGGGAAGAGGGCAGATTTTTTTTTTCATGCAGCTTTTTATTCTAACAATGAACATGTATTATTTGTAGTATGTTTTTCAAGCTATTTAAAAGAAACAACTCAGAAGCATTTTGGCCACTTGGTGACTTATAGTTAAGCTCCCAGTTCCCACAGGGAAAGTAAGGAGGAAGAAGGATGCAAAACATTGCATTAAAACCCATGATGCAGCATATCTCTGGGAGAGAAGCATCTATGCAGATGTCCATCTTAAGCAAGCCTCATGGAAGAAATAAATAGGCTAATTGGAGACTACTAACAAGCTATTCACTAACCAGGAATTCAATTTGGGTAACCTGATATGTTTTTTGTATGACCTAGGAACTGAATATGGGTTTCAACTTAGCCTAGTCACATGGGAACATTTCCTCACCAGTATAATGAGAATAAGGAGTGTCTATTCACAGGCTATGTGCGATAAGATGAGGTACCATGAGGGAGATGCCCAGCCCAGTAACTGGAAGAGACCAGAGGTGCTTCATGAATAGGAGCTGTCTGTAGCCAGGCCCAGACACAGTTGCTCTCCCATACCCTGGGGAGAGGGAAGGAGGAGACATTATCCCCAAATCCCTAAATTCCCTTTCCCTTGTAAGTAATACAAGAAGACTTTGAAACCTTTTCCTCCACCAGCTTGAAATTCTCAAGTGTGACTGGTAAGCCTGGAGTTTCTATTAGGATCCCAAAGACTGTAAACAAGAAAAACATGAATCCTTCAGAGTTATCAAACTAACTTACTTTTCACCACAAAGTTCAAGAGCTAGAAAGCTGAATTTATTCTGTTTACAGGGAGAAAATTAAAATTTTGATAACACAGTTCAGAAATGAGCATGAAAAACAGATAATGCAAATCCACTGAGAAAGTAATTGTCTTAGAAAGAAGAAAATTCTACATAATAATAATAGCTAGGCTTGGAGAAGCTAACAACCAAATTCACACAGGCAGGAAGTAGTGATCCTGGGATTTGAAGTGAGTTTGATTCCATCAGGTTCTTTTTCTTATTACAGCTATGAAATTCTCAGATTTGAAATTAATGTGAGAGGCTGTCTAGTCAGTTTCTTCATCTTTAAGATGGTATTAATAACAGCAGACCAAGGAATTGTTTTCTAGTTTGTAAACCTGTCTAATAAAGTATAATTAAGGTCATTAGAGTTAGGAAATAAAAATACCAGATGCCCCATAAACTTGAATTTTAGTTAACAAATAATTTTTTAGTATTAGAGCATGGATATATTTATACTAAAAAATTATTTGTTGTTTTGCTGAAATTGAAATTTAATGCACTGTCCTGTATCTTATCTGGTAACTCTAAATATGATGTCAGCTCAACATTCTATTACATATAATCTAACCTAAAGAGGAGATTTTCTTGAAATGTTGAAAGGTGTAATTCAAGGCAAAGGGATGACATTTTATAGTTTTTAAACCATAAAGCATCTGTGAAGCACTTTACACTTGAGTAATAACCTCCTTTGATTCCAGTCCTCCCAAACTGACACTCAAAGAAATTCTGCTACTTGCTCAATGTCACACAGCTAGTAAGTTTAAAAATCTGACATTTAAATTTGGGTAATCTAATGCTGCTGCTACTATTCCTAATAATGGTAGGTGCAACTATAATTTATTAAGTGCTTACGATATCGTCTGTCAGGTGTTGTGGTTACACTGTATATATCATGTCTCCCTTTATGTGAGGATAAATGTCTGCACAGCACAGGTTCTCACTGAAGGCTGTTTAGAATCTTCCTTCCCCCCAAATTCAGCCATAATTCCAAAAATAATAATGAGTAATTAATTTATTAGTAGCACATTCTACATAATCTAATACAAAATGACAAATTCTAGGGAAGTCACTTTCAGAGCCATAGTTATTGATATTTACAGATTTGTCTCTCCTCTTAGGCTTTGGGACCGTTGGGGACAGGGAATATGCCTTGGCCCCCACTGTATCATCATTCCTTGAGCCTGGTGTCAATACTTTGCAAAGAGAAAGGATTAAAAAAAAAAAGTTCGTTGAATGAATGAACAAATGGATGAGCAGAAGTCTAGAGAATATCAGTTTATGATTCTGGAAGAGATGAGAAGACATCTCTTTTCCGATAAATGATTTAAAACTACTACTGAGAGGTTTTTAAAAGAAAAAAAAATAGATCAATCAGTAAGTAGTGTTAGTTTGTAGCCTAAGCCTTGGAGTAGGGGGGAAATGGAGGCAAGAGCTAAAGGCCTTTGTTTAATTACATTGTTATGGTTCTTCAGTAGAAAACTCACTTCATTGTGCAGCCTACAAAATACATGCAGAGGAATCCTAGAAAGAGCCCATCTACTGCTATTGCCATGTAAAGCTTTGTTCTTAAGAGACTTCAAGTGTTTGATTGGTACCAAGTACTAGGAGATGGCTGAACTGAGGGAGACCATGAGTAAAACTTGCCAATAACCTAGTAATAAAGTGGTTAATGGCCCTGGTACAGAAAAGGGTAAAAGAGAGGAGGGGGACGTGGGGGTGGGGGTGGGGAAAAGGAAGGGAATAGAGGAATGGAGAAGGAAGCGACAAATATCAGGGGAAAAAATGAATTCCGTAAGGGTCAAGAGGGTGAACTCAGGTCCCAACTCTGAACCCTGCCAAGGACAGAATTCAATGAGGACTTTCCCCCCTGAGCTCAGTTTCCTTATCTATAAAATGAAGGTGTTAGACTAGAAAATTTCCCAGGAGGATGTATTCTCAGGATCCACAGGATATTGCTAGGTGATATGCAGCAGAAAAAAAAAGTACATTTCTGTAGTTAATTAAATTTGGAAAATGCCCGATTAAGCAAAAAAAATATGGGTTTCTTTATTTCAGAATTCAGAAGTTCAAATATGCTTTCTTTTCCCATCTTTAAAAGGGGTTAATAGTGCCTACCCCATAAAGTTCTTGTGAGGGTTAAATGAGTCAATTCTAAGAGCTAAATACATGTTAGCTTACATTATTACGCTACCATCGCCATTATCATTACTAATCTGGAAAGTGGGCGGAAAAAGAATATAGCATCCTCCAAACTTAGGAGACTCCAGACGTGATCAATTGATTAATTGATGGAGCATTTCATTGAGGGCTAACATTCCTCATTATACCATCTGAGAAATCCTGACCTAGACTGACCCTAGGGTTCCTTCCATCTCTGATATCCTATGACTCCTTGGTGAATTGAGCTCCTAAACACAGCCTGCTCTTCCCATAGCAAGAGCACTAAGGCCCATAATAAATACTAAGTGAAATTTATTGAACGAACAAACAAGCAAATGAATTTTTTTAAGTTGAGAGCTCACGCACTCCACCCAGTTCCCAGGCTCACTGCAGCCCTACCTCCCAGGTGGAAGTTTTTCAGAGCCTGTGGTTCTTATATTCAAAAGGAACATATGAACTTCAGCATATGCACAAATGCTCAGTGCCATCCCCTCCCAGGATAAGTTGCCCATAATCATACAAGCCATTAGTTGTTTCATTCATTCACTCATCTGTTCATTCATTCAGCAAATATCCTTAAAAGTTCCCCTGTGTTCCATGCCTTGTTCCAGCAATGAGGAGATTACAAAGATGAATCATTCACAGAGCAGACCTTCACAGTAATTAGAGTCTCTTTGGGGAGAAAAAAAAATATGTGAAGTAATGGTCATTTCAGGTGAGTTGTGCTGAGAGGGGCAGAAGTTTACTGCAGTAACAGATTACAGTCAGCTTTGAGAAGCAGGACCGTCTTCAGGAGAAAAGCATATGGCATTAAAAAGGACCTTAAAGAAAGAGAAATAGATTCACAGACAGAGAAAACAAACTTATGGTTACCAAAGGGGAAGTGGGGGAGAGGGATAAACTAGGAGTTTGGGATTAACAGATACACACTGCCACATATAAAAGAAAAAACAAGGACCTACTGTATAACACGGAGAATTATATTCAATTTCTTGTAATAACCTATAATGGAAAAGAATCTGAAAAAGAATATATATATATAATATATATGATACAATAAGTCCCCTACGTAAGAATGAGTTCCATTCTGAGAGCGCATTCTTAAGTCCAATTTGTTCATTAAGTACAACAAAGTTAAGCCTAGGTACCCAACTACCACAATTGGCTATATAGTACTGTACTGTAATAGGTTTATAATCCTTTCACACAAATAATGCATAAAAAACAAACAGAAAAGTAAAGAAAACATTTTTAATCTTACAGTGCTGTACCTTGAAAAGTATAGTAGTACCAGCAATATCACTGCTGCTTTTAATCTTGCTTCCAGACATCCTGGCCTTGAAATAAAGATACGGTACTACTGTACTCTATATAGTACTGTACAGTAAAGGACACAAAAGCATAATCACTTGTAGAGGATGCACGCATATGACCGTGTACACCAGACATGTGAACTTACGTGATTGTGTGCGTTCGCATCTTTGAAAGTTCGCAACTTGAAGGCTTGTATGTAAGGGACTTACTGTATATATATATAGATATAGAAATATCTGAATAACTTCACTGTACAGCTGAAACTAAAATAATATTGTAAATAAACTATACTTCAATTTAAAAAAGAAAAAAAACAAATTACAAGAATGAGGACCTTCAAGACTTTAAAAATAAGGACTTTGAAGGATATGGGTGTGTGGACCTTTTAGGCAGAAGGAACTCATGGGCAAAGAATTAATTCCACATCATACCAACAATGTAAATCATATCACCTGCCCAATCACATGTCAGGGCCAAATAGTGTGTGAAGCCCTAGAACTACATCCCAGGTCTGCTGTATGCTGGTCACTTGAGTAAAGCAGGTAGCCTCTCTATTTTCCTCATTATTTCTAAAATGTGAATATTAATGTGAGATGAGCAAGCTAGAGTAATAAAACTTATTTAGCGCTTCCAAAACTCCAGGCACTATTTTAAGCCCTTTGTATCCTTTAATCGTCACAACAAACACGTTTCTCAGGTGAAGTAATTTGACCAAGGTCAAAAAGAAATGAGGATTGAAGCCTAGGTTTTTTCTTAATTCTTCCTGGCTGCAGACCCAAGTCAAATCCTAATCATTAGTATTATTATCTCCATTTCACCAGTGAAGAATCTAATGAAAGTTAGCAAAGTGAAGAAACTGGCTGGCTCGAGGTCACACAGCTAGTAAAGGACAGAGCTGGGCTTCATACTCAAGCCTGTCTGATTCACCAGCCTGTGCTCTTAGAGTCCATGCATGCTCTTATAACACCACCACCAGCAGTAAATGTGTATAAGATAACTTACTATGTGCCAGTCACAGTTCTAATCATTTACATAGATCAACTAATTTAGTTTTTACAGTGACCCTATGAAGCATGAACAGATGAGAAAAGTAAACTATAGAGGCGTCAGGTAACTCACACAGCTGTGAATAGTTGCACCCGAGAACTGGACACAAGCTATTGAGGGTCTAAGTCTGGGCTCTTGACCATGACATTATACACCCTCTATAAAAAAAAAAAGGAGGGGGGGTTTGGGAACTTTGGAAATTCAGAACCCTTTCTCCCTCACTCAGAAGACACTGTAAATCACCTAAATTTCAAGGGTAGCATGTCCAAAATACAAAGTGTACTCCTGGGAATTACTCCTTTCCTGATTTGGGTCCTTCATATTTTCATTGCGTGAATGGAGTAGGCGTTGGGGAAAGATTTCATCAAATGAGAGATGTGGAACTTTCTATATGTTCAAATTGACTTTTGTCTATATGCACCCTTATAGGAAACATTTTAAATCTTTAAAACAGGAGCACATACTCAAGTGTGTAATTGTGTTTGTGCACACACACTATAGGGGAAAAGAAGTGGAGGCAGCTGTTAAAAATACGATAACCGAGTTAAAAGATACACCTTGAAGTTAGAAAAGATTAAAATTTCCAAAGCTTAAATAAAAGAAGTCCTATGGAGCCTTTTTATTTCTACCATTTCATGTTCTGTAATCTTCTTTTTAATGGTAGCTATCATCTCAAATGTGGTGCGCATTTTCTTAAGCTAGAAATGATCATTAGCTCTTAGAATTACAAGATACCAATAATTGTCTGATAATCTGTCTCAGTTAAGCTATTTCCTGCTGCTCTCTTTTGCTTGTTTTTATTCAGAGTGTGCAAAATGCTTAGCAGGTGGACTTGCTGTTGAAAACTGAAGGAAAGATGTATTCTGGCTAATCGCTTTGTGCGAGGGTTGGTTAGGAAATAAGAGCTAGCCTTAAACGACAAGATAAGTGTGCAATTAAGGACAACTGTGTAGGAATTAAAGAGCGGGAAAATATTACAGTGAGTCTAAGCTAATAGCATGAAAATAAAAACTTCCCACTCTAGAGGCAATCTCCTGCTTCCTTGTTTTATGTCTTGAGTCTTTTTCAATTAGCTGCAGGTCATAGGAAAACACAAAACTAATCTATCATCTTTTACTTCCCTTTGAAGCCACAATGCAAGGATGTTATTGGTAGAAAGAAGACAGGTCATTTTAAAAGTATACTACACATGTTCTACATGAAAAACATTAATAATGATATTTATTACAATATAATAAAGTTAACTAACCATTCCTGAAAATGACTATGTGCCAGGCAGTGTGCTGGTTTCACAAGCATTAGCTCATTCAGGCGTCACAATGTATAAGGATGAATGGCATTAGCCAATGAGGAAACCATGGCTTAGAGAGGTGACGTAATTTATCAAAGGTTGTACAGACAATGAGTGGTGACACAAAATTCCAGCCCATGACCATCTGACCAAAAATCTGTTCTCTTCATGGCTATTCTGCACACCAGTTTCATCTGCTGTACTTTCTCCCAGCTTGAGCAACTCACTTGAAACAGCAGAGAAACCTGATGTTGGCTACATTATTATCTGATCGTTGCATAAAGTGGTGCTTCTCAAGCTGGATGTGCTGGAACACAGGGGATATCTGGGACTATAAAGCCACAGGGTTTAAAATAATGTCACTTTCTGGAATGTTAAAGCTAGTCACTGGGTAATTAAAAACATTATTTTTACATTAAAATACATACTATGGTGTAGAATTCACATGAATTTTTAAGCTAAAATATGATGAGAATGTAAAGAAATCTTGGGGTCAGCTATATCTCCCGAAAGGGCTAAGCCTGCACCTGGAAGCCTGATTCATTCTTCTTGAGTCACCATCACACCTCAGCCAGCCAGCATCCCTCCTTCTTCTGGTGGTAGCACCATAATTGTCCTCTTACAAAACCACCTCACATGCTCTCAGTCTTGGTGACTCAGGGGTTAACCCCATTCCTGGCTCTGACCAAAGCTGGTGATTCAGACTTGACTTGTGGGACCCAGTTGTAAGTAACTGGGAAAGAGAAATCTTTTCGCCTGGACTCAAAGCTGGGAGGACGAGCTGCTCTGGGTCATCTGGCCACAACCTGAGCAGAGCTTGCCCAAGAATGATGCCAACACAGAGCAAATCAGAGGCAAGAGACAGAGCAAGACTAAGTCATGCTTGAGGCAAACTCCGGAACTCATTACTTATGCAAGCCAGTAAATTCTTTCTGCGTATAAACGTATTTGTGCTCTGTCACTTGCAACCAAAAATATCCTAATGCAGTGTCGGTCAATCTCTTTGACCATTGCAGAACTCAACTATCAAGCTGTTGGGCATAAGGTGGAGGGAAAAATCCAGAGCTGGTGGTGGCGGCTCTACAATCTAGTTCATCTGCACCTCATGGGAGAGGAAGGATCAGAACCACAGGAAAAGGAGAGGCTCAAGGAAATGAATAGCCAGGGCCTCCACTTACACAGGTATGTAAATCAAGTAATGAAATAAAAATGATGCATCAAGAAAATGGGCAGAATTCCCAGAAGAAATAATTCTTTCTGTTCCCATCATAAGGTGATGGTGGATATGCCTGGGTAGGAGTGACCTACACGATGAGACAAAGAAGGTAATAAATGTGACTTCTCCTACTCGCTAAGAAAATCACTTGCCATCTCGCAGAAAGAGCGAGAGAGAATTTAGGGAAAATATACACATATGTATTTACACCCACCTGCTCTATTCTTCAAAGGACGTGAGACTAAAATTGGCTCTAGTTTTATTTGTTGGCTCTCCGAACTTTGAAACTTGTTGCCTTTTAGCTCCACCATAGCAGAGTGGTGTCAAAGAAAGACCAATGTCAAAGAAAGGTAAAAGCTCTGAGGTCTAGTCTCAGCCTGTTCATTATTGTTATGTAGTTTTGGGAAGGTCCCTCAGCCTCTTTGACCTTGAAGGTGTCCCCAGGATTGGCCCAAACATAATGATCTCAGCTTCTTTCCTGAAAGTCAACACATTCTCATCACCTTTGGCAGACCAGACTCGCCTTTCCCCTGCCCACATACCGCCAGTTACCTCCACGCTGGCTGTTCCACCTGCACCTCTCCCAGTCAGCATCTATCTCAAGACTGACCTATCCTGGGAAGTCCTCTTTACTGTCACAGTGTACATATATATCTCTTCCTTCTGAGTTTTCAGGGCATAGAGTATCAAGGGGGATGTCTAAAATTTCATCTTGTTGAATCCCACCTTCTTTCCATCAATTTTTGGCTTATGTATTCAGCCACTGCACACTCAAATGCCTGCAGGGGGTGAGCAGACTGACATCCATACAAATGCCTGAGGAGTGTGGGGTGTATACTTGCCTAGCTACCATGATTTCTAAAATATTACGCGTACATAATAGCCAAACCAAATGCACATGCAACAATGTCAGATCAAGGGACCACCACTGCAGACAATCTTCCTATCATCTCAGCCATCACACAATCAAGAATCCTAACTGAAAATTGTTATATGATGCACGCTATTTCCTATTCCATGTTATTTCAGCTCTATTAGAAATCTTTTAGGCATCAGTTAATACCTGGAATCTTTGCTGCCTTAGGAAGCACTCAACTATCTCCAATCTCTTATATTATTTCATAATTATTTCAAATGCACAACTGGTCTTATTCCCCAGATATAAGCTCTTTGAGATCAGGACACAAGCCACTGTGTGGCATACAAGATTGGCTTAGAGATCGATTTTCTTCACTTGACTCATGCACTCTGTACCCCTGACCATGAGAACATCGCATTTGAAGAGAATTTCTTTGGAGGTCTATTTTAGAAAATGACAAAGGAAGTAGTGAAGCAATTAAATCCAAAATGCTCACCCACAGGATGTGGGAGAGGCTCTCTCATTTCACCCAGAAATGTTGATTGTGGTATGATTTTTTTTGTTTTGATATGTCTGCAAAGCAAAAATTCCTCAAGCATTCATCACCCAGCAATTACACATAAATGTCGCAATTAAGTTTTCTCTTTCCCCAAGCTGGTACGTGTCAGGAGAAAAGAAAAAACACACACATTAAATCCACTTAAGCAAGGCAGGTTAAAAAAAAAAAAAAAACAAAAAAAAAACTACTTCAATGGACCAAAATTATGTCAAGGATTCTCAGTTTCTGTTGGAAAGGAGAGGGATCAGATTATATGACTGGTGTCCCTGTCATTTCATGAACGAGTTGTTCTCACCTACACTGTCAGCCAGGTTAGGTCCTGCTGTCCCTTGAGTGAGGCTCATTTAAGTCAAAGCAGCCACCCCATGCCAAGGATGCAGCGCTGAGAAGTCACCAGCATCCTCAGCGAGTGACTAATGAAGAGAACATGATTGCTGAAAATGGAGTGAAGGAACTTTTTAGGGTTTCAGAAACTCCTTTAAAAGAGAGAAACACCTGTATCCATGCCCAGAACAGAGCCGAAACTTCAAAACTGATCTGCAAATGAGTGTTACATAAGTGAATAATTTCCTAACTTGGTTAGGTTTATATCTGGTAGTTCTGCAAAAGGAAGGAAAACAGAGGTAGAGAATGTAGGAATTGATAGTCAAATGGGATTTATTTATTTTATTGTGGAATGGAAATGAGGCTTGCCATTGTTTTTTTTAAAGTGGCGTATACCTGTGTTTTTTTTAATGAGTTTACTCAATAAGAATGAAAACTTCTCCAGAACATCTTATCTGTTGTGCATGACCTCATTAACATCAAGAAATTAAACTCCGGGGGGCTTCCCTGGTGATGCAGTGGTTAAGAATCCACCTGCTAATGCAGCGGACACAGGCTCGAGCCCTGGTCTGGGAAGATCCCACATGCTTCAGAATCACTAAGCCCGTGCGCCACAACTACTGAGCCTACGTGCTAGAGCCCGCAAGCCACAACTATTGAGCCCACCATGCCGCAACTACTGAAGCCCACACGCCTACAGCCTGTGCGCCACAACAAGAGAAGCCACTGCAATAAGAAGCCCGCTCACTGCAATGAAGAGTAGCCTCCACTTTCTGCAACAACAGAAAGCCCATACACAACAATGAAGACCCAATGCAGCCAATAAATAAAAAAGTAATTAATTAGAAAAAAATTAAACTCGGGGAAAAATATTGACATATTTAGGCTCGTCATGATAAAAACAATAACAATATTTACAAAGTATTTATCACATTCAAAGAACTTTACCTGTATTTTTATAATTAATCCTCCTAACAATCATTTGAAATAACTAATATTATCCTCCGTCTTTCAGATGAGAAAACTGAGACATAGATTAATTATCTTACCCACAGGATATGATTATTATATAGTAGAACTGGAATATGAACTCAGGCTACCTAAGTTCAGAGATGGCAAATATAAACATTCCATTGTTTCTTTTAAAATACCACTTTTATTGCATCAACTGGTGCCCTACTGACTTGCTTTCGTGAGACACTTCCGTTCTTAAAGGGTCAAATACCTTAAATTCAGAAATTGGCATCTCCAAGTCTCTCTTCCTGGAGACACAATTCTTTTGTCTGATATCATTTATTAGCAGAGCAATTTGGTCAATTAAGTTTTAGAAACTTGGACATAAGCCCAGTCAAACAGGTTGCTCTCCGGCAGGACCCCTCAGAGCCTTCAACATGCGAATGTATAGCACAGGGACCCCTATGCAATGTTCTATGGTGACCTGAATGGGAAGGAAATCTAAAAAAGAGTGAATATATGTAAAAGTTTGACTGATTCACTTTGCTCTATAGCAAGAAACTAACAACATTTTAAAGGAACTATAGTCCAATAAAAGTTAATTTTAAAAAGTGCAAACACCTCAGCATTGCCTACCAGACCAGACTCATCATGATTCTGCCTTCCTCAGACCTTCCTAAACCCCAGCCACTGTGCTCACCTCCCACCCTCATGCTCTAATCACACTCTCCCATCTTCAATTCTTCCCATCAGCCCATCCCTTCACTGCCTCAGAGTCTTAGCTCCCCCTATGCTCTCCCAGCTCTTTGCATGGCTGACTCCTCCCTCTCCCCTTTCAGGTCTCAGCTGAAATGTCAATTCCTTCAGAAAGCCTTTCCCACCACCCTGTACGAAACTCACATGGCCCATTCCGGTTGTCCTTCTCCTATACTTCTTTTATTTCCTGCACGCACCTTGTTCATTTATTTACATACTTGATTATTAACTATTGACACTTTTCTAAGTCTAGACCCATGAGGACACAAGGTCCAGAAGGACAAGGACACTGTCTTATGTGGTATTGGATCCTGACTACTTAGCACAATCCCTGACACATACAGATGCCCAGTAAATGTTTATGAAGTGAATGAATAAATCTCTAAGAAGTAGACCCAATTTCTTCTATTTCCTAAACAAATCTGACCAAATGAGCAACCCCTACTTTGTGATTTACTGAAGCATAGTTGACTTACAATGTGATAGTTCAGGTTTACAGCAAATTATACAAAGTATATATATTCTTTTTCAGATATTTTCCATTATAGGTTATTACAAGATAGTGAATATAGTTCCCTGTGCTATACAGTAGGACCTTGTTGTTTATCTATTTTAACTATAGTAGTGTGTACCTGCTAATCCCAAACTCCTAGTTTAATCCTCCGCCCCCCACCTCCTTTCATCTTTGGTAACCATAAATTTGTTTTCTGTTTGTGAGTCTATTTCTGTTTTGTAAATAAGTTCATTTATATCATTTTTTTAGATTCCAAGTATAAATGGACAATATAATCATATTATATTGTCTCTGACTTAATTCACTTAGTATGATAATCTCTAGGTCCAACCATGTTGCTGAAAATGATTATATTCCATTGTATATCTGTACCACATTTTTATCCATTCAACTGTCAATGGACAGTTAGGTTGCTTCCATGTCTTAGCTATTGTAACAGTGCTGCTATGAACATGGAGTGTATGTATCTTTTCAAATTAGAGTTTCCTCTGAACATATGCCCAGGAGTGGGGTTACCGGATTGTATGGTAGCTTTAGTTTTCTAAGGAACTGCCATACTGTTCTCCATAGTGGCTGTACCAATTCACATTCCCATCAAGTGTGTAGGAGGGTTCCCTTTTCTCCACACCCTCTCCAGCATTTACTATTTGTAGACTTTTTAATGATGGCCATTCTGACTGTGTGAGGTGATATCTCATTGTAGTTTTGATTTGCACTTCTCTAATTAGCAACGTTGAGCATCTTTTCATGTGCCAGTTGGCCATCTGTATGTCTTCTTTGGAGAAATGTCTATTTAGGTCCTCGGCCCATTCTTCTATTGGGTTGTGCGTTTTTTTCATATTGAGCTGTATGAGCTGTTTTTTATATTTTGGAAATTAAGGCCTTGATGATAGCAATGTTTGCAAATATTTTCTCGCATTCTGTAAGTTGTCTTTTCATTTTGTTTGTGGTTTCCTTTGCTGTACAAAAGCTTATAAGTTTGATTAGGCCCCATTTGTTTATTTTTGTTTTATTTCTATTGCCTTGGGAGACTGACCTAAAAGAACATTGGTACCATTTATGTCAGAGAATGTTCTGCCTATGTTCTAATCTAGGAGTATTTGGTGTTGTGTCTAACATTTAGGTCTTTAAGTGATTTTCGGTTTGGTTTTGCATATGGTGTGAGGGAGTGTTCTAACTTCATTGATTTACATGCAGCTGTCCAGCTTTCCCAACACCACTTGCTGAAAAGACTTTTTCTCCATTGTACGTTCTCACCTCCTTTGTAGAAGATTAATTGACTGTAGGTGTGTGGGTTTATTTTTGGGCTCTCTATTCAGTTCCATTGATCCATATGTCCATTTTTGTGCCAATACCATGCTCTTTTGATTATTGTAGCTTTGTAGTACTGTCTGAAGTCTGGGAAGAGTTATACCTCTAGTTTGGTTCTTTTTCCTCAGGATTGTTTGACAATTCTGGGTCTTCTGTGGTTCTATATAAATTTTAGGAATATTTGTTCTAGTTCTGTGAAGAATGTCATGGGTAATTTGATAGGGATCACATTAAATCTATAGATTGCTTTAGGTAGTTTGGTCATTTTAACGGTATTATTTCTTTGATGGGAAGCTTTGGTTTAAGGACTCCACATCAGCTTTGCCAAACTTTCTTGGAATTAAAATGCAGCCTAAGTCTCTTTGACTCAATCAACCTAACTTCCTTCCTTCTTTCCTTCCTTCGGTTCATAAGGGACAGTCCTACATGGCACTCTGATAGCTCTCTAGCTCTCAGCTTTCTTTTACTCCATCATCATTTTCCTTCACAGGTGTTTTTCCTAATTAATTTCTTACAGGTCTAACTACTGTATTCATTTCCTAGGATTGTGGTAACAAAGGCTCAAACTCAGTGGCTTAAACACATAACTTTAGTGTTTCACATTTCCGGAAGCTAAAAGTCAAGATAAAAGTTTCAGCAGGGTTGGTTTCTCCTGAAAGCTGTGATGGAAAATCTGTTCTAGTCTTCCCTTCTAGCTTTTTGTAGCCTCAGGTGTTCCTTGAATTGTCTTCTTCCTGTATCTTTACTTCATCTTCCTTCTGTACATGTCTGTTTTGTGTCCAAATTTCCTTTTTATAATGACACATATTGGATTAGGGTTCATTCCAATTACCTATCTTAACTTGATTATCTGCAAAGATCCTATTTCCAAAACAGATCACTTTCATATGTACTGGGGGCTAGAATTTAACATCTTTGGGGATGGGGCACAATTCAACCCACAACATCCATTTTACTGTGTCCTTCTGGGAGGACCTGAGCTAACAACAAGGGAATTCAGAAATTTCAATTAGTCTATTTATATTTAAAACATGCATCACTTCTAGAATTATCATTTGTCCTAGCTGTATTTTTGAAGATGGAAAACCCTGTATTCTTTAAGCTATAAAAAGTGCTAGACATAGTTAAATTAATCTAATGGAACATAATTATACTAATTAGATGCATTTAAATTTTTTATCAGAAATACCCCACAATATTAATTTTCAAGTACAGCTATTTTAAGGTAGGCCAGAGATAGGATAATTTAATTTTTCCTTATTTTGAATAATAGTGAAATTTTATTTGGTCTAGTTCTGCTTTTCACAAACTGTGTTCCATGGAATACAATCTTTCTGTGAGACATAATAGATATTAAAAAGTGTGTGTGAGGGGATGGAGATCAGGATGGCAGAATAGAAGGATGTGGAGCTCACCAGCTCTCACAAATACATCAAAAATATATCTACATGTGGAACAATTCTTGACAGAATACCACTGAACACTGGCAGAAGATCTCGTAAAACCAAAGATGCAAGAAAGATCACCACGTAACCGGGTAAAGAAAAGAAAAAAGGAAAAAAGAATCTGGATGGGACCTACACCCCTGGGAGGGAGCTGTGAAAGAGGAAAGGTTCCTTCACCCTGGGAAGCCCCTTCACTGGCTGGGAGATCAGCCAGGACAGGAAGGGATTACCAGAGGCTCAGAGGAGAGTGCAGCAGCCAGCCTGTGGCAGGCAGAACAGAGAGAGACCAGCACAGAGGGTCCTGGCCACCTCGCTGCACTCCCCAGCCAGAGACATGCACCTGCTGGTGTGCACAGCAACTGGGTGCTGAAACTCAACTTCAGCGGACAGACCCAGGGAGAGGACTCAGCTTGGCTGCATGAAGACAGCCCCAAGGGCCTGAAATGTGGTCCAGGCCACAACTGGGGGTGTGTTTGATTTGCCTGTTCCATATTGCCTAGCCTTTAAAAAATTACTAATAATGGAACTAGTTTTTCCTGTGGAGAACACTGGTATTGACCATTCCCTCACCAGTCTCCCACCACTAGGTTAACTGCAAACCCTAGAGATAGACAGTTAAAAGATTTCACTCCTCTGCCACCATCAGGCATGGTGATGTGTCCTTAGTTGGTCTAATTGTAGTCATTTTCTCTACCCAAGTCCCCAGGGAAGAGGCTCTCTTCCTACAAGGGTTGTAAACTGTGGGATGTGAAGTCCTAAATGTTTCTGTATGAGCTGGGTTCTTCTTGCCCCCACTTTATCAGCTTGTGTCACTCTCTCCCTTATCTACCAGCCTCCAGCCAAAACAGGCCTTCTTTCAGCTTCTCAGATGCTGAGAGTCTATCCTGATTGAGGACTTTGCCCAGAATGGCCTCTCTTCCTCCACTGGCCACTCCTGCACTTGGTCAGCTCATCCTTCAAACCCTGGTTTAAACATCCTCCTTAGAGATGCCTTGAACCATCCCTGAGGTCTCTAAAGCATTACTAAGTCAACATTCCAAATCCAAAGTCATGATCACCTCCCCAAACCTGGTCCTCCAGCTCTGTGAACAGTTCCACCACCCAAAGAGTTACACAAGCTAGAATCACCACTCCTGATCTGTTAGTAATGGTTGTGCCCTCCCTGTTGGGTAGAGCCATCTGAGAGCTGAAGATGCAGAATCCTGGATCCAGCTGTGACTGGCACTATTGAATAAGCAAGCCAAGACATCTGCTTTCCTTCTTAAGCTAGTTTGAACAGGGTTTCTATTCCTACAGCCAAAAGAGTCCAAGCTAATCAGTTTATTACCATTATCATCCTCCTCCTCATCCCCATCATTAATATGTTTGTTGTTATTATTGTTACCTATTTGGAAAAAAGAAGCAAATCCATCTCTGTAGGAGATGTGCATGTGAACTCATCAGCAAACAACAGAGTAGGCTTGATGACAAGTCAGAGCTTCATCCAGATAAATGGGTTTAGGAGCTAGAACATCAGAAGTGAGCTTTCTTGCTCAGGTTTCACTGCCCTTAACCTTCAGCAGTGCTCATTTTTCACATTCACCAAAACCATTTCACTAAACTTTGAGTACTCCATTCATCCATCCACCTGGGTGTCACTGGGAGTGATTTAGAAAGATTACAAATCTCTGTGCCTTTCCATTGCCCTTAGAACACAGACAAAATCTAGCCTGAGATCTCAGGGCAGTGTGAACCACAAATGCCATGGCATTAAGTCTAATCTCTATAAGGGGATAAAAGTGGTGTGGAGAAGACTGAGTGGAACTCATGACCTAGGGTAAGCCCGTCAGCACATTCAATTATCCTGGCCACCGTGACTGATTCAGCAATGGGCCTGTAACCTCAGTTTGACCATCACCTTGAGAAATCAAGGATATATATGCTGGGGATGCTGAGACAAACACTCTCTTTCCTGAATAAATATGAAACTCCAGGAACTTATGACAACCATCCTGGGACCCCAAGGTGAATCTGCCTTAGGCTTCCAGTTGAACCTGGGGAATAAAGAGCAGAAATGGAGAAGAAATGCCTGGGCCTCTGTCACATTGTTAACTTACTAGATGAAGCTTCACTTGGAGCCAGATACTCCTTGACTTTTTGGTTGCTCGAACGAACATGTTTCCTTTATAGTTTGAGCCTGTGTCACAGGGTTTTCTATAATTTGCAACTAAAGCATCCTAAGACATTTACTTTTATATACATCCTTTTTCTGCAAGAAGAGTCCAAATTTCCATCAGATTCTCAAGATATCTGTGACCCCTAAGAATATTTTAAAACCCTGGACTAAAGAATTTCTAAGATTTTTTGCAACATTGGCCTTCTGTGATCTTCCAGTTGATCTTGCTTTAAATTCCAACTTTAGCTGATAACGCATAAATCTAGGCAATATAAAAATATGTTTTCAAATAAAAGTGGGTTTTTCTATTATAAAAAGAAACATGCTTATTAGGAAAAAATGTTTGAAAATATGAAAAAATATAACAGAGCAAGCCACTGTTAATATTTGGGGGGTTATTTTTCTATGCGTTTTTTCACATAATTTTATGGACGTTTTCATGTGGGAAAGCTCATAATATACATACATATTTTTTCATCTGGCTTTTTTTCACTTGACATTATAACATAAGCATTTCTCCAGGTTATTAGAAACCTTTTGTAAACATCCTTTTTATTGGCTGCATAACTTCCTTCTGAGCTCTGTAATTTCCTTAATGTGAGACAAACTGAGGTTGTTGCTTTTGTGATCACATTTCTCATTTTTGAAAATGGATTCTTGCCTGAAAGTAAATGAAGAAACTACCAATGGTTGGAGTTCATTGCTATGGCAAGTCAAGGCACAGGGGAGCTTGGGGAGGGAGATGGGGACATACCAGGATGCTCCAGAGCCCTCTGTCCTCTCTGGGTGTCATCTTTACTTTTCTCTTATTGCACAATACCTTCCTCTTGTTCTGAGGCCACACTGAAGCTTATGGCCATTGGTGGCCCTCCAGTTTCATGTTCAGTCACCTGGAGAGATTGACTCTAGATAAATCCTGGCTTCAACTAGTTTGAGCCAGGCGCTCACCATTAGCCCATTCAACTTTGCCAGGTTAGGGAGTGGAGGGTACATTGTCACACTGTACAAAATGCTTGCTAAGAATTTACCACCATGGATTTGGGCCTCACCCATATTGATCAGAAGAATAAGCAGTGCCAAGATAAAAAGAAAAAAAAAAAAAAAAAAAACTGGGCTTCTTTACTCATGCTCTTAGAAAACACCCTCAAATTGTTCACCATAACAAAAAACAGGTTACAAATATAACACCACCCTCCCTATACTCCCATCCTCAATTTCTCCACTATTCTTTGCACTAAATACCAACATCTAGAGATGACTTCCCCAACAATTATGAGTTTTTCTGATGAGCTCCATGCACTGCTTGGATTACAAGTTACATTTTTCATTACCATGGCATTTCTTACTCATTTTCTGCCCAATGTCTTCAAGACCAGACTTAGCTGAGGCTAGCCCATGTTAATTTGCAAGGCTGCTTGGGCTCTCTTATTGTTTATAATACAAAACACTCCTCTCAGGGATCTGTCCTGACAAAGAGCTAAAAAGTTAGCCTATTCTGCATACCAGATTCATTGTTTTTGATGTCTCCTGCCTGCCCCTGGCTACCCTATGGGTTGGGGAGGTGGGGGTGCAGAAGGCAGTGCAGGGAGGACAGGAGAGAGAAAAGGAAGAGAGGATTTAAGGAACTCCTCTGGGCTCCACTGCATGCCTTGTAAACATGTGCTGAGAACTCTCTGAAGTTTAAACTCTTTTGAAGGGCACAGTTAATAAATGTGTATCTCTAAGGAGACATAAAAGAGCTGGTGTAGCCTGTTGCTTCCTGATCTAATCAGTAGCTACACATCACACATTTATTAACTGTTCACATTCTGAATGGCATTGATTGAAGAGCTTTCCTTCCTTCAACAGTCTTCCTCCTCACCAAAAAAAATTAATTAGGAACTGTACTAGATGCTGTAAGTGATGCAAACAGAAATAAGGCAGCCTAAATTCTCAAGATGTTTCCAATCTAATGGATGAGCAAAGGGTTACAAGGAGGTACAAAGTAGAATCAGAGCTTGGGCAAAGAAGGTGCCTATTCTGAGTGTGAGATTAAAAGGGTTCAGGGAGAAAATAAAATTCACTCTAAGTCCTTAAAAGTAGATATGATCTGGATGAGGGTAAATGGGATTGGGTAGGTGTGGAGAAGATAGTCAAATAAGAGAATAACAAAAATAAAAATGAAAGCGATGCTAAGAAAGAAATGGGGCTGTTCAGAGACCACTGGGCTAAGGCATTTGAGCTTTATCTTGCAAGTGATGAGGGAGTCATAGAAGGTTTTCCAGTTGGGGAAAAAAAAGGGTCTTATTTTCACTGAAAGAAAATCACTCTGGAGGTAGTTGAAATGATCGACTTAGGGAGGGAAGAGAGATTAGAGGCAGAGAAAACAGTTGAGAGGTTATGTTACGTTTAAGGCAAGAATGCCTAAGACCAGAATTTTGGCAGTAACAAAAGAAACAATAGAAGAAAACTATGACCTAAACTTTGCACTTACAACATGCACTTGAAATTGTTTTCCTGTTCAAGTTCAAAGGAAGGGGGGATTCATGTGGGCTAGATTGTCAGGGAAAGAAGAGACAGATCTTAAGGAGAAATAAAGATAAAATTTATTAAAACTGTATAATAAGGCAGCACTCTATTAAGTATTTCTATGCATCTCTAATTTGGTTTAATATGAATGACGTATAAAATCTGAATACTTAATGAGAAGGGAAGAAAGGAAGGAAGGGATGTTGGAAACCCCATAAACAGTGGATCTGAGGCCTGCTAAACAGTACTTGCTCAGAAAACTTAGCAGTTCAGGCTAATTACCTTTAGTGAGACCTAAAATCAGATGGATATGATAGAACTGAAGGATGAGCTCCCTGAACATCACATAGGGCTAAACATGGTGATAACGCATTGTTTGTTAAGCAGAGTAGTGTGGGATTGAAGAGGTATCATGAGTCAAGTGGTCTAAGGGTGGTCTGTGATTTATGGCATAAAAGATGATCTCACCTCCTTTATGGTTATTTCCTTCATCCATCAACCAAGATCTTCCTTACTGTATTGTAGAACGGAAGGAAGAACATTTGCCACCAAAATGTCTGACCAATACTTGGAAATACAGGCCACAAGCCAACATTTTAAGAAAGACCCTGGCATTTTCTACTCCCTCTCTGTTTGCAACTCTACAAGTGAGAAGACAGTGTTAGACAGAGGGTAAAGTATCAGGCTGTTTCTGTGGAGATGTTGGTCATCTTTGCTTAGAAGCTTCTCCATGGATAAAATGAGGTTTAATTATCTGCCCTGTTTTTGTAAAAGGGTTCTTGAGGGGACTGAATGACAGAGGGCATGTGCAAACGCCTTGAAAGCACAATGGGCAAAGTAAGCTGCACACAGTCAAGATATTAGATGCAGAATTTCAACCTGAGTAAGTAGATAGCAACTGCAACAAAAAAATGGCAGAAACGAAACAAAGCCTTTTCTTTTATACACAGTATGTGCCAGCCACTAGGCTAGAGGTTTTATATGCATAAGCTCATTAGACCCTCAGAATTCTAACATTTGATTCCTCTTTTTCAGATGAGATCATCGAGACTCAGAGAATTGAAGGGCCAGGTCTGACATCACACGGCGGGTACCAGAATGGAATTTGAACCCAAGCTGCCTCCTACTAGAACTTAATCATGTAACCTCTATACTGCACTGCATCTGAGGGGCTCCAAGCATGAGAAATGAGGCATGGGATGAGTACATTGTAAGTACAGTGACATATGCATAGCAGAACAGTAGAAAATAACTGTTTGTGGTATGAACGGATGGGTGGATGAATAGGTGGATATAAAGGCCTCCCATTTTACTCTCAAATTGTCTTCTGCTAACTTGTATTATTTTAAATTCTTTTTCTTCTTATAGTATTACTCACAAAAAGATGGAAAATGACTTTAGAGGAACAGATTCTCAAAATGACTAGAATAAAGCATTTTGGAGATTCAGAATGAGACAGTTCCTTCAAGCTAGCCCTTTGACATCCCATTTCTAGGCATGGCTGATCCAAACCTCCCCAGTTACCTAGTCCAGTAACTATTCTATCCTCAGAGGCTGCTATGGATAAGATCAGTCTCACAGGCTTGCAGAAGGAGGTGTCCATGGAACATGTTAATAGCCAGGTATTTACACGGCTCTGTCACAAAGCAATAGATACCATTAATGGATGCATTTATGGTGCTGCTATAAATTCTATATGTTCTGTAATCTAAGTAAAACTTTCTCTATCTTCCAGTTGTTTTGTGTGGAAGGGGAGAGGTAGTACAGTTCTAATTCTACTACTAAGTGACTGTATGATCCTGGGAAGTTCACCACCTCTTCAAGCTTCAGTTTTCTGACCCATAAAATGGGAATAATAATGGTGCCCGTCTCTAGAGATAAAATGAAATAATCACATTACGTGTTGAATGTGGTGCCAGGAATATGGTCATGTTCCTTAACTGTTCACTGCTTTATAATTATTACTGTTATCATTAGTGATCCACTTACCTGCAGAAACTTCATGACCCGTCCTCCAGCAGCAGAGGTGCCTGTTCTATAACCACTAAGATATTTCTCTTTAAAAATTAAAAAAAAAAAAAAAAAAAAGGAAACAGTATTTTTTCTTCCACTACTACTTTATCTGAAATGAAATTTTTATCAGGTATCTCATACCTGATAAAATAAAAGGGAACTAAGTGACTCTCAACCCCTCCACGTGCCTATAAATTGTAGGTGGCGTGTTCATATTCTCAGCATGTTATAGTCCTTCCAAGATACAAAGTGGAATGACCATTAGATAAAGTGCCAGAGACACAGGTGGTCTAGACAGCAAGAGTGAAAGACTTGTTGGGAACAGTAAATTAGAGTTCTGTCCCTCCAGTGGCCGTGGCTCCCCACCATACAATACAATTGATTTTAGCATTGCAGTACCACATCCTACGGTTAGCACAATGCCCATGACTTTGGCTTTCCATAGTTCCTGATGTCTTTTCCTTTTGGCTCAAAGTAGTAATCCTTTGGTAGAAGCATAGTATTTCATTTCACAGCCAGTTCTTTTTGGATCTCAGAATTTCTCGGAACTTAAAGCCATGTAATGATCTGGCAGAGAGCCTGCTTACCAGCTGGGGATAAGGTCCAGAATGACAGAGCTAAGATGGCAATACAGCTGCTCTTCTGGACAAGGATTTGAGACTGTCTAAATGTGGATCAGGAAGTGAAGGTGTATGAACAGAGATTCTTAGCAGTCACTAGCGTGACTAATTGCATCCTAACCCTGGAAAGGCTTTTGGGAATTTTGTAATTCCAAGTTGGCAAACTGGTGGCCGCAAGTCAGAACACACCCAAAGGAGAGTTTTGTTTGATGCACACAGTCTTTAAAGATTAATTTGAAGGAGATACTAACATTTAAAATTGGGAACTTACAGGGCTTCCTTGGTGGTGCAGTGGTTAAGAATCCACCTGTCAATGCAGGGGACATGAGTTCGATCCCACATGTCGTGGAGCAACTAAGCCCATGTGCCAGAACTACCGAAGCCTGCACACCTAGAGCCCATGCTCCACAACAAGAGAAGCCACCACAATGAGATGTCCGCACACCGCAACAAAGAGTAGCCCCCACTCACCACCACTAGAGAAAGCCCAGGCGCAGCAATGAAGACCCAATGCAGCCAATAAATAAATAAGTAAATTTTAAATAAACAAATAAATAAAATTGGGAAATTACAGATAAAAATCTAAATTTCCTGGCTTCTCATAAAGAATCTGAAGATTTTGATAACCTGGGCCCAGCAGCAACAATCTGAGTATCAGCTGCCCCTTTCAAGGGTTCACCAGGGTCCTCATTACCTTTCAAGACTCCTCAACATCAAGGCCAAAGGCAAGCCATCACTTACACTGAGACTGTGCTATAATATTTCCTGTAAACACGTTTCCATCAAAAGTAGGAGAGTACAGTATAGACTGAGAGAGTTTCTTTTTTCAAGAAAGATGGGAGAGAGCAAATATATATTCAGATATAAGGACAATTTCTATGCATTTAATATCCAAAGAAGCATGCCTTTGTGTAAAGAATGTAATTTAAGACAGACACCATTGTGAAACAAACGCATCCTGATTTAGTCATGATTAACCTATCTGGTCCCATTGACATCTGAGTTTGTAGCTGTGGGCTAATCTGACCCTATCATTATACAGGAGGAAAAACTGAGCCACAGAGAAAACCCCAAAGCTCAGGAACATAGACCTCAGAGTGTCCTTGACCACTCTAGCACCATGATGTAAATCCATGAAAAGGTAACTTACAGTAAACTAGCAGGTGTCCAAGTGAATGGTCTGAGCTAAAAAGACAACAGTGGAATAAAGCATTCAGAAGGAGTAGGCATAGGAGTAGGGTTTGATATAATTTTGAAGGAAGGTATTTTGGATGTATCATATGCAACACTGCAAATCTTTTTGGTGGTGACTAGTTCTGGGGGGCCTTCAATCAGCTTTGCACAGGATCTGCTCTGAGGCTTAGCATTCACATATACACAACCCAGAAGTGCAGGGGAGTTAACACTCCTTGGAGTAATCACTGAATGAAGGGGATGGGAATTAACAGCTAAATGTGTCCCCACTTTATTTCCTCCAAGTTCACCCTTATAAGACAACTTTATGTGGCTTCTCAAAAGCAACACTCTCCTGTGTGTGGAGAAAAAGGAACCCTTCTACACTGCTGGTGGGAATATAAGTTGGTGCAGCCACTATGGAGAACAGTATGAAGGTTCCTTAAAAGCTAAATGTAGAGTTACCATATGATCCAGCAATCCCTCTCCTGGGCATATATCCAGAGAAAACTATAATTCAAAAATATACATGTACCCCAATGTTCACAGCAGCACTATTTACAATAGCCAAGACATGGAAGCAACCTAAGTGTCCACTGACAGATTAATGGATAAAGAAGATGTGGTACATATATACAATGGAATACTACTCAGCCATAAAAAAGAATGAAATAATGCCATTTGCAGGAACATGGATGGACCTAGAGATTATCATACTAAGTGAAGTAAGTCAGACAAAGAAAGACAAATATCATATGATATCACTTATACGTGGAATCTAAAATATGACACAAATGAACTTATTTACAAAATAGAAACAGACACACAGACAAAGAAAACAAACTTATGGTTACCAAAGGGGAAAAAAAGGGAAGGGATAAATGAGGAGTTTGGGATTAGCAGATACAAACTACTATATATAAAGTAGATAAACAACAAGGTCCTACTGTATAGCACAGGAAATTATGTTCAATATCTTGTCATAAAGCATAAAGGAGAAGATTATGAAAAAGAATATATCAATATGTAGATATATATATCTGAATCACTTTGTTGTACACCTGAAACTAACACAACATTGTAAATCAACTATACTTCAATTAAAAAAAAAGGCAACACTTTGCTTAATGATTGCCAATCCATGACATATTTCTCTTTCCCTACTCCAGTGTCTTAGTTCAGGCTGGTAAAAAATGTCATAGACTGGGTGGCTTAAACAACAAACACTTATTTCTCACAGTTCTGGAGGCTGGGAAGTTCAAGATCAAGACACCTGCAGATCTTGTCTCTAGTGAGTACCCACTTCCTGCCTTGTAGACAGCTGCCTTCTCACTGTGCCCTTACAAGAAGGAGAGGGAGAGAGAGGTCTTTTGTGTCTCTTCTTACAAGAGCACTAATCCCATTCATGAGGGATCCACCCTCATGAGCTAATTACCTCTCAAAGCTCTCACCTCCAAATACCATCACACTGGAGATTAGTCTTCAACATATGAATTTTGGAAGAACACAAACATTCAGTCCATAGCACACAGTCACCCTAATCATCATTCCTGGTAACGGGGAACACATCCCCCAATAAACTACGCTCCCAGAAGCCTTGATCTCAGGCCTTGCTTTAGGGAACTTAGGCTAAAATGCAAAGTTCAGTGGTAGTAGAAGGTAGATATCATTTCAAATAGGAAGGAAGGTGGGTGGTATTCAGAGGACAGGACTGCATATCTACAATGTAACCCTTTTTGGCAAAAGAATACCTGGGAATAACTGGCTTCCTTGGTATTTTATCATAAAGACTCTTGTGAGTTTTAATTAAAAAATGTTAGAAGTGTCCTAAGAACACCCTGTTCAGTGACTCATTCCCAAAAGTAGTTGGCAGAGAGCTGTAAGCTTAAAACACCACAGGAGTTAGGATTGAAGTTTATTTTCTTTTTGCTTTGTTTTAATACTCAGGTCAAAATATTCAAGAAATTTTCAACTGAATACAACAGTCAAAATTTTTAGATGTGTCCAAAAATTCAAATTATGTCATTATCTAAGACAGACTTTTATATTTTGAGTGGATTTGGATTTTACAGTCTGGTTTGACTTTCTTGATAATTTTGATGAGTGAAGTCTAGGTTTTTTCCTTTCAGGATCCCAAAGATAAAATTCAGGATGCTTCCTAAATGTGCTTAGTCAGGAAAACGTGTGTGTGCTATTTGACAGTAGATGAATATAGTTCTGGTCTAGCACTCCTCCCAGGATGACCTTAGCCAAGTTCCTCTCCCTCTGTGCCTCAGTTTCCACATCTCTCAAAGGACCCTAACCATATTCTTAGGAGGAAACCAATACATTTTGTAGTTCAACTCTAGGGTGTGAATCCCTTAATTAGACATCCCAGAAAACTAAACATCCCCCTTCAGCATGAATATTCTCCAGGGACCTCCTTCACATGCTTTCTGAAACAAACCATTCCATGTTTTGAAGAATGCTAACCTGTTCCTGCTGGCCAAAGTGCCACTTTAAAATTCTCATGAATGGAGAAAAGACAGTTGTTTGTATTGTGTTTGCTTACTTGTTTACATATCTGGCTTATAGCAGACTTGCTCCAAATATAATTCAACGTGGTAAAGAGGTTTCACAAGTATAAGAGTCCTGAATTTAACAGCAGTGTCAATGATTTTTTTGCTATCCTTTGTTTTATGTTCATTTTAGTTAGCTCTGAAATTTTCTTCCAAAAAGCTCTTGGATTTTGTGGCTTTAATTAGTTCCCCAGTCTGCAACTAAGAAATGTTTTTCCCCCCAAATGCAACATAATTCCTCAGAGCACTGGAAGTGGCATGACCAGACACACCCCCTAAAAACCCACCTCTGCCCCCATGAAAGCCTGATTCTACCTTCCTCTCTAGCCTTCAATCTACATTTCATGTCTAGCATCAGTATAGCTGGGATTGAGTATCAATTATTTTAATCCCACAGTCTTAGCCTCAGGAAAATGCTTCAAAAACTCTTCTCAGAAGCAAGTGCAGGGCAGAGATTTCTGACCTGGCCCTCTCCTTGACTCCATCCTGGGAAGATCTGGAGTCAGACACTGGCTGGGTCCTCTGGTGTGGGTACCATCTGATGAAGCATCTGTAGGTGTCAGGGCCTGGCCGATATCCAGATCTTTCCTTCTGGCTGGACTTCGTTGGCCAAATGTGGCCTTTTAGCTCACATCTGTCCTCCAGGCTGGCCACATACTGGGTACTAGTATTTTGGCAGACTGTAAAAGCACCCCCATTACAGCTGTCTCTGTGTGGTCCTGCACGTCCAACCCTCTTCATTAGCTGACTTGCCTTAAGCTCATTATTAAGAATCTTGCCTCTAAACTCAACAGTATAGCCTTGCCCACAGAGATTTTGCATATTTTTTCATTAGATTTACTCCTAGGTACTTGGTATTATGCTTGCTCCTATAATGAAATCTACCTTTTAAATTTCTTTTTCCGCTTGTTCCTGGTTTATTGAACTAGAACTAGATTTCTACAGTAAAACACTGTGATAGCAGCCTCAGTAATAATGCAAATTTGGATATAAAGCAGTTGGTGTTTGGCCTCCATTCTCATAGGTATGTGGCCTGATGCTTGTGTCTTCTGGGGGCAGGAGAGATATAATTAGGAAGTGACTGTTTCAGCTTCGTGGCCATGTGGGACTTCCTTGGGTCGCTATATAGTCAGTTGGGTACAGAATGAGGTTCGTCATTTTCATTTTGTACTTTGTGGGTCAACAAAGATCATCTAAATTATTTTACTTTACATTAACCTCACCAGAGATGAACCCTCACATTTTACTGAGTGAATTTTTGGACTACACTTAAAACATTATGGTGGGATACTGAAATATACTGATTTCACTCCCAGCAATCTTGCTAAATCTGTTTATTGCCTCTAATAATGTGCTATAGATTCTTTTTTTTTTTTTTTATTTTTTTTGGGGGGTACACCAGGTTCAATCATCTGTTTCCATACACACATCCCCGTACTCCCTCCCTTCCCCGACCCCCCCCCTCGAGTCCCCCCCACCCTCCCTGCCCCAGTCCTCCAAGGCATCTTCCATCCTCGAGTTGGACTCCCTTTGTTATACAACAACTTCCCACTGACTATTTTACAGTTGGTAGTATATATATGTCTGTGCTACTCTCTCGCTTCGTCTCAGTTTCCCCTTCACCCCCCGCCCCCTCCCATACCTCGAGTTCTCCAGTCCATTCTCTGTATCGCTATAGATTCTTTAAAATTTTCTATGTCAACTACAAATAATAAAATTTTGTTTTCTTCTTTCCTTATGCCTGTTTTTTACCCTTATACTAGTTATTTTTTTTTTCTTTAAAGTAACTTATTTACAACATATTATCAGTAGGTCAAAGACCATTTTTATTAAAGACGAAAAAGAGGAAAAGCATGTTCTATTTTCAAATGAACCAATAATGTTAGGTACCCATGAAAAAAATTATATAATTAGTGTACATTAAATGATGGCTTGGGAAAAGAAAGACTTTTTTTTCTTAAATGAAAACATTTAGCTTAATGTGTTTTGAGTATCTCGGTTCTTGGTGCTATGGTGACAGGAGACATAAATACACAAAATTGGCTTTTCAAGTAAATAATGAAATGTGACCTATCCTTTTTTCTGCTTTATCTATGTAAAAATTATTTGACAAATAAAACGTTTAAAGTGTACATCATGATGATTTGGTTTACTTATACATTGTGAAAGGATTCCTCAATCAAGTTAATTATCATGCCTATCACCTCACATGTTTATCTTTGTTTTTTTGTTTTTTGTTGTTTTTGGTGAAAACATTTAAATTCTACCCTCTTAGCAAATTTCACTTATACAGTAGTGTTATCAACCATAGTCACCATGTTACACATTAGATCCTCAGACCTTATTCATCTTTAGCTCAAAGTTTGTACCCTTTTAAAACCTCTCCCTATATCCCCACTCCTCAGCCCCTACCAATCACTTTTCTACTCTCTTTTTCCTATGAGTTTTTGTCTTTTGTTTTTTTAAGATTCCAGATCATACAGTATTTGTTGTTCTGTCTGGCTTCTTGCACTTAGCATAATGCCTTCAATGTCATCCATACTGTGAACCGAGATTTCTCTGCTTCTTACACTGTCATACGCTACTCTCATAAAATAAGTTGTAGAGTATATTCTCTTTTTCTGTTCTCTGGAAGAGTTGGTGTAAAGCTATAACTATTTTTTATTGAACATGGATACTATTCACTAATGAAGCCATCAGGGTTTGAATGTTTCTTTGAGGGGAGGTTATGAAAAATGGATTTAATTTTTTTTACTTGTTACAGGATTTTCAGGTTTTCAATATCTTCCTGTATTCATTTCATTAATTTGTAATGTCCTAGGAATTTGTCCATTTATTATGAAATTCCAAATTGTGGCATTAAATATTTTGTAATATCCTTCTTGTTATCCTTTAAAAGTATCTGAATACTCTGTAATCATATCTTTTTTAAAAATTTCTGATATTGGCAATTTTTGTCCTCTCTCTTATTTCTTGATCAGTTTTACCAGTACTTATTCACTTATATCATTTTTCTCAAAGAAGCAAATTTTAGCTTTTAGCTTTTCCTTATTGTCTCTGTGTTTTCAATTTCACTAATTTTAATTTCTTCCTCTACTCACTTTGCATTTTGCTATTTATTGCATTCTTCAATTGTATCCTATTTTTCCCAACATTTTTATCTGTTTGTTCCATCAGTTCTGAAGAGAGGTTTAAAATTTTTTACATTGTAGATTTGTTCACTTCTTCCTGTAATATGTCATGGGGTTTTTTGTTTTTCTGTTTTTTTAGATATTTTGAGGCCATATATTTTTTTTAATCTTTATTGGAATATAATTGCTTTATGATATTGTGTTAGTTTCTGCTGTACAACAAAGTGAATCAGCTATATGTATACATATATCCCCATATCCCCTCCCTCTTGAGCCTCCCTCCCACCATCCCTATCCCACCCCCTAGGTCGTCACAAAGTATGGAGCTGACCTCCCTGTGCTATGCAGCAGCTTCCCATAGCTATCTATTTTACATTTGGTAGTGTTTATATGTCAATGCTACACTCTCACTTCGTCCCAGCTTGCCCTTCCCCCTCCGTGTCCTCAGGTCTGTTCTCTACATCTATGTCTCTATTCCTGCCCTACCACTAAGTTCATCAGTACCATTTTTCTAGATTCCATATATATGCATTAGCATACAGTATTTGTTTTTCTCTTTCTGACTTACTTCACTCTGTATGATAGACACTAGGTCCATCTACCTCACTACAAATAACTCAATTTCATTCCTTTTTAGAAGACATATTCTTTAGAAGCATGCAAATATATTTACCTTTCAGTTGAATGACTTCTTTTACTTTATAAAGTGACTTTATCTCTAATAATGTTTTTATGCCTTAAATTCTAATCTATCTGATAATAATATGGCTACATCAATTTTCTTTTGATTAATATTAGCATAGTTTATCCATTCCTATCCCTTTACATTCAAATTTTTTTCTGTATTCTTATGTTTTAGCTCTCTCCCTTATAAACAATATAGAGTAGTATTTATTTTTAATCCTGTCTGAAAATTGGATTCTCTTAATTAGCATCTTAAGTTTACTTACATTTATGTCACTGATGATATATTTAGGTTTGATCAACTGTTTCATTCTGTGCTGTTTGTTGCATCTCTTCTAGTTTTTCTTTTCTTTTTTTCCACTTTTGCCTTCTTTTTAAGGAATTGCTCTTCCATTTTTTAAACCTCTAAACGTTTTAGAGATTGTATATACTGGTTTCATTTTTAATGGGCACATTAGGAATTACAATATGAATCTTTAACTTATTAAAATCTAATATCAAAAAAATCATTCTTCCTTGTAGACAATTCAGGTAAGTTACTTACTCCCACCTTAACTTACATGCATTTTTTATGCAATTAATTCCTTACTTTTTAAATTTCACAATATATTGATATAGTTTTGTAAAGTTCATTTATAGGAATAATTCAGAGGTAGTAAGGATTTGGTTCCAGATCAACACAAAAAAGCAAGCTTTTTGATTCACATGAATTTTTTGGCTTCCTAGTGCATATAAGAGTCATATTTACACTATATTATAGTCACTGAGTATGTAACAGTATAACATCTAAAAAAATGTATATACCTTATTAACAAATACTGCTAAAAAATGCTAACCATCATCTGAGCCTTCAGTGAGTTGTAATGTCAAAGATCATAGACTAGAGATCACCAAAACAAATATAGCAATGACAACTTTGAAATACTTCAAGAATCACCAAAATGTGACACAGAGACATGAAATTAGTGCCAAAAATGGTGCCAATAGACTTCCTCAATGCAGGGTTGCCACAAAGCTTCAATTTATAAAAAACACAATATCTGCCAAGCTTAATAGTGAAGCCCAATAAAATAAGGTGTGCCTGTATATTTGCTCTTTATTATTTCTCCTTGTATGCCAAATTTTACATCAGAGAACCTTTCCTTCTTTTGAATTTTCTCCTTTAGAACTTACTTTAGTGAGGACCTGATGGTAGCAAACTCACTTATAACTAATTGTGTGAAAATATTTAAATGTTTTTTAAATATCTTGAAAAATAGAAGATAGTTCCTTGTAACACTAAAGACAGTATTCCAGCTAGCTTCCTTTTGTTGTCAAGAAGTTGGCTTTCACTCTAGTACTAGGGCAAGCAAACTACACGCCACAGACAAATCCAGCCCATACCCTGTTTTCATTAACAACACTTTATTGTAATACAGCCAAGACCATTCATTACATATCCTCTATGACTTCCCTCACACTAACGGCATAGTTGAGTGGTTGTGACAAAGACTATACGGCCCTCAAAGTCCCAAACAATTATTTTTTGGCCCTTTTAAGAGAAATTTTGCTCACCCCTAGCCTAGCATCCACTCCCTTTGAAGATAATTTATTTTCCCTGACTTCTTTGAAGATTTTTCTTTTTCTGTGAATTTCTTCATGTTTATTACCATATGCTTTTTTATTTATCCTACTTGAATTTTTTTGGATATCTTGAATCTGTTAGTTGATACCTGTTATCAGTGCTTAGAAATTCTGAATTATTATCTCTGGTAGTTTTCCATTAGAATGCATAAAATTCACTAATAATTGGTTTCTAAAAAAAATGCACATTTATGTTTCACAACTTTTGCAGGAAGGAAGTTCAAGTGTGGCCTACCTGAGCAGTTCTGGATCAGGATATTTCATAAGATTGCTTTCACAGATCAGCTGAGGCTGTAGTCAACTGAAGACTTACTAGAGCTGGCTTATCGAAGTGGTTAATTCACGTCTAGTAAGTTAATGCTGGCTCTTGGCAGAAAGCCTCAATTATCTTAACATGGGCCTCTACATACAACATAGTGTCCCCAGGACATGATGTCTGGCTTCCTACAGAGTAATCAATCCAGGAGAAAGAGAGTTAGACAGAAGCTACTCTTTTAATAACTTCATTTTAAAGCTCACACAGCATTATTATACCACATTCTACTAATTAAAAGCAACTCACTAAATATAGGTAACATGCTAAGAAGAGGTGAATTAAGCTTCATCTTGTAAAGGGAGGAATGTCAAAGAATATGGACATATTTCAAAACCACTATATTGTCCCTTATAATATTTTCCTTACTTCTATTTTCTCTCACTTTATTTTTTCTGGCACTCTAATTAAATATAGGTTAAGCATTCTCACTGTATCTACGTCTTTTACCTTCTCTTCTGTATTTTCTACCTCTTTTTTCTCTTTCTAAACTATTGGTAACTTCCTCTGACCATTGTCCAGTGCATTAATTTTCTCATCAACCATGTCTAATCTGCTATTATCCTCAACCACCTTGTTTTAAATTTCAGTCATTTTATTTCAATAGTAATTTTTTTTGTTCAAAAATAAATTGTTTCTAGAGGGAGGTGGCCAAGATAGCATGGTAGGAAGACACTGAACTCATCTCCTCCCACAGACACACCAAAATTATAACTACTTACAAAGCATCTATCTATGAGAACAAACTGAAGATAAGATTTTCCATGACTAAAAACATAAAGAAGGAACCATGAGATGAAATCGAAAGAAAGCTGGGTAGCAATACTTACATCAGACAAAATAGACTTTAAAACAAAGACTGTAACATGAAGCAAAAGAACATTACATAATGATAAAGGGATTGCTCCAACAAGAAGATATAACAATTGTAAATATATATGCACCCAACATAGGAGCACCTGAATACATAAAGCAAAGATTAACAAACATAAAGGGAGAAGCTGACAGTAACAAAAATAGTAGGGAACTTTAACACCCCGCTTACATCAATGAAGAGAACTTCCAAACAGAAAATCAGTAAGGAAATAGTGGCCTTAAATGACACATTAAATCAAATGGACTTTTTATATATACACATATAGAACATTCTATAAAAAAGCAGAATACATTATTTTCAAGCACACATGGAACATTCTCCAGGAGAGATCACATGCTAGGCCACAAAAAAGTCTCAGTAAATTTAAGAAGACTGAAATCATATCAAGCATCTTTTCCAGCCACGACAGTATTGGAGTAGAACTCAACACAAGGATAAAACTACAAAAAACAAACAAACAAACAACAACAAAAAGAAACCCCACAGAAAAACAGAGGCTAAACAACATGCTACTTAAAAAACCAATGTCATGCTGAAGAAAGCAAAGAAGAAATTTTAAAATACCTAGAAACAAATAACAACAGAAACACAATGACCTAAAATCTACGGGACACAGTAAAAGAAGTTCTAAGAGGTAAGTTTATAGCAACATAAGCCTAACTCAGGAAGCAAACATAAAAATCTCAAATAAATAATCTAACCTTATACATAAAGGAACTAGAGAAAGAAGAACAAACAAAGCCCAAAGTTAGTGGAAGGGAAGAATTACTAAAGATCAGAGTAGAAATAAATGAAACAGAGACAAAAAAAATCATTAAAAATACCAATAAAGGAAAGAACTGTTTTTTTAAAAAGGTAAATAAAATTGATAACCCTTTAGTCAGACTCATCCAGAAAATAAGAGAGAAGGCCCAAATAAATAAAATCAGAAATGAAAGTGGAGAAGTTACAATCATTACGACAGAAATACAAAGAATCATAAGAGATTACTGTGAACAATTAGATGACAATAAAGTGGACAAACCAGAAGAAATGGGTGAGTTCCTAGAAATGCACAATCTCCCAAGACTCAATAGGAAGAAATAGAAAATATAAAGAGATTAATTACCGGTAATGGAATGGACAGTAATTTTAAAAATTCCCCAAAACAAAAATCCAGGACTAGATTCACAGGTGAATTCTAACAACCATTTAAAGAAGGGTTAATATATATCCTTCTCAAATTATTCCAAAGCATTGAAGAGGAGGAATGCTTCCAAACTCATTCTATGAGGCCATCAGCACCCTGATAGCAAATATCAGACAAAGACACCACAAAAAAGGAAAATTATATGTCAATATCCCTGATGAACATTGATGCAAAATCTTTCAAAAAATATTAGCAAACTAAATTCAATGATCAGGAAGAGGATCATATATCATGATCAAGTGGGATTTATCCCAGGGATGCAAGAATGGTTCAATATCTGCAATTCAATCAAATGTGACACACCACATTAACAAATTGCAGAATAAAAAATCATATGATCATCTCAATATACACAGAAAAAAGCTTTTGACAGAATTCAACATCCATTTATGATAAAAACTCTCCACAAAGTGGCTATAGAGGGAATATACCTCAACACAAAAAAGGCCATATATGACAAACACAAAGTCAACATTATCCTCAACAGTGAAAATCTGAAACCATTTTCTCTATGATGAGAAACAAAACAAGGATGCCCATTCAACTTCGTTATTCAACAAAGTATTGTAAATCCTAGTCTTAGCAATCATAGAAGAAAAAAAATAAAACACATCCAAATTGGAAAAGAAGTAAACGTGTCACTGTTTTCAGATTACATAATACTATAATATAGAAAATCTTAAAGACACCACCAAAACTACTAGAATAAATGAATTCAGTAAAGTGTCAGGATACAAAATTAATACACAGAAATGTGTTGCCTTCATATATGCTAATAATGAACTATCAGAAGGAGAAATTAAGAAAATAATCTCATTTACAACTACATCAAAAAGAATAAAATTCCTAGGAATAAATCTAACTAAAGAGTTAAAAGAACTTTACTTGGAAAACTATAAGACACTGATAAAAGAAACTGAAGATGATACAAACAAATGGAAAGATATCCTATTCTCATGGATTGGAAGAATTAATATTGTTAAAATGGCCATACTACCCAAGGCAATCTAGAGATTCAATGCAATCCCCATCAAAATACCAATGGCATTTTTTTTCACAGAACTAGAACAAATAATTCTAAAATTCGTATGGAAACACAATAAATCCCTGAATAGCCAAAGCCCTCTTGAGAAAGGATAGCAAACCTAGAGGTATCACTCTTGCCGATTTCAAATTACAGGCATATTTTGTTTTATTGCACTTCACTTTACTGCAGTTTACAGACATTGCATTTTTTATAAATTGAAGGTTTGTGGCAACCCTGCATGAAGCAAGTCTATTTGTGCCATTTTTCCAACAGCACTTGTTCATTTCATGTCTTTGTCACATTTTGGTACTCCCACAAAATTTCAGACTTTTTCATTATTATTATATTTGTTATATTCTGTGATCAATGATCTTTGATGTTACTACACAACTCACTGAAGGTTCAAATGATGGTGAGCATTTTTTAACAATAAAGTATTTTTAGGAAACATAAGACTATTGCATAGTTAATAGACTACAGCATAGTGTAAACACTTTTGTATGCACTCAGACACCAAAAAATTTATGTTACTCTATTAATCATGATATTCACTTTACTGTAGTAGTCTAGAACTGAACCTGCAATATCTCTGAGGTATGCCCATATACTATAAAGCTACAGTAATCAAAACAGTATGGTACTGGCACAAAGACAGAATCATTGGAACAGAATAGAAAGTCCAGAGATAAACCCATGCACCTATGGTCAATTAATCTATGACAAAGAAGGTAAGACAGTACAAAGGGGAAAAGATAGCCTCTTCAGTAAATGATATGGGAAAACTGGACAGATACATGTAAAAGAATCAAACTGGACTGCTTTCTCATAACATATACAAAAATAAACTCAAAACGGATTAATGATTAAACGTAACACCTGAAACAATAAAACTCCTTGAAGAAAACTGTAATATCAATTTAGCAATGTTTTTTGGATCTGTTTCATCAAACAAGGGGGAAAAAAGCAAAAATAAACAAATGGGACCTAGTCAAACCAAAAAGCTTTTGCACAAGGAAGGAAACTATCAACAAAACAAAAAGGCCACCCACTGAATGTGAGAAGATATTGTAAATGATATATACAAAAATGGGTTAATACACAAAATATACAAAGAGGTCATAAAACTCAATATAAAAAAAACAAAACCTCATTTAAAAATGGGCAGAGGACCTGAGCAGACATTTTGCCAAAGAAAATGTACAGATGGACAATAGACACTTGAAAAGATGCTCAACAAACAAATCACTAGGGAAACACAAATCAAAGCAATGAGATATCATCTCACACCTGTCAGAACTGCTATCATCAAAAAGACAGCAAATAAGTTTTGGCAAGAATGTAGAGAGAAAGGGGGGCTTCCCTGGTGGCACAGTGGTTAAGAATCCACCTGCCAATGCAGGGGACACGGGTTCGAGCCCTGAGCTGGGAAGATCCCACATGCTGCAGAGCAAATAAGCCCGTGTGCCACAACTACTGAGCCTGTGCTGTAGAGCCCGCGAGCCACAACTATTGAGCCCATGTGCCACAACTACTGAAGCCTGCGTGCCTAGAGTCCATGCTCTGTGACAAGAGAAGCCACCACAGTGAGAAGCCTGCACATCACAATGAAGAGTAGCCCCTGCTCACCACAACTAGAGAAAGCCCATGTGTAGCAACAAAGACCCAATGCAGCCAATAAATAAATATTTAAAAAAAGAAAAAAAAGACAATGTAGAGAAAAGGGAACCCTTGGGCACTATTGGTGGGACTGTAAATTGGTGTAGCCATGGAGGTTCCTCAAAAAAATTAAAATAGTACTGCCTTATGATCCAACAACTTCACTTCTGAATATTGACCCAAAAATAAAAAACACTAATTTGAAAAGATACATGCATGCCAATGTTCACTAACATCATTTACAATAGCTAAGATACAGAAGCAACTTTAGTGTCTGTCTATAAATGAATGGATAAAGAAGATGTGGTAAATACAAACAATGGAATATTACCAAGATATGAAAACAATTCTTGCCATTTGCAACAACCTGGATGGATCTAGAGGGCAATATACTATGTAAAATAAGTTAAACAGAGAAAGACAAATACTGTATGACCTCACTCACATGTGCAATCTGAAAAACAAACAAATCAATATAACAAAACAAAAACAGACTCACCAATACAGAGAACAAACAAGTGGTTGCCAGAGGGGAGAGGGGTGGGGCAAAATAGGTGAAGAAGAATAAGAGATACAAACCTCCAGTTATAAAATAAGTAAGCCACAGGGATGTAATACAAAGCATAAGGAATATGGTCAATAATATTATAATAAATTTGCATGGGGACACATGGTTATTGGACTTATAATGGTGATCATTTCACAATGTATGCAAATATCAAATCACTAGGTAGTACACCTGAAACTAGCATAATATTGTGTGTCAACAATATTTCAAAAAGTAAAGCAGAAAATAATAACAAAAATAAGTAAATAGTCTCCAGGTGTTCTGTTTTTTTCTGTGTTCATTTTCAGATTTACTAAATTGCCTCCAACAATCTCTTATTCCTTGCAAATAGCTTCAATTTTGTATTGTATTTCTTTAAACATAATCAAGAATGTTGTTTTCAGATCTGTCTCTGTTAGCATCAATATCTTAAGTCTTTGTGGACTTCTGCTCTCTCTACTGATTTCTATTCATTGAGCCTAATCCTCTCATTGTGCCTGAATCTTTGAGTACATTGAACATTGTATGTGAGAAACTTTTGCTCTGCCATTACCTGGGGACCACTATGAGTGGAATATCTTTAAACAAGTTCAAGGTTTGAGACTCCCTGGAAGACTCAGAAGATTCAACCCCTGACTGTAACTCCTCAAAAGAGCTTTCCTAGTCATTCTCTTTCCCACAGTGAGTAGAGCCTTCAGAAGTTGCAGCTGACTATGGTCAGAGGATGGTTAGACTCCCACCTTATAAGTGCCCCGGATTTTTATGTCCACTGGATCCCAAAGAGTGACCAAATAACCTCCCTGAGGCAGCAGAGTAAGTAACTGTTAGAACCAAGATTTGAATCAAGGCTCTTGCATTCCCCTTATGCCATATCTGATCTCAATAACTGTGATGATGATGGTATCATTCTTTCTTTCCCTTCTCCCACAACACAACCTCCAGGGAAACATCTTACTTAGCAATGTTAAGTTACGTAAGAGCCTAGATATTCTAAAAGATGCTGAAGGCAGAAGCACTGCTTTTTACTATCTGGACTGTCAATGGTCAGAAAAAAAACCTTCAACCTGAGTAACTCAAGAGGTGATAGGTTATCTAGTGGGCGAACAACTGTGTATCTTTTGAATTAGTGCTGCCACTGTTGCAGAAATTTAATGGCATTGTCTCTAAAATAACAGTGCATTTTTTCATGGGGCATGTCAGTGGGGCATCTGATTGATACACTGCATTGTTTTCAATCACAGTTTTATGAGGCCCACATTAAATACTGAAAACTGAGCTATTAGAAACATACTATTTAGAAATATACTATTTAGAAATAGTATTAGTCTGAAGCAGCCTCTGTGCCTTATCCCCTGTTAAAGTTTTACAGTAAACCAAGGATGGTGAATATTTAATGTACCGTACTTCACTGTCGCCTGATAAGATTTGTTATAGGGTTATAAAATACTATGTTAGGTTCTTACAGCACATTGATATTATAAAATGTAGCTGGGCTCTCAGGCAGAGCTACCTGATTAAAAAAAAATAGAATAAGTGATATCAACCATTTCCTCCAAGGGCTTAGAAGACCACCAGTCAAGAGATGAGAAGGTGTATTTGAGAGTTAGTTGCACTCATGAAGCACTGAAGAGGAAAGAAGGAGGAAGACAATGAAAGAAGCAAAATCAAGCAAGGGAATGGATGGGGGCGGGGAGGGGCAACAAAATAGGGCAAATAGAACCGGTAGAGAGTGGTTAGGTGTGGAGATTATCCAAGGATCAGGTGGAAGTTTGAATGGAAAGAATGCTAAAGGCCTTCCCTACATGTAGATCCTGGAATCCTATTTTTCCTCTAAAGGGATCAGAATATGCAACCTTTAAAATATGCCACTTTGGGATAGGATTATTTTGAGCTGAAGGCAATTAAGAAAAAGCACACTTGGAAGATCTCCCTGCCCCCCCCCCCATATCTACCTAAAAGCCAGATATTAATTTCCCTTGTGTTGTTTTTTTTTTTTAAGCTCTTTACTGGAATATAATTGCTTTATACTCTTGTACCAGTTTTTGAGGTACACCAAAGTGAATCAGCTGTATTTATACATATATCCCCATATCCCCTCCCTCCCATGACTCCCTCCCCTCCCTGTCCTGGCCCTCTAAGGCATCACCCATCATCGAGTTGATCAGAAGATTTCTCCCTTCTCCCATACCAGGAAGAGAAGAACAACCCTTATCAAGGAGGCAAAGATGGCACCAAAAGGAGGCTGCTTAAGAAAACCTTACTAAATAATCCTTTCTATCATTAGTTTCCCCACATATTTCCTAGTCACCATCCCATAATTTATCACTCCTATAACCCAAACCCCCCTTCCTTTGTCTAGTCACATCTCCCTTCATTAAAATGCTAAATAAGCCCACTAGTCTAACCACTTCTTTGGGTTTTGCTTCTTTTCTGTGAACTCTCCATGCATATAAAATTAAAAATATTTACATCAATAAAAATCTGATTCTCTTTTCTCCTGCTAATCTTTCTTTTGTCAATTTAATTGGCAGACTCCAGACTCAAACCTAAAAGGGTAAATTTTTTCTTCCCCTGTACCTAAAGGTCAAAAATTTCAATAGTCATAAGAATCTCATGAGGCCCTTGATTTTATCCTGTGCATTCTCTGAAAGAATGCAATGGCCCTCCAGAAAAATCTCTGCTGTCCACAGAGTAAAGTCTGAAAATAGGTATCACTTGGCAATAGTAATAGTAAACGGTGACAGTTTAGACACTGTTTATTTATGGTCCATTCTTACCGATCACAGACACAGGACAACGTGTTAAAAGAGATACCAAAATCTAATTTGTGGTCACAGGTTTCTAAACTGTTAGCATCAGAAGGGACCTTGGCAGTCATAAGAGCATATGGTAGATTCCACATATAAGTGATATCATATATATTTGTTTTTCTCTGTCTGGGTTACTTCACTTAGTTTGATAATCTCTAGGTCCATCCATGGTACAAATGAACTTGTATACAAAACAGAAATAGACCCACAGACACAGAAAACAAACTTACGGTCACCAAATGGGAAAGGTGGGGATGGATAAATTAGGAGTTTGGGATTAACATATACACACTACTATATATAAAATAGATAACTAAGAAGGACCTACTGTATAGCACAGGGAACTATGCTTAATATTTTGTAATAACTTGTAAGGGAAAAGAATCTGAAAAAAAATAGATATATATGTATGTATAATTGAATCACTTTGCTGTACACCTGAAACTAACACAACATTGTAAATCAACTATACTTTAAAAAATTAAAAATAAAATTAGAAAAAAAAACCAAACATGAGAAGAAAAATTTAAATAAATTTTACATAATTTCTTTGTTAAAAAAGAAAATATGGTAGTTAGGAGGGTGAGTTTATAAGATAGATAAATTCATATTTGATTTCTACCATGCACTAACTGTGTGACCATAGACTTTCTGGGCATCACTGTCCTCATCTATACAGTCTGTGGTTAATAATAACTAAAATAATACAAGTCATGTACTTGGAACAATGACTGAGTATTTTAAATATCAAAAAATATGAACAAGAATGTTAACAGTAATGAAGGAGGAAAAAGAAGAGAAGTCATCCAATTTAGCCTCTTACTGATAACACAATTGAGGCCCAAGGTGGTAAGACAGATTATGAGAAACAATACAGCACACTAGCGCTGAAGCTGAAGGTTGAGCACGTAATCTTTTCCACTTTAAGTACAACTGACCCTTGAATGACGCGAGGGTTAAGACTGCAACCCCCCGCACAGTTGAAAATCCACGTATAGGTTTACAATGGGCCCTCTACATCTGTGGTTCCACATCTGTGGATTCAATCAACCACAGATTATGTAGTACTGCAGTACATATTTAGGAGGAAAAAACCTGTATGTTAGTGGATGCTGGCAGTTCAAACCCATGTTGTTCAAAGGTCAATGGTACAGTAATAGTATTGTAGGAGAGCAAAATTTACCCCCCCAAAATATGTCTCTTTAGCATGAGGATTATTTTAGGCTAGTTGTTTTTAAGAAACAAAAGGCTCAGGAAATGCTTTTACTTCCTCCCCCTTAAATACCTAAAATAATTTAGATAGGGGTCTATCCCATAAAGTGGGCTCTCACCAGAGCTACCTACAAAACTGTAGGTATGGTAGGCATTTCCCTTGTGGTCCAGTGGTTAGTTAAGACTTCACCTTCCAATGCAGGGGGGTGGGTTCAACCCGTAGTTGGGGAGCTAAGATTCCACATGCCTCATGGCCAAAAAACCAAAACAGTAAAAAAAAAATCAGAAGCAATATTGTAACAAATTGATTAAAGACTTTTAAAACGGTCTACATCAAAAAAAATCTTTAAAAAAAGAAATAGAAAAAAGAAAAAGACTAGTGTGGTAGACTGGGGCAAACTTAGCAAGGCTGATTTGATTAAAGTCCTATCTATGTCCCACTGTCTCTTCACAGCCCACCAAACATTTGCTTTTACCATCGTCCTGTAAATTGTTTTTCTCCCCTTCAAAGTCCCAAGCCCCTACCTGATTCTCCTTCTCTCAAATGGCATATAAGCCTCCGGTACCTGACTTGTCTTTGGGTCACATTTTTCATGGGAGGCCCTGAACCCACCTAATTAAATTTGATTTTCTCCTGTCACTCTGTCTCATGTCAATTTAATTTTTAGACTAATCAAAAGAACCTAGGAGGGTAGAAAAATGTTTTTCCTTTCCCAACAGTATATAGCTCTCATTACGTATCCATTCCAGCATTAGGTGCCTTGAGATCAATACAGAAAGAAATATAAAACATCATCTTTAACATCAAGGAATAAAATTTGTCTATTGAACACTGAGAGATTAATATAAAATTTATGCCATGAATTACATTTATGTGATGAAAAATATTACAGAAATTAAATGTCTCCAAAAAGTTTATGAGACTGAGAAGAAAATCTTGTAAAATGGCAAAGTAGAAAATAAGATTATACATAGATATACAAAGAGAAAAAGAAACAAGATCAGAATAAAATATATCAAAATAACGACAGAGATTTTTCTCTAAGCAGTGAGATTATAAGCAGGTTTATTCTTCTTCATACTTTTTCTATAAACTTTCCAAATTTTCTATGAAGGTACATATTATTTTTAGAATTATAAAAGAGATAAACTTTCTTTTGCAAAAGAAACATTACATATATTGGGGAAAGCCTCTGTTCACAGTAGCAACTACACCATATGTAAAAATACCTAGAAATAAAAATTTAAACGAGGTTACAGACCTATGTGAGGAAAACTAATTAACCCCTAGTATATCATTATATTGTATTAATCCCAACAGAATTTTTCTATAACTTGGCAAAGCTCCTCGAAATTTTATCTGGAAGAATTTTGTAACTATAATAATCAGAAAAAATAATTTAAGGTTTTAAAAAGAGAGATAACTTCAGCCTTCTGATTGACCAGGCTGAAACAGATTGACAATACCCAGTGTTGGCATTTTTGGTGAACATGTAAATTAATGCTACCTTTCCGGAAGATAGTTTGGCAATATGCGTGAAAATTTCAAAGGGATATGCCCTATGATCTTGTGATTCTCAATGCCAGTAATTTAAGGGGTTAGTCAGACAAGAGTACAAAGATGTTCAGAGAAATGTTATTTTGTTCTTACAGAGTAAATTGAAAAACCTCAAAGAACCTAAAATATTCATCAAACAATATTTGCTAAATTATAGCTCATCTATACAAAGAAATTGTATATAGCCACTAAAAGTGCTATAGATCTAAATTCAGGGTATCTTGTAAAGTGAAAGGAGAGACTACAAAACAACAGTGTAATATAACAGCACGTAAAATTACAAACACAGAGAAATATTTAGAGAAGAGGTCCTTTGAGGATATTGAGGTTTGGGTTTTTCTTTTTAATTTCTTCCTTATATTTTATTCTATTCATCTTTGACCCCAATAAGTTTGAATCATTTTCATAATCAGAAAAAAACTGAAGCTCATGTCCTGTTAGAAAAAATAAGCGGAGAGAAAGGAAGACAACAGAGTATGTTAATGTAATCCAGGAAGAAAAGAGGAATCTAAAATCTTCACTTTAGGGAACCGCTTCAGTCTCCTCCCTTATCACAATTTATGGAAAAGTCCAAGGAGTTACAAAGCTGAGTAGTTTACAAATTTTTTTTCTTTCCCTTGAACCTGTAGCAGTGATAACAAGCAGGAAAATTACCAAAGGGAAGAGCAAATAAGTTTTTCAACGCCTGGTAAGATGTGGGTACCCTCTGCAGGATACCAAGGGAAAGAAAAGGAAAAGATTATGAATCCAAAGAGAGACAGATTTGGGTTTGGTTTGAGAAAGAACACTCCAAAAGTCATAGCAAGCTCAGAATCCCTAGAGATATTTAAGGAGACTGGGGCCACTCCTTGTCAAACATGGTTTATAAGAAATGGATTCATAAGAGTAGCCATTGGACTAGATGACCTTTAAGTTGAATTCCAATTCAAAACTGACTCTCTTTCCCTATAGCGTGTAAAAAGAGACAGCACTCTAGGTGCTGGCCTGGAATGATGCCCATAGGGGATTGTGGAAAGACAGGGACTTGAAAGCAGTTCCTTCACTCTTCATCCCAATTCAACTCTTTCTCTTTTCAATCAAAGCCTAGGACTTCTGGCGACTGAGTAAAAATTTGTGGGAGTCCTGGGGAAGAGAACCAGTGAGGGGATTTCTTTCTCATGGACTGGGAAGACTTAGGGAGACCACTGTCAGAAAGTCTGGAGCAAGGATCCCTCCCCTGCAATGTGGATCTTGGGAAGGTTTGGCCTGAAGAGACCAGTGAATCCAGGGACAGATCAGCAGAGGCCCCAGTATGTACCAGACCTCCCAGGTCCCTGTCACAGAGATGGAAATTCCCCCCTTGCCCTTCTTGGGTTCTTTTGGCTGATCTAATAATTAAACTGACACAAGAAAGATTAACAGGAGGAAAAAAAAAATCCCGAATATAATTAATGCATACAGAGGTCTCATATAAACAGGACCTAAGAAGTATCTAAAACAGGCAGCTTTTATACTTTTGAGACAAAGAAACAATAAATTTGTAAGGAATTGACAGGACAAAGAAACTTAGGCTTTGGGTGCTAATTAGTGAAGAATCTCAACAGCATTTGGGTTTGAGGTAATAAATTAAAGAAGTAAAGAGATTTGCTTATACGTTTCTCCCCTATCTTTGGTGATAAATGTGCCCTTCTACCTCCAGATGCAGGAAGGGCACCTTTCACATGGGAGGCTTATTTCCTGTGTCCAGGTAGACCGAAGGGTCAAAGTGTCCCTCTTGCATTAGCCATTGCCTATGTAACTTTAATTCAAAACAATCACTATGGCACTTCAGCATTTTTGGGGGGTGGGCCACCCTGAGCCCCCAAACCCCAGATATTTAGAACAAGTTTTCAGAGGTAAATAAAGTAACCCTACCGTTCAAACTGGTAAAGTACAAGACACAGGGGAGCAGGGAGATTTACTTCAAATAAATAACACCTCAAGGCGCAAAGCAGCCCAAGAGAAGAAGAATAAACAAAACAAAGAGAACATAGAACCAGCTTTTGAGAGATTCTTGAAGAGACAGATAACAATTTGAAAAGAAAAAGAAAATTTAGGAATATCTGCATACACTCTCCCCCACTTTCCACTCTCCCCAGCCAAAAATTTTTACAGAGATGAAAGATAAGCTTTCCAAATAAACTGTTTAGTAGATGAATTTAGGGAGAGAATGTTCAAGGTCACTGTTTAAACCTGATTTAGTAGGAAAAAAGAAAAACAACCTCAGAGTATTAATAAATACATAAAAAAATAAAAATCATGGGAAAAAGCTGATAATAAACTGGAAGATGTATGTGAGAGATTTAACATACAAATAAAAGGAGCTCCAGAAAAAAGAACAGAGAGAAGAGAGGCAAAAATAAAACAAAAGGTTGAAGATCTATAAATTCAATGCATTCCCTATTGAAATTCCGATAGGCTTTTAGTAGAAACTGAAAGGCTGATTCTAAAATTTATATAGAAATACAAACACTTTAGAATAATCAATGCAAATTTTAATAAAATCAAATTTGGAAAACCTACACTCTGATTTCAAGACTTACTTGGAAATAAGGGGAGAATACCCAAATGAGAACAAGCAAAGCCTATTTATTCAGAACTTGCAAAGGAGTCAACCACCACCACATGCATTTGGCAGAAACTCAAAAGCCAGCAAAAGAGTTGGAAAGCTATGTATTAGAAAAAGGGGAAGGCTTTCAGTATGCCCTAACTGGAGATTGTTGGCATGGGGAATCTGGAAGTGGGTATTTTTTGACAAAAATTCTTAAGGAATTCAATGGGGAAATGATAAACTTTTCAACAACTGATACTGGAACAGCTATATATCTATTTAGAAAAAAAAATCAGCTATAATCTGCCACCAAACAAAATAATTAACTTGAAATAAGTTGTAGAACTAAAGGTAAAGTCTACAACTGTTCTAAAAATATACACTGAAGAAAACCTGTCCCTTTCAGTTAGGTAAAGTTTTCCTAAATAAACCATAAAATGCAAAATCTATAAAAAGGAAAATTGACATATTGGGTGTTGGGGCCCAGGACAGCCTGCCCCAAAATATGCCTCAATGGCATATTGATTATTTTGAATTAAAGTTACTTAAGAAACAGCTGATGCAAGAGGGACACTTTGACCCTCCTCTTTGTCCCCCTGAAAGCAGGAAATAAATCTCCCATGTGGAAGGTGCCCTTCCTGTAAGGTAGAAAGACGTCCTTAACACCAGAGATAGAGAATTCAGGGCTGAATAGCCTGTGTAAACCCACCTTGTTACTTCTTTACTAATTTACCACCTAAGCCCAAACTGCTTAAATTCCTAAGTTTCTCTGTCCTGTCAATTCCTCACAAATTTATTGTTTCTTTGTGTAAAAAAATATAAAACCTGCTTGCTTTTGGTCACATTCTGAGCATCATTTTATGATCTCCCATGCACATGAAGTTAAATTGATTTTTCTTCTGTTAATCTCTTGTAATTTTTTTTATTAGTCCTATCATAAGAATGCAAGAGGGGTAGTGGGGGAAATTTCCCCCTCCCCAGCATGGGCTTTATTAAAATTAGAACCTTTTGTTCTTTGAAATTCACCATTAAGAAAACAAAAAGTCAACCTATGGACTAGAAGAATATATTCTCTACACAGATATCAAGCAAAGGACTTCTAACAAGAATACAGAAAGAGCTCTTATATTTTGATAATATAACAAACAACCCCAAAATTTATGGACAAAGATTTAAATTAATACTTCCAAAAGAATATGTACTAAAGGCCAAATCACACATGAACAGAAGCTCAACATCATTGATCATGAAGGAAATGCAAATTAAAATCACAACAATCTAGCCCTACATGACCAGTAATAATAACTAAAATGAAAGAGCCTGACAATACTAAGTGTTGACAAGGATGCAGGATAAACAACACCCTCATTACAGCCAGCAAGGATGGAAAAGGGTTATCAGTCTGACAGTCTCTTAAAAAGTTAAACATAAACCTACTACACAACCCAGCCAGTCTAATCCTAGATATTTACCTAAGTGAAAATGTGTTCACATAAAACATTGTACATAAATGTTCATAGCCAATTTATTTCTAAGGAGACAACCACAAAGTCTTTTAACAGATGAGAATATAAATAAAACTCGATTTTTCTGTCCAATGCAACATTCCTCAACAATAAAAAGTAACAAATAGGTGACACAAGTAACAACATTAATGAATTTCAAATATATTATTCTGTGTGAAGGAATCCAGATTTAAAAAAGTACATACTCTTATCAGTTGATTTATATAAAATTCCATTTATATACAATTCTAGTGACAGAAAGCAGATCAGCAGCTGTCTGTGGATGAGAATGGAAAGAAACATGATTCCAAAATAGGAAAATTTTCGAGAGTAATGGAATTTGCCAGTATCTTGATTGTGGTGGTAGTGGTGGTGATGATATATCTTTCAAAACTCATTAAATTGTACATTTTAAATATGTGCAGTTTCCTTTGTGTAACATGTCTAAATGAAGTTTTAAGACACAAATAAAAATGGTTTAAGAGATATACAGAGAAACTTACACCCCTTGAATGAGGAATTAATATACATTTTAAATGCACAATATTTCCCAAAACCAAATTTGTGCTTTCCACAAAGAAAACACTTTAAATTCCAAAGTAATCTATGTAATTAAATAAAACCTATAATTACATAGGCTATATGCTTTGATAAATAATATCAAATTATTTAATATTTGATAAAAATTTCAGGTTAACCCTCAGACCAGAAAGAAATTATAAACTAAAAAATAAACTTTACATTAAAACCTAGAGCAAAAATTGAAAACTCTACTGAGAAAAAAATACCAATCTTTAATGTCTTTATCATTAAAGAAGAAAGATGAAAAATAGAGGAACTTAGAATTTATCTTTGAAAAACTAAAAAACAACAACAAAATAAAACAGAAAGCTGAAATTCATATGAATGAAAGGATTTGATGAAAATAAAACCAAAGAATTCATAGGAAAAATAAATAAGCTCATCTCAGGAAAAATAAACACATGCACACATACGTAAATGATTAGGAATTAAAAGGGAAACCCAACCAGAGGCAGAGGAGAGATAAAAAGAATTACAATAGAAGAAATATTACAGGCAAATACATAGCAATACACTTGAAAACCTAGAAGGAATGGATAATTTTCTCACCAATATAAAATACCATGGTTGACTTAAGAAATAATATACATGAGAATGTAATGTATAACAAACTGATAATTCATTTCAGAGTGGAAAGGAAGGATTTTTTAAAATCATGTGGATGTAAGTGCCATCCATTGGGAAGAAAACAAAATTGAACCCTAAGTTACATAATACTAAGTAAAGATAGAATAAAGTGGGTGGGAGAAAGGTAGAAAAACAGAAATCCTGCGAAAAAAACCAAATTAGGTGACTTCATGTATAATTTCATGATAAAGCAGACTCTCTTATTTATGACTAGAAAATAAGGTGTTTTAAAAACCATAGTTACCCTATAAAAGTTTAAATATTTATAGCAAAATACAACAGTTCAATGCTGAGGATGGAAATTTAGTACCTATAATATAAAAATACTCTTTTGAATTGACAAGGAGTTTCTGCAAGAGAAAAATAGGCTAGCTTATGAATAGAAATTTGCAGAAGGACAAATCCAAAAAGCCAACGGAATATGGAAAAGAGTTTAAAATCACTAGTAGTAAGGAAAATGTGAACAAATCCAACAGTAAGTTATGGTTTTATAAACATGAGACTAGTAAAAGCTGAGTAACAACTATTGCCAGTGTGGGTGTGGGCAGAACAGGGTCATTCTGGCATGCTGCTGGTATGATGTAAATTGTTACTGGCTTTGTTGGAATACATTCTGGCAATTATTATTAAATTTTATTATTGCAGTTCCACTAGCAATTTCACTTTGGTAAATTTATTCTGTAAAAATAAAAGTCTCAGTGTATGAAAATATGTAGTTTAAGGATGTTTGACGCAACATGGTTTGAAGTAACCAAAAAACACAAGGCCAAAAAAGAACCTCTGGATATAAATAATAATTATCAATTGGAGAAGGGTTGAATCAGTTATAATAGTTCACATCATGAAACGTGTGCTGCCACGATAATCGATTACAACTTCAACGAGATTTCTTTGAGTGACAAAAATGAAATGCAGAGAAGTGCGTGTATCAGTTTAGCATGTGCTTAATTGTAAAGAAGAGAAAACCTGATGATCATGGATTAAACACACAGTGGTTTATTTTAGAAATTCAGCAGTTGCTGGCACTAAATCAGTCATTCAAAATGCTATCAGGCACCTAGATTCTTACGATGCCACCACTAAGATTCCGGCTCTTGTCCTCACACTTGTCCCATCATGATCCAAAGATGGTATTGTCATTTCAGATATCATTTCCACTTCCCAAGAAAAATGAAATAAAAAAAAATTAAAACTAGTAAAACCAAATTTATCCTATTTATCAGGAACTAAAACTCTCCTAGAAACGTTGCGACACACTTCTCCTTGGGTATAGCTGATGAGCACCGGGACTCTTGCCTAGCCCATCCCCCATCAGCAAGGACATCTGCTGTAAATTCAAATTTTAAGCTCTCCAGATTCTATTAGTAGAGAAAGACTTACAAAAAGATGTTTTATAATTTGCAAATCTTATAAAAATAGATTTGCATAGCATAATCTTATTTTTGTAAATCAATGACAAAAACTCTATATGAATATGCATACGTGCTTTTGCCTATGATTATATGAGCATGAAGAAAAATATATACATAGACATTTAAGTTCTTATGTGAATTTCCTCAAGATGGGTTGTGTGGATGGGAAAGGCATAAAAAGAGGCAAATTGAAGAAAACATCATTAACGATAATGTGATCATATGCATGCATTTAAATAAAATAATATATAGCAATAATTTGTAATGTTTCTCACATATCATTATATTAAAAGTAGTAATTCCTATCACAGTATACACGAGATGCCTTTTTTATTTTGTAGAAAATACACGTTTATATGCGCCTACAAAAATAATACCCAACATTCACTGAGCTCTTATTTTATGCCATAAACATATATACCAGTGAGACATACCTTTTAATCCTCCCAAAAGGCTATGAGATGAGTAGCTGTATTATTCCCACTTTACAGATGTGTGAGCTAAGGCTTGGAACGCTCAGTGGCCTTTCCAAGATCACCCAACAGGAAGTGAAGGAACACAGGTCACATTAATAGTGATTATTCCTGGGAGTGCGATAAGGGTGGGTGGGGGGAGAGAGGAACAGAGGACTTACACAGTCCCCTTTATTTACCTCGGAAGATTTTCACTGTTTTATGATAAGACTGTGTTTTAAGGACAAATTGAGATTTTCTTTTAATGTGACCTACATTTCGCCATAAAAGTGAAGCAATTTTGCTTTCCTTTTCTCTCCCTTTCCCATTATTTAAATTTATTTTCCCCACTTATTTCTCTATATCACGTTTCCTTAGTTTTATTTCTGCCTCCTAAGACTGTTCCATCTCCTCAGTGTTTCTCTCTCATCTTCAAAGTAAGATAAATTATATCCCCTACCCCCTCACACACATACACACAAATCCCAGGGAAAACAGACACCAAGCTCTCTAGTCAAGCTTACAGAGGATTACACGTGTCAGAGAAATGCATTTTGATGTGAAACAGATCTGAATGCAAACTTCTAGAGAACTGGACCATCAAGCATTATTTGAGGAGGGCGATCAGGCAATTTGCCGGGGGTACCATCAGGCAGAATTTAGTGTCATACAAGCTAAGAAAGAAACAGAACCGAGACAGGAGAATGAGGATACCTTCAAATTCCCTGTATTAAACAGGGATTGGAACGCTGCACTCCAGTGTCAAATCCCACAGCAGTATGAGAAAAATTTTGACTCAGAGAGAGAAAATCTCTTCAGCCTCTTAAGTCACTAGATCCCTGCCTCTGCTTAGCTCCTGGCTTTGAGCATGTTCCAAGCTCCAGTTGCAAATGGTGATAGGGAGTGGATTAAGCACAGTTGGGCTTTTACCCTTAAACCTTGAGCATTAATGGTTCAGCCAAGCAAGTTTTTCCCATTAGAGCCACCGTACTTTCAAGTTCAACTATTGATAAGCCCCCAAGTTTAACGCATCTGTAAGAAATACGCACACACGTTGGCAATAAACTAGAGTACGCATCTTAAAGCAGAATCAGGAGTCTAGGAAAACAGCCAAGTTGAGACTGCCTTGGCTAGAAAAATAGTATCTCTTGCATATTGCTGGGCTTAAAAGAATAAAAGTTTTCTCAACACCAACTTATCAAATATACTAACAATGGGATACTTAAGGGAAGTGAGAGGTATCCTTTAAATTAACCTAATTTTCAAAAAGACTCCACACTTCCAAATGTTAATATGCTCTATTGCAGGAGAAAGAAATTGATTTCTGCAAAGCAATCTCAACAATCTGATCATTGAACGTGAACTCGTTTTTTATTGTTGTAACAAATACACAGAGATGTTCTCCTCCACAGTGGGCTCAGTTTCAAAACTCTTGTTTGTACTTACAACTTGTTCCAAGGTTGTGAGTGAGGTGTGACCCTAGGTTGCAACATCTAGTATCCATATTTTTCTTTACAGATTTTATCTGGAAATTTACCTGAATTCTCAAAAGACCATGAGAAGTGAGACACTGAAAAAGGCAATATGCTGTGAAAAAATGACTAAAATGATCTAAAATTATGTTTCCCTAGTGTAAAGGGAAATTCAGCAGGATTCTCCTAAGAGCTAGCATTTCTCCACTGTTACTAAAATATTCCTAGGAATGAGATTCCATAGTTGTTTCCCTCTGGGGACCATTACTATGGGGCAAGGGAGGGGAGGGGCTTGAACACAGTGAGAAGACAGTTGAAAGCAGTGAGGCAAAGGTAACTACAGCAAGCACATGCTGAGAAAGAGTGAGGAGGAATTTCCTTCTTTTTTGGAAGGAAATAACAACAATAGGAATAGGTAAGGCACCCACCATGGGCCAGTCCCTACGACAGATTCTTTCCTTGTAACCCACACAGGAATATTTTTTATTCCTTCCATTTTAAAGAAGAGAAAAATGAGCCTTTAAAAAGGTACTTGTCCTTGGTCACACAGCTAGAGAGTGGCAGAGGTGAAATGAAATCTTTCTGTTGTCTGATCCTAAAGTCCTTACTTTTAATCACAGGAGAGAAAGAAGCTGCCCAGTCTGAGATATAAACAGAACAGAAAACCAGTATAAGGTATGCACATGGGTAAGAGGAGAGAGCGGAAAGGAGAGGGAGGGATAGGAAGGGGGAGAAGCAGAAAGGGAGAGAGGCGAGAGAGGGAGAGAGAAGACAGGGCCTACTTGTACAACCACAGAAAGTCACCCAGGTGTGATAGGGACTATGTTGTTTCCAAGCTAGATCTCCCTGTTTGCATCCTTCCACTGCCAAACTGATTCAGAATCCTCTTCCTATTGTATACTCCTCTGTACATTATAAACATCTATATTTCTCTGTTCCCACAGATAATTCAAAATCTTTGCTAATGAAATGAAACAAGGAAAAGGAGCCAAGCTGTGAGATTCAAGTTGCAGCGTATTCAAAGTTGGATTGATTTTGAGTTGTTAATTAAACTTTACCTGGGAGATCTATCTCAAGAACCCAGAACAAACTTTGTACAACCATGGACATATGTGACTCCATTTCCATTACCACCCACTCTGTTAATTCTGCCTGAAATAAACAAGGCACTGAACCACTATGTCTGCCCATTCAATTCTCAGCACCCCAGCAGGAATGTAACAGAGAAACCGTGTCCAGGAGATCATGCGAGATAAAACCTATGGAATCAAGAATTTCTATAACATAGTCTCTCTATCAGCTGGGTTTTTGTTTGTGTTATTTTATTGACAAACAACAGAACTGGCTCTGCCTACCTTGAGCAAAACAGCTTTATTGGGAGTGTGTAGGGTCACTCAAAAATTAAAGAAACTACTAAACAGCCAATCTTAGAAGGAAAAAAGGAAGCAGGGATCCAATCAGCAGCATCTGATCAACAGTTGGGGTGACAACACTGCAAGGCAGTGGCTCCAATCATCTTTTCTTGCTGGAATCACTGAACTCAATATTTAAAGTCCCCAGAATGAGGACTGCACTGGTGGTGCAGTGGTTAAGAATCCACCTGCCAATGCAGGGGCCGTGGGTTCAATCCCTGCCCCAGGAAGATACCACATGCCATGGAGCAACTAAGCCCATGTGCCACAGCTATTGAGCCTGCGCTCTAGAGCCCGCGCTCTAGAGCCCGTGAGCCGCAGCTATTGAGCCCGTGTGCCGCAACTACTGAAGCCCACGCACCTAGAGAGAGGCCAAGAGAGGCCACTGCAATGAGAAGCCCGCGCACCACAATGAAGAGTAGCCCCCGCTCGCCGCAACTAGAGAAAGCCCATGTACAGCAACGAAGAACCAACACAGCCAATAAAATAAATAAATAAATAAATAAATAAATAAGTAAATAAATAAATAAAAGTCCCCAGAATGAGAATCAATCCATTTGCTTTTGTTTGGGTCACTCTGCTGACCCTTTGGTTAGGAAGAACAAGGCAACTTATTGACAGTCCCACCCAGAAGCTATATGAATGAGAAAGGAGAGATAATTAGAGATAATTATCCAAAAGAAAACAGGGAGAGGGTTCCCCAAAGTGGGAGAAATGTAAAATGGGTGCTAAGTAGAGGGAAAAACCCACTACAGCATCCCCAGGCTTTGACTTCTCTCAGAGAACTTCCATTGTTGTTGGTTTGAGCTGTATTCTTTCATTCATATTCCCTTTCCTGCTCCCTCTCCCTCTCCCTTTCTCTCTTTCTGTTTAGAAAGGGAGGGAAGGAGAAGAAAAGAAGAAATGAACATTCAGAAAGAAGAATGGCTTTCAACAATATCCAGAGCAACCATTCTGCCTCAAAATAATGAGCTTATGATCCAGGCGATTTTTTAAGGCTTTTGAAATGTTATAACAACAACAAAAATGTTGGCTTTGGCAACTTAAAACAGCTATCTTCCAAGAGGATGGATTTTGATGAATGTGGGGCCCTTTGTTGGGGCTGACACCTTGATATGCAAATCTGGGAAAGGAGATGGAGAGTAGAGAGTGTGTAATAGAAGAGAATTTGGAATGCAGTGAGAGCAGAATACAGAATGGGAATTCAGAAAGCATATTAGGTTAACTGCAAATCCCAGATTGCTCAGGACATGTAAACTGAGGCTGCTGCTTTGGGAAAGCTGTTTATGGTCTGTGCACCATGATTGAGCTGTCAGGGGTGATCAGCAAAGCAAGACTGAAAGGCAAAATAGTGGACTATACATGTAGAGGATGGTCTCTGCGGAACTAGAGAGGGAACAAGATTAACAGAGTATCTGCCTTGGCATCTATTGACCTTCTAAGTCCAGTGCGCCCGTCCTGAAAGAGGGTCAAATTTCTAGGCCTTGGGTTCAAAGACATACCCTTCATTCCTTATAATAAATTCCTCTCAAATTAAGCCAGATGGATTGATTTCTGGTTTATTGCTATCAAAATAATTCCAGTATAAGACAAATACCTTTAGTAAACCTTTGGGATGAAAATTCACGGCCTGGCGAGGAAGCGCCTTGGACAACGCCAACAGAGTGCAGCCTGGATGCCAAGATGGAGCACTGGATGTAAGGAAGAAGAAGCCTTCTATAGAAGCTTTAGCATCAGAAACTGTGGGGATGGAGATGCAAGCATGTTGGCAGAGGTCATCAAGAAGATGTGACTGCTGGTTTGACTTGCACACAGGACCCAAGCATCAGGAGTTCCTCACCCACTACCCCTATTCTTGGAATATGTGCTCCACTTGCCTTATCCACGCGAGATGCTGCCCAAGGACACAGCCTGGAGATACTCACGTGATGCTGAGATTATCTGGATTTTGTATGTAATTGAACCCAGTTAAGTCCTCTACATAAACTTTTAAGGTTTGACTGGTAGGTGCAGAAAACTACTCATCTTGCAGCTGCCCATGACAAGCCTTGCAAGTCCATTCTTTTGTTCATTACCCTGCCATCTACCAATTTGGAGTGGACTGCCTCTTTCTTTGGTTTCTCCCTGCTCTCCATGTATAGAGACTAGTTGCAGATTACATCTGGGAAGCTCCCAAGGAAGTTGTGAACCAACAGAGCCACGGAGTAGCAGTCCACACCAATTTGCCAACTCAGGAAAATATTAATTACAAGCAGAGATCGGAAACTTACAGTTCTGATGGACATTCCACTGCTAGCCCCGCGGCCTCTGTTGGATAAATCCTAATACTCCTACCAGCCTCCCTCAGATGGTGAGTAACCTGAGTGATGAGAAGAGTTGTCACTACTTTTCACAGCTCATGAGTGGTGAGCGATTACTGTGATTAACAAGGACCCTGGGTCCATGTGCATGATGAACTTGCAGCTTTGGACAGTGAGGAATTATGATGATTAGCTATTCAGAGTCATTAAAACTTCATTGGGTAATTCAAAACCTCGGCTGATGCGGGAAAAGTGATGGAGAGGGGTGTGCCACTGCAAGGGGAGTGGATGCTGATACAGAGCCACTCACCTGAGGAGCAGGGGACGAATATCAGTTGTCATTAACTTGGTTGCATCCACAATGACTGATAATAAACTGAGCTTCCCTGACAGACAGAAGGGAGGAGAAAAAGCAATAATTAGCAAAAGAGTATGCTCTTGTTTGTGGGAAGGAGGGACTGATATCTTCTTTATCCTGATTTAATAGGACTAACTTTAAACCATCTCCATTAACTCTACTCCAGCCAGATTCAAGGATGGTTGAGTCTAAGAAATGCATAAATGGCATAGAAAAGACCTAGCATAGTGGTTAAAATCTTGGGCTCTGGGGTCACACACATTAGGGTTAATTATGTTCTTTTACTTACCAGCAGTGACCTGCTCAAGTTTACTCTAAGTAACTGAAAAACTCTTACCACTGAGTTGCTGAAGGCTTCAATGAGGAAATGCTCAGAAAGTTTAGAAATGTGACCAGCACACCATACTCAGGAAATATCATTATCAATAACAACAAAAGGATCTTAAAATCATCCTGTCATTGCAGTTTCAAGGGATTAACTTACTTTTATGTGCCCCTGTGAAGTCTCTACCATTTGCACATACTTAACAAATTTATAGTTGATATGATACTGGGGAAAATCAATGAAATCAATGACAGAATTGAGATTCTAAATGTTCTCAAGTAGCTGAGATGAGAGTCCAACTCTGACATAATGAAATAGAATTCTGTTACTTATTCTATGTGAGCTACCATACTGACCATATATGGTACTGGGCATATAAAGATGATTAAGAAGTGGTCTCTGCTCTCAATTGTGGGAAGACATTCTGGAACCTTTTTGAAACATTGAAAATGTTGAAGTATGTGGGCTGATCGATGGGATTCAGAATGTCCTGCTTGAGCAGTGGAGGAGCTGAGGGTGCGGGGCGTGGAGACTAATGTCACCCTGTTTGGTCCTGAGGGATGGCTGGTTAGCCAAAGACGGGTAAGATTCCTCAGAGGAGGAACAACCTAAGACAGGCACAGCCGCCGAGGGGCCAACAGGGGTGGTGCATAGAGCCTTCCTTATATCACCGTGTTTGGCCCTGGAGGATGACTGGTTAGCCAGAGACGGGTAAGATTCCTCAAGGGAGGAACAACCTAAGACAGGCACAGTCGCAGAGGGGCCAACACGGGTGGGGCACAGACCCTTAATCCTTCTGAGAGAGGTCTCCTGCCCCCAGGGCTGCTTTGCTCTCCACGCCCAGCTCAAACCCATGCCACACCCAGCTCAAATCCACACCCTGCTCAAATCAGGACCCAGGAGGCAAACAAAGATCATTGCCCCCAGTCATGTGAGGCCTTTGATTGTTTATGGGATTAACCTGGGAGTGTCAGACCCTTAGGCTATGCCGAGAACTCAATAAAAGCAACGTGGGATCAATCAGCGAGGCTCTTGATCCTAGAGGTCTTGAGTCCCCCGGTCCCATCTTTCTCTTCAGTCTGTGTCTGTGTGTTCTTCAAGCTTGCGGCACCCGTCACTCACCTCGAGTCGCCGAGTTGATCCCGGCACTCAATAAGCTCAAAGTATAGTTGGAAAGAAAGATGCATCTACCAACAAATGTGATCTCCTGGTATAAGCATAGTTGCAGGGTCAACTGTGGAAAGGGTGTATCCAAAGGAAGGGTATGTAATCGTCCAAAGAATGGAAGGGAGGAGAAAATTGAGGGAGTCTAATCTTAGCTCAATTCCAGGCAGAGGAAACACAACATGTAAACAAAGGAAACAGTAAGTGTCATGGCATATTTGAGAAACTATAGTTAAAAAAAAAAAAAAAAATATTAGTGAGTGATAGCAAAATAGAATGGGGAAATATAAGCTGGACAAGATGTCGAGAGACCTCAAGTGCCATGTTAAAGAGCTTGGAGTTTGTCTTGAGGGGAGAAAGTGATGAGTTACTAGTTTATTCAAGCAATAATATGTACCAGACATTTTCCTAGGCACTTAGAATATAGCTGGTAGCAGATAAGAGTTCCTGCCTTCCTAAGGCTTATATTTTAATGGGAAAAGGGAATTATGTGCTCATTGTCTCTACAATGAGCACATAATTAATAAAACACTTTTCTTTTCAGGCAGTATTAAGTACTATCAAATAAACTACAAAGAAGATATAACAGGGCAAAAGAATAGTGATGCAGATGGAGATACTACTGGAGACAGTGTGCTCTGTGATTGCTTCTCTGAAAAGGTAACATTCAAGCTGACACCTGAATAACAAGGCACATTTGGTAGTACAACTCTCCAAAATGTAGAAAATGTAAATTCAACTACTCCTTATTTTGAAAGAGAGAAAAAAGGCAATGAGTTTGCAGCGTGTGAGAGAGGCAGGACTGGTAAGAGATACGACTAGAAAAAGATAGGACCCAGATATCATTGGGCAAGGGTTTTCTGAGGGAACCATGGGGCTAGCCAACCTTGTGGGCATTTCTAGAACTCTGTTGGGGTGTTTTTTGTTAGTGGCAATGACAGAAACTCACTCGTGACATTTAGAAGGCAGAATCCAGGACTGCTGGACTTTCTGTATCACACAAGATTGTCCACACATCAAAGAGCTTTCATTCATCCTACATGACTTTCTAATGTCCCAGTGGACATTTATTTAGATAAAATGCTGCTTATAATTTTCTGAACCTAGAATCTAAATCCATTTTTACATCATAACACAATATTTTTAAATGAAGTTTTAATAACTCCTGAATTGCCCAGAAACACAAATAGCTTATAAACTGAAGGAAGCGTGTACTTTTTTATCCTGAACATTACCAACAGCATTCCAGGGTATAATGTCACCAGCAGCAGTGCTGCTTGGGTATTTGAGTCTCTAGTCAAAACACAAAAGTGTATCAATCTGCATTTGTCATTCACATATTCCTGGTAACTCCCCTGATAGATGTAAGCATTTACTTTCTTATGTCTTCAAATATAATTATGCCTATGCATGTACATATTGAAATACATATGCCATTATTTTAAAAATCACTTTCCTGGCTTAACTGATGAATTTTACCAAACATTTACAAAGAATTATCACCAATCCTCCTCAAACTCTTCCAAAAAGTCAAAGAGGAGGAAACACTCAAACTTCTTTTATGAGGCCAGCATCATCCTGATACCAAAACCAGAGGGGGGGAGGCAAGCACTAACTAGAAAATAAAACTACAGGCCAATATCCCTGATGAATAAAGATGCCAAAATTCTCAATAAAATGTTAGCCAACCAAATTCAGCAGCACATTAAAAGGATCATTCATTAATATCAAGTGGGATTTATCACTGGGATATATAAGGATGGTTCAACATCTACAAATCAATCAAAATGATAAGTCACATTAACAGAATAGAAAAGAATCATATGATAGTCTCAATAGATACAGAAAAAAGCATTTGACAAAATTCAACATCCATTCATGATAGAAATTCTTAACAAATTAGGCATAGAAAGAACATAGCTTTACATAATAAAGCCCATCTGTAACAAGGTCACAGTTAACAACATAGTTAATAGTGAAAGGCTGAAAGTTTTTCCTCTAAGGTCAAGACCAAGAGAAGGATGCCCACTCTCACCATTCCTATTCAACACAGTACTAAAAGTCCTACATACAGCAATCAGGCAAGAAAAAGAAACAAAAGCTATCAGAATTGAGAAGAAAAAAGTGAAATTGTCTCTATTTGCAGATGACATGATTTTATGTATAGAAAAGTGTAAAGACTCAACCGAAAAACCATTAGATCTAATCAACAATTTTGGTAAAGTTGTAGGATACAAAATCAACACACAAAAATCAGTAGCCTTTCTATACAATTATAATAAATTTTCTGAGAAAGAAATCAATCTCATTTACAATAGTACCAAAAACAATAAAATGTATAGGAATAACTTTAGCCTAGGAGGTGAAAGCTCTCCACTCTGAAAACTATAACACATTGATGAAAGAAATCAAAAAAGACATAAATAAATAGAAAGGTATCCCATTTTCATGGCATGGAAGAATTAATATGGTTAAAATGTCAATACTACCAAAAGCCATCTATAGAGGCAATGCAATCCCTTTCAAGATTCCAATGGCATTTTTTACAGAAGTAGGATAAAACAGTGCTAAACCACCACAAAAGATTCTGAATAGCCAAATAAATCCTGAGAGAGAAGAACAAAGCAGGAAGCATCACACTTCCTCATTTCAAACTATCCTGTAAAGCTATAGTCATCAAAACATAAAAACAGACTGGCATAAAAACAGACATAAACAAATGGAACAGAATCGAGGGCCCAGAAATAAACCTAAGCATATATATTCAACTAATATTTGACAAGGGAGCCAAGAGTAGTAAATGAAGAAAAGACAGTCTCTTCAATAAATTGTCCTTCCATAATGGAATATTTGCATGTAAAATAATGAAACTGGACCCCTAACTTACGGTACTCACAAATGGTAACTCAAAATGGATTAAAGATTTAAATGTAAGAACTGAAATCATGAAAATCCTGGAAGAAAAGATAGGAATAAAACTCCTTGAGATGGATCTTGGTTATGATTTTTTGGATATGACACCTAAAGCACAAGGGGAAAAAAAAAGTAAACAAGTTGGACTACATCAAATGACAAATCTCCTATACAGCAAAAGAAACCATCAACAAAGTGAAAAGACAACCTACAGAATGGTAAAAAATATTTCCAAACCATATATCTGATAATAGGTTAATATCCAAAACACATAAAGGACTTATACAACCCAATAGCCAAAAAATCAAATAAGCCAATTAAAAAAAATGGACAAAAGACCTAAATAGACATTTTCCAAAGGAGATATACAAAAAGCCAATAGGTACAGGAAAAGATGCTCAACAGCACTAGTTATTAGGGAAATACAAATCAAAACCACAATGAGATATTACCTCATGCCTGTTAGAATTGCCATTATCAAAAAAAGAGATAAAAAGTGCTGGCATGATAATAAAAAAAATATATGCAGTTTATTGTATGTCAATTGTATCTCAATAAAAGTTCCTTAAAAAAAAAAAAAATGCAAAAGAAGATGAGAAGCCCATGCGATGCAACAAGCCCATGCGATGCAACTACTGAGCTCGCACACCTCAAGTAGAGACTGCATACCACAAACTACAGAGCCCAGGTGCCCTGGAGCCTGCATGCCACAACTAGAGCAGAGAAAACCCGCACGCCACAACTAGAGAGAAGCCCACACGCCGCAACGAAAGATCCTGCATGCCCCCAGCAAAGATCTTACATATTGCAACTAAGACCCAATGTAGAGAGAAAAAGATGGCGGCGAAGTAGAGAGACGTGGAGTGCATCCCTCTCCACAGATGCATTGGGAATGCACAGAAGGACACAGTCATTCCCACAGAGAACCAGCTGAACACCAGCAGACGGCCTCGGACACCGGAAAGGGCTGCGGAGAACCTGACATAGCCGGTAGGGAGGCATCTACGAGGGCTCAAAGAGGGTGAAGCGGCGGAGCTGGGCAGACGGGAGGGAGGGAGAAACATACGGAGGGTCCGCAGCGCAGCTCAGCGTTCCCGGACCGAGACATCGATCCGCGGCTGAACGGAGGGTCCAGGAGCGGGAGCGTGGGAACCGGAGAGCTGGTTCAGGGGGAGAAACATTGTTGCCGGTAGGGTGACGGACCGAGAGGACAGGAGGGAGGAGGTCCGCGGAGAGGAGTGCCGATCCCTGAGAGCTGCCCGGCCATGATGGCGGCTGGAGGCTGCAGGCTCCCGGGCGGGGGGGAGGAGCCGCGCGCATAGCCTCTCTCTCTCTTTCTGCGCCTCTGCAACAGGCAGCGGAGACACGCCCTGCGGGGCCACATAAGGCGCTCAGGGATAACAAGCACCCTCAGGCGCTCGGGCGGGGCTAGATTAAAACTCCTTGCAACGCCAGCAGCAGGGAGGCTGCCGAGAGAAAAAAAAAAAAAAAAAACCAGCATCAAAAAGAAAAAACCCCGAGAGAGGCCCAACTCTAAGACTTTCTGTGTACGCCTGAGCCACCAGCGCCCTCTGCAACAGGCACCTCCAAGCCTGACTGAAACAACAGTGCGCCACTGCTCACTCCCTCCCAGGAGAAGGAGCCACTATTGCACCCTCTCCCTCCCCACACACCGAGGCTTACAGACGAACAATAAAGGAACCTCTGCTGGTCACAGAATAACGCAAAAAAAAAAAACCCAAGGCAAGGAAAAGGACACTTACAGCTGAGACGCTAAGGAAACAGAAATAGTAGTATCAATACCTATTGAGCTGGTCCATTCGGGGATCAGTTCTGGATTTTTTTTTTTTTTTTTGATTTATTAAATACGATCTTAGCCCTAAGGGATCTACAAGTTTTACAACATAATTTTATAAGGATATTTTTTACTCTTTTTTTTTTTTTTTTTTTTTTTGCCTTTTAAAATACTTCTATATCTAGCTAAGTTTTTGGTAGTACGGACAAAATATCTTTCATACTTTCCTTTCATCCCTTTCTTTTATACACTTCTATTCCTTTCTTTTTCTTAGCATATTTCCAACCACATTACGCTCTTCTGTTCCCCTTTCTTCCAGCCATTTTAAGTGTATTTTATCTTAACATACTTATAAGCAACACTATCGGTATGCTCAGACTCCTTGCTCTATTCTCCAGATGATGCACTGCCTTGGTATTAATATTAGGCTTTTGTCTTTATCTTAGTTCTTAGTACAGTTGTCTAATTACATTCTGAGAATCTCCATTCTCTCTGGTGGTACTCCAGCTCATTTCTATATTTGATCCTAGCTTACAAAATCTCCCTGGATTGATGTTTGTATGTGTAGGGTGTTATTTGTTGTTTGTTTGCTTTTGCTTTTGTCTCTGATTTGTTCTGTTTCAGTTGTCAATTTCTGCTGGGTTTCTCTCTGAATATCTGATAGCACACTGGGGTTCTGTCAGGTCTTTCTAGAGCCTTATGTCCTAACGGATTCAATAATTGTGTGTCTTATACATGTATGTGTTTCCTAGACTGAATATTCGTCTAATCCAATACTTGGACATTAGTCTGAGGCTTGGACAGTCTTCTATAAACACCTCTATCACCAGGACAAGCAACCCCAAAACCTTGGACAACCATGAGGAAACAAAGAAACACCATGCAGGCAAAGGAGCAGGAAAAAAACCCACAAGACCAAATAAATGAGGAGGAAATAGGAAAAATGCCTGAAAAAGAATTTAGAGTAATGATAGTAAAAATGATACAAAATCTCGATAACAAATTAGAGAAAGTACAAGAAACAGTTCATAAGAACTCAGAAAAACAAACAGCAATGGATAACAAAATAACTGAAATTAAAAATACTCTAGATGCTCTAACCAGCAGAATGACTGAGGCAGAAGAACGAATAAGTGAGTTGGAAGATAGAATGGAAGAAATAAACGCCACAGAGCAGGAAAAAGATAAAAAAATAAAAAGACTAGAAGACAGCCTCAGAGACCGCAGTGATAACCTTAAACGTACCAACATTCGAATTATAGGCATCCCAGAAGACGAAGAAAACAAGAAAGGGTCTGTGAAAATATTTGAAGAGGTTCTAGTGGAAAACTTCCCCAACATGGGAAAGGAAATAATTCACCAAGTCCAAGAAGCACAGAGAGTCCCATACAGAATAAACCCAAGGAGAAATACACCAAGACACATATTAATCAAACTAACGACAATTCAACACAAAGAAAAAATACTAAAAGCAGCAAGAGAAAAGCAACAAACAACATATAAGGGAAAACCCATCAGGATAACAGCTGACCTTTCTACAGAAACTCTGCAGGCCAGAAGGGAATGGCAGGATATACTGAAAGTCCTGAAAGAGAGAAACCTACAGCCAAGAATACTTTACCCAGCAAGAATCTCATTCAGATTTGAGGGAGAAATCAAAAGCTTTCCAGACAAGCAAAAGTTAAGAGAATTCAGCACCACCAAACCAGCCTTACAACAAGTGCTAAAGGAACTTCTCTAAGTAGGAAACACAAGAAAAGGAAAACACCTACAAATACAAACCCAAAACAATTCAGAAAATGGTCATTGGAACACACATGTCAATAATCACTTTAAATGTAAATGGATTAAATGCTCCAACCAAAAGACACAGACTGGCTGAATGGATACAAAAACAAGACCCTTCTATATGCTGCCTACAAGAAACCCACTTCAGACCAAGGGATACATATAGACTGAAAGGAAAGGGATGGAAAAAGATATTCCATGCAAATGGAAGTCAAAAGAAAGCTGGAGTAGCAATACTCATATCAGACAAATTAGACTTGAAAGTAAAGACTATTAAAAGAGACAAGGAAGGGCACTACATAATGATCAAGGGATCCATCCAAGAAGAACATATCACAATGGTAAATATCTATGCCCCCAATATAGGAGCACCTCAATACATAAGGCAAATGCTAACAGCTATAAAAGGGGACATCGACAGTAACACAATTATAGTGGGAGACTTGAACAGCCCACTTACATCAATGGACAGATCATCCAAACAGAAAATAAATAAAGACACACAAGCTTTAAATGACACATTAGACCATCTCGACGTAATTGATATTTATAGGACATTCCATCCAAAAACGACAGAATACACTTTCTTCTCAAGTGCACACGGAACATTTTCCAGGATAGACCACATCTTGGGTCACAAATCAAACCTCAGCAAATTCAAGAAAATTGAAATCATATCAAGCATCTTCTCAGACCACAACGCCATGAGACTAGATATCAATTACAGGAAAAAAACTGCAAAAAATACAAACACATGGAGGCTAAACAATTCACTATTAAACAACCAAGGAATCACTACAGAAATCAAAGAGGAAATCAAAAAGTATCTAGAAACAAATGACAACGAAAACACAACAACCCAAAACCTATGGGACGCAGCAAAAGCAGTTCTAAGAGGGAAGTTTATAGCAATACAGTCCTACCTTAAGAAACAAGAAAATGATCGAATAAACAACCTAACCTTACACCTAAAACAACTAGAGAAAGAAGAACAAAGAAACCCCAAAGTGAGCAGAAGGAAAGAAATCGTAAAGATCAGAGCAGAAATAAATGAAAAAGAAAGGAAAGAAACCATAAGAAAAATAAATAAAACTAAAAGCTGGTTCTTTGAGAAGATTAACAAAATTGATAAACCATTAGCCAGACTCATCAAGAAAAAAAGGGAGAAGATGCAAATCAACAGAATTAGAAATGAAAAAGGAGAAGTCACAACGGACACCTCAGAAATACAAAACATCATGAGAGACTACTACAAGCAACTATATGCCAATCAATTGGATAACCTGGAAGAAATGGATACATTCTTAGAAAAATACAATCTTCCAAGACTGAACCAGGAAGAAATAGAAACCATGAACAGACCAATCACAAGTACAGAAATTGAGGCAGTGATTAAAAATCTCCCAACACACAAAAGCCCAGGACCAGATGGATTCACAGGCGAATTCTATCAAACATTTCGAGAAGAGTTAACACCTATCCTTCTCAAACTCTTCCAAAATATTGCAGAAGGCGGAGCACTCCCAAACTCATTCTATGAGGCTACCATCACCCTGATACCAAAACCAGGCAAAGATGTCACAAAAAAAGAAAACTACAGACCAATATCACTGATGAATATAGATGCAAAAATCCTCAACAAAATACTAGCTAACAGACTGCAACAGCACATTAAAAAAATCATACACCACGATCAAGTGGGGTTTATCCCTGGGATGCAAGGATTCTTCAATATACGCAAATCAATCAACGTGATACATCATATCAACAAATTGAAGGATAAAAACCATATGATCATTTCAATAGATGCAGAAAAAGCTTTTGACAAAGTTCAACATCCATTTATGATAAAAGCTCTCCAGAAAATGGGCATAGAAGGAAATTACCTCAACATCATAAAAGCCATATATGACAAACCAAAAGCCAACATTGTTCTCAATGGAGAAAAACTGGAAGAATTCCCTCTAAGAACAGGAACAAGACAAGGGTGTCCACTCTCACCACTGTTATTCAACATAGTTTTGGAAGTGTTAGCCACAGCAATCAGAGAAGAAAAAGAAATTAAAGGAATCCAAATTGGAAAAGAAGAAGTAAAATTATCACTCTTTGCAGATGACATGATATTATATATAGAAAACCCTAAAGACTCTACCAGAAAACTGCTAGCACTCATTGATGAGTTTAGTAAAGTAGCAGGATACAAAATTAATGCACAGAAATCTCTTGCATTCCTATACACTAACAACGGAAGAGCAGAAAGAGAAATTAAGGAAACTCTCCCATTCACCATTGCAACCAAAAGAATAAAATACCTAGGAATAAACCTGCCTAAGGAGGCAAAAGATCTGTATGCAGAAAACTTTAAGACATTGATGAAAGAAATCAAAGATGACATAAACAGATGGAGGGATATACCATGTTCCTGGATTGGAAGAATCAACATCGTGAAAATGACTGTACTACCCAAAGCAATTTACAGATTTAATGCAATCCCGATCAGATTACCAATGGCATTTTTCACAGAACTAGAGCAAGAAATCTTACGATTTGTATGGAAACGCAAAAGACCCCGAATAGCCAAAGCAATCTTGAGAAGGAAAAATGGAGTTGGTGGAATCAGGCTTCCTGACTTCAAACTATACTACAAGGCCATAGTGATCAAGACAGTATGGTACTGGCACAAAAATAGAAAGGAAGATCAATGGAACAGAATAGAGAACTCAGAAGTAAGCCCAAACACATATGGGCACCTTATCTTTGACAAAGGAGGCACGAGTATACAATGGAAAAAAGACAGCCTCTTCAATAAGTGGTGCTGGGAAAACTGGACAGCAACATGTAAAAGAATGAAATTAGAACACTTCCTAACACCATACACAAAAATAAACTCCAAATGGATTAAAGACCTACATATAAGGCCAGACACTATCAAACTCCTAGAGGAAAACATAGGCAGAACACTCTTTGACATCCATCAAAGCAAGATCCTTTTTGACCCACCTCCTAGAATCATGGAAATCAAATCAAGAATAAACGAATGGGACCTCATGAAACTTAAAAGCTTTTGCACAGCAAAAGAAACCATAAACAAGACTAAAAGGCAACCCTCAGAATGGGAAAAAATAATTGCCTATGAAACAACGGACAAAGGATTAACCTCCAAAATATACAAGCAGCTCATGCAGCTTCATACCAAAAAAGCAAATAACCCAATCCACAAATGGGCAGAAGACCTAAATAGACATTTCTCCAAAGAAGACATACAGATGGCCAACAAACACATGAAAAGATGCTCAACATCACTCATCATCAGAGAAATGCAAGTCAAAGCCACAATGAGGTATCACCTCACACCAATCAGAATGGCCATCATCACAAAGTCTGGAAACAACAAATGTTGGAGAGGGTGTGGAGAAAAGGGAACTCTCCTGCACTGTTGGTGGGACTGTAAGTTGGTACAGCCACTATGGAAAACAATTTGGAGGTTCCTTCAAAAACTACAAATAGAACTACCATATGATCCAGTCATCCCACTCCTGGGCATATACCCAAAGAAAACCATAATCCCAAAAGAAACTTGTACCATAATGTTTATTGCAGCACTCTTTACAATAGCCAGGACATGGAAGCAACCTAAATGCCCATCAACAAATGAATGGATACAGAAGATGTGGCATATATATACAATGGAATATTACTCAGCTATAAAAAGGGATGAGATGGAGCTATATGTAATGAGGTGGATAGAACTACAATCTGTCATACAGAGTGAAGTAAGTCAGAAAGAGAAAGACAAATATTGTATGCTAACTCACATATACGGAATCTAAAAATGGTACTGATGAACTCAGTGACAGGAACAGGGAAGCAGATACAGGGAATGGACTGGAGAACTCGAGGTATGGGAGGGGGCGGGGGGTGAAGGGGAAACTGAGAAGAAGCGGGAGAGTAGTACAGACATATATATACTACCAACTGTAAAATAGTCAGTGGGAAGTTGTTGTATAACAAAGGGAGTCCAACTCGAGGATGGAAGATGCCTTAGAGGACTGGGGCAGGGAGGGTGGGGGGGACTCGAGGGGGGGGCGTCAAGGAAGGGAGGGAATATGGGGATATGTGTATAAAAAACAGTTGATTGAACCTGGTGTACCCCCCAAAAAAATAAAATAAAATAATAATTAAAAAAAAAAAAAAAAAAAAAAAGAAGATGAAACACATATATACAATGGAATATTACTCAGCCATAAAAAGGAATGAAATTGAACTATACGTAATGAGGTGGATAGACCCAGAGACTGTCATACAGAGTGAAGTAAGCCAGAAAGAGAAAAACAAATACCATATGCTAACTCATATATATGGAATCTGAAGAAACAATACTGATGAACCCAGTGACAGGCAAGAGTGGAGATACAGATGTAGAGAACGGACTTGAGGACATGGGGCTGGGGTGAGGGGCAAACGGGAAGCTGGGATGAAGTGAGAGAGTAGCATAGACATATTTACACTACCAATTGTAAAATAGATAGCTAGTGGGAAGTTGCTGTATAACAAAAGGAGATCAATTTGATGACGGGTGATGCCTTAGAGGACCAGGACAGGGAGGGTGGGAGGGAGTCGTGGGAGGGAGGGGATATGGGGATATATGTATAAATACAGCTGATTCACTTTGGTGTACCTCAAAAACTGGTACAAGAGTGTAAAGTAATTATATTCCAATAAAGAGCTTAAAAAAAAAAAAAAAATGCTGGCATGGATGTGGAGGAAAGGGAACCTTTGTATATTGTTACTAGGATTGTAAATTGGTACAGCCACTGTGGAAAACAGTATGGAGAATCCTTAAAAAATTAAAAATAGGACTAACATATGACCTAGCAATTCCACTTTAGGGAAATATCCAAAAGAAATAAAAACTAACTCAAAAAGATATCTCCACCTCCATGTTCACAGCAGCATTGTTTCCAATAGCCAAGACATGGAAACAACCTAAGTGTTCTCTGATGCGTGAATGGATAAAGAAGTTGTAATACACACACACACACACACACACACACACACACTAGAATATTATTTAGCCATAAAAACTAGGAAATCCTCCCACTTGTGACAACATAGATGGACCTTGAAGGCATTATGAGAAGTGAAATAAGTCAAACAGAGAAAGACAAATACTGTATGATCTCCCTTATATGTGGAATCTCAAAAAAAAAAAAAAAAATCAAACTCAGACTCTGAAAAAGAGATCAGACTTGTGGTTACCAGAGACAGAGGGTGAAGGAAGGGGGAATTAGAGAAAGGTGGTCAAAAGGTAACAACTTCCAGTTACAAGCAAGCTAAATAAGTATGAAGGATGTAATACACAACATGATGATGATAACTAACACTGCTGTATGCTATATAGGAAAGCCGTTAAGAGAGTGAACCCTAAGACCTCTCATCACAAGATCACAAGATGTTTCCTTTTTTCTTTTCTTCTCTTTTTATTGTATCTATACGAGATGATGGATGTTATCTGAACCTATTGTGGTAATCATTTCATAAAATGTGCAAATCAAATCATAATGCTTTGCCCCTTAAACTTACACAGTGATGTATGTCAATTATTTCTCAATAAAATTGAAATCAATAACTTTGCTTTTGTATGGCCATTACAGAAAATAATTCTATTTTTTTAAATTAGTGATCAGGTACATTACATTATCTGTAAAAATTCATTACAAGAGAGTAAAGGGGATGATTTAAAATATTTATTTATAATATAGAATCTCTGGATCTCATAAAGCTGGGGACTACCATAGGACATTGTAAACAATGTGGACTTAGATATTCTAAGTTCAAGGAGAAGTTTGAAGTGTATCAAATAAGGGATTGTGGTGACCTGACTTGAAGTTTTAATAGCTTACATCTGCATTTAGTGAAACCTGGTTGTAGGAGGCAAGAAGGAAATCACAGAGATCAGTGAGACATCTGATACAGGGGTCAAGGCAAGCAATGATGGAGGCCTAGACTAAGATGCTAAGAATAGAGTTGGTAGAAGTTCATCTTTTATCTGTTTATAACCCTTGAAGTATTTGAAGGCTATCATCATATCATTCCACTTTATTTTCCTCTTTTTGCTAAACATGTCTGGACTCTTCCATCATATTCTACATGACATGGTTTCTAGACTTTTCTCCACCTTGTGAACAAAGATATATTTATTGACATCTGAAAAATGTCTAGGCTGTCACTATCACTCTCAAATAGAATTCCCAGAATTGAGGGCAATTCCTCAAATGGGATTTGATGTATTTTCTGAACAATTAAACACCTGGTGCTTGTGACCTCTCTACCCTACTATCTACTGCAGAATGAAGTAGCATTTTCTGTACCTGCAATGTACTGTTTATTTACATTCAGCTTGTGATGAAATATGGTTTCTCCTCCTGCCTTAGACATTCTTTGAACCTATACATCAGTCATTACATTTCTAAGAATGTTACCCTGATTAGTTTTTAATCTTCCCATCCTTTACCACTGGGATCAAATATCACATCGTTAAGTGACATTGGAAAGGGAAGCCCTCTACACATTACAAAAGCCTTTGAAAAAAAGAAGGCAGCAGCATATACATGACAAATTCCAGCTGAGTAATCCAAACAGCAGGTGTCATAGTGTTTGCCATTGTTTTCATGAGCACCAACTTGTATAGGTAGAGCCTCCTTTTGAAGTCACTTTCTCTTAGGCAGCTGTGTTTGTTCTGTCACCAACCATTTCTATCCAGCAGTAGAACCATCTTTCTTTAGTGCATCCAGTGTACTGCAAGAGAGGATGCTTCATGAAGTCATGAGTTCCTCATCATTGTAAGTAGGCAAGCAAAAAGTAAATTGTCTCTGCTTGAAGATGTTAGATAGAAAATTCAGATTAATAGCAATTGCAAGGCTATGAATTACTAGATGACACCTAGGATCCTCATAATTCTTAATTCTACCGATTTCATGATTCTTGCAGTCTTTTGTCAAGTGGGTTTGTGGTTACCCCACTTCTCTTACTTGGCACTTGGAGGATAGCTCCATTAAAACCACTGTTCCAGCTAATTCTATATAACAAACCATCCCAAAATGTCATGACAGAAAGTAACAACCATCTTACTATGCTCATGGATCCTGTATGTTAGGATTTTGGACAGAGAACAATAGGACTGGCTTGTCTTTGCTCCCCAATGTCTGAGCCACTGTTCAGAAGACATGCATGGTTCGGGTGACTCAGAGGTCTGGATATGACTTAAACCACTGGGGACTGGAACCATCCAAAAGTTTTCTCACTCAGTTTCAGCTGAAATGGTTGACTGGAGCATCAGGGGGTTGCTCATTAGGGCTTAGGCTTCCTCACAATATGGCAGCTTAAGAGGAGCCAAAGGTCTTACCCAGTGGTTTAGGACTCCAACGGCAAGTGTTCCAAGCACAAGATGGAAACTTCATGGTATTTTGTGACTTAGCCTCAGAAGTCATCTAGCATCCCTTTTTATCAGTTCAATCTGTCAAAGACCTTCCCAGATTTAAGGAGAGGTGACAAAGACCCCATCTCTCAACTGGTGATATGTCAAAGAATATGCAGCTGCATGTTAAAGTTGCAGCATTCTGTACAGTGTATATTTTTAAATTTCAGATAACAACAACCAAGGAGTCTTTTTTTCTTCTTCTAAACTTCCAGACTAATTGAAGGTATATACCTGTGTAGCTTACAGGCAGACTCTGGGGCTTCTAAGCATAACAGGGAATAAAAGGGTGAACCAAAGCTTAGAGTGGAAAAACAGAGATTTTTCTGGAGCCAAGAACACGTGCATTTGGAGTGAAACGAAGACCGACATTCTGGATACCTGCTGCTTCCTTTATACACCCTAGGAGATCCAAGATTAAGCCCTGCAGCACTCTAAACGCTGGGAGAAAAAGCCTTGCTCAGACTCAATTTATTGGACACTGACCTTTAATCCATTGAAATTTGTATGTGTTCCACAAGTTTCTCAGTGTTCTGTTTTGGCTAATTGGTTACCCAGACATGTCTCATCCTCACCTGGGGACTATAAACATGCCTGAGCCTGGGAGAAGAGATGCAAAGAAAGAGATGACTATGTTTCCCACAGAGACCCATCAGGTTCAACTTCTGAGCAACAAAGGAAAGGAAGGAAAGCTATCTCAGCAAGGGAATTGAAATGCTGGAGAAAGCATTCCCCTCCTGTCTGAGTGTAGTGCCATTCTGTGTACCAACCACCACCTAATTATTCCTCACTGCAGATCAGCAAAGGCTGATGTGATTAAAATCATAAATCAGCCCTGTGTTTCTGTGGGAAGGGTGTGGAGTTGGGTGTTTTCATTAAAAGGTGCAACATCATCAAAAAAGGAGGCTTTGGTCAAGTCACGGAACTTCTCTATGTTAAAGCTCAAGATACCAGCATTCTGGGTTTGGAGATGTTGACCTTTCAGTTCAAACCCCAAAACTTTGAAATTGAAGGCAGATTACAAGTCAGCATCTCTATCTTTTACAGGAGGCCCTTCAATCTTGGGCAAATGGAAGAAATGAGGATGTTATGTGGTTATTGATCAGTCTTTTACAATGGTAGTTAATGAGATTTAACTAAGTTAACTTAGCACTTACCATGCAAGTGCCAAACTGTTTAACATGTATCATCTGATTTCATCCTTGTAACAATCCCATTTTACAAATACAGAAACTGAGACCCAGAGGAGTGAAGTAAACTACCCCAAATTGCATTGTTTGGAAGTGATGGAGCCAGAAACTGAAATAAGACAGTCTATCTCTATTTAGACCTAGAAATTTAACCACTAGGAAATACTGCCTCTGCTCAGGAGCATATGGGAGACCCCTTCTAGGCACTCCCTGGGCATTCAGGAAGGTCCAGAGAAAGTGATACCTGACCTAAGTCTTCAGGGTAAGGAGAAACCAGCTAGGCTGAAAAGGGGTAAAGGGTGTTACAGGGAGACCATTGCTGGTACAAGTGTGTGCAAGGGCCTGAAGGCTGTTGAGAGCCAGGATAATAGCTTCTTAAAGCCAGGAATCACATTTTTTTGCTCTCCATGGAAGCCCTTGCTACCTGGCATGTGCCTGGCACTTGATAGCTATAGGAAAAGCCAAACAGTACAGGAGTCACAAGCATAGACTCTGGAGTCAGGCTGCCAGTGTTAAGCTATGTGACTTCAAATGATTGGCTTCACTTCTGTGAGCTTTGATTTTTCTATCTGTAAAACAACAAGAGGTAATAATAGAACCTGCCTCCTGGAATTGTGAGGGAGGATGAAATGAGATTGTGTGGGTAAAATGCATACACAATCTACTGCCAGCCATAGAGTCAGAGCTCAAAAAAGGGTAATGATGGGTGTTTAGTATTAGGCCCCCAATAAAGCTTTGGCAAGGGAATGAACGACTGTTGCTGGCATGATTATTGGAGGGAATGACTTGTTAGAAGAATTTTAGTATGAATCTAGAGGGTGAGAGACAAGTGGTACAAGGGAAAGCTGTGGCCAAATTGGGCATCCCCACTTTGCCTGCTGTCTTTTCCTAATATTTTGTGATCTTAACGGTGATAGTGATGAAGAGGAGAAGAGAGGTACCACCTTGCATTTACACTGCAATTTGCACTTCACAATGCACTTGCATAGTCATTATTTTAACCAATCTTCCAAATACATGACAAATATATGATGTGTCTTGTTCCTATTTTGTATAAATCTGTAGAGGCCCAGGGGGTATAAGTACCTGTAAAAAGTCAGCAGGCTGATAATAGAAAAGCAAAGCCCAATTATTCTGACTCCTGGCTCTTCACCCCTCCACATGGATAACAGAGCTAAGGTAGATACTCTTAGGGAATTTCCTCAACACCAGAGAATCTGTTTCACATGCTTGCTTGCTATTCACCAAAACTTGTTTCTTTTCCCCCTCAAACATGCCTTTGCTACATTTTCTTTATTACATGCACTACATTTTTTAGAAGTATCTTAAAGTGTTTGTTTTTGTATTTTAGTTTATTATTTATGATAATAATATTCATCCCTTAAAAACCCATCTAAACTATCTCAATCCTCGAGGCAATTTTTTTTTTTTTTTTTTTTTTGCTTTCTTGGGTCTTCATTGCTGTGGATGGGCTTTCTCTAGTTGCTGAGAGCAGGGGCTACTGTTCATTGAGGTGCACAGGCTCCTCAGTGTGGTGGCTTCTTTTGTTGCAGAGCACGGACTCCAGGTGTGCGGGCTTCAGTAGTTGCAGCTCGCAGGCTCAGTAGTTGTGGCTCACAAGCTGGAGAGCACAGGCTCAGTAGTTGTGGCACTCAGGCTTAGTTGCTCCAAGACGTGGGATCTTCCCAGTCCAGGGATTGATCCCGTGTCCCCTGCATTGGCAGGCAGATTCTTAACCGCTGTGCCACCAGTGAAGTCCCAAGGCAATTTTTTTTAACTAAAAAATATCAGCCTGATCTTTTCAAAGAAACAAATTATTAAAATTCCTTTAGCTTGATAAAAAGAAATCATCTCTTCTTGTTCTGCTCTGGTGAACATAAATGTACTTCGTGTGTACATTTACTGCATCACTACATCACCCTTACAGTTAAGTATGACCATGTAACTTACCTCTGGTCAATGGATCATGGGCAAAAGGAATTTGTGGCACTTCCAGTTCTGATACATGAGATGTTTCTCTCTTTCCCCTTGAGTAGCAATATTAGAATTTGAATATAGCATCTATAAGATGGGAGGAGCCTAGATCTCTAAATCTTAGCTTCGGATGAAATTACCAACTGCTCTGGAACACCTATTTTGGAAATTGCATGAGCAAGAAATACATTTCTATTACGCTAAGTGACTGAGGCTTATCTGTTTCAGCAGCTAACATCACCTTAACTAATAAAGGCATGGAAAAAGAAATTTATAAACCCAGACACTAAGACCAACTTCAGAATTCCCAGGGCCTGTATTTCCATGAACCTTTGCTTCTTTATTAGAATTACATTATGTCCCCTTCTTGAAAGCAAGTGGTAGTAGATAAGAATTGCAAGACTGCAAATTCATTTTGGGCAGGAGTGCTAACTTCCTTTGTGTCCTCAGCACCTCCCACAATACCAGGCACAGGATAGCTGTTCAGTAAAAGATGACAGAAATAACCATTCTTACAACCATCATCTAAGGATACAACAGTTGAATGGGATTTGAATAATTAGGTTTTCCAAATGGAAAAGGGTAATTTCTCTTGGGAAGTGATACCAAGCAGGACCATATGGGATTCCTGGGCACGAAAACCTTTCTGTGTCTTCAATTCCTTAATTACAGGAAATAGGCTTCATTCAGCCTCCATGATCTTCCCTGAGTTCCAACTGGCAGGTTGAAACAGATGCTAATTAGGGAAGAAGGGAAGGGATTCAAAGTCGAGGGAGGAACAGTCAAGAAACAACAGTGTAGGGACTTTCCAGGTAGCACAGTGGTTAAGAATCTGCCTGCCTATGCAGGGGACATGGGTTCAAGCCCTGGTCCAGGAAGATCTTACATGTCACAGAGCAACTAAGCCCATGCACCACAACTACTGAGCCTGCCCTCTAGACCCCATGAGCCACAACTACTGAGCCCATATGCCACAACTACTGAAGCCCGCACGCCTAGAGCCTCTGCTCCTCAACAAGAGAAGCCACTGCACTGAGAAGCCCGCACACTGCAAGGAAGAGTAGCCCCTGCTTGCCACAATGCAGCCAATAATCAATCAATCAATCAATCTTAAAAAAAGAAAAAGAAACAACAGTATAGCATTGGGGCAAGATGCTGGTTCCCCATCAAGTGATATATATAACAATATCTTTGAGCTGTTTTGCAGATACCAAAACCCCCACCAGGTGGGAAAATTAATGGTATGTGGTATGCTGCACACAAGTACATAGACCCCAGACCAGTTGGAACCAGAAGGTTGGTGATGCTGACTCCCACTTACCAATCAGAAGAATATCCATGAGTTGATCATGCCCTCTTTGAGCCATTACTAGAAAGCTCCTCACTGCCCACTCCAGGTCAGGACACACAGTTTTGAGGGCATTAGCCTACTGTGGCCCCCTTTGCCCGGCAAAGCAATGAAGCTATTCTTTTCTACTTCACCCATACTCTGTCTCTAAGATTTAATTCAGTGTCAGTGTTCAGAGGCTGGATTCAGTTTCAAAGGCATAGTATGAAGCAGAAGATCTGCCACAACTTGGGGACAGGGTGCTAAGAAACTAGTCACATATTCATTCATTTCTTCAAAGCTATTTATTGAGTACCTGTTATATGTTCGGCACTATTCCAGGGGATAAGGGTACAACAAAAATAAAACAAAGAAGAGCTCTGTGTTCCTGACTCTTACATCTGAAATGGAGCAGAATATGCCACCCCAGAATAAGCCTCTTTAGCATATTAAAGAGGAAACCACATGTCCAAGATGGCATCACTTATGCTATAGCCCATGATACCAAACCTAGATTTAATATCTAAAGGCACTTTCAACCCTCATCAGGAACGTAATCTTAATCCACCAGTTTGGAATTTTCTGGTCAGCACCAATGAAGTAATCTGTCACAAGGGCTCTCTTCATCCCTCCCCCAACCCTCAACCCCCAGTCCAAGAAAGAAGTAATCTGCATGGTAGACCTTGCCCTTCCCCCAAAAGAAGATGACTGGGCCTGAAACAATTCTTTCTTTTCTTTTGCTAATAGCTTCCTTGCCCCACCCTCCTCCTGCCTATAAAACCCTCCAGCTGTATACAAGCCCTCTGAATGCTCTTCTGTTTACTAGACAGGATGATGCCTGATTCAGGAATCACTGAATAAAGCCAATTAGGTCTTCAAATTTACTGAGTTGAATTTTGTTTTTTTAACAGGGATAAAGATTATTTTGAGGTGATTTTTTTTTTTGCAGAAGAAGCTCTGCAAAGAGAGTAGAAGTTACTCTTCAGTAAGGAAAACTTACATTTATAAAAGAAATCTCCATTTGTAAGGGTATTTCTCTCTGTGTACCAGCATGAGAAGAATGACTAAATTACAAGTAAATATCAGTGGAGAAGGCCCTGACTTAATCTGAATAACAACCTTTTTACGTGCTTTTCCTGGTAATCCCCCTTAACTGGACTTCCCAACCCCCAACATCTTTTTTTTTTTTTTTTCATTTTTAGCTAAAGATTTAAGATGGTGACTTGGGCTATCTCTGGGAGTTACTCAGTTTGGGGGGGTACCTCCCATGTATACATGAAATGCACATGTTAATACACTTTCTTTTGTTTTCTGCCTGTTAATCTTTTATTACATGAGAACTCAGCCAAGAACTCAGAAGGGTAGAGGAACACTTATTTTTCCTTGCTTAAACACATTTTACTGCATTTCTACACATGTGCTTGCATACAAATCTGGGGCAGTCTGAGCTAGGTACTCAGTCATCTGGGTACATATTATAACAATGAATGTGCCAGGTTAGCAATGATATAAGAGATACATTATAATAATAGTTCATTCTCTTAAAGCATAAGAACACTTGCTCCAAATTTGTGAAGAAAGGAATTTTCAGAACAAATTAACCAGATCCACACTTAAAAAGCTGAACCATTTAGAAAAAAAAATCGCACCAAAAGTAGGTAGTAAAGATAATACTCTGTGGCCGGTCATTTAGTTGATGAAAGTATCAATCCATTCTGTTTCTAAGCTCTTGTTTCATAAGTTAATCATATAATTTGGCCACAGGAACACCAGCAATGGCAGATGTGCTGTCCAACTGACCAGGTTAAGAAAAATAAACGCAGATGGTTTTAGATTAAAGTCTGGATGGCGTTGCTGCCATTAGAGAATTGACGTTCTGTCACCAGGCCAGGGTTCTTTTATTCTATTTACTTTACTCTCTAAATTATCTGCCACCTGGTGGTCCAGAGAATCATTTAGAAGTTTAATCATAGGCAGTTGATAAAATCTCTCTAATTTGAATTCAGTGATTCATGCAAGAAGTATTTATTGAGTGCCTACTATGTGTAAAACGACACTCTAGATGCTGGGGAATACAACTACCAAGACAGTAAGCAAATAGGATGACTTTAAATTCTGTTAAGTGCTGTTAAGACAATAAAATGCAATAATGGGGGCATTACCATGCTTAGGGAAGGCTTCTTGGGAAAGGTGATGTGAGCTGAGACAGGAAAGATGTTGTATGAGTGTTCTATTGCCACATAACCAGTTGCCACAAATTTAGTGTCTCAGAGTTTCCGTGAGTCAGCAATCTAAGTACAGATTAGCTGAGTACTTTGCTCAGGGTCCTGCAAGCTGAAATCAAGATGTTGGCAGGGGTTGTGATCTTATCTGAGGCTTGGGATTCTCTTCCAGGCTCAATCCTCAGCAGGATTTATTTCCTTGTGGCTGTATGACTGTGGTCTCTGTTTTCTGCAAGCTGTTGTCTGGGGACCACTCTCAACACCTAGACACCACCCTCTGGTCCTTGCTGTGCGGCCCCTCCTCTTACAACATGCTTTCTATTAGGCCAGCAGGAGAGCATCTCTCTGACATTTCACCTTATTTTAAAAGGATCACTTGATTAAGTCAGGCCTACCCACGAGTCTCTCTTTTGATTAACTCAGAGTTAACTCATTAATAACATTATCACAGGAGTGATATAACATATTCACTGGGTCCACTCACAGTCAAGAAGAGGGGATTACACAGAGCATGTACACTAGAGGGTGGGAATCTTGGGGACCCCCTAAAACGTCTACCTACCAAAGATGAGAACCAGCCATTCAAAATCAGGAGAAAGGATTTTCTTGAAGGGTCACCAGAAAGTGCAAAGAACAAACTTGATATTTTCAGAAAAGGGAAAGAAGTTTGGTCCACTGAAGCATGATGGATGAGGCACAGGGCAGAAGGAGGTAAGGAAGGAGGTATCCCAGGAATCATTTGAATCGAAACCTAGGGCGTTGGTGGCCATGTTAAGTTTGGATTTCATTTTATGTGTAAATAGGAGCTGCCTAATATTACCCGAGCCCGCCCTCTTGCCTCCAGCATGATGTTACACTCATCAGTGGCATAAAGAATAACGGATCCAATGTGAAGGGAAATGGCAGGCATTTACGTGTTGTAACTACCTCTCATTTTGAGAAATTAGGGCCTGTGCTAAAGCCTCTTTACAGGCCTGAAATTCAATTTTTTTCTAGGTCCTATTAAAAAGACTATTCAGGTGAAAGTAAAAATAATATAAATGTAATCATGTTCTAGTGTTTGCTGACCTAATTATTATAGAGAGGAATCTGGTCTTCTGCTTCTTCCAGGTATCTTACAATGCCCACAAATGCACCCTTGGGTCACCTTCATAAATTCTATAAATAACAATAATAAAAATAAATCAAGGTATTGCCAGGAGCAGTATACAATTTGTCCTTTAGTGAGGAGAGAATTCATAATTAATGTTTTTGAAATTTCCAGCAATGCAGATTTTCTAAGATAATGCTGGGGCAAGAGTTTATTGCTTAGAAGTCCTTGCTCATCACAGTCATTTTTTTTCTTCATCTTCCTAAGCTGAGGCTGAAAGGGAGATCCAAGTCTGAATTAAACAATCTAGAGAAATGTCACTATGTCCTAATCGGCCCAGGAGTCAGAGGTGTAACTGTTTTCTTAGTTTCTTCGATTGAAGTACTAGCAGGATTTACTTGAGGCTTCCCTTTGAGACTCTGATTAGTAGAGGAAAAAATTTTTTTAAGAAATGATAGAACTTATATTCCTAAACTTGAAGACCCAACAAAGACTGTTGGATAATTCTCATTTCTTTCTTTTCAATGCCTACTCTCTGGTATAACTTTCCAAATGCCATGTGGACCAGGATTTGGCTTATCAATAAAATAAGGCAATATAAGATCTTTCTTTCTCAACATCCCTTCTTGTTTCCATCACTGAAGCCTCATAGGCTAAAGGTTATGTTACATTATTTTCCTCCTAGGCAGTAAGAGAAATTTATTCAGCGAAGCAATCTAAAAATAACTCATTCAAGAGCCAGTGGCTTCCATGGTTACCAAAAGATCCTGTTGATTCTCTGCTCTAACAGGCAACCACAACTGGTGAATCATTTGCATTGAAAACAACACACACCCAAAATAGCATGAAGGACCCTAGAACAAGATTGTGCAGCCTTCCATCCCATGAAGTGTAATCTTCTTCACAGCCCCATGAAAAGCACATGCCAGGATGAAAGCAAAATACTCCTGAAAGGTAAATGAAAAATGGCTCTGAATCGATTTCTTGGTTCTGGGAATCCCCACCATGCTGCTCTGGTCTAACAAACCTCCAGTGGTTCACAATGTAAATTTCAAAAAAAAAAAAAAAAAAAAAAAATACTGTCTTCACAAATAGCAACTGATCAGATATTTAATACCTACTAAAGGCATCAAATTATTTTTACCTTAAGTAAAATTATATCACATGACTTTACATGAAAGTTACACATGTATCTTATGATGGTTGGGAAAGGAGTAATGTATGCATGTACAAATATATGTTTGAAACATAACACGCTCATATATTTATGTATTCCCTCATGCATATTAAGTCTCCTAAGATTCTGATACACCATTGCAATTTGTTTCCAAAGGGAGGGATCTAAGAAGAATCTACTTTTGAAAAATAATTTCATATTTTCCTCACAGATTCTCAGGTCCAGTTTACCCAAAAAATATTTATTACACCAAAATATATTAAAATTGCCTACACATTAACTAAGCTGAATAGTCAGTGCCAAAGATATGTTTAATTAATTTAGTCACCAGTAATCTAGATTAGAGGTTAGATTTGATAAAAATTGGTTCTAAAATTAATTGTTTAATACCAATTAAATTGACAAATATTTTTTGTATCAAATATTTTTTACATTCAGCAATAACTATCAAGCAGCTGTGATGTGCCAACCAATATTCCAGGATAATCTGTGACTATGATCAAGATGGACAAAGATATCTGTCCTCATGAAGCTTATATTCTAATAGGAAAAACAGACATACCAAGATAATTCTGAACCATAAATGAGTTTATAATAATTAGGGAAATTAAAGTGATTTGATAGAAAGTAAGATAGAAGTAGAATGGAGGCTACTTTAGACAGTGTGGTCAGGAAGGCTTTTCTAAGGAGACTTTGAGCTCTGACTTAAAGTAAATAAGAAGAGCCAGGCATGAAAAGCATCACATGAAGAGCATGTGCGGAGAGAGAAAAACAAATGCAAAAACCTGAGGTAAGAAAGAGCCCGGCTTGACAGAGAAACAGGAAGCAAGCCAGCGTGCTTGGAGCAGAGGAGACAAAAATACAAAATGAGTTGGAAGAGAAGTCTGAATGGGCCATGGTAAGGAGCTTAGATTTCACTCTAAGTGCCTTGGGAAGCCATTAGAAGAATTTAGATAATAGTAATAGGATCAGAAATGAGCTTTTAAAAGATGACTCTGGCTGATTGTGTGGACACGGGACTGCAATAAGCCAAGAGTATGAGCCAGGTGACTACTCAGAAGACCACTGCAAAAATCCAAGTGGAAGATGATGTTGGCTTGCTAAGGGTGGTGGCAGAGAGGTGGAGAAACACAAACAGTGTTTCTACATATTTATGTAGGACAGGCTGCAGAATGCAAAGGAAGCCTAAAGGCTTCGTTTTCCACATGCATGGGTATAAGAAAGTAAAGATGCCTCCCACTGATGAATGGGCTGTGTTCCAAAGCCTTGTTTATCACTTATTTCAAACTCAGGCCACTTTTTCCCACAGACGCCTACTTTTAGTATCTGCTGGGGTTTCATATGAATAATGAATCAGTCTAATATTCATACCAGTAATGGACAGAACACTCCCAAAGTTCTGCCCTTTTCTCATTATCTAACCTAATCGCAAAGAAGAATGGCTTCAAATGGTCACACATTTGCCTAATGGCTTTTTTGATGTTCTTTTGATTTTTCTCTTGCCCCAACTGTTTGGTTTAGAACATCAATTTTATTTCCTACATCTCACTAATAGAAAATAATCCTGGTAACATATAATATTAAGTTATTTAGGGCAAAGAGGAATATTGAGCTCCTTAGAGGTATCATAAATCTTGGTTTACCAAGGATTCATCCCCAGAGTAGAATGTGTCAGAACCTTTTTTCAGAACAATGGTAGCACCTGAGAAAAAATGAAGAAAAAAATGGTATTTGGACTCATAAAATTTGGGAGGATGATTCCTTGGATCAGATAAGATGGATGCAACAAGGCTGGTGAAGTCTTTTAAGACAATATTTCTCAAGTTTAAATGTACAGGAACTTCCAATTTGGGTCATAGTGGATACAGGGTCTGGGTTTACTCTTCTGCCTTAAACAACTACGAATATGGACAAACTATATGAAACAACAATACTGAGACATTGGACAATAGGCAGCATAGTGATTCCTACAGGAAGATAAACAAACCAGGTGAGTCCTGTGATTGTCCTAGTAATTATATCTGCAAAGAGTTTTGATGCCACAGTGCAGGAAGGGGGAATTCAAACTGAGCCCTGTTGAGGCCACAGAGTTGAGAATGTGGGAGGCCAAGGTGGCTAGGCTTTGCAGAGCAGAGTCCTGGAGGAGAGAGAGCTGCACAGAGAGACAACTCCAGAGATGTGCAGAGGGTTTCTCTCAGGTCTTCATCTGAGTACTGATTAGTGCATACAGTAGTCCCCCCTTATACAAGGGGATACGTTCCAAGACCCCCAGTGGATGCCTGAAAATGCAGATAGTACCAAATCCTGTATATACTATGCTTTTCCTATACATATGTACCTATAGTAAAATTTAATTTATAAATTAGGCACAGTAAAAAAAATACCTGAATTGCCAGCATCACCACTCTTGCACCTTAAGGTCATTATTAAGTAAAATAAGGTTATGTGAACACGAGCACTGTGATACTGTGACAGTATATCTAAATAAGTGAGATAGCCACTAAGTGACTAATGAATAGGTAGCGTATATAGTGTGGACAAAAGGACAATGTACTTCCTGGGTGGGATGGAGCAGGATAACTCAAGAGTTCACCCTGTTGTGCTAAACAGTGTGCAATTTAAAACTCATAAATTATTTCTGGAATTTTCCATGTAATATTTTTGGACCACAACTGACCACAGGTAACTGAAATCACAGAAATCAAAACTGTGGATTAGAGGTTACTATAGTATATGTAAGAAAACAACCAGAACATGGAGAAAGGAAATGGAATAATTCCTGGAGCTCACACAGGTTGGTCATAGTTTATGTTTCTACCAGCCGAAGAGGGAAAGACCTTATAATAAATACATGGGACATCAAATAGACTTTTACAAGGGCAATGTCTCTGAGGATGTAGAACAAAATTAGGCCTAGACTAAAGGCTACTCTGGTCCAACCCCGCAAAGCTTATTAAAAACAAGCCTTGAAAGGATCAAACTATTTCTAAATAAATTGTGTCCCAAAACAAACTATGTGAATATTTAAAGGAATACAAAAATTCTACCAATAAGGTAAAATCTATAATATCTAACACTGAATAACAAAAGTCTAGGTAGGCAATTTAGCAAGTAAATAGTACCTATAATGAGGAGAAAAATTAGTCAATGGAATACACTCAGAAGAGACACAGATGATAGAATTAGCAGATAAGGATATTAAAATAGTTATCATAAATATCTTCCATATGTTGAAGATGGTACAGGAAAGCATGAACATGTTAAAAGGGAGACATAAAATATATACATTTTTAAAAAGATCCAAATTGAAACTTTTAGAGATGAAAAATGCCATGATTGGGGTGAAAAATATACTTGAAAGGATTAACAAAGGATTAGACATTGTTGAAGAAAACAAGAGTGAATTTGAAGACATGGAGATAAAAAGTATCCAAAATAGAGAGAAAAAAATAACTGCTAGAAAATAAGCATAGTGTAAGTTGTGGAAAAGCTTTCCATGGCTTAATATACATGTAATTTCAGTTCTTGAAGGAGAGGAGGAAAAGAGATGTAAAAAAATTTTGGAGAAAATAATAGCTGAAAATTTTTGCAATGTGTTGATCCAAAAAGCTTAATGAATTCCAAGCTCAAGAAACAGGAAGAGAACTACACCAAGGAATTCATCATCAAATTGCTTAAAATCAGTGATTTTGAAAACAAAACCCTAAAGTAGCCATGAAAAAACTTCAATATGAATACCAATTACTTGGTTATTTGTTACAATGCAGGTTCTGACTGAGTAGGTTTGGGAGGGAGAATCTAACAAATTCTAACAAGGTGACCCCAGTGCTACTAGTTTGATAATCACAGTTTTGAGAAGCAAATTCTTAAGATTCCAACAGCCAAACTTTTGATTTTCTAAGTTAACTCAAGATACTAAGAGATTCACAATTTAAAGTGATGGAACAGACCCAGGGAGGCAAAACCCAGTATGGGTTTCCAGTCAGTTTCCTACTAAACATTAATAGAGAACTACATCAAGATCTAGTCTTTTAAAATTTGCCTTAAATTCATTTTGCCAAGCAGAGTAGACATTTTTTGGCTGTCTGGCAACCATTCCTTCTTATTTTGTGATTTTATTTTGATTTCCTTTTGAGATGTTATCCCCTTATTTACACCCAGGTTATGTGCTTTGAGTGGGGATTCCCTCCAAACTCCAAGGACAGGACCTATAACTCAGTCCTAGCTAATCAAGTCATTATTTCTCAAAAGAGAGATTGCTCTTCTGCTTGAACCTGGAAGAACATAGGCTGAAACTGCAGCAAGCAACTTAGTTCCTTTGGAGTAGAGAGTAAGGACAGAGTTGTAAGGGAGCAGAATTTGCCACCCCAAAATACATCCCTTTGGCATATTAGATTATTTTAGCCTGATTATTTTTTTAATAAATTTATTTATTTATTGGCTGAGTTCAGTCTTTGTTGCTGCATGCGGGCTTTCTCTAATTGCAGTGAGCAGGGGCTACTCTCCGTTGTGGTCCTTGGGCTTCTCATTGCAGTGGCTTCTCTTGTTGTGGAGCATGGGCTCTAAGTGTGTGGGCTTCAGTAGTTGCATCATGTTGGCTCAAGAGTTGTGACTCGAGGGCTTTAGAACACAGGCTCAGTAGCTGTGGTGCACAGGCTTAGTTGTTCTGCAGCATATGGGATCTTCCTGGACCTGGGCTTGAACCTGTGTCCCCTGCATTGGCAGGTGGATTCTTAACCAGTGCACCACCAGGGAAGTCCCCTTATGGCTGATTATTTTCTAAGAAACAGTAGACATGGGAAACACTCGAAAACCAAGTATTGGTTACAGTTTTGTAACAAACATTTACATGTGTAAGGAAAATATTCATTTGTAAGCGTATCTCCCTCCCTGTACAGAAAGTGGATAATAATCAAATCTCTAGAAACTCTTGTCAATGAAGAAGGCAATCACTTGAACCTGCTTGACAACCTTACCCACATTTACTGTGCTTTTTCTTGTAACCTCCTGTAACTAACTCTCTCCACCCTCAACATCCTCTTTTGTCTTTAACTGAAGATGGTATTTAAGGTGATGACTTTGGCCATTTTGGTGACTTACTCAGTTTTTCTGGGTCTCTCCCACGTATACATATTATTAAAAGTTTGGTTTTCTCCTGTTAATCTGTCTCATATCAATTTAATTCTTAGACCAGTCAGAAGAACCGAGAAGGGTAGAGGAAAACTTCTTTCTCCCCCACAGAGTCCATGCAGAAGGTGCAGAGCCAAGGAGAGAGAAAAACTAGGTTCTAGTGTTTCATGCTAACTCCTAGATCATGCCATTACTGAAGTGAGACCTATGCCTGGATTCTTCAGATACACAAGCTAAAAACTTTCTTTTGACCCCAAGCATAAGTTAAATAAGCTTCTGTGACCTAGCCCAGGAATCTAATCACAGTGTAAAACACAATTTCTATTAACGATCATGGGTTTCAAATCAAATCTCGGTGTCTTAGAGACATCTCTCCCTACTTGCTGTTACAGCATTTGTGGATAGAGGGGAATTCAATTCTGCCTGAGTCAGGGTAGTTTGCCAAACAGTCCCTAAAATTGTGAGCCTACCCCAAAACTCAGCATTTGGAGTCTCAGAATATTCTTAAAAGTAGATGTCAAAAGAGATCTGGCGAATAAAGTGAAAGAGAAGCATAAACACCATGTACATAAACATCTTGACTTTGAAAGAGGACAGTCATTAACCAAGACAATGAGTAGCTGATTTGTGCTTGCTTGCTTTCTCTTGTTTTAAAAAAAAAAAAAAAAATTTACAAATATATATAAATGACACTGAAATAAAATTAGAGTCCCAGAAAATTTCAAGAAGATAGTGTAGGGGAATAAAATTTGCCACCCCAAAAGATGTCTCATTGGCATGAGGATTCATTTATGCAGATTATTTTTAAGAACCAGAAGACTCGGGCATTTTCTTCTTTTTACCTCTCTCTCAGCTGCCTAAAGAATTTAGATAAAGGGCCTGTTCCTGGAAGAGAGCTATCATCAGAGATACCTGCAAAGAATATGACTAGGTGTGCAGGGAGAAATTCAGCACAGCCTAGAGGTCAGAGTCCTCTTTCTGTCCCTCTGCCTCTGCATGGCCCAGCAAACATTTATTTACCAAACATTTGCTTTTCCATCTTCATGCAAACTGCCTTCCTCCCCTTTGAAGTCCCAAACCACTACCCCCCCAACGTCCTCTTCTGTCTTTAGCTGAAGATGGTATTAAAGGTGAGGAGTCCGGCCATTTTGGTGAATTACTCAGTTTTCCTGGGTCTCTCCTACCTGTACATGTTATTAACCTTTTGTTTGCTTTTCTCCTGTTAATCTGTCTCGTGTCAATTTCATTTGTAAACCAGCCAGAAGAACCTGCAAGGGGAGAGGAAAATTTCTATGACCCCAATAATAGAAAGCTTTAAATTAAGTGTCATGTATTTTCGTGAACCAGACCAAAGGATACATCTAATGGAAGAAGTATTTGGGGAAATTATTTTCACACTCTCTGGGGCTCAAATTCCATACATTAGAGGGATTGAGTGAGATGATCTTTTCTTTTACTTCTAAGTTGCTATGATTCTGTTGAGAAATAATAGTGAATTAAGGTTACAATTCTAGTGTTCCCTGAGAAAGAGCTTCAAAGAGGGCAAGATAAAAGTGGGGCTCCTGGCCCACTGATAACATCCAAAAACAAGGAAAGACAAGACTCCAAGTGGATAGCCTCAGAAACCTCTCCACCTGCTTTGTTTAGTATATGAGTTACCATGGAGATAGGAGGAATGGTCTTGAAGGAGATTGGTAAAATAATATAAAATCATGACTTAAAAAATTTGTATTTAAGTGTCTCTCCCTGAGTCAGGCTTGTAACGGAATATTACCCAGCTCCCTGGCGTGGTGAGCATTATTTTACTCAATAATAAAATAGCTCAAGTCTTTGCTGGCCTCTAACTTCTTTTAAGTAACATTGGGACACGAAAGGCCCAAACTGCCTGGAAAGTGGGTCTTGGTCATTGTAATAATATAGCTGCTTTCACTTAAAATCAACTTTGTGACTTTTAAATACAATAAATTGTTAATCCTGATTTCCACACATCTGTCTTGGAACCCAGTAGGGTTCTATGGAACTCACACGTGAAAAGAATTTATTTCCTTCTATTATTTCTAAAGTAAATAATAGCTCTCCCTGAGAAACACATTGTAAAGATTCTGAAGTGCCATTGCTGGCCACAATAATCCCTTACTCATTTCAGACTCCTTTTCTCTGGGTTTCTGGAGTCAGACCCTGGCTTCTCACTTTCCCCTCACACACACGCAAAGGAAGAAGATGCATTAAAGGCAGTGTGACCATGTCCTGACAATTTGACTGGGAAGAGGCAGTTATCCCTTCCAGAACTTAATAAAAATTTTCTGCAGAAGGACAGTAAATTCCCCATGCCCCAAACTCAATCAATAGTAAGCCATAGGAGATGGATTAGTGGATCACACACCTGTCGTAGCTTTCAGCCTTTCTAGAACCATGGAAGGTCATCACAGTGTTACATATTTCTGAAGTGAATAAACCTAGCCCCCAGGAGTTTACAATGAGGGCTTTTTCAGAGGAGGCCACAAAACTCCAATCTTGCCTCATCTAACTGAATTGTACCTGACAAATATCCTACCTTAAGCCTCGAAGGAATACAGATTTATTACTGTTTGAATTCTATGGCAAAATCTTTAATTCCTCATCAGATAATTCCAGTTTCACAAATGATGTGGGTCCATTTTGTATACGCTCAGAGATTTTGTGGCAGTGGTTCCCAGTTCTTCCTGTTAAGGAGGACAGGGTGGTATCTTGCTGAACACTAAACATGCTGCCGCTTTTCGTGTGTGTGTGTGTGTGTGTGTGTGTGTGTGTGTGTGTGTGTGTGTGTAGTTGAGATGGAGCTATTATCTCATTCATTCATTTATTCATTCCACAGATATTTGGAGACGTACTGTGTGCCAGGTATGTGTGGTACCTGGAAATGCACTGGTAACTATGTCAGTCACCTGTAAAAGTCCTTGTACTCGTGGAGCTGACACATGAAGGTGGAAGGGGCAAGTAAGTATTTCAACAGGCAACTCAATAATCAGTGAGGAAAGCAATAGGAGAAGTAAGCCCGAGGAGTACTGAGGACAAAGGCACCGCTAACTCAGGTTTAAGAAGGTAAGAAAGGCTTCCTAAAGAAGGTGGCCTCTGAGCAAAAAACTGAGGGATAGGAACAGGAGATGATGGCAGAGAAGAGTTTTACAAAGCAAATAGCACGTGCAAAGACCCAGTGGGTGGAATAACATAGCCCATTGGGAAACAAGGAGCTCAGTCTGGGTAAGGCAAGGAATGTGAGACTGGGGTATACGGAGAAATGTGGCTTGAGAAGCAATAGGACTCAGATCAGGATAAGCCTCTGGGGAACATTAAGGCCGTAATCTTTGTACTTAGGAGAAAATCCTTCCCAGCCTCCCTCAAGAATGGAGAAAATATATCTGGTTCACCTGATACGAATCTTATGCATTCAGTCGGTAAACTAAGGGCATTGTGCTAAGGATCTGTACAGTATCTTATAGGAACAGAAGATACGAGGAGAGGACTAGACAGCAGAGTCTTCACATGCTTTTTTTTTTTTTTTTTTTTTTTTATTATTTTATTTTATTTTTTTGGGGGTACACCAGGTTCAATCAACTGTTTTTATACACATATCCCCATATTCCCTCCCTTCCTTGACGCCCCCCCGCCTCGAGTCCCCCCCACCCTCCCTGCCCCAGTCCTCTAAGGCATCTTCCATCCTTGAGTTGGACTCCCTTTGTTATACAACAACTTCCCACTGACTATTTTACAGTTGGTAGTATATATATGTCTGTGCTACTCTCTCGCTTCTTCTCAGTTTCCCCTTCACCCCCCGCCCCCTCCCATACCTCGAGTTCTCCAGTCCATTCTCTGTATCTGCTTCCTTGTTCTTGTCACTGAGTTCATCAGTACCATTTTTAGATTCCGTATATGTGAGTTAGCATACAATATTTGTCCTTCTCTTTCTGACTTACTTCACTATGTATGACAGATTGTAGTTCTATCCACCTCATTACATATAGCTCCATCTCATCCCTTTTTATAGCTGAGTAATATTCCATTGTATATATATGCCACATCTTCTGTATCCATTCACTTGTTGATGGGCATTTAGGTTGCTTCCATGTCCTGGCTATTGTAAAGAGTGCTGAAATAAACATTATGGTACAAGTTTCTTTTGGGATTATGGTTTTCTTTGGGTATATGCCCAGGAGTGGGATGACTGGATCATATGGTAGTTCTATTTGTAGTTTTTTAAGGAACCTCCAAATTGTTTTCCATAGTGGCTGTACCAACTTACAGTCCCACCAACAGTGCAGGAGAGTTCCCTTTTCTCCACACCCTCTCCAACATTTGTTGTTTCCAGACTTTGTGATGATGGCCATTCACATGCTTTTGTCCCAAGGGTGAGATGAATTAGAACAGAGTTGGAATCTAATCACTCAGCACCGTGGTCTTGGCAGAGTGGACACTGCACGTGCGCCACCCTTGGTTCCTTAGTCATGAGCCCCCACCCTCACCCAACTCCGCCTCATACAATAAAGGCCACGTGCAAGTGAAATCAACAGGAGTAAGGGGCTGGGCAGAATAAGGCTCAATTTACTTCATCTCAAGTGAGGCTCTCTCTTTTAAGAGTTTGAAATGGGATTGATGGAGCAGCAGAAAAAGAATGAGACAATAAGTAGAACGGAGCTGAGAATGACTTTCTCAAGTTCTGCAGCCCTGTCGTCTCTTCTAATGGTCGCGGCCGTGCCATAGCTCATAAACTCACATTTCAGCCTCCACACTGCCTCATCTGTCCTACTGCTTCACGGAAGGGAACCCTGGAGGAAGCAGGTGAGTCAGTGTACCATAGGTAATCTGATGGTCTCAGTTTTACAGATGAGGAAACCTGGGCTCAGAGAGATGACTGAATTTGTCCAAGTTTTACAGCTCACAAATAAGGTCTGGAGTCAGGATTACAACCCTGAGATGTTCGACTGCCAAGTTCATGCTCTTAACTATAATGTGGTATCACGGAAAAATTTTTTCCAGGAAACTCAAAACAACGTACATGTGATTTGTACCAGTGTCACCTCCTTGAGAGCATGTGTAAGCAAGCTGCAGTTGACTACCCTTGAAGCATGGCCTTCACTGCTATTTGAGATATAGCATAAACTACATCAGATATGCCTCTCTCTTCTACTACCTAGAATAAACCCAAACTCCCTACCATAGCCTGCCCTATGCTCTGTGGCACCTGGCCTTACTTTCCTCTCCAACTTCATTCTCACACCCAGCCACACTAGCCTCTTCCTGGAGCTTTTCACGTTAGCGTTTCATACATGCAAGACATTGTACCTGGAGAGAACTTCCTGTTCCTCTACCGGCTCTCTCCTTTTGCCTCCTTCCAGGGCAATGCTAATAAGACCATCCATCAGAACAGCTTTGGGCAAAAACCCAGTCTAAACGGCTCCTGATCCCATTCCACATCCACCATTATTCGTGATCACATTCCCATGTGCTTCATGATATTCACCACAACTATATATTGCTTTATTCTTGTATTATTTCTCTGACTCCCACACTGAAATACAGGCTTCAGAAAGGTAGTATCTATTTCTTTCTGTCTATGCCTTGAACAGTATGGAATATAGACCATGCTGAATAAACATCTGTTGAATGGATAAATGAATTTTCAAGTGAAAGGGATTCCTATGATTGTTTTTTTAAAATCCTTGCAGCTTGTCATATCTCTTATATAATTGCAAAATCCAGTATCCAAACTTTCCCAGACTTTTCTTGTCCCCAAAATAGTAACTTCTCTGCACACATCACAGACTACTCCCTGCTGGAGTCACCTGACTGTATGGACCACGAGCTCAGGGCTGAGTCAGCAGACGTTGCCTAGGTTATGCATCTTTATTGTGGGGCTGCAGGAAGGCAGGCGATCCCACTACCTACCTGCCAATAAACACGAGAAAGATGAAATCTCCCAGAGCTCTGGGAGATGATGTTTCAAACTCCTGCTATTTGTATTGGCTACAGGTAACCCCATGAAAGAAATTGACTCTGGTCCCTGAAGTCACTGCAATAAACATTATCTGTGCGCAACAAAGGGAATATTGACGGAGAGCGATGAGTCTTTTGTTGAAAATGCAATTGATTCTCTAAAAAATAAACAGTATTTGGCAGAGAGCCTACTGGTGGTTTATTTGAAAAGCATTTTACAAAGTTATTTTTAACAAAGAGTTCTACTTTCTTAGGGTGAATGTAACTGAATGTTGTGGAAAATGGTGGAAAACCTTAATATGGGTTTAAGCCAAATCCAAGATAGGTATTCTCAGTCAAAAAATAGCTTTAACTTAACCTTGGAGTTCTCTATCTCTCTAGAGATAGATTAGTCTTTCAAAATATAAAGAGCTTCAAGCTGTAGGCCATAGGTGAGAGGGAACTTGTTGCCATCCCTGGATGCATTGATGGAACTAGGGTATAAAGGTTCCGCTACATGAGGGATTCAGTGCGGCCTAAACCACTAGCCCCCAACTCAGGATCTGGAATTCACTTTGCCCTCAAGGTCTGGGACAGGACCTACAGGTATGAAAGTTAAGTCTCTTGAGAACAAGGACTTCCCGTGAGTCATCCCTTAGGCTAGGCATGGCAGATGCCAGAAAATGTGCAATGGTGAGGGGGGTGAATAAATGTGTCATGATATAGCTTTAGATCCTGGGGATACAGAGACAGAAAGTCAGTGCTGTTTTTCTTCCTGCGCAATGGGATTTCCTGGATTTAAAAAAGTACCACCAGAACTATGTGCAAGACACACTTATAAAAGGAGAGATAGGGATATCACAGTCTACAGAGCATTTTTAAAGAGCCATTGGGAGGCTCAGACCAAAGAGGCCTCTTGGGTTCCTTTTGAGTTGGATGAATGTGGCAGGTGACAGAGGACAAGGGAGGAAAGCCATCGTTCTCTCCCACTGAGAACTGGTTAGAAGGCTTTCAACCAGAGAGGACCATTGGAGAGCCTTAGAAAGACTCTTGTCAGTTGAAATTTACAAATAGAAGTAATACTACTTTGTATTCAAAGCACATTTACACATTTTGTCTTCTTTTAGTTCATAAAGCTATTCCACATCTGTAAAATGAGATGGGAATTCCTACCTTATCGGACAGTGTTGAAGAGAAAGCAGGATAGCGTCTGTACAAGACTTGGCAGTTTGCACGGCCCACAGTAAGCATGTAATACACAGCTGCTACCTATTATCACAGCTGGCACTATTACTATTGCTGTTCCAGACTGGGTTTCCTGGGACAGAGAGTAGCATGCAAGACCTTTGTTGGGGAACCCATTCAAAATCAACACCTGTGCACGGGAGGCGATGGAAGCAGGGTTGGTAGAGGGAGAAGCTGACCGACAAGTCCCCACAAAGGTCTCTCTCGGTCCCACAGAGAGCGCTGGACCACACTGGCTCTTCAGAATTGGCACTGACTGGGGCAAGGAGACTGGGCCTTTAACCCCCCCCCCCCTCCAAGTGATGAGTCATTATTGGAAGCTGCCCTAGAAGGAGGCAGGCTGTGGACAAGGCCTGAAATTTTCTGCAGCTAAGGCCAGCTCCAAAGAGGGCTCCAAGCTGAGGGCCATTTTCTAGGAGCACTTCCAGAAGCTGACAGAGTAAATCATCGATCCCTCAGGGGATATCTGGGTGCGTCACTAGCCCAGTTAGTGAATAAGAAGAGTGCTTCAGAGGGTTTCCAGGACGCATCCAAGGCCACAGTAAGTAATCAGCAGTGCTAGGAATGAAACTTAAGTCTGAGTCTAAGCTGTTCTCTTCAGAGGCTCAGGACTTTTCTAGAACATCTGGCATTTCTCTCCTTTATTATGCCAGCAACTGCTCTGCCTCCTCTGAGCCTATACAGATCAAGGAACATCTGCATAATGTAGTTCCCGTGTCTTTTCCTGAGGATCAGGTGGTTGCGTTTATTTGGGGGGAAAAAAAAAAAGGAAAGGAGAAAAGAATTATGGAAAAGGGAAGTTTTTTCAAATTGTGTTTACCCTTTTAAGTATCATACTCCTACCCTGCTCCCCCTCACTTGAAACACACGCATGGGGACACACCACGGAGACCCCCAAAAGGTCTGCTTAAGGAAAGATTCTGGCCATAGATCTACCAAATTAGAATCTCCAGAGATGGAAGCCTGTATTTTGCTTTTTTCACAGGTACCTCAGATGAGGGTCAAGCACACTAAAGTCTGCAGACTACCGCTATAAATTCACCGTATCCCTGGTCCAAAGTTACGATCGCAAACGGACTCCAAAAGCAATTCACAGAATCAAAGCATGCTCAGGTTAAAAGCTATCTTGGAGAATATTATGCCTCCATTTTTGAGAAGCAAAAACCAGGGCCAGAGAAGGGGGGTGACTTGCCTGGGGTAAAACAAGAGGTTAATGCGCAGAGCCAGGCTCCCACTTTCAGGATCAGGCCTTCTTACAACTCTAATAAGCTTCGAAAAGGAGTTTCAATCCAGTTGCCAGCAATGAAAGCAACAATTAAAAAAAAAAAAAGTGCTCCAGGACTGTTGTCAACAATATCGTAATGGAAAACATCTCCATCATTTGGGTCTGTCACAAATTCCAGCCTCCCCCACTGTTTCCTATAACTACTCCCAACTTGGGTATCTTGTGACTGGAGACATGGGTCTCTTATTTGAACTTGGTTTACCCCGTGGGAAAAGAAGACCCAAAAGCCATTACTGCCAAAAGGAATAGTATTTCCTCCTACAGTTTTATCATTTTTATTCTCATTCAGAAGTGAGATTGAGTTTCCAAATCTGTTCCTTAGAGAAGGAGAGGAGAGGAAGAGAAGGAGAGAGGAGAGGAGGAGAAGGGCATTGCACTTCGGAGTATGAACACACTTCAGATTATTTTTTACATTTGAAATCTCTCCAGCTTTGATTAATAGCAATTATAGCAACAAAAATAATGATGATAGAAAATCAACCTACAGTTTCTTCTTTATTAGTCTCCACACTCAGTGACTCAAACCAACATAAAATGTGAAAGATGTGGCTGCTTCTATTGGCATCTGTGGTTCTCTAGGTCCCCAAATGGCCCGTTGTTAATTTCATTTATAGCAAATTGAGGACATAAATAAACTCTCAATTTGGGTGCCTATGAAAATATGGCAGGCTGGCATGCCAGCACAGCCAAAAATCTGCTTTAACTGGTGTTCCTGCCCATTAATTCCATTAAAAGTTGCTAAACTCGGAGCCCAGCTTAGAGTCAGATATAGAGAGCTTCTGAGCCTGTTTAGAAACACAATCTGGGATAGTGGGGAACCCCAGCCAAGATGTCAGGAGGCTAAAGGCTCCACTTCTGGCTTCTACCAACACACGGTCTATGTTTAGAAAACACTTCTCTCCTAGTTCTTCAAGCATTGTATTTACTGCTAGGTGATTTTCATAATCGAGCCTTGTTACCTGGAGTCATTCATAGTATCTAAGACTAGAGGAACTTCAGAACATCACATGGACCATAACTCTGTCTCAAGTTTGTCTGACTTCTCATCACCCCCGGGTGGGGGTGGGGGCGGAGTGGGGGGAGTCATTTTCTTTTCAATAAAAATAAATAAATAAATAAAAAGACCACAGATATAGTCTCAGCAGTGATATAACTACAGACATGACCTCAGAATACAGAGATCAAGAGATTGGTTATCTCTGACACTCACTCATCATTTATTGATCACATGTCCTAGTTCTTCCCAGGATCAGTCTAGACTAGAGGCACCTAAACATTATGATTCCACATGAAGTTGCTCAGTAACAATGCTAATCAGAATGTCTTCTCTCTTGCCACCAAAAAAAAAAAAAAAAATCCATTTAGAAATGTATTAGATTCAAAATAGAAGCTTCTGGAGAAGTAGGGAGTGACTAGCAGGCATCATACTTCAGCACAGATTTCAGAGTACCAATTGTATCAGAGTTCTTGGTGTACCATAAATAGGAATTAACCCTAACTAAACTTAAGAGAAGAAGTGGAATTTAACCAGAGGATCTACGGTAACTCATAGACTTGAAGGAAGAACTAATTGAAGAATTCTGGCAGAGGGGCTACTCAAAGTTTCCCATCCCCAGGAGAAAGCATCTGTGTGATCAGTGCTGACCCACTAGCTATCCACTACCCACTGCCCACCGCTCTCCCAGTCCAGGGGTAGGGACCATGTTCAACAGCATTGGCAGAACTGCTAGGAGTCATGGACTTGGTCATTCCTCAAAGGAAAGAACGCTGGACAGGCAAACGCAATATGCCCCCACCCATGCAAGCATCAGTAAATATGTTTGTTTACCTGTGGGGATTTTTCTGACTACAAAAGTCATGCATTTTTATTACATAAAATGTGCTAGAGAGAGAGAGATTACATCTCACTTTGTGGAGGGGAGAGTTAAAGAAGACGCAATCATCACATCCAGTAGCAAAGTCCCCTAGAAACAAACAGGAAATGTTCAGACTTTTAGAAAAAGGAGAGGAATGTCCATCTAAGCTACTTAGAAATGCCCTTAGCTCTCACAATTACTTCATGACTTGCTTAGAAAAAGAAATAGATATTATTAACTGGACTGTTTCTTGCTAGATGATAAATGACATAATCTCATCAGACATTACACTTACCATAGCAAGAGCATCTTTCATATACCAAGGCAAAAAGCCTTCCAAAAAATCTTGAGAAAAGATATAATGTATATGAAAGAGCTTTAAAAGCTATAAGTGCTGCCAACGAAATAGAAATGATGTTTTTTCTCCTGATAACCAGGAAAAATAAGGAAGCAATGAACAGGCTGGAGAAACAACATAAACAGGCCTGAGAGAGTTAAACAATCTTGGTTACTCTTTAGCTGTTGCTACTAACAAACACTTGTAGCTAGACTTGTCCTTCACTAAGCTGATTACTCTCTGACTCCACACAAATTACCCTTTGCACCTGGCATTTCTTCTTCCCCATGCTCCCTTGTAGCACCCTTCATTTCAGAAAGAAGGTCATGGGCACATAACTTCAGGGACACCAGACCTGTTTGCTGAGCCGCCTGATGCCAGCTTTGATGGTGAATTTGCAGAAGAAAAGAAATGCAAGACCTTCACCACTTTTGATCCTTATCATACACCCCGGATTGCGAGCCCCACGTAAAAAATCTTCTCTGATTCCCCAAGGAGGGGGGCACAGTTTTTGAGGCACTGGCCTACTGTGTCTTCCCTTTGCCTGGCAAAGAAAATTAAAAGCCTACTTCTTATCCTCCAAATCTCTGTCTCTGTATTTTATTCTGCATCAGTGCACAGAGAGCCAAGATTTCGGCAACGTAAGCCAGTATTACAACTGTAAGATCTTTTTCTTCTGTATTATTATACAACATATTGTTGGGAGTAACACAAGGAAAGAGTGCATAGTAGTTCTCATAGCAGTAACAAAGAGAATCCACAAACCTTTGGCTACATACATTTCCTATCCTCTGCTGGTGGGGTACTCATACACAGTAGAGGAGTTAGGGCTCTGAGAGCATTCTTCTGATAACTAATGTGACAAAGAGAGGAGCCACAGCCATCCCACATTTGTATATGAGCTTCTAAAATTATTAGTAGACTAAAATAGAGACTTGATAGAAAGACTAAAACAAAGACATAAATTACACAACAATTATTTAGTGAGTGCTTACTTTGTTTCGATAAATAATGGCTCTTCCATTACATTGGGGTGTGTGAGGTTAACGATGAGATATTTTATACGGCCCCTGCCCTAAGGGAAATTTTAATATACTTGGAGATCAATCATGAATTCATTAGTCAGTGCGAGACCGAACACTCACTGGTAGATGAAAGATCGTGGTTCTGGTCCTCTACACAGCTTACAATCTGGTGGGGACGATGATGTCAGACTACAGAAGAAACATTAAATAAAGGTGCTGGCATGACACACTGACATGAAACAGTCCAATTAGGGGGATGTCACCACGAAACTGTAACTACACAAAGAAACAAAAATTTATTAAACACAGCACGTTCAAACCTGTCCCTGTAATTTTGCACCCTGATAGGTTTTGTTGAATATAAGAGAGAGATGCAGACTTATGCAAAGTCCCTGACTCGGACTCTTGCAAAACTCTAGGTTTTATACACACATACACAGACACACAAATAAATAAGTAACATTTCATTGTTACTGTAGATGTTTGCTATATGTGTAAAGCACTTTTCCAAATTATGTCACTTAATCCTATCCTCATAACAACACAGTTAAGTGAGGGTGTTTTTATTTGTTTGTTTGTTTTACCAGATAGAAAAAACAGAGCTGGGAGACATCAAGCAATTTGTCCGGGGTATTATAGCTACTAAGTGAGGCAGTCAAAATTTGAACGCAGGTCTGCCCAACACCAGAGCATGGCCTCTGAACCACTCTACCGCATTGCCATGTGAATTTCATCCATCACGTGTAACACGGTGGAAGTCAGCAACACCTCCTGTCGGAACTCAGTGAATCCTGAGGAGAAATGCTATGAGCCCCATTTGGATACACTGTATTTGACTGTGGATTCCCTTCTCTCTGGATCTTGACTAAAGAGTTTCAAGTATACCTGAGGCAGCTGACCTCCTGGCGCATGCTGTCAGGGCTATGAAAAGCCAGGGGCCAAAATCCAAGGGACTTCAGCGTTTCCTAGGGAGAAGTAGAGGACTTTCCTGCTGACACGAGTGGAGATCAGCCACAGTGACCATTGATCCAATAAGAGTGAATTTCAGGATGTGTGTAGAATTCATGGAGAAGAAATTAGCTGAAAAGGTACAGGCCAGAGCTGCTACAGCCACCTCATCACCAGGGGAAAGCTGGTATGAGAATAGAGCCAAGAGAGAAAATGGGCCAAGAAGGTAAAATCGAGTCCTGGTCAATTGTTTATGCTCCTGCATCCACCTGGGCTGAAAGCACGTTCTGCCATCCGTACTTAGTTACAGGAGCCAATTAAGATGCTTTTCACCTAGAAAACAGTCGAGAGAATGGACCTGAGAACATCGGGTGGAGGGTAAGGGGAAGCTGGGACGAAGTGAGAGAGTAGCACAGACATATGTACACTACCAAATGTAAAATAGATAGCTAGTGGGAAGCTGCTGCATAGCACAGGGAGATCAACTCGATGATGGGTGAGGACTTAGAGGGGTGGGGTAGGGAGGGTGTGATGGAGTCGCGGGAGGGAGAGGATATGGGGATATATGTATAAATACAGCTGATTCACTTTGTTGTACAGCAAAAACTGGCACAACGGTGTAAAGCAATTATATTCCAATAAAAAGTTTTAAAAAAAAAAACAGTCAAAATTTTTGTCACTTCTAATCAAAAGAATACTAACTTTCTCAATGTACAAAAGTGATTCCCAAAGAGGCTGTCTTGCCCAAGGTCGTGAAGACTTTCAATGGATGAGGGGGTTCATGGACAGAGACCCCCCCAATTCCCAGCTCAGAGTAGGAATACAGTCCATGCGTATTACCTGTTGGCATCAATAAAAAACGTCTTTCTCCCTTTCAAACAAGGAGGAATTTAAATACTTTCTGACCTGGAATCACCAATGCAGTGGCCCAGACCCTGATTCGTAGTGTTCTCATCTGCTCAGGACAAGAGAGCCACTGGACATAATTTCAGAATGTGCAGAGTCACAGTGTCTTTAATTATCTTTCTGACATGCACGAACAGCCCTCGGAGCAGGAGCTGTACACCCGACTGTCCTCCTCAGCATGGTTTCCATGGCATGGCTAGAGACAGCTTCTAAATTTAAGCTCACACTGTCTTTTAATTGGGTGGTTACGTGTTGTTTCCCGCCCACTCTTGCTATGAGCTTAGCCTGAGGCTACTAATTACCAGCAGGACTGGTCAGTTGTCATGTCTGCACCAACTCCATCATTTCTGACATCCTCACACAGTGACAGGCTCACCTTTTTCCCTTTAGCAAATCTGGGTTAGCCAGGGCTTGGCTTCATTCTCATGGGTGCAGGATGCCAGTATTCCTAGCTGTGACTTCAATTATTTTAGTTGGAGATTTCTGCAGCTAAAATGTGTCCATGCACTCAATCAATATTTATTTCTTCAGGGTCATCTCTGTGCCTGACCCTCTGCCAGGCCCCGAGTATACAGAAGAGAGGTAAATGGACACAGTCTTTCCCTCATGGAGCCTATTGTCCAGTAGGAGAGATGGACAATGACCTAGTGAAGAGTCAGGTAAGGACAAGTTGTGTTCAGGGCCAAAAAAGAAGAAGAAAAAAATGTTATGAAGGAAAATAGGAGCACCAAATTTAGATGGGAGTGAGAAGGCAAGAAAGACCTCTCCAAGGAAATGATAATCAAGCTGAGACTTGACGGAAGAGAAGGTGCCTTTCAGGTTAGGTTGAAGAGCAGGGAATTCTATGCCAAAAGAACAGCAGCAGAGAAGCCCAGAGGCAGGAAGGCTGTTGATGGACTCAAAGAAATGAGAAAAGTCTGGATCAAAGCAAGAAAGGGAGAGCAAAGTTAAGATGAAGGGTAGGAAGGGCCTTGAAGGCCATCTTTAAAAAGGTGGGTTTTACTCTACCTGTGACAGAAGCCATTGGAGAGTTTAGTCATTTATTCTGTCAAGCAGTCAGTAGTTGATTGAACATCTACCCTGGGCTGGGCACCATTCTAGGCACTGAGAATACATTAGTACAAAAAAAAACCCCACCACATCCCCATCTGCCTGGAGCTTACATTCTAGATGACAACTCTAACCCAGAGAGGTTTTATTTGTTCCACATTTATAAAAAGAGCACTTCGGTTCTCTATGAAGAAGGGAAGAAGGGAGGTGAGGCAGCTCCGATGGTTTCTGCAGGAGAGACAGAGAAGCATGAAAGCTTTCTGTGCTTCACACTGCAGGGCGGGACCCCCGATGCCCCATTAGAAAGGCGTCTTGTGCCACTTTTTGGCTAGAGCAGTAATGACTTTGCATGGCTGGGCTCCGTTATTTCATCTCCCCAGTGATCAAAAGCAGTATATTTAAGAGGGCTGGCTAAAGTTGAACTGCAGTCTATGGCCCAGAAATGACCAGAGCTGGGCAGCATCTTTGAGACTCATTGAAGCAAGAAGCTATGTACACCTAGGCTACAGCGTGAATACAGCCCTTGGGCTAAAATAAAATTACATGGCTGATTCCTTAGTCTACCCCAGCAGGACATTCCTTTCTCTTGATGACCTAATCAGCTTTCCATGGTTTTCCTTCTTTTTTGATCCCTTCTCCTTAGGCACCCACAACCACACACAATCTTTTAAGGCAAAATGAATGCAAATTTGGCCCAACAGAGAATGAATTCAGAACAATGACCACGTAACCAGGACAAGCCAATCCATCTTTTCTCAAGGTATAATCCAACAATCATCTGTATCTGTATCAGGAGCACTGAAGAGTAAATACATGTCCAGATTTCTCCTATCTAACTCCTCCCCCTGCCCCAGGACTTTCAGAATCTAAATCTCCAGGGAGTTAAGCGCAGGAATCCTCATTTTTTCACATATTATCTAAGGATTTTTGTTTTTTTTGCTTCAATTTTCTCACCATGAGAATTAACTCATTCAACTAAAGATAAACCAGACAATTTAATTGTCTGTTCTCTCCATGATTATGGCAATATCACAGGATCTCTAAAAGCCCTTCCTTCACTGAGATACAGCGAGAGACAGGATGTCATAGAGGTTAAGAGGTAAGTCAGATCTAGCTTCAAATGCTAGCTCCAGTAATAACTACTCACGTAACCAAGATAAGTTATGCAATCTCTTTAAAACCTTACTGTTCCTCACCTGGGAAATGGAGATGATACCACATCATATATGTATTGTGAGAATTAAATGAAGCAACAAGGTGAAATCCTCAGGTTAGATCTGGCACATGCTACGTCCTTAATATATAGCGATGTTGATAATGATTGTTCTCTAATTTTCTTCTTTTTCACCTTTGCTATTAGGACCTGAGAGGGTATTAGGGTAGTAAAAGACAGGAAGAAAATACGGGTAACAGATACTTGTTCTTTCCTCTCTAAAACAGAATTTTTTATTGACCTTAATCAGCATTCTAGGAACAACATTCTTCAGCCGAGGACACACAGAATGGTAGCCTGAATCCTCATGTAAATGTGGAAATAGTTATTGCCACAAGGAATAGAGGCAAAGCTCCCACACCCTAGCTCTCCCGGGCTCACTCAAGGCTGCAAAAGCTGGGCTTGTCAGAAAACACCTCCTTGATCCATCCCTAGAGATCTTTCTAACCTAAAGTTGATTTGATGGCACGGGGGAAGGGGGAAAAGGGAGAGGTGGCGTCTAAAGCCAGCACCAAAATTTTGTTCTGTTTTTAATTTGAAACCTAAAAAGGTGATGTCATCTGGAAAAAAAAATTCCCAAATGGCAGGAGGAAGGGAAAGCTAAGGCTTAGAGAAGTTAAATGTACTTTTCAGGACTGGTAGTGTTGATAAACCAAAAGCTGGCTCTCTCGCAACTTCACCCTCTGCTATTGGCTGCCTCCCTGCAGTAACTCATCTTTACCCTTTTTGGAGATGACCCTCCTAACTAACGTTTAGTTATTCTCAGTTTGGAAGCCAAAGGGGTTCAACAAAATGTGGACTGTCTGGATGAAGGAAGGGAAGAAAAAGAGATAGAAATGAAGATGCCCTTCCCAAATGGGCCCTCAATCCGTGAAGGCAGAAACGATGCACGTAGAAACATGAAAAATGTCGACATGAACATGTTAATGAATGACACCACTTCCAGTAGAGAATGATAACACGTGAGAGGGCTTTTCTTTTGAATTCTTGAGCCTATTTAGATCTGGGCAGATTATGTTTCTGGTTGTGGTGGCTGCTGTCTTTGCCCAGGATTTCCTTACCAGTTCCCCTCACACCATCATGTTCTAGCAAGGGACTCTGAAGGAATACAGTCCTGATAAGGCCTATCATTATACTGCAATGCCTTGGCCAGTCTTTGGGCCAGCATTAGATCTGTGACCCTAGCCAATATCAGGGCATTTTCCAGGAATCATCTAAAGGGGCTTGCCGAGAAAAATCTCTTTTCCTCTCTATTCATAAGGCTGCCAGGATATGTGACTGCAAAGTGCTGTATCCCTCAGCATAGAAGATCATGAGGAAATGAAGCTGATGCCTTGGAGAAAATCTGAGAAGCTAAGGGAGAGTGAATCTAAATGCCACCATGTCCTGAGCTCCAGGTTCTGTCCTATAGCTCTTCCTTTGGTTCAATAAGGTATCATCTTTCTCTTAATCTAAAGGAACTTGGGTCCCTATTACTTGGAATCCCATGAATCCTAATAGTTATATTGGAGCCTGAAATTACAAGACCCAGTAGTTATGTGCTAATTAGCCTTCCAGGCTCGTGGAAGATATAGATGTCTCTTCTTTAAAACTTTACTCGTTAAAAAACAATATCATTTACAATAGCAGCAAAAGAATACTAACTATTTGGAGCTAAATTTCTTTTTTTTTTCTTAATAGTAGTGGTGCACGGGTTTAGTTGCTCTGCGACATATGGAATCTTCCCGGAGCAGGGATTGAACCCGTGTGCCCTGCACTGGCAGGCGGATTCTTAACCACTGCGCCACCTAGGAAGTCCTGGGGCTAAATTTGATAAAAGATATGCAAGACTTGTACTGAAAAGCTACAAAACCTTGCTAAGAAAAATTTAGAAGACCTAAATGAATGGAGAGATATACAATGTTTATGAATGGAAACACTCAATATTATTTAGGTAGCAATTCTTTTCCATTTGCTATATATAGATTTAACTCAATCTCAAACAAAACCTTAGCAGGACTTTGAGGGAAACTAATAAGCTGATTCCATAATTTATATGCAGATGCAAAGGACCTAAAGTAGCCAAAACAACTTTGGGTTGAATAATTTTTTTGTTGTAGGGGGACTATTCTGTGTATGTTTAACAGCATTCCTGACTTCTACCTACTATATACAAGCAGTATCCCACCCCTGTTATGAAAACCAGTATTTCCAGACATTGCCAAATGCCCCTGGGGAACAAAACCACCCCCAATTCAAAGCCACTGAGCTATAGTAATCAAGTGATGTATTTGCATAGGGATAGACAAACCATAGAAACAGAACAGAGAGTAAAGCAATAGACCCATGTATATGTGGTCAACTGATTTTTGACAAAGGTCCAAAGACAATTCAACTGAAGAAAGGTAATTTTTTCAACGAATGGCATTGGAACAATTAGAAATTAATAAGCAAAAAGAAGAAAGGAAAAAGAAACTCAATTCATACCTCACACCATATATAAGAATTAATTCAAAATGAATTCATACTTAAATGTAACATAAAAATTCAACTTCTAGGTTCTACAATACATTTGGAAGAAAATTTAGGTGAAAATGTTTGTGACCTTGGTTTAGGCAAAAATTTTTAGTTAAGGCACTAAAGGCAGGACCTAAAAATGAACAAATTGATAACTTTGATGTAATCAAAATCAAAAACCTCTGTTCTTCAAATGCTATGAGAAAAGAAGAAACAAAGTAGGAGAAAATATTTTGAAATCATGTATCTGATAAAGGACTTGCATGTGGAAAATAAAAAGAACTCTCAAAGGCAGTAATAAGAAAACAGCCCAATTAAAATTGGTAAGGGATTTGAACAGATATTTTATCAAAGAAGATATGTGGATAGCAATAAGCACATGAAAAGATTCTCAGCATCATTCGTTACTAGGGAAATACAAATTAAAACCCCAGTTAAATATCACTATATACCCATTAGAATGGCTAGATTTAGAAACTGACCATACCAAGTGTTGATGAGTACATGGAAGAATTAGAACTCTTAAATACTGCCACTGGGAATATAAAATGGTATAGTCACTTCGGAACACAATTGGGTAGTTCCTTAAAAATTTAAACAAACACATTGTATTAGTTTGTTACGGCTGCCATAACAAAGTACCATAAATTAGGTGTCTTAGAAATTTATTGTCTCATAGCTTTGGATAGAAGTTCAAGATCAGGGAGTTGGCAGTGATGGTTTCTTCTGAGGGCTGTGAGGGAGAATCTGTCCCATGCTTTCTCCTAGCTTCTGATGGTTTGCTGGCAGTCTTTGGCATTCCATGGCTTGTAGAAGCATCACCCCTACCTCTGCCTTTATCTTTACACAGCATCCTTCCGTCATGCAAAGGAAGGAAATTATGCCCAAATTTTCCCATTTTTATAAGGACAACAGTTTTATTAGATGAATGCCCCCCCAATGACCTCATTTTAACTTGATTACCTGTATAAAGACTCTATCTCCAAATAAGGTCACATTCTGAGGTACAGGGGTTAGAACATCAACATATCTTTTGCAGGGGACATAATTTAACCCATAACACCTACCATATGATCCAGAAATTCCATTCCAAGTTGTTTATCCAAAAGAAATGAAAGCATATACATGTATGTTCACAGCAGCTTTATTCATAATACCCCCAAACTAGAAACAAAATGAACCTCAATCAACAAATGAATGGCTAAACAAATTGTTGTATATCTATAAAATACAATACTACCCAGCAATAAAATGAATTAACTATGGAATTACACAATTATACAAATGAACCTCAAAATAATTATGCTGAGTGATGTAAGACAAAGGAATACATCTTTTGTGATTTCATTTACATAAACTCACAAAAAATGCATAATAATTATAGTGATAGGAAGCTGATCAGTCATTGCCTAGTGATGGGGAAAGGGGTAGGGAAACTAAGAGGGAGAGATTATAAAGGGAACAAGGAAATTTTGGAGGTGGGAGATTTGTTCATTAGCTTGATTGTGACAGTTTCACATATATGTATATATGTGTCAAAACATTAAACTGTATGCTTTACATATGTGCAGTTTACTGTATGTCAATTACACCTCAACAAAATTGTTAAAACCAAACAAAACAGAGCTTGTACATAAAGCAGGGCATCTGGTAATATTGAAGAAGCTGTCATGCTAACCTAGTGATGACTGCATAACGCAGTTGGGACATCTTTAAGAAATGCCACTCCATATAAAGTCCTAAAACACCATCTAAGATGTCATAATAAGAAATGTTACCATCTAACAGAGGTATGGTGCTATAGGCTGGAGGAAGACTACTTACAAACCCTGACTATCCAACCTAACTGAAATGGAAATGAGAAATGCTGTCAAAAGAGAAAGAGCTACCAGCCCGATTTGTCCTGCCAATACCAACTCAACTAATTTATCCAACACAGATTGACTGAGTGCAAACAAGGGCATCAAGCTTTGCGTGTAGTGATGAATTGGACGTGCTCCTTGTTCCAAAAGAGCTCCTAGTCTGGTGGGAAAAGGGCAGAGGCTGCACATTCTCAACTTACCAGAACACTGCTTGATTAGGGCTCTGTGAGTGTGAAAGCTAAGTGCTAGCATAGCCAACAGGTCTGTAATTTCTAACCGATTCTCGACAACACATCAGAACAACACAAGGACACAAACTGCCAGTCTAGATCAGACTTAGACTCCCCCAGATCAACATTTTGTATCTGACAATGATTTATACCAGGCGTATGGGGAAGAAACACAACTATCTTCCTTGGTGTGGGCATAAAAGTTTGGGGCTATTCCTAGGGTCCTTAGATTCTGTGTCTGAAATTTTAAATTTAGCCAAGTTACTTCAATTCTAGAATACAGTGTGAGAAAAGTTATAATTAGAGTCTACAGAATCAATAGTAGTCTGGATAAGATTAATTTGAACTTGATGTATCAATTCAGTGAAATCTATCGGTTCAACCAGTGTTTGACAACTGGCAGGCAAAGCAACCAGTTGATTTGCCATCATTTTCTTTCTATAAGTGGCTGCTGCTTGATGTAGTACAGTGGAAGAAAGTCTGGATATTTAATCAAAATGCCTAAGAGGCAGCAAGGAGTAAATGAAGGACAAGGTCAAGCTGAGTGACATTAAGTAAGTTAATGAACCTCACTGAAACTTAAATCCTTCCTTGACAAAAAGGTGGATGTAAGAATATCTACATTAAAGAGTTGATCTGAGGATTTAATGAACCAAGTGTGTGTGGTCCCTGGTTCATGGTATTTTGGTAATAAGTAACAGTAGTAGTACTGATAGTAATAGTAGTAGCAGTATTGCCACTATTATAATTTATGTTCTAAATCTGTTACTTGTTTTTAGGTATGTCTCCATTGATAGGACCTTTCACTCTTTTTGAGCTTTTATTCACTTAATCTATAAGACAGCAATAATGAGAGCTGCCCTACATAACCCAAAAATTAATTCAAGAGATAGTTCTACTTGATACCTGTGTGCCAGTCACTAAGGCTATAGAGATGAACAAGACATGATTCTTGCCCTCAAGGAGTTTTAGTCTAGAGGAAGGTAGACACGTAAACAGAAAATAGTAACATAGGATGAAGGCTCCAAAATAGGCAATATACAGGCTGAGTGTGGACACCCATAGGAGGACCAGTAGGGTTCAGGGCAGGCTTCCTGAATGGGAGTTAGCCACAAAAGTGGTTTTGGCAGAGGGAATAGATAGCCAAAGGCTGAAAAGGCAAAAAACAGGTGGTGATTTAGCAAATAATAGTTTAGTTTGGCGACAAGATAGAATCCAAGGAAGAGAGAGATTAAATAAATTCCGAGAAGGTACAGAGGGGCCAGACAAGAAGAGCCTCTTAAACCATATGAAGGAGTTTGGCCACTACCTTGAAGTATCCTGAATACAAGACTGGTATTAGAAACAAATGTTAAAATCTGAGTACTCTTTAATTATAAAATTTTATTCAAATATTGTCACTACCATCAGGTACACATGGATTCAGTGTCAGCTGTTATGCACAAGGTCACTGCTATGAACTGCAGGTTTGTGTGCCCCAAAATTCATGTGTTGAAATCTTAACCTCCAATGTGATGGTATTTGGAGGTTTAGTCTTTGGGAGGTGATTAAGTTATGAGGATGGAACACTCGTATGGGATTGGTGCCCTTACAAAGAGACCCCAGAGAGCTCCCTTGCCACTTCTACCATGTGAGGATACAGACAGAAGACGGCCACCTATAAACCAAGAAGTGAGGTCCCACCAGATACCATATGTGCTGACGCCTTGAATTTGGACTTCCTAGCCTCCAGAAGTGTGAGAAATAAATTTCTCTTATTTATAAGCCAACCAGTGTATAGTATTCTGTCACAACAGCCTGAACAGACTATGTAGCTCATCTCATTTTCTCCACCTCTCTAACACAGACACACACACACACACACACACACACCCCACAGAGAAAAAATAATAACCTATCACACGATTGTTTGCAATTGTAAGTGTGAAGTCCTATGCCTGCTTCACTGCCTGCGAGAAGCTCAGGCGGCCAATGAAATTAAATATCACTGCTTTGTGGCAATAGCTGCTGTCCATGGTTCTAGTCTTACTAATTTTACGTCATCGGAAGTGAAGAGCTTCCAGACAGGCTGGTCTCCTGTCTCCAGGTTTGCTTTCTCTTGCAGTGAAGCAGCGTTACCCATAGCACTGAATGTGCTTTGTCAGAGGGATAGAAGACAAAACCAATGCTAAAAAGAAACAGTACTACTTGTCCTCAGTTGTGTCTCCGTGTGGTGGTTGGGTCAAATCCCTCAAAACTCTACAGGGAAATGGAACCACTGAGCCTCCTAGATGAAAATTAACAGATCCAAGTTTTTTAAATGTAAGCATAACCTTAGAACTCTTGTTGTCAACCATTCATAAATGTTACTGTCAGATGGGCATGCAGCCTCAGAGCCCAAGTGAGGTGCCAACTAATGGTGTATATTGCCACTAATATGCTACAAAAAGCTTGAACATTTAGTTAAAAGGTAAAAATAGAGAATTTGGGGGAGGTGCCAGAGATGTAAACTGGGAAGAAGTCCACGACAGAAGAAAGGAGTCTTTGATGTATGCCGGGGTACAGAATATGTGTACCACTTTTCATTGTTCTTTGGGTTGAAAATTGAAGTTTCCACATCTGAGCCCTTTCAGAAGAATTAATCAGAGGAAATTTATGAAGTTTTCCCATACATAATAAAATATGCTCCCACAAAGCTTTACAGAGGAAATTATTATAAGATGGTCAGCCCATTACATGAGATCATGCCTGTGCTTTCCATTCTGGAGAGAGAAAGAGCTGGAGAACTTGCCTAGTTAATCTTGGAAGAGAGACTGATTTTGTCTTCGGGAACCTTTTCTCTTTTAAGTTAGTTCTCTAGACTTTGATAATCACAGTTACTTAGCTGATTTGTTTGAAAATGCCCATCTTCCTGGACTTCCTAAGGCTATATAATAGTATAAATTAATGACAATTGTTACAAATTTATTGAAACTAATTTTTAGTTTTTAGGTTCATTGGAATAATTATTAGACTAATTTATTGAAATTAATTATACCAGGTACTATAAATAAGACAAGCATATAATGAATCTGAGACTATAAAAATCAAACTGAAATATACTACATCATACTCTGGAGCTATACCACACATTCACAGGAACACAAGTCTAAGAAAACTAGGTATAAATACATGAATTCTTATAGAAAACTGCTTCCAGTTCAAAAGGGTAGTCTTAAGGGAATGGCAGAGTAGTGGTAAGGGGTTTTTTTAGAGAAACCTCTCTGCCAAAAATTCCTTCAAATGCCTTGGCATTCTTTCAAATTACTGAGTTTCTGCCTTAGAAACCTTAATTTCTGATTTACAAATCCTTTCAATAGAGTGTTTTCAGAAGTATAAAAACATTCACTGGTATACAAAGCTAGGTTGAAAGACCTATTCAGTGAATCATTTTTCTCACATTGGTCACATAAGCCCAAGCTTAACAGATTTGTAAGAGGAGAGAGAAAATGAATATACCTATTCCAGTAAGTTAGGGAAAAGGACCTCCAAATGTTCAGCCAAATGCAATATTAGAATAGCTGCTTCAGAGTGAATCCTGGAAGATGGAATAATAATCAAAGGTGTAATACCAAATTCTAACTGTCAAAATAAAACTGATTGCACTATACTGACACACACAGTGGTTCACGTGGTCAAGTTAGAGCAACACAAGTTTGTACTCATTACCATGGACTCATTACCATTACCAGATGACAAGTCCTGAACTAAAGATTGTGAAAAATACAAAATTGTAAGACATGGTATTGTCCTTAAGACCATTTCCATCTCCCTGGGGAAATAAGATTTAAATACAAAACCTAAAGGAAATTAACATAATCTAGCACATAATGAAGGGCAAATTTTTCAGCAATCATTCATTTATTTTACATTCGTCGAATGCTTATGGGACAAGCAATATACGAGCCACTGGGTATAAAAAATGAATTATACTTAATCCCTGCCCTCAAGAAACTCACAGTTAGAAGTATTATTTTCCAACTTGTCTTCCATGGACAGTGAAATTTCTCACACGACTTTGACCATGGAACACTTCTTTTCCAGAGTCTGAAGAGTGTTCCTCAGAGCAATGTGGGAAATGCTGGTTTCAATCCATGAATGGTATAAAAATTTAAGTAAGGAAAAATTTCTAGGTTATACTTTGAGAAATCTTTATGGATAATATGGATTTTAATCAAAGCACTGGATGATGGATAGGCCTTGGTTTGGTAGGTAGATTTACGGCAAGGAGAGCGCATCACAAGGTACAGTACAAAGTACATGGTAGATGATACTTAAAATGACTGGACCACCTAGACCACAGGTCCTTGGGCAGAGTAGTGAGAAATAAAATTTGATAGGTGAATTGAAACCAAGAGTGGAGAATCTAAAAACCCAAACTGAAAACTTCATTCCTGATTAAGAAAGTGATGTGGCCAGGACATGGAAGCAACCTAAATGCCCATCAACAGATGAATGGATAAAGAAGATGTGGCACATATACAAAATGGAATATTACTCAGCCATACAAAGGAATGAAATTGAACTATATGTCATGAGGTGGATAGACCTAGAGTATGTCATACAGAGTGAAGTAAGCCAGAAAGAGAAAAACAAATACTGTATGTTAACACATACATATGGAATCTGAAGAAATGGTATTGATGAACCCAGTGACAGGCAATAGTGGAGATTACAGAAGTAGAGAATGGACTTGAGGGCATGGGGCTGGGGTGGGGAGTGAAGGGGAAGCTGGGACAAAGTAAGAGAGTAGCACAGACATATTTACACTACCAACTGTAAAATAGATAGCTAGTGGGAAGTTGCTGTATAACAAAAGGAGATCAACTTGATGATGGGAGATGCCTTAGAGGCCCAGGACAGGGAGGGTGGGAGGGAGTCGTGGGAGGGAGGGGATATGGGGATATATGTATAAATACAGCTGATTCACTTTGGTGTACCTCAAAAACTGGTACAAGAGTGTAAAGCAAATATATTCCAATAAAGAGCTTAAAAAAAAAGAAAAGAAAAGAAAGTGATGTGGAAAAGGCCCTATTTTTAAGACGCAACCTAGCTATGATATTTTGGTGTATCCTGCACATAAAGACAAAAATCTGGAATAAATTCAGAAGGTAATAGGACCCAAACTCTCCCTGAAGAATGGATCAACATGATTGTAATGACAAAAGTTCAAAAAATGATACTTTACATAAGAAAACATGCTAAAATTAGATAGAAATAAGGCAAAAGACATAGAAAATTTTAATTTGCTTTCCAATAGCAGAATCAGCCTGGGGCATTGGAAAGGAGACCATCAATTCTAAGGGCCAGAAACACTGAACTTAACCTTTGAGGTCCATTGAAGGCAACGTGATATAGCTATAAAACTTCTTGAACTGTACACTTGAGCTGACTGGGTTCAACCCCATCACTGTCATTTACTATTTGTTTTATTCCTATCTAAAATATTCGTTTTGGTCATATATAATCACTTACGTCCAAGAAGGCTCTCCAATGCAGGAGCTTTAAGAAATTTTATATCTTTATTTTTTATACTTTAGTCTTTCGACAAATATTCTTTAAGTATTGATTATACATCAAGGACTGAATTAGGCATTGAAGTTCAGCATTGTACAAGACAGACATGATTGCTGTTCCTGTGCAGCTCACATTAACTACGCAAAGTCTTTTTTACTAATATACAGAAAATTAAGAATACATCCCTTGCACCATTTTCATAGAACAGCTCAGCATGGCAGATCTAGTGTCTTCAGTGGTGTGCTGCGTAGATGTCAGAAATGAGAAAGATGCATTAACGTACTGTAGATAATAACTAGACTTTTAAAAGAAAGTATGAAATCATCAATCTGTATTAAAACCAGCAACTGACTTTTCTTGCTATTCAAAGGACGTGCTAATCATCACTAGCACTTAGAAACAGAATTGCCAGAGTTGGAAAGGTTCAGAAAGATCACATCATTCTACCTTGCATTTTTACCGATAAAGAAACTAAATCCAAAGGGTTTGTCTAAGGCTCCACAGCTATTCAGAAGTGGAAAAGGAATCAGAATCAAGCCGCCCTTTACATCAGCCCAATGTTCTTTCCGATACACTAGAAAGGACACCATTTGTTCAAAGAGTGAGAAAGTTGGAGGTTTTAGAGCAGACCTGTGGTATTTATGTGCATCATCCTTCCATTTGGAGAATTACCCCTCCCCTTTCATTGTCTTCTAACTCGGCTCACAAGGTTTGGCTGAGGCTCGTCCAGACTCTCCAGCCTCCTAAGTCACTGGAGAGGTCACATTACACAGGCCTGGCCAAGCAGAATGCTTCATCTTCTCCAGACACACTGATGGGTTCAGGAATGGGTACATGCCCCAAGCTAGGTCAGGTGATGTCCTCTTTAGGATTTTTGGCAGATTATCAGGAAAGATATTTCCCTTCCTCTAAAACCATAAACCACATGGATTCTGAAAGTCTGGAACTCTTGGAGCAAGGTTCTCTGCCACAGGGAGAGAGCCTGCTAGGAATAAAAGCAAGTAAAGCAGAACCGAGAGATGGAAAGGTCAAGCAAAAAAATATCATGATTAAGCCACTTGGATCCAGCCATGCCTGAAACTAGACCTCTCCCAGGCTTTTCTGTAAATTAAGCCAATCGATTCCTTTTCTTAATCAAGTGTAAATTTTTTCACTTACAACTTTTTAAAAGAGGCCCCCAAATTACATACACTAAACGTTTACTTTTAGAATACACCCAGTACTATCATTTCCGACTTGAAGTGTCTTTGTAACACCATCAAAAAGGCCAATAAATTTGATGGCCAAACCAAGAGTTTCTAAGATGTCTAACAGGAATTGTTAAGGATGATTTATTAGTGGGTTTTTTTTCTCATTAATAATTTTTATATATTTATTATATCTTGAAAAGATTACAGCTTGGATATACTGGTTTAAACAAAATACATTATTAAAATTATGTTATTATTTCCTTTTTACTTATTTTCATGTGGCTTCCAAAAACATAAAATTACATATGTGGTTGGAATTAGATTTAAATTGGACAGTGGTGATATGCAGGGACCAACACTATGCCACAACTAGGGTGAACTGCCCCTCACCCAAAGGCTCCCAGATTTCTCCTTTCCAGTGTTCTGAGTATGTAATCCAATTTTGTAAAATGGACAGGTTCTGTCTCCCCAATCTGGCCCCATTTCCTGTTTTCCCATCTGCTTTTTAAAAATGGGTATACCATAATTCTTTTATTTTCAAATTTAAATTTTCATCAAAATTAGATTTGTACATAATTCACAGAATCTCACAATTCTTTGAGACTTATTAGCAAAAAAACAGCATTCTCCTATAGTCCTCTCACCTCATCTCTTTCTCAAAAGTAACCATTCTCAATTATTTTAGCTGTTCCTTTTGTAGTTCACCTCCCTGTCTCTAAATAACATGCTTATATTTCCTACTTCTTGAATTTTCAGTTTTAGGTATTATCTATATAAGATGAGAAATTTTGGAGGAAGGCAGCATACTATGGTGGATAAGATCACGGCTTTGGAAACACACAGACTTGGGTTACATGTCAGATACTGGCTCTGCCAGTTACTGGCTGTGTGACCTTAGGCACTGTTGCTCAGTCTTTCTGTTTCTCCTCTCATGAGCCTGAATAAGATCATGTATATGGAGTACCCTGCACAATGCCCACCACATGAGTAGGCACTAAATACACAGTAAATATTACTGTTGATATAATTTTATCATTGTTAGTGGTAGTAGTGATGGTAGTTGCTAACTGCAGTTGCTGTGCTAAACATTCAGGATGCAAAATGGAATAAGGTACAAATCATGCCCTTCAAGTTGCTAACAACCATGCAGAATATTGATAGGTGTCAAATAAAGGATACCAGTCACAAACACTCTGGAGTCCAGGGATGAGAGAGAGAACCATGAACTTGAACGGATGGAGAAGATTCTATTGCCTGAAAACTATAGTAAGTAACATCTATTACTGCTCCTATTTCTGCCAGCAAACATTCATGGTAGCAAATCTAAAAATAGGTAAGAAGCAGAAGCCTAAATGATGAGCCAGCCAAATTACCCATTTTACAGATGGAGAAACTGAAGCCCCCTTAGAGAAGAAGTTTACCCAGATCACACAACTAGCCTCTCTAAAAGTGAGGATGAGAAAGCTGTTCCAAGCTTTTGAAGTCTGAGGCTTTTCTGTGTGCATTCTGAATGAAGTAGCTAACGCATTTCTGCACATAATCTACTATAGAGTAACTTCCAACTCAACTCCTGTCAGTTTTAGGATTCTATCATTTCCTACGGTCTCTGTTGCTGTCATTCGTTAATTCCTTACATTGACCTGAATTCAACATGTTCACTGTAGTCATTTATTTTAAAAGTTTCAATTGGCAATTTGCTGAAAGATATCATTTTTCTGATGACAGTATCACTCTTGATCTAAATCGTTCTTCTCATAAGCGGGATCAGAAACAAAGAAGTGGAATTATTCTCTTGTTTTGACATTGATCTTGCTTCCTTCAGTGGGGATCTGCTGCAGGCATATAAGTCCAGCCCCTTTGGACCTAATATTCCAATCCCTGCTACCCAGACAGCTCTACGGACTTGAATCAGAATTCCTAGTATTAGATTAGCATCTCTGCCTAGGGGACAGCCATGTTCTAACTTTTTTCTGATGTTTAAGACCCCTTAGTTCTAGAATTTTAAATGCCAATGCCACTTATTTCCATAGTTTCCAGAGAAGAATAAACATGCAATCTATTACTTTTCTGACCTCTCAACCAGCAATACAGTCAAAAACATCAAGGTCAGAATGTTTTTCAAGATATCCCATAGCCCTGATCCAATCCTATTGCATGTTTATAAAAATTTGTTCTTGAAAGTCGCACTATCCGCCATGGATTTGAATTTATTCTCTGAGGCGCCCGATCTTCTCCATTCTCACTGACAAATCACAGGGAATTTTACATTTGCCCCACTCTCTGATAGCCTTGTGGCTCTCTGTTGTTCCATCACCAGATGGATTATCGGCCGCTAATGGTGGTGGGTTCCAAAGAGACAGAAGGCTGTTTTCAATCCATTTGTTATTTTAATAACAAAGAATCACCCCATAAGTCTTGTTAAAACCTCATTTAATCTAGAAAAAAATAGAGGCACCAAGATACTTAAGCAGGAACATGGTAATATCACCATCCATCAAACCTGAAATAATGGAGTGGAAGGAGGCCTAGAAAGGCTGTCCTGGGAGGCATGTGACCATCCCAGGATGAGTCAGCGAGAGCTTTTAGCATTAGCTACCACATCGTTTAACCCTCATTTTTTTAGGAATTAGAACTTTGCCTACTTACTCTCAAACTTTAGTTATAAAAATCTGGTGTGCAGTCAAAACACCAGGAAAAATAAAATAATAGAACAATAACTCATGCACAGATCTTGGAGCTCATCTGCTGCACTTCAAAAGTGTGTAAACTAAAACTCGGAGTGGAAAAGTGACCAAGTCTCTCCCCAAGACTCTTTCAAATGTCATTAAATACATTAATGTCTTCTGAAATATGATTTGCCAGTACTCATTATTCTAGTCTTGGCTCCGTTGCTTATTAGCTGCATAATATTGGACAACTTGCTGTACCACTCCAAGCCTCAGTTCCCTCATCTGTAAAATAGGTATAACAATAGTACTGACATTATGATGTCATTATAAGGATTAAGATACGTACATGAAGTGATAATCAGATAGTAAACATTTCATAAGTGATAGACATCACTATTATTTATGATGTGAGATTTTAGTATCATGCACCTATGGAGAAATGTTAATCCAAATTCCACTCCTTAATCCTCTGTGTCTCAATTTCTTTCTCTCTCTCTTTCACAGATGTGTTCTATAAGCACAGAATGTGGAGTCAGGAAGTCTGAACTTCAGTGTCAGCTTTGCCATACTATATGCTGGGTGACCTTGGGCAAGTCAGTTTACCAATCTAGGCCTTAGTCTCCTCACTTTTAAGATGGGGAAGAACGATCAGGTGAGATCTGTATCTTAAACATCTCTACTGTTAAATAAATTCTAGAACCTATACCATTAACAGGCTACCCAGGTCATTTTCCTAGATTTCTAGTCAAAGGGAAAAGCTTCTAGTGATACTCAGCCCCACAGATAATCTCTCTCAAGGACTGGGAGAAGGTGGGGCTCTAAGCTCAGCTTCCCAACCCCAAATCACATACCGTATTTACTCTGAAAACCACCAAAAAATCTCCCCATGGGTGATAAAGCCTGGACCCAATGAAAGATTCCACCTGTCTCAAGAGCATCCCCACCTCTCTCCTCTACCAGCCAGCCATGGACCTTTGCAATTTCCATCACTCTTCCCAACACAATAGCAGCTTCTGTCCTACTTTCAGAGAAGCTCAGTTATTGAGGAAGGAGGCAATCTTGCCGAAGAGGCCCAATGCTGTCCAATCAGAACATTTTTGCTTTTAAAGGCCTTGGTTTTCAAGAAATGAATGTCACCAAAAGAAACAGAGGGAAGTCTAGGAATAAAGTTCAGAGCAGCCATCTCTGTAAGATGGTCTCTGAAGCACTGCTTAATTTTTTTTTTTGGAAGCGTATGGAGTGTTTCTTATAAGCTAGGTGTTGTTCTATGATCCTCACCTAGATTATCTCATTGAATCTTCACCACAATCTTGGGAGGTAGGTATGTTGTTATCACTGTATTATATATAAGGAAACTGAGGCACAAACCTACCATGATCAAGTTTGTAAATTTCCAACATACATTACCTACCTGTCCACAGAAACTAAGATTTATTCTGCTAGTCATATTTATCTTGTGGTTTTAATATAGATATTTTTCCCCTTTTTAGGCAGTGCTTGCTCACCCCATTGTGGGTTTTAATTGAGCCTTCTTCACATCTGTGTGGCAGATGCATAAAAGCATTAAGTACTATTGAAAACTCTCAACAGGAATATTGATTTTCCTACAGTCTCCCCTGACATGGTTATTACTGACAGTTTAGACTTATTCATGTTAAAATAAATTGCCTGGCATGTGCCACTAAATACAATGTGAGTGATCTTTAGTTGCCCAATTTTTACATCCTCAGATGAAATGATACAGTTTTGGGGGTGAGAAACCAGAAAACATCTGTCATTTTAGCCAACAACTTGAGACTGTATGAAAACAAAGGTTTTTTCTATCTTTTTTCTTGAATCCCTTTTTAAAAAATAAATCACCCTTTAAATTTAAGTGCTTTGGTTCCTATATCAGTCAGGTTTTCCATAGGAACAAAACTAATAGGAGATACACATACATATATAATATTATATATAATACATACTATACTGTAATAATTACATAATATATATAATTTTATATACTCTCTCTATACATATAATTTTTTCCAGTCTGAGTCCAAAGGCCTGAGAACCAGAAATGCTGATGGTGTAAGTTCCAGTTCAAGGGTAAGACCAATGTCCCAACTTATGTAGTCAGGAAGAGAGAGCAAATTCTCCCTCCCTCCACTTTTTTGTACTTTTAGGCCCTCAACAAAGTAGATGAGGCCCACCTGTAATGGGGAGGACAATCTGCTTTACACAGTTTGTTGACTGAAAAACTAATCTCAAACAGAAACACCCTCACAGACACACCAGAAATAATGTTCAGTCAACTATCTGGGCACACTGCGACCCAGTCAAGTTGACACATAAAATTAACCATCACAGTTTCACTGTTCCTCCAAGTTAAATGACACTGTGTGGAAGTCAAATTGTACATTAGGCAGTAGTTAAAAAAAAAAAAAAAAAAACACCGGAATTTTTTTTTATATCACTCAGGAAAAATGGACTATCTTTTGGATCACACAAAGTTCCATACATTTGTCTTTTTTCTAGTCATCTGCAAAACTCCCTAATGCCAGAAATCACATTATGGAAACTTGTGTTCCCCTCAAAACTTAAACTGGTTCTTAGAACATAAGACGCACAGTAAAATGAATACAGGAAAATACATAGTCATTGAACATGTGAAAGGAATTATGAGATTGGCTCATTCACACTGACATGTAATCCATAAGCAAAAGCACTTTTGAGTTGAGGACGCACTATGTGCGAGTTTGGTATTTAATGGCTAAATGATCAACTGGAATTAGTACCTCCCTTCCCAAAGTTATTCACGTGGATCTTCAACTCTAACCAAATTTATAGCAACTGTAGCCAACATCTTCATTTTTCCCTTGCTAAATTACTATGGAGATGAATTTTAGCAACTTAATCCACCCTGCTTAAACTAATTCTTCTTTAAAGCATAACTTTCTCCCACAGGGAAACTTCTAAATCCACCAGACATAAGCGGGAACACCTCTGGTTTGTTTTAATTATCTTCCTTAAATGAGAAGCTGAGCACATTTTGCCAAGGATTAAATCACTTTGGGTCTTACAAATTTGGTATTCTCAAACAAAATTCATGGTCTCACGCTGCAATTCTTTTGTAACTGGAGGAAAACCACTTCATGTTTCTATGGGAAAAGCATTTAAATGACCCAGAAAGATGGCAAAGGGCTTAGGTAAGTCCATTCCTCCTAACATTTCTGCTAAATTCAATATTAATATTCTAAAAAGCTGTGGATTACGTTTCTCCTTACATTGCTTAATAGGCTTTCAAATGAGCAAGAACTTTTTTTTTAAGTTAAAACACTCAGAAGGATGTGAAGGCAAGCCAGACTGGGAGAAAATACTTGCAAAAGATGTTTCTGATGAAAGGTTATTAGCCAAAATATACAAAGAACTCTTAAAACTCAACAATAAGAAAATGAGCAACCTGATTTTAAAACGGGCCAAAGATCTGAACAGACACCTCATCAAAGAAGATATACGGATGGTAATTAGGCATATAAAGAGATAGAGAGCATCACATATCATTAAAGAATTGAAAATTAAAACATGAGCTACCACTATACACCTATTAGAATGGCCAAAATCCAAAACACTGACAATACCAAATGCTGGCTAGGATGTGGAACAATAGGAACTCTCATTCATTGCTGATGGGAATGCAGGATGGTACAGCCACTTTGAAAGACAGTTCTGCAGTTTCTGGCAAAACTAAACACACTCTTACCATATGGTCCAGCAATTATGTTTCTAATAGAGTTGAAAACTTATGTCTACACAAAAACCTTCACATGATGTTTATAGCAGTTTTGTTTAGAATTGTGAAGATGTGGAAGCAACAACATGTTCTTCAGTAGGTGTCTGGATAAATAAGCTGTGGTACATCCAGACAATGGAATATTCAGCGCTAAAAAGAAATGAGCCACCAAGCCACAAAAAGACATGGGGGAATGCTAAGGCACATTACTAAGTGAGAGAAGACGATCTGAAAAGACTACATACTGTATGATTCCAACTATATGACATTCTGTAAAGGCAAATTTATGGAAATAGTGAAAAGATCAGGCATTGCCAGAAGACAGGAAGGAGGAAGGGATGAATTAATAGGTTGGGCACAGAGATTTTTAGGGCAGTGAAACTACTCTGTATGATAGTGTAATGGTGGATACATGCTGTTATACATTTATCATAACCCAAAGAAGGCACGATGCCAAGAGTGAACCCTAATGTAAACTATAGCCTTTGGGTGGTAATGATGTGTCACTGTAGTATCACTGACTGTAACAAATGCATCACTCAGGTGGGGGATGTTGATTGTAGAGGATGCTGTGTATGAGTGGGGCAGGGGAAATACGGGAATTGTCTATACTTTCTTCTCAATTTTGCTGCAAACCTAAAACTGCTCTAAAAAACAAAGTCTCACTTAAAAAAAGTTGTAACACTCACTAAACCTCAGAATCCACTCTTACAATGTATTCAAGTCCCTTTTTGTTTTTTTAAATATATCTTCTTTTTCTTAATCACAAGACATTTTACAAAATTCATCACCCCTTTGAAATTACCTTTTAAGATTTTTTTCAGTGTTTACTCTTTGATCCAATAATTCCAGTTAAAGAATCAACCCCAAAGAAATGCTTTCACACATGCACAAGAAATGTATAAAACGGTGCTTACAATGTAAAACACTGCTTACAATGTAAAAATTTTTAAATCACCAAAATATCCATCAATGGAAGAATAGCTAAATAAAATGGTATATCAATACTATGAAATTATACAAATGTGGTGAAGCTATGTGGGACCACATGACAACATATTCAAGATGTATTGTGTGATAAAAGAGAATTACAACATAAGACATGTACTATAGCCTTATATTGGTAAGGAATTATATGAACTAAGCAAATCTACATAGTTGGATAGTTATCCATAATCATTAATGGATTGAAAAAGTTTTATAAGGATAAACCCTAAACTGATATTAAGTTGTTTTTTTTTTTTAATATCTGGGGAGAAGAATAAAGTTGGGAGGAAGGCATACCAAAGTAGACCTTTATTTTATCTTCACTGTTAGTGGGTTTTATGATAAGACATTCATGTACTGCTAATGCAATTAAAAACAAATTTTAAATCCACTGTGCTTTACAGTTCAATTTGATTTGCTAGGACTAGTTTAAAATCTGTAATGTTGAATGCAGCCCTAGTGTTCAGAATGAGGTGATACCAGATCTGTACTACAACTTTATTTTTCCTAGCTTTATTGAGGTATAATTGACAAAAACATCATATATATATATATATATTTAAAGAGCACAACACGATGTTTTGGTATATGTGTACATTGTGAAATGATTACCACAATCAAGCTCATTAACATATTCATCATCTCACAGTTACCATTTTGTGTGTATGGTGTGTGTGCGTATGTGTGTGTGCACGCGCGTGCAGTGAGAACAAGTCAGAACCATTCTCTTAGCAATTTTCAAGTATATAATAGGATATTATTATCTATAGTCACCGTGCTGTACATTAGATCTCCAGAACTTATTCATCTTATTTAACTGAAACTGTGTACCCTTTGACCAACAGCTCCCCATTTCCCCTACCCTCCAGCAACCGCCATTCTACTCCTCTTGTATGAAGTCAACTTTTTTTAGATTCCACACATAAGTGATGTTATGTTGTATTTGTCTTTCTGTGTCTGGTTTATTTCACTTAGCTTAATGTCCTTCATGAACTATAACTTTAAAGCAACATCAGAAAGATGGAAAAACTGGGTTGGGAGGAAAGCACTCTTATTAAAATACTAAAAAATTTAATAACCACTATGGGAACACTGACCTCTAGTCTCATTTATTGAGTTATTCCTACTTTTACATGCATGATCAAGCATGAAAGTTGGCTTTTAATTTACTTTACAAGATCTTCTCCATATCCTTCTCCCCAAACTACAAGTGCATTATTAAAGCAATAAAATTAATCAGATTTCACATAGTTCAGCATCTTAGGCACACCTCACGAGCCAATCCAACAAGAAAGATCTTGAGAATGGTGGCAAGAGAAATAAAGTCTTCATACCTCTGGGACTCAACATATGCATCCAATCCAAAAAAGCAATCCTTTCCTTTGAAGCTCAGAAACAAGGTTTGGAGTGCATTTCCCATTAAATTTCTGAAAAGCCACATCAACCACATTAGAATACAGACACTCTGCCTTTTTTTTTCACAGTGTGAAAGATTTCAGCATGATTTGATGGGCACCTGCTCTGAGACTTCAACTAATGCTATTAGCATCCTTATAGGCAGATGATACTGGGGTAAGGGCCGCTTCCTGGAACCATGCTGTTCCATTATCCTCTGGTCACCAATCTAGATTAAATGGCAAAGACAGAACTGGAACAAGCTTTGCATATAACTAGAGTCCATCTTAGGCTCCTCTTTTCAGATTCTTATATGATAGCATACACAAGGCCATTTACACAAATTCACTTTGTATCAAGTCAAAGTAGGTACCCAAACAATCAAGGGTATCTAGAGCATAAACTTTGAAGGATCCAATCAAATAAGGTTCCACTCATTTGATGGCTTTTTACCCTTCAGAAAAAAATAAGTTTGATGTACTTGGACAAAATCAAACTCAGGGGATTCTTTATTTTCTATACAAAACAGTGGTTCTCAATTAGTGGCATTTTGTCACTCATCCCCAGGGACATTTAACAATGGCTACAGACCTCTTCAGTTGTCACAACTGAGAAAAGAGGTTGCTACTGGCATCTAATGGACAGAGACCAGAAATATGGCTAAATATCCCACAATAAACAAGATAGATCCCCACGACAAAGAAATATCTAATCCAAAATGTCTGTCAAGGTTCAGAAATATTACTCCAAGGCAATATTTTTGTAATTTTTCCTTCCATTGTACAAGTAAACTTCTTAGAAGCATTGCCTATCTTTGCTTCTTAACCTCCCACTAACACCACATCCCACCCCAATCTGGACCCAGCTCCACTCATTCCCAATAAAACAAGAGTCACTGAAGTCATCCATGAGTTCCTATCATCCAATCCAGTGAATACTTCTCATCCTGTTTGATCTTTTTATGAAAGATTCTCTCCTTTGCTTCAAGAACCCTAAATTCTCCTACTTTTCCTCTTCTCTTTCTTCCCTGTCTCATTAGTAAGTTTCTCTTCTTTAAATCACCATTATATATTAGAGTTCCATGATTCAGTGTTAGGCCCTCTCTCTCTCTACTATAACTTTTCTCAAGGTAACTGGATTAGTTTCCTATTGCTGCTGTAATTACCACAAACTTAGTGGCTTAAAACAGCACGAGTTTATTACCTTACAGTTCTGGAGATCAGGATTCTAAAATGGGTCTCACTGGACTAAAATCAAAGTCTTATCAGGGCTATGTTCCTTTCTGAAAGAATCTAGGGGAAAATCTATTTTCTTGTCTTTTCCAGCTTCAAGAGCTGCCCCTATCCCTTGACTAGAGGCTCCTTCCATTTTAAAATCCAGCAATGACAGGTCAAGGCTTTCTTACGTCACATCCCTCTGAAACAGACTCTTCTACTGGTCTCGTCCACATTTAAGGACCCTTGTGACTGAGTCCACCTAGAAAATCCAGGATAATCTCTATTTCACAGTCAGCTGAATAACCACCTTAATTCCTTCTGCCATCCTAATTCCCCTTTGCCATGTAAGATATTCACAGGTTCTGAAAATTATGCCATGGATATCTTCGAGAGGCCATTATTCTGTCTGCCACAGTAACTTACTTTCAATTACCATCCATGTGTACACAGATGGCTCCCAATTTCATATTTTGTATCTCTAACCTAGACTTCTCAATGTTAGATCCAAATATTCAAGTGTTTGAGAAAAAACTCCAGTCCCCAACCAAACTCATAACCTTCCTCCCTAAACACAGTCCTTTGCCAGCATTCCCAGGTTCAGTGAATGGCATCATCAGCCATCCAGTTACACAGGCTAGAAACTTGGGTGTTGGTCATCCTTAACAGCTTCTTCTCCTTTACCTCCATTTTCAATCTAGTACCAAGTCCTTTTATTTTCTAATTATCCCATGAATTCATCTACTTCTTACCGTCTCCACCCCTCCCCACAACTACTCTCACTTCAAGAGAACTTGAGCTCATCAGAGCTACTGGAAGGGCCTCCTAACTAGTCTACCCTTACCTGCTTGAACCCCTCCAACTCCCATTCTTCATTAGGTAGAACTATCTTTTTGGAACTCAAATCTGACTAAGTCATCTTTCTGCTGAAACTCTGTAACAGCTTCCTGTTTTTTCAGGGGTAAAAATAAAGCACTTGAATATGGTATAATAGGCTCTCCCGGCTAGCCCCTGTATCCCTCTCCAGCTTCATAAGGTAACAGACCACATTGTTTTTCTCCCAGTCCAAGAACGTACCCGCCTCTCTCACCTCATAGGACCTTGACACACATTGCTCTCTTTCTGAAATGTTTCCTCCATTTCTCTCTTGCTGTATTTGACTCAAAACTGAACCATCACACCTCCTCAGGGAAGCCTTCCCTGACCTCCCTCACTCAATCCTTAAAGAACCATGCCTCCCTCTTTTGCAGCACTCAGCATAATTGCAATTTTAAATTTCCTTGTGAGATTATTTAATTAATAGTTCTCTCCCCCATTTGATTGTCTGTCCAATGAAAGCAAGACAGGGTCTGCATTCATCACTGAATCCTCAGTGCTGAGCTCAGGTTTAGGCACAATGTTGGCGCTCAACAACTTTGTTAAATGGATAAATAATCGACAACAGTATGTAGAATCTAAAAAAAAAATGATACAAATGAACTTATTTATGAAATAGGAAAACACTCACAGACTTGGAAAACAAACTTATGGTTAGCAAAGGGGAAAGGTGGAGGGGAGGGATAGATTGGGAATTTGGGATTGACATGTATAACTGCTATATTTAAAATGGATAACCAACAAGGACCTACTGCACAGCACAGGGAACTCTGCTCAATATTCTCTAATAACCTAAATGGGAAAAGAATTTGAAGAAGAATAGATGTACATATATGTACATCTGAATCACTTTGCTGTACACCTGAGACTAACACAACATTGTCAATCAACTATAGTCCAATACAAAATAAAAATAAATAAATGACAATCAATGAGTAAGATGTCCATTACTATACACAGTCACAGCAATGATTTGCTTGTCATCTTGCTATTCGTTGACAACAATGTTTTACTGAAGGTATCTTTTTTTCAAATACCAGTAAGCTATCCTATTTTACTTTATTTTATTTGCTAGTTAGAATCTGCTGTTGTATGAATACAAATTTAACAACTGTACTGTAAGGTCAAGAGAAAAGAAAAATGTTCTTTTGGCATCCCTTGATTTCTCATCTAGTTATCATTTTCTTCCCGAGATACACTTGGACCACTCTACGGGAATGTGGCTTGACTCTCTGCCCTCAGCATCACTGGCAACAATTCTCAAAGCTGCCAATGGCAGTTATGGACACTCATTGGAAATGACAGCAGACTTCAACATGGCATTGACTTGCATGAAGTTTTTCTAATGCTTAAGGAGTTTGGTCATGTGTCAGAGCTGCTCACGTTAAATGATCTATTAGGTGCCATGATCACCAGAAAGGTCATCTGTCACATTGTAGGCCAGAAGTGTCACCTCTGTTTAATGTGAAATGAAGTCAAACTCCCAAACTAACTAGAAAGAAATTGCCATATGTCACCGCTGACTGATCAAAAAACAGAGACTCTCAGTTCACACCCACAGTTGTGCAAATGAAAGTTCCCCACTTTAACCAGTGCATAAGCTAAATGTTTAACAAAGAGTCTATGACTTCATGGCTGTTGAGCTTTAATAGTTACAGTATTATTAGCTTAAAATAATATTATAATGAATATAAAGTAATGCCTGTAACGAGTATTGTTATGACTAAGATGAGTGAAAACCTTCTTGGCGGGGGGGCGGGGAGGGGGGGAGGTGGCTACAAAATGAAATTTTGGGAGTAGTAAATGAAAATATTAAACCGAATTTACCAAACAAGAAAGATTTTTAACCGTGAAAAAAGTCCAAGATTACATTTTCAGGTATTTGTGAGGATGATATTTGTGGGGATCTGGGGTGATTCCTAAGTTGGCCAAAGACATCATACATGGCAATATCTAGCCGAAAAGAAAAATCACAGCATCAATTAAATGGAAATCAAGTTTAGGGAAGTGTTCCTGAAGATAGGGTATACATACTCTTCAGAGGCACCCCCAAATGGTTATCACGAGGTTAACAAAGACTGGGGATTATAAGAATTAATTATAAGGGGAAATAATACAATTTAAATATTTGTGCTAAAAAGTATGTGCATACATTATATCTGACATATTTTTGATATCACAAAAGATATCATTTCGGTTCACTCTGAGCCTTTGTCCCAAGATGCATAAAAGTAAAAGAGAGGGACTTCCCTGGTGGCACAGTGGCTGAGAATCCACCTGCCAATGCAGAGGACACGGGTTCAACCCCTGGTCCAGGAAGACCCCACATGCCGTGGAGCAACTAAGCCCATGTGCCACGACTACTGAGCCTGTGCTCTAGAGCCTGTGAGCCACAACTACTGAGGCTGTGTGCTGCAAATACTGAAGCCCACATGCCTAAAGACTATGCTTCACAACGAGAGAAGCCACTGCAGTGAGAAGCCCACACACCACAATGAAGAGGAGCCCCCACTTGCCACGAGAGAAAGCCCACATGCAGCAAGGAAGACCCAACACAGCCAATAAATAAATAAATAAATAAATAAATTTTTAAAAATAAAGAAATTGCTGTTTACTTATCTATTAAAAAAAAGTAACAGAGAAAGTGTGCACTTTCGGCTGACATTTCATCATTCATTTGTATAATCTGTGTATGTTTCCCATTTTGTGTGTTTTCCTTTGCTATAGTACGGGTAATTCTACCAACAGTCTAGAAGGTTGTTAAGATGATTCCTACAGCTGCGATGTAAGTTGCATCTCTTGGAAAACCCACAAATTCACAAACTTTTAAAAATGGACTAGGGTCATGCACAGACTCAATTCCCTTCCCCTTTAGACAAGAACTTGGAAAGACAAAGCAGTTGAGCTATTTCTCCAAAACACAGCTTTGGAGTTGCTGCTAGGGCATGCTGGGACTGCAGTTTGCACACTGTTCTGTGTCTTTTCAATATATCATGATGCCTCCCACGGCACTAAATTCTTTCAGATGTGATTAGTCTTTACAATCTTTTCCTCAAGTAGCATGACTGCCTCCTTACACTTAAAAGAAACATAAGAGACCCTAAGAGTACAGACCATAAAAAAAAGAATTGATAAATTGATAATGCTATAACCAAGAAATGTGGCACCAAAAAAGATACTATAAACAAAAGATAATGCACAGGTTGAGAAGACATTAGCATTGGACGTAACTGAAAAAGGACTAGTCTCCCAAATATATAAAGAGCTCCTATAACTCAGAAAGAAAATGATAACAAAAAAAAATGGACAAAGTATGAAAAGCAATTCATTGACCAAGAAATCCAAATGAATAACAGATGAATAAAAAGATGCTCAACCACACTGGAAATTAGCAAGATGTAAATTAAAACAACGAGATAGCATGAAATTGACAGAAGTTAAAGTCTGACACTACCAAGTACAAGTTACGTTACAGAGCTATGGGAACTATCACACACTGCTGCTAAAAAATGACTTTGGACAACCACTGAAAATACCTAGTAAAGTTTTAAAAAGCTCATATCCTATAAGCCAGCAACTTTCTCCTAAATCTGCTTCTCAACAAGGAGAGGAGTAGTTCACCTATCCAGGGGATATTTGGCAGTTTTTTAGTTGTCACATCTGGGGTTGCAAAGGCAGGTGAGGAGGGAGGGAATACTACTACAATCTAGTTGGTAGAGGCTAGAGATACTGTTAAACATCCTACAAAGCACAGATTATCCCTATGCCCAAAGAATTATCTGGCTCAAAATTTCAGTAGTGCTGAAGTTGGGAGACTATAGTGGTTGAATGGTAGCCCCCAAAAGACTTGTCTACCTGGAATCTGTGAATGTGACTTTATTTGGCAAAAGGGTCTTTGCATGTGAAATTAATTTAAGGATCTCTAAAAGAGGTCTTGGATTATCTAGGTGGACCCAAAATCCAATGACAAAAATCCTTATAAGAAGAGCAGGGGAGAAAAAGATGGCGGCGAAGTAGAGGGACGTGGAATGCATCCCTCTCCACAGATGCATTGAGAATGCACCAAAACACGCAATAATTCCCACAGAGAACCAACTGAACACCAGCAGACGACCTCGGACACCAGAAGGGACCGCAAGGATCCCGACGTAACCGGTAGGGAGGCATCTACGAGGGCTCAAAGAGGGTGAAGCCGCGGAGCTGTGGCAGACGGGAGGGAGTGAGAAACACATGGAGGGTCTGCACCGATGCTCAGCGTTCCCGGATCGAGACATCGATTCGTGGCTCAACAGAGGGCCCGGGAGTGGGAGCGTGGGAACCGGAGAGCTGGTTCAGGGTGAGAAAAATTGTTGCCAGTAAGGTGACGGACCGAGAGGACAGGAGCGAAGAGATCCGTGGCGAGGAGTGCCTGCTGCTGAGAGCTGCCCGGCCATGATGGTGGCTGGAGGCTGCAGGCGCACGGGCGGGGGGGGGCGGGGAGGAACCACGCACATAGCCTCTCTCTCTCTTTCCGGGCCTGCAGCAGGCAGTGGAGAGACACCCTGTGGGCCACCTACGGTGCTCAGGGATAACAAGGATCCTCAGGCACTCAGGCGGGGCTAGATTAAAACCCCTTGGAACTCCAGCAGCAGGGAGGCTGCAGAGAAAAAAAACAAACAACCCAAGAGAGGCCCAACTCTGAGACTTTCTGTTTACACCTGAGCCACCGGCGTCCCTCTGCAACAGGCACCTCCAAGCCCAACAGAAACAACAGTGAGCCACTGCTCACTCACTCCCAGGGGAATGAGCCATTATTGTACCCTCTCCCTCCCCACACACCAGCGCTTACAGATGAACAATAAAGGAAGCTCTGCTGGTCACAGAATAATGCAAACAAACCCAAGGCGAGTAGAAGGACACTTACAGCTGAGACTCTAAGGAAACAGAAATATTAGTATCAATCCTATTGAACTGGTCCATTCTGGGATCAGGTCTGGATTTTTTTTTTCCTTTGTTAATTATGATCTTAGTCCTAAGGGATCTACAAGTTTTATAACATAATTTTTAATGCTATTTTTTATTCTATTTTTATTTTTTTGCCTTTTTATATACTTCTATTTCTAGCTAAGTTTTTGGTAGTATGGACAATATATCTCTCGTACCTTCCTTTCATCCCTATCTTTTATACATTTCTATTCCTTTCTTTTTATTTGCATATTTACAATCACACTACGCTCTTCTCTTCCCCTATCTTCCATCTATTTTTAGTTTATTTTATCTTAACAGGCTTACAAGCAACACTATCGATCTGCTCAGACTCCTTGCTCTATTCTCCAGATGACGCACCACCTTGGTATTTAATATTAGGTTTTTGTCTTTATCTTAGTTCTTAGTACAATTGTCTAATTTCATTCTGAGAATCTCCATTCTGTCTGGTGGTACTCTAGCTCTTTTTTATATTTGATCCTAGCTTACAAAATCTCCCTGGATTAGTGTTTGTATGTGTAAGGTGTTATTTGCTTGTTTGTTTGTTTTTGCTTTTGTTTCTCTTTTGTTCTGTTTTGGTTGTCAATTTCTGTTGGGTTTCTCTTTGAATATCTGATAGCATACTGGGGTTCTGTCAGGTCTTTCCAGAGCCTTATGTCCTAATGGATTCAGTAATTGTGTGTCTTATACATGTATGTGTTTCCTAGACTTCATGTTTGTTTAACCCAACACTCGGACATGAGTCTGAGGCTTGGACAGTCTTCTATAAACACCTCTATTGCTGGGACAAGCAACCCCAAAAGTTTGGACTACCATGAGGAAACAAAGAAACACCATGCAGGCAAGGGGCAGGAAAAAACCCCACAAGACCAAATAAATGAGGAGGAAATAGGAAAAATGCCTGAAAAAGAATTCAGAGTAATGATAGTAAAAATGATACAAAATCTTGATAACAAAATAAAGTACAAGAAACAGTTCATAAGAACTCAGAAAAACAAACACCAATGGATAACAAAATAACTGAAATTAAAAATACTCTAGATGCTATAACCAGCAGAATGACTGAGGCAGAAGAACGAAGAAGTGAGTTGGAAGATAGAATGGGGGAAATAACTGCCACAGAGCAGGAAAAAGAAAAAAGAATAAAAAGAATAGAAGACAGTCTCAGAGACCTCAGTGATAATCTTAAACGTACCAACATTCGAATTATAGGCATCCCAGAAGAAGAAGAAAACAAGAAAGGGTCTGAGAAAATATTTGAAGAGGTTATAGTGGAAAACTTCCCCAACATGGGAAAGGAAATAATTCACCAAGTCCAAGAAGCACAGAGAGTCCCATACAGAATAAACCCAAGCAGAAATACACCAAGGGGCTTCCTAGGTGGCGCAGTGGTTAAGAATCCGCCTGCCAATGCAGAGGTCACGGGTTCGATCCCAGCTCCAGGAAGATCCCACATGCAGCAGAGCAACTAAGCCCGTGTGCCCAAAAAAAAAAAAAAAAAAAAAAAAAAGAAATACACCAAGGCACATATTAATCAAACTAATGACAATTAAACACAAAGAAAAAATATTAAAAGCAGCAAGAGAAAAGCAACAAACAACATATAAGGGAAAACCCATCAGGATAACAGCTGACCTTTCTACAGAAACTCTGCAGGCCAGAAGGGAATGGCAGGATATACCGAAAGTTCTGAAAGGGAGAAACCTACAGCCAAGAATACTCGACCCAGCAAGAATCTCATTCAGATTTGAGGGAGAAATCAAAAGCTTTCCAGACAAGCAAAAGTGAAGAGAATTCAGCACCACCAAACCAGCCTTACAACAAGTGCTAAAGGAACTACTCTAAGCAGGAAACACAAGAAAAGGAAAACACCTACAAATACAAACCCAAAACAATTCAGAAAATGGTAATTGGAACACACATGTCAATAATCACCTTCAATGGAAATGGATTAAATGCTCCAACCAAAAGACACAGACTGGATGAATGGATACAAAAACAAGACCCTTCTATATGCTGCCTACAAGAAACCCACTTCAGACCAAGGGATACATATAGACTGAAAGTAAAGGGATGGAAAAAGATATTCCATGTAAATGGAAGCCAAAAGAAAGCTGGAGTAGCAATACTCATATCAGACACATTAGACTGGAAAGTAAAGACTATTACAAGAGACAAGGAAGGACACTACATAATGATCAAGGGATCCATTCAAGAAGAACATATCACAATGGTAAATATCTATGCCCCCAATATAGGAGCACCTCAATACATAAGGCAAATGCTAACAGCTATAAGAGGGGACATTGACAGGAACACAATAATAGTGGGAGACTTGAACATCCCACTTACATCAATGGACAGATCATCCAAACAGAAAATCAATAAAGACACACAAGCTTTAAATGACACATTAGACCATCTTGGCTTAATTGATATTTATAGGACATTCCATCCAAAAACAACAAAATACACTGTCTTCTCAAGTGCACAAGGGACATTTTCCAGGATAGATCACATCTTGGGTCACAAATCAAACCTCAGCAAATTCAAGAAAATTGAAATCATATCAAGCATCTTCTCAGACCACAACGCCATGAGACTAGATATCAATTACAGGAAAAAAACTGCAAAAAATACAAACACATGGAGGCTAAACAATTCACTCTTAAACAACCAAGGAATCACTACAGAAATCAAAGAGGAAATCAAAAAATATCTAGAAACAAACGACAGTGAAAATACAGCAACCCAAAACCTATGGGACGCAGCAAAAGCAGTTCTAAGCGGGAAGTTTATAGCAATACAGTCCTACCTTAAGAAACAAGAAAATTATCGAATAAACAACCTAACCTTACACCTAAAACAATTAGAAAAAGTAGAACAAAGAAACCCCAAAGTGAGCAGAAGGAAAGAAGTCATAAAGATCAGAGCAGAAATAAATGAAAAAGAAATGAAGGAAGAAATAGCAAATATAATAAAACAAAAAGCTGGTTCTTTGAGAAGATTAACAAAATTGATAAACCATTAGCCAGACTCATCAAGAAACAAAGGGAGATGATGCAAATCAACAGAATTAGAAATGAAAAAGGAGAAGTAACAACAGACATCTCAGAAATACAAAAGATCATGAGAGACTACTACAAGCAACTATATGCCAATAAATTCGAGAACCTGGAAGAAATGGATAAATTCTTAGAAAATACAATCTTCCAAGACTGAACCAGGAAGACATAGAAACTATGAACAGACCAATCACAAGTACGGAAATTGAGGCAGTGATTAAAAATCTCCCAACAAACAAAAGCCCAGGACCAGATGGATTCACAGGCGAATTCTATCAAACATTTCGAGAAGAGCTAACACCTATCCTTCTCAAACTCTTCCAAAATATTGCAGAAGGAGGAACACTCCCAAACTCACTCTATGAGGCCACCATCACCCTGATACCAAAACCAGGCAAAGATGTCACAAAAAAAGAACATTACAGACCAATATCACTGATGAATACAGATGCAAAAATCCTCAACAAAATACAAGCTAACAGACTCCAACAGCACATTAAAAAAATCATACACCATGATCAAGTGGGGTTTATCCCTGGGATGCAAGGATTCTTCAATATACAAAAATCAATCAACATGATACATCATATCAACAAATTGAAGGATAAAAACCATATGATCATCTCAATAGATGCAGAAAAAGCTTTTGACAAAGTTCAACATCCATGTATGATAAAAGCTCTCCAGAAAATGGGCATAGAAGGAAATTACCTCAACATAATAAAAGCCATATATGAAAAACCAAAAGCCAACATCATTTTAAATGGGGAAAAACTGAAAGAATTCCCTCTAAGAACAATAACAAGAAAAGGGTGTCCACTCTCACCATTATTATTCAACATAGTTTTGGAAGTTTTAGCCACAGCAATCAGAGAAGAATAAGAAATAAAAGAAATCCAAATGGGAAAAGAAGTAAAACTGTCCCTCTTTGCAGATGACATGATATTATACATAGAAAACCCTACAGACTCTACCAGAAAACTGCTAGCACTCATTGATGAGTTTAGTAAAGCAGCAGGATACAAAATTAATGCACAGAAATCTCTTGCATTCCTATACACTAACAACAGAAGAGCAGAAAGAGAAATTAAGGAAACTCTCCCATTCACCATTGCAACAAAAAGAATAAAATACCTAGGGATAAACCTGCCTAAGGAGGCAAAAGATCTGTATGCAGAAAACTTTAAGACACTGATGAAAGAAATCAAAGACGACACAAACAGATGGAGGGACATACCATGTTCCTGGATTGGAAGAATCAATATAGTGAAAATGACTGTACTACCCAAAGCAATTTACACATTCAATACAATCCCAATCAAATTACCAATAGCATTTTTCACAGAACTAGAGCAAGAAATCTTACGATTTGTATGGAAACGCAAAAGACCCCAAATAGCCAAAGCAACCTTGAGAAGGAAAACTGGAGTTGGTGGAATCAGGCTTCCTGATGAAAGAAACCATAAACAAGACAAGAAGACAACCCTCAGGATGGGAGAAAATACTTGCCAATGAAGCAACGGACAAAGGATTAATCTCCAAAATATACAAGCAGCTTATGCAGCTTAATACCAAAAAAGCAAATAACCCAACCCACAAATGGGCAGAAGACCTAAACAGACAAAATTTTTCCAAAGAAGACATACAGATGGCCAACAGACACATGAAAAGATGCTCAACATCACTCATCATCAGAGAAATGCAAGTCAAAGCCACAATGAGGTATCACCTCACACCAATCAGAATGGCCATCATCAAAACATCTAGAAACAATAAATGTTGGAGAGGGTGTGGAGAAAAGGGAACTCTCCTGGCACTGTTGGTGGGAATGTAAGTTGGTACAGCCACTATGGAAAACAATTTGGAGATTCCTTAAAAAACTTAAAATAGAACTACCATATGATCCAGTAATCCCACTACTGGGCATATACCCAAAGAAAACCATAATCCCAAAAGAAACATGTACCATAATGTTTACTGCAGCACTATTTACAATAGCCAGGACATGGAAGCAACCTAAATGCCCAGCAACAAATGAATGGATAAAGAAGATGAGGCATATATATACAATGGAATATTACTCAGCTATAAAAAGGGATGAGATGGAGCTATATGTAATGAGGTGGATAGAACTACAATCTGTCATACAGAGTGAAGTAAGTCAGAAAGAGAAAGACAAATATTGTATGCTAATTCACATATACGGAATCTAAAAATGGTACTGATGAACTCAGTGACAAGAACAAGGATGCAGATGCAGAGAATGGACTGGAGAACTCGAGGTTTGGGGGGGCAGGGGTGAAGGGAAAGCTGAGACGAAGTGAGAGAGTAGCACAGATATATATATAGTACCAACTGTAAAATAGATAGTCAGTGGGAAGTTGTTGTATAACAAAGGGAGTCCAACTCGAGGATGGAAGATACCTTAGAGGACTGGGACGGGGAGGGTGGAGGGGACTCGAGGGAGGGTGGCAGGGGAGTCGAGGGAGGGAGGGAATACGGGGATATGTGTATAAAAACTGATGATTGAACCTAGTGTACCCCCCAAAAAATAATAAATAACTAAATTAATTAATTAATTAATTTAAAAAAAAAAGGAAGAAGAAGAGCAGATAGGACTTCCTAGGTGGCACAGTGTTTAAAATCTGCCTGCCAATGCAGGGGACATGGGTTCAATCCCTGCTCCAGGAAGATTCCACATGCTGTGGAGGAACTAAGCCCATGTGCCACAACTACTGACCCCACGCACCTGGAGCCCGTTCTCCACAACAAGAGAAGCCACAGCAATGAGGAGCCCACACACCACAAAGAAGAGTAGCCCCTGCTTGCCACAACTAGAGAAAGCCCACATGCAGCAATGAAGACCCAACACAGCCAAAAAATAAATACATACATACATACAAAAAAGAAGAGAAGACAGAAGAGGAGATGGCCATGTGAAGACAGAGACTGGAGTAAACAGCGCCAGGCTGAGTGCCAATAGTCAACAGAAGTTGGAAGAGGCAAGAAGAGGAATCTCACCTAGAGCTTCTAGAGAAAGTGACTGACACCTTGATTTGGGGCTTCTGCCCTGCAAAAAATGTAAAAGGAAAAAAAATCTGTTGTTTTAAGCTACCCAGTTTGAAGTAATTTGCTGTGGTAGCCTGAAGACTAGATATACACTCAAGAGAAACACTTGCATATGTTTGGGAGGTACCAGCTTGTAACTGAAGTTTATTATAACAACAACAAAAATTGAAACAACCTGAATTTTTATCAAGAGGAAAATTGAAAAATGTTGTTGAAGCAGATTCACTTAATGCTCTACAGCAGTAAAAAAAAAAATTAGAACTGCATGTATCAGCATGTGTTAATTTCACAACATAATACTGAGAGAATAAAAGTCAGCTCAGAAGGATATATAAGGTATGATAACATTTATATAAAGTTTTTAAATCTACAAAGCAATATTCTATAGTATTTATGGCTATCTAAATCTGTGCAAAAGTATAATAATGTGGGTGATAAACACTGGTCCCCCAATAGTAATTAATCCTGCTAGGGACATGGAGGAAAATGAGAGAGAAGGGGTGTACGGGAAGCTGCTATTTGCATTTGAAGTATTTAACACCTTTAAAGAAATAGTCTGATGAAGATTTGGCATGATGGGCATCTTGTAGTGAGAAAATTAACAAATCAATGTTTTAAGACATGGAAATGTATGCCATGTAAAATAAATCAGAAATATGTTTACAGGTGTTGGGGGAGTAACGAAGAGAGTGAAATGATGAGGAGACAGGATATAGGTGGGGCATTAGATTTAGAGTTGGAGCCCTAACGAGCTAGGCGATCACAGCACAGATGCTTCCCTTTTTAAAGCTTTCTTCAGGGAACCTCCCTTCTTTCCTCCCCACCTACCCATCTTCTAGTTCTTCTGTTATTTGATTTCAGTTGAGAACATCCTCCCTAATTTTTCCTTAGTTCAAAATTGCATCTGTGATCATTATAAATCAGAGAGGAAAATATTGATGGAGAGACTTCAGTCTTTGTTGTTTTGATCAAGAGCCAACTGGGAAATTTACATCAGTGAGTTATACTGTCCTAACCACACTTTTCAGATTTGGAGGAATTGCAGCTGTGATATTTTCCAAGGGACTTGTGAGCACAATAACAGAACTATTGTACTAATGCTTCTGGGTCCTGGCTCTGGGGTTCCTTGAGAAAGGCAAGGCCAGCTGAGCAACAGAGATGAATTTTGTGAGCCTAGTTGAGCTTGGGAATATGCACATAGTCCAATTCCAGTATGTGATTATGAACTTAGTCAAAGTACACCAAAACAAGAGTTAGGGAAGGTATATGAAAGGAAAAAACAAATACTAAACACTATGCTGCTGGCATGTAGGGAACACTAGTAGTTTCGAGATATTCTGGGAAGAAAAAAATACCCCGATTGTTTAACAGCCTAAAATGCATAGGTTCCTTCCTTTCATGTTGTCTCTCATGACAAAGACTGGATTTTGATAGGCGAATGATTGGCTTGAAATAATTAGGAAGAAGGAACTATATTCTTTGGACCAAAAAATAGAACTGTTATAAAATGAAACTCTTCACACATGAAGTTTTATATTAGATGAGGCACTTCCAAATATGGGATGGAAATACAGTGCTATTCTAAGAATTTAAAAACAAAAACAAAAACAAAAACCACCCTGTATTTCCAATTTTGCAGCTATCTTTCTTTGTCCACTACATATATATAATCTGCTCCAAGATTTCAAATTAGGAACTTATTTATAGCTTTATTCTTGCTAACCTTGATAGTAACCCCAGAGCTTCTGGACAAGCGCTGTTTTGGGGCTTTGCATATAATCTGTTCTTTCCCCAAGATGTTCTCACCAGGATAGAAATTTAGGCAATTATCTGTTTACTGTGTTCCCACCCAGCTAGACTGGAAGCTCTATGAGGGCAGAGATAGTGACTGCCTCGTTCACCACTTTACATTAGTACCTATCATAGAGTTTGCCCCACAATAAGTGCTTATAATGGACTGAATTATGTTCCAATTTCTATGTTGAAACTAACTTCGAATGTGACTGTATATGGTGACAGGGCCTTAAAGGAGGTAATTAAGGTTAAATGAAGTCCTGATACAATAGGACTGGTGTCCTTGTAAGAAGAGGAATAGATACCAGAGCTTACACTCTGTGTGTTCTCAGAATAAGAGGCCATGTGAGCACAGAGCAAGAAGCCAGCTGCCTATAACGCAGCTCACCAGAAACCAACGCTGCTGGCACCTTGATCTTGGGCTTCCAGCCTCCAAAACCATGAGTAAATAAATTTCTGCTGTTTAAGACACCCAGCCTGTGGTATTCTGAGCTAATACACCGTTCAATAAATTCTTATGCAATACGTGGTGTTGTATTGATGATGGTGATTATAAGAAATTATAGGCTGATAGAACATAAATGCTAAGTATGTAAAGGTATAAGCTATTAAATCAATTTTAAATAATTCAGATTTAGTTCTTACTAAATACACAAAAATAATTCTATCCACAGATCAAAAATATTTAAATTACATTTCACAAGGGGCTTTCTAGGTGGCGCAGTGGTTGAGAATACACCTGCCAATGCAGAGGACACGGGTTCGATCCCTGCTCCAGGAAGATCCCACATGCTGAGGAGCAACTAAGCCCGTGTGCCACAACTATTGAGCCTGCACTTTAGAGCCCATGAGCCACAACTACTGTGCCCACATGCTGCAACTACTGAAGCCCACATGCCTAGAGCCCGAGCTCTGCAACAAGAGAAGCCACGGCAATGGGGAGCCCACTCACCACAACTAAAAAGAAAGCCTGCACACAGCAAAAAAAAGACCCAACACAGACAATAAAAATAATAAATAAATTTATAAAAAAAATACATTTCACAAGAATAAATGCAGAAAACCATATCATTCTTGATTTTTTTTAAGTGAGTAGAAGTATTCATTTCAATTTTTAAAACATACTTGACCTTCTTAATCCATTTTGGTAATTTCCATGATTATTAAATAACAATTCAGAATGTTCATACAATCCTACAAATGTTAAGCAATTCTATGCGCAAAGTACCTTGATTGCCCGAGACCTTTTTTCACTTGAACATGGAATTTAAGAGGGGTTAATTAATGTTTCTTTAGGACATGAGAAATTTCTTCTTATGCAGATATATGTTTTTCCCACACCACCTTCATCAATATCATGTTTCTCTTATCTTCTCCCCAGTGTTCAAATCATTTGCTTCACTGAACTATCACAATTAGAAATTACAGATTTATTTGTGTATTTCTTAATCTGACTCTTACCAAACAGTAAGCTCCATGAGGAAAGAAATTACATCCAATTTTATCTTAGCACAGTATTCTCTGTACCAAGCATGATGACCACCATACAACAGGCACTTAATAAATATTTGTTAAATAAATTCATTTTAGAGGAATAATTAAATTTTTACGCTTTTCACTGAACTCCAAAGCAAGATAACCCTTGTCTTCATTTTAACATCTAAAACCAAATCAACTCAGTCAGCTACTTCCAAAGCACCGTTTGGAATTATTCGCACACTCTCAGAGTTCTGCACTACAACCACAGGCAACACAGAAACATTTTCTCTTGCCAGAGCTGAATGAATCCATCAAAGGAAGAAAATGTTGCCAATGACTTCCAAACACTCTTCTGGGTGATTGGCAAAAGAGAGGATAAAACTAGCCTTGCCAAGTGGACCAGTCATTCTGAATCAGCACTCATCATGGTTGACTTAGCACCCAGGAACTGTTCTCCAAAAGTCCAGAAAACAAATACACTTGCTTGATGAATGTGAATGTGTTTGCTTTTGCAATTCGCTGACTCACAGTGACTGATGCCTGGTGCTATGGGTCATAATGAAAAATCACAAAAATCTAATCCTTGGTACCTATAATGAGCTTCCCTTAGCTAAGCCCCCTGAAATTGTATCTGAGCAAAGATCTTTCCAACATGCTCAGCTGACCTAGGTCATTATCCAATCATTTATATTTTTGGAAAGGCCTTTGAGCAATAAGCTGAGAGTGTTTCATAGTCTTTAAAATCAAGTCTGTCAGGGAACACATTGTGAAAAAGCAAAAGTTCATGACATAAATCTTAATGTTAGTTTAAAGTTTAATAACTCTTTCTACATTCTCATCTTCTAGTCATTTACTGTGTGTATATAAGGAAGTGCATTATACTCAGTGGGCCTCCTAATCAGTAAGGAAGAAATTGGGGAGGTGCATTAAGCCTTTAAGGCCATTAGGATATCATTTAGTTCATTGGAGAAGGTCATTTACTTACAGCAAGGAGCCAAGGTCCTTCTCAAAGATGAACCTTTTAATCACAGCTCACCCACATGATCCTGCCCAATGTGCATTTTCCTAGTTTAATTTCCTCTGTAGGTTTTCTTTTATTTGTCCTATTTTATTTCTCCCATTTTATAGTCACGTTGTCTAATTTAAACTTAATTAAAACTTTCAATTAGAAAAAAAATAGATAGTTCTAGATACCTCCCAAGAAACACTTCATTAATGGGAACTACTTAATAAGCAAAATATCTCATCGTGCAGACTAGATCCAAAGCTAAAGCTTCAAAGATCCGATATGTTTTTTCCAAAATCTGGGTCGCATTGGCTAGGGATGACTTAGCTTGAGATACTGTGTTCACCTGATGACTATGATTGACTCAGGAGTGAACCATGATCTAAATGAAAGCAAACAAAGCCAAACCAACGAAAGGACTTTTTCTGGAACTATTGGAGAAGATGCTCTATTTTCTCTGTGCTTTTCAAGCTGATAAACTGTAATTCTGGAACTTCTAGAAGCATGGGATGCCAACAAAGCTGTAAGTAGAGCCTAAAAATCCAAGTGAAAATGTGATTTAAACACTGATCCAGCTGTGCTTAAAGGAAGCTTTACTACACTTTCCAAGTACAGAGACATCCCTCCCCGAAAAAAGCCCCTCTCCACATTTTTTCCCTTAGACTCAGACCTACTGAATCAGAATATCCATTTCAACAAGATCTCTAGATGATTTGTATGCCCATTAAAGTATTGGAAGCACTAGCTTTAGCCCTTTTGAGTTGCATTTTTTCACTTGCAGCTGAAATATTCTTAATAAATATAGGTAAGTTCTATTATTATTTCTGCTTTTACGAGATAGGATACTAAGAAAAGTTCAGTCGTTCAAGATCGTGCATATACTAAATGGTGGAACTGGGCTCAAAACTCGGCCTGTCTGTCTCCAAAGCACATGTCTTTACCACATGGGCCATGCCACAAGGACTCTGTTCAACCATGATTGACTCTGTTTTCAAGTGAATCCACAATCTGCTAGGCTAGGTCAGCAGGTTGGAGATTCAAGGAAGAGTTGCAGTTCGAGTCCAAAGGCAGTCTGCTGACAGAAATCATTGCTTGGAGCAGGTCAGCCTTTTTTGTTACTATTATTAATTTTTATTGGTGTATAGTGGCTTTACCATGTTGTGTTAGTTTCTGCTGTACAGCAAAGTGAATCAGCTATACGTATACATATATCCCCTCTTTTTTGGATTTCCTTCTCATTTACATCACCACAGAGCATTGAGTAGAGTTCCCTGTGCTATGCAGTAGGTTCCCATTAGTTATCTATTTTATACATAGTACCGTGTATATGTCAATCCCAATCTCCCAGTTTATTCCGCCCTCCCCCCACCCAGTCTTTGTTCTATTAAGGCCTTCAACTGATTGGACAAAGCCCACCCACAATATGAAGAGTAATCTGTTTTACTCAAAGCCCATCAATTTAAATGTTAAACTCATCCAAAAAGCCCCAACCAAACAACAACAACAACAAAGCCACCTTCCCAGAAACATCCAGAACACTGTGTGACCAAATATCTGGACACTGGTCCAGCCAAGTTGGCACATAAAATTAATTATCACCATTTTATGGATTGATGGAGGCGATACCCTTGCCTCCTCGTGTGGACCCTGGCAGATTCAGCTATCTAAGAGAAGTGCAACAATAACTACTCATCTCTAGGATGAACTTAACTCTCTTGCCCTGGCACAAGGTCATTCTCCAAGGAGTTTTATATGCTGCTACGGTTCAGCCTGGAAACTCAGCAGAGGCCAGTCTGGCCACAGCTGCTCCTGCTTAGGGCCTTCCCAGTTGGAGGCAAAAGGTTCTTGTCAGTACAGGCAAAGGCTAAAAAGGCCACTGGTCATCAGAAACATGAAGGGCAGCCTGAGAGGATATGGCTGGCCAGGTGGGATTTCTGTCCTGGTTTTCTGTCCTAAGGGAATGTAGCCACCCTAAGAAGAAATATAAAGCTGGACTCACAGAGAATATTTTATCAGAGATTTCTATCTCTTCTTGATTTGCCTTCCTTTTCTAACTGCATTGTTTTATGGTTTGGATGTCACATATTTCAAAGAAATATTTGGGTTTCTCTGGATTAGACTTTAGCTTGTTACCTTGGTTTAATGCAAGTGAATTTGTCTTCATGCTTTCAAAATAAGAACCCACCATATTCTTATTCATAGTCTCACCTTTAAGCTTTTTCTATTTTTCTTTCTACAATATTTTTTTTCCATATTTGCCTTCGTAGCTGTTCTATTTTCCAATTAGACACACCTTGAGATACCCATAGGTTACCATATCCATAAGGTAAAATTCCCTGTATAGAAGGCACCCCTGACTTAGTGGGATGATGGTCCCTCCTGACATCACATCCATCTGCTGTTATATCAGAAGTCATGAGGTTGGCCCAAGTCCTTTCTTCCATATATTCAAAGGGAATTCCATTTGTGAATTTCTTCCCCCAATGAGAAGGATCAAGTAGAAACTCTCTAGATTAGGAGCTATCCTATGGAAAAAACAGGAGGTGGAGGGAAAGGGGATACTTTACTACAAGGTCAATGTCAGGACCCGTATTTGGCTCCCTGGACTTAGAATGTTAGCACTAAGGAGAAGAAGGGATGTACCTCACCTCAAGACCCAGTTAGAATACTCTTGGAAAGCAGAGAAGCAGTCGAGTTTCTCTGTCTTTCTACCTGTCAGTACATCACCTGGGTACAGTCCTCAAAAAGTGACTTTTTAAACAACCTAAAATGAAAATCTCATCAAGTCATTCCCCCACCTTAAAACCTCAAAGATTTCTAACCGCCCTTATGATTGACAATGAAAATAATAATACCAAAGGTTGGCATTGTTTCCTACTGTTTCCACTGTGCCAGGCACTGGCCTAAATGCTTTACCTTCACCTGTCCTTCTCTCCCATCTCATACTCTGCTTGGCACCCACACTTAACTTCTCCAGTTCCTCAAAATGCCTCTCTCTCCTCCTTCTCCAGTCCTTTCAATATGTTGTTTCTTTTGTAAACACTCTTCCCCAACCATGGCTGACTCCTCTCCTATCCAGATCAACTTAGATAGCATGTCCATAGGGAAGCATCTCTATTACCTCCTTCAAAGTTACTTCCTTCCCCCCACCCCCACCATACTATGCCACATGTGGGATCTTAGTTCCCCTACTAGGGATGGAACCTGCACCCCTTGCAGTGGAAGCACAAAGTCTTAATCACTGGACCATGAGGGAAATCCCAACTCATATGCTTCCAAAGTACCTTCACTTCCTGTTTTGTGACACTTATCACACATACAATTTCCTGTTCAACGTCTGTCTTCCCCACCTGATTATGAGCCCTACAAGGGCAGAATGACATTTGGTTTTTTTTTCACCAAGGTACCTCCAGTACATCACCCATAGCTTCATACAGTGTGTTCCCAGGAATGTTGGATGAATGAATATAAGAAAACATTCCCCTTGTGACATAGGACATAAGAATATTATTTCTGACACTTTCCCAGTTTGTGCTACAAAATTTGGGGCGCCTTTTGTAGGCATCCCCCAAGAGGAAGTTTCTTTACCTGTGATACCAATTGTCAGTCACCAAGTGAGCAAACTGAATGTACTTCCCACTCAAACCCTACTCCTGACCGAGGACCTTAACTCAAGCCCCCAGCACTACTCTCCCTGGTGGCAATCCTCAAGAAGCCTCCTCATATGTCTAAAAGCTCATCAAACCCAATTTGTCAAAAGCCCTGGTGGTGCTAAATAATATATGAGATACATCTTAGTCAACACTACCAGCATGGCATCACTGGGACCTACTATGTGCCAATATCATTAACGATTATGATGATATTGATAACAATGACATCACAATTATTTCTTGAGCACCAGCTCATACTAACCCTAGGAGGACATTGCTCTACTTTTACAGATAAGGAAAACTCAGAAATTCCTGAAGTTCACTCAGTAAGTAAGGTCAGAGGTAGGATTTTAATCCAATCATCCATGTGGTTCTAAATGTGGTCAGAGAACCACAAATGTCAGAATTACCCACGTTTAATTAAAGCACAGATTTCTAATACCTACCCAAAAAGACCAAAGTTAGAATCTCTCAGGGTGGGGTCCGTTAAGTTTCCCCTTAATGCACCTTAATATTTGGGAAGGGTCACACCAAACTGCAGCTATTCCATAAACAGTTTCAAATTCACTGCCTCAGCTTATTAAGTTAAGCTCTCTCTGCTAACTGTATCCTTAAAAATGCACCAAGACAACTCTGAAAGGGATCATGTCTCCTCATTTTAGCTCCTAGAACCCATCTGTATACCCAATTGGTCTGATAAGGATAAGGAACTGGGAAGAATAAAACAAACTGAAGTGTTTTCACATACATGTGTGTGAATACTTATATATTCATAACTAAATATCTTCTTTAACTTTTTGCTCTGAAATAATTATAGATTCACAGGAAGTTGCAAAGAAATGTAGTGGGAGGATCAGTGCACATTTTACTCAGTCTCCCCCAATGTTAACACCTTGCATAACTATAGTACTATATCAAAATTAGGTAATTGACCTTAATCAGATATATGAATTCATTTGTGTGTGTCTTGGGGGTGGGGGTTGTGTGTTTAGTTCTATGCAATTTGTCACATGTGTAACTTCCTGTAAGTACCAATAAAATCAAGGTATAATCACCCCAAAGCTCCCTTATGCTACCCCTTTGTAGTTATATCCCCTCCCATCCTTCACTCCTGGAAAGCATAATCGTTTCTCTATAATTCTGTTATTTTAAGAATATTATATAAATGTAATTATACAGTATGTAGCCTTTTGTAATTGCCTTTTTTCACTCAGCATACCTCCCTTGAGTTTCATCCAAGGCATGTTGAGTTGTTGTATCTATATATCAGTAGTTCATTTCTTTTTATTTCTGTGTAGTATTTTGTGGTATAGATAAAATGTAATTTGTTTAACTATTCACTCATTGAAAGACATTTGGGTAATTTTCAGTTTTTGGCTGAATAAAGCTGCTATGAACATTCATGTACAATTTCCTTGTAATCATAGTTTTAATTTCTTGGGGATAAATGTTCACAAGTGTAATTGCTGAATCATACAGTAAGTACATTTTTAGTTTTAAAGGAAACTGCCAAACTGTTTTCTAGAGTGATGATACTATTTTACATTCCCATCAGCAATGTATGAGTAATTCAGCTTCCCTGCCTCCTTGCCAGTATTCAGTGCTATCACAATTGTGTCATCTGCAAAAAGAGTTTTATTTCTTCCTTTCCAATCTATATGCCTTTTCTTTCTTTTTCTTGCCTTATTTCACTGAGTAGAACTTCCAGTGTTATGTTCAACTAATGCACAGGAAAGTAAGAAAAGAGAAACAGAGAAACAAAAAAGAGAAAACAAACAGAAAACAAACTGGCAGACTTAAGCCCTAATATATCAATAATCACTTTAACTGTAAATGGTTTGAATACACAAATTAAAAGACAGAGATTTCCAGAATGAGTAAAAAATTATGACCCAGTTATGCTATCCTCAAGAAACTCACTTCATACATAACAACACAGGTAGGTTAAAAGCAAAAGGATGAGAAAAAGATATATTATTCAAATATTGATTTTTTTAAAAAGCAGGATTGGCTTCATTGATATATGACAAAGTAGACCTCAGGGCCCAGAAATTACAAAAGATAGAGAGGACATTACATAATGATTAAGTGGTTGATCCACTAGGAAGACATAGCAATGCTAAGTGTGAATGTATCAAACAACAGAGTTGCAAAAAACATGAAGCAAAAACTGATACAGCTAAAAGGAGAAATAAGAAAAATTTTAATTATTGTTGGAGACTTCTATACCCTACCTTCAGCAATTAATAGATGAATTAGACAGAAAATCAGCAAGGATATAAAATTTAACACCATTAACAATAGGATCTAATTGACATATATAGAATATTCCTCCTAACAACAGAATACACTCTCTTTTCAAGTGTATATTTAAAGTATATGTATTTAATATATATTTATATATTTAATTTAATGTATAGTTCAAGAATATATATTCTAATGAGGTGGATAGAACTACAATCTGTCATACAGAGTGAAGTAAGTCAGAAAGAGATGGACAAATATTGTATGCTAACTCACATATACGGAATCTAAAAATGGTACTGATGAACTCAGTGACAAGAACAAAGACACAGATACAGAGAATGGACTGGAGAACTCGAGGTATGGGAGGGGCCAGGGGGTGAAGGGGAAACTGAGACGAAGTGAGAGAGTAGCACAGACATATATATACTACCAACTGTAAAACAGATAGTCAGTGGGAAGTTGTTGTATAAAAAGGGAGTCCAACTCGAGGATGGAAGATGCCTTAGAGGACTGGAGTGGGGAGGGTGGGGGGGACTCGAGGGGGGGGGAGTCAGGGAAGGGAGGGAATACGGGGATATGTGTATAAAAACAGATGATTGAACTTGGTGTACCCCCAAAAAAAAATTAAAAAAAAATAAAATAAAAAGAATATATATTCTTTCTAGAGGCACACGAAAAGCTGCTCAACATCACTAATTATTAGAGAAATGCAAATCAAAACTACAATGAGGTATCACCTCACAGCAGTTAGAAGGGGCATCATCAGAAAATCTACAAACAGCAAATGCTGGAGAGGGTGTGGAGTAAAGGGAACCCTCTTGCACTGTTGGTGGGAATGTAAATTGATACAGCCACTATGGAGAACAGTATGGAGGTTCCTTTAAAAACTAAAAATAGAACTACCATAATGCCCAGCAATCCCACTACTGGGCATATATCCAGAGAACACCATAATTCAAAAAGACACATGCATCCCAATGTTCATTGCAGCACTATTTACAATAGCCAGGTCATGGAAGCAACCTAAATGTCCATCACCAATGACTGGATAAAGAAGATGTGGTACATATATACAACAGAATATTACTCAGCCATAAAAAGGAACGAAATTGGGATCTTTGTAGAGACATGGATGGACCTAGAGACTGTCATACAGAGTGAAGTGAGTCAGAAAGACAAAAACAAATATTGTATATTAACACACAGATGTGTAATCTAGAAAAATGGTACAGATCAACTGGTTTGCAAAGAGAAATAGAGACACAGATGTAGAGAACAAATATATGGACACCAAGGGGGAAAAGCGGGGGGCGGAGGGGATGAACTGGGAGATTGGGATTGCCATATATACATTACTAATAAGAAAAAAATATCAAGTTGTAAAAAAAAAAAATATATATATATATATATATATATATATATATACATTCTTTTCATGGAATATTCTCCAAGACAGACCATATCCTAGGTCATAAAACAAATCTTAAATATAAGAGAATTTAAATCACACAGTGTATGTTCTTTGACCAAAATGGAATCAAACTAGAAATCAATAACAGAAAGACAACAGGAAAATCTTCAATCACATGAAAATCAAGGATCTTTTAAATTCTCCCCTAAGACTCTTTTCTCACATCACCTCAATAGATTGTTAATAAAAAATTGTTCTGTCCGTCATTTATCCATGTATTTGTCTTTCAAGATCTGGGGAAAAGAAGTAAAATAAATAAAAGCATAGAAAAGTGAAATTATACCTCCAACTTGAAAAACTTCTTCTTACCCTTTCATTTCGTGGAAACTGGAGGCCACTGATGAACCCCCAGAGCTCTAGACTCTGCCTGAACTACGCCTGCAATTCATAAGTAATATAGGATTTTCAACTTTTTCAGCTGAGATTTCAGGCATCAAAGTTAAACCTGCCCTTCTTCTTACCTGCCTACTTTTTCTTGATGACACAGAACCTTAAACAAGGGAAAAATGGTCCACTGGGCAGTACTGTGATGATCTGCAATCAGGTGTGATTGCAGCAGAAAATTGCATTCTGCTCTTTTTCAGAGTCAAAGAGTAATGCACCAATCCAGCAGAAATGGTTCACTCTAATTCCTTGAAGGACTGGGCCTGCTTAGTCAAGACTTCAATCTGTTCTGTTCAAAGAAAATGGCCTCTAAGTGACTTTAGTCAAAACACTGATGGTCAAAAAAGAGCCAAGACAGCAATGTCCTTTTCACTTGGGTCTCAGAGCTAAAAGAGAGGAGCCACAGAAAACAAGACTGCAGTGTTTACAGAGGTGACACTGACAATTGCAGAGCAGATGGGGCTTGAATTATTTCTTCCTGCCTGTATTGAGAGGGTCTAGAGGCAGTCAAAGAAAACACACTTCATCCTTGTATCCAAAAAGGGGAGAGCTACCACTTTGTTTACAAACACAGATGGTGCTTCTAACCTTGGCTTCTTTAACCAGGCTTCATGTCCTGTTGGCTCCTGTGTGGAAAACAGCTTAGCTGGTTCTAGCGAATGGTTATATTTTGATGGAAAAATAAGTGCTCTTCTGTTGTTTAAACCCCTTCAATGACTCCCTGATACCCTTGGAATAAAGTTGAAATTCTGTACTGATGCCTGCAGGCAATCCCTTATGAACTGCCCCTCAGTACTGTATACATTCAGCTTCATCACTCACCAACCTTCCCCTCTGTTCTATACTCAGAATGAGCCTCTGTCAGTTCCTCTACTACATGACATTCTCTCTCATTCTTGGGCCTTAAAATACTCTGTTCTCTCTACATAACACACACTTCAGCCTCTCCACCTGACTGACTCTTACTTATACTTTGGGTCTCATTTAAATGTCACTTCTTCCAAAGAAGACATACAGATGGCCAACAGACACATGAAAAGATGTTCAACATCACTCATCATCAGAGAAATGCAAATCAAAGCCACCATGAGGTATCACCTCACACCAATCAGAATGGCCATCATCACAAAATCTGGAAACAACAAATGTTGGAGAGGGTGTGGAGAAAAGGGAACTCTCCTGCACTGTTGGTGGGAATGTAAGTTGGTACAGCCACTATGGAAAACAATTTGGAGATTCCTTAAAAAACTTAAAATAGAACTACCATATGATCCAGTAATCCCACTACTGGGCATATACCCAAAGAAAACCATAATCCCAAAAGAAATATGTACCATAATGTTTATTGCAGCACTCTTTACAATAGCCAGGACATGGAAGCAACCAAAATGCCCAGCAACAAATGAATGGATAAAGAAGATGTGGCATATATATACAATGGAATATTACTCAGCTATAAAAAGGGATGAGATGGAGCTATATGTAATGAGGTGGATAGAACTACATTCTGTCATACAGAGTGAAGTAAGTCAGAAAGAGAAAGACAAATATTGTATGCTAACTCACATATAGAGAATCTAAAAATGGTACTGATGAACTCAGTGACAAGAACAAGGACGCAGATACAGAGAATGGACTGGAGAACTCGAGGTTTGGGGGGGCGGGGGGTGAAGGGGAAACTGAGACGAAGTGAGAGAGTAGCACAGACATACATATAGTATCAACTGTAAAATAGAGAGCCAGTGGGAAGTTGTTGTATAACAAAGGGAGTCCAACTCGAGGATGGAAGATGCCTTAGAGGAATGGGGCAGGGAGGGTGGGGGGGAGTCGAGGGAGGGTGGGGGGGGAGTTGAGGGAGGGAGGGAATACGGGGATATGTGTATAAAAACAGATGATTGAACTTGGTGTACCCCCCAAAAAAATAATAAATAAAAAATAAATAAATAAAAAAAATAAATGTCACTTCTTTCCTGGATCCCATCTGTGCCAGGTAGACACATATGTAGCACCCTGTACTACCCCTCTTTGAGTACCTATCCACTTTGTGGTTATTGCTTGCTTAATCATGTCTCTCCCTGTTACACTGGGAGGTCCAAGTAGATAGGAGCCACATTTAGCTGGTTCATTTGTCCTCTCGTACAGTGCTTGATACATGATAGGTACTTAATAGTTACCTGTTGGATAAATAAAGAAATTAATAATCAAAAGAAGAAAACCAAGAAAGTATTATTTTGGGGTGGTAAAGTTGCCACCTTTATGAACACAAGGCCCACTCAAAGGTACTATCACCAGGCATAAACAATCAGGGTGTAGCCTCTGATTCCCAACAATGAATTCACATTAGAAGCATCTGTAGAATTTTTTCAAGATACCAATTTTTCCACATGCTGATTCAGCATGCTTCAATAAATATTTGATGAATTAATATATAAACAAGCAACACGGAAGGATATTTTTCTCTTCCAAAAGTCACTTCAGCCTCCCTCTGCTTATTACTTCATTGCCCAGCAATGACTCTCCTGTGCCTTTCTATTTATTTTGATAAGAAGTAGAAAAATAACAAATATGAGACAAACGTTCTGGATTTTAAAAACAATTCCATGACAATAGGCAACAATTTAACTTGCTTGAACCTCAGTTTCTTTATCAAATGAAGGTGGTAGACCGTGCTCCGTACACCTCAAGATAAATGAGTGGATGTAAAAATGCTTTTGTAAACCCTAAAGCACTAGAGAAGGCAAGTTCATTTTATTATGCCAACACTCAAGATCACAAATTCATGTTCTTCATTTTCTATCAACCCAGCAGAAAGTTAGAAAAAAGTTCAGACATGACTAGAAAGGAAGAGATCAAAGACTCTTTCATAAAACAGATGCTTAAAATTCCATCCAGAATGCATAATATGTTCTGAGATGTTCCTGTCCTGGATTCCCCTATCATCCAGTATCTGTGTTTCTTCCAGTATTCAATAGTAGCCATCAGCAAACTTTTTCTGTAAAAGGTCAGGTAATAAATGTTTAAGATTTTGAGGGCCATGCAGTCTCTGTAGTGACTACTCAACTCTGCTGCTGTAGCAAGAAAGCAGCATGGACAACGTGTAAACACACAATTGTCGTTGTAGTCTAATAAAACTTTATTTATAAAAACAGGCAGTGAACCACATTATTTCTGTGGGCCAGTATTTGCTGCTCCCTGTTTTAGAGAGATCCCAAAGAGCAATCTCTCTGTTATACATTGCATTTCCTGGGAAGTAGACTCTGGGGTAGAAATTAGCATGTGAGAGGTTTAGTAAGATGAGTTATTGTGGTCAACACCTTTGGAAAGGTGGGAAGCAAGACTGGACAAAGCAGGAAGCTGAGCTGTGATGCAGTCCCAAAAAAAGTCTCAGTCAATGACCCTTCAGAGTTGTACCAGATTGCGAGTAGGGGCCAAAACTTTATATCCCATATCATCTGGTCATCGGATAGGGTCTGTCCCAAGAAGGGGACATGACCTTGGGCAAAGAGGAGCTCTTCAACTGGGACAATTCCTGTAAGAACTGGCAGCCTGCAGAGCTCCCAACAGCTGGAGGAGGATGCCTTTCATTCGTGAAGGGGAATCAGGGCAGTGCATCCTATCACCCACCATACTCTCCCTTGGGATTTAGCTCTCTGTTCATAAAGCTACAAGTTGTTTCAGTTCAATGCTTCATCTACATAATATACTTATCTTAAGAGTTTCTAACATCACAGGCAGACTCAGAAAATCTTAGCATCTTAGCATGTTCCCCAACTTTCTCTTTGAAAGACCATGGGGAAAAGTCACATCATTCTGGTCCACTGCTTTGTTATGTTCCATCCCAAACTCCAATCTCTGGTGGACAAGAATGGCAATATGGCTAGGGGTCATAAAGGGGTCATGCCCAAAGTTTATTTAAGGCAATGCTTAAAGTTTACCACAAAGAAGGCAAGTTGTTGGTGACCATGTTACATTAGCATAAGCTCTACTGGTAATCCAATACTACTTCAGGGACAGAGAGAAGGAAAAAAAGTGCCAGGAGAGGAAAATCATTACAGAAGGTCCTCCAATACTAAAAACTTAAGAAATGTGCTTTGCTGGACGTAGTGTATTCAGTCATATCCTAAGTTTTCTGTTATAAAGAGGATTGAAGTACATTATGTTGAGAGCCAAGCTAGGTTATTTCTAGGATGTTTTCCAACTGAGAGTATAAGATTCCAAGGGACCCAATAGGTTCTTCAACATTTTACAAGTTTTAGTTTTACTAATTGCACACACTTTAAAGAACAATGTTTAAGCTGACCTTTGTCAATAAGTCTGCGCACGGCATTGCAATCAAAATGCATTCTGAGTGGTTTCACAGCAAGAGCTGTGTGTGACCGGCAGAAGAAGGAGCTATAGGATATCATAGGTCCCCCCAAAAATCAATCCAAGAGTGAAGACAGGCTCAGGGCTTTGAAGGCCATTCTTATCAGGATGGGACTGGAATGCCTGGATTTTCAGGTAGAAAGAAGAATCAGAGAGCTGGCTTTGCACAGCCTTGGACCTGAGAGTTCCCTTCTGGGCTTTATTTGCCCAATGACAAAATGAGGGAAAGGATCCAAATGAACTTTGGGCTTCCTCTCAGCCCCAACATTCCATGACTCAAATGTGAACTAGGTCCAGTAACTTGCCTTGCATCTGTGCCCCCACAGAACTAAACCACAGAAAAACTATCAAAGGAATATCCCAGCAAAGATGTAACTTGTTTTTGGATAGACAGAAAGTTACTATTGAGAGAGCAATTTTCGATGATCTCCGTAAGTGGTTCTCCAAGAGAGCCAGGTTTTCATTTCATTAAGGCTTTGACTCAGATATAGGCAGTAGAGAAGCTATTCTTTTTTAACTCAAGCTGTGACATTCTTCACTAAAGACCTTGAAAAGAATACAGACCCTGAGCTCTCTGCAAAGTTAACAGACTTATCTAGAGTTAAATAAATGAACTAAGTAAAGTTTGTGATCTCTAAAAAGTCTATGCTAGGGCTTCCCTGGTGGCACAGTGGTTAAGAATCCGCTGCCAATGCAGGGGACATGGGTTCAAACCCTGGGCTGGGAAGATCCCACATGCAGTGGAGCAGCTAAGCTCATGTGCCACAACTACTGAGCCTGTGCTCCAAAGCCTGCAAGCCACAGCTATTGAGCCCATGTGCCACAACTACTGAAGCCCACGTGCCTAGAGCCTGTGCTCCCCAACAAAAAAGCCACCGCAATGAGAAGCCCGTGGCACCACAACAAAGAGTAGCTCTCGCCCACCACAACTAGAGAAAGCCCGTGCACAGCAACAAAGACCCAACGCAGCCTATAAATAAATTAATTTATATACATATAAAGTCTATGCTAGCATGCAGATAAAGATGGAATCGAAACTACTTACAGACACATTATTAAGCCAGAAAACCTGCAAACAGTCAAAGAGTAACAACACTTTGAAGTTACTTAAGCCCAGCACCATACTGGCTAAAAGGCTACTAGCCAATGTCTAGAAACTCAATACCTCCTGCTTCGAATAATGTAGTTGGATCTTCCTGTCAGTCTGAGGTTTCTAACTGGGCATCCAACAATTTGCATTTCTACCACTGAGACACTGAGATGTCTGTGGGTGTATCAAAGGAAAGAAACTCTGATAGATTGTGTAGGTTAGTGCCACCTCTCCACAAAAGGGTCCATGAAGGGATCATCTATGATTGGAAATGGTGCTACCTGGGATCACCTTAATCATCTCCTGACATGCAAAAAAAAAAAAAAAAAAAATCACCTTAGAAACATGTTGACAAAGAAAAGACGAGTGAAGAAATTATCAGAATACAGCCAGGATGCACATTATAGTCTCCTGTTTATTTTAATTGAATGGTTTGTGTCTTCAGGCAATCTCATTATTCTCCCCAGAGCAGAAGTGCTGAATGAAGGCACAAACCTCATTAACCTTTGAATGTGGAAATCAATAATCTGCAATAAATCTGAGCTAATTTGTTGCCAATAAATCTCCCAAAATGCTGTGTTTAGTAGCCGGGGACATTGGCGAGTATGGTAAGAACTTCCATGTCTACATCAAGATGGCATCTGGGGTTTACCTTGTCAGTTTTTAGGACTTTCTAATGTGAAACAAATTTATTGACATTTACATAGAACATGGTTTTCCAGTGGGGTTAATTATCTGTTTTTTTCAGTTGAGAACATAATGGGAACTTTGCTCTTTCCATGACTCTTTCTAATAAATGACATGAATAAAGAAAAAGAGGCAGGTATCCGCCTGGCAGTACTTTCTCATGTACCTGCCCTGAAAAGAAGGAACAGGACTTCCCTGGTGGTGCAGTGGTTAATAATCCGCCTGCCAATTCAGGGGACACGGGTTCAATCCCTTGTCCAGGAAGATACCACATGCCAAGGAACAACTAAACCCGTTCACAACAACTACTGAGCCTGCGCTCTAGAGCCAACGAGCCACAACTACTGAGCCCACGTGCCACAACTACTGAAGCCCGTGCACCCTACAGCCTGTGCTCTGCAACTAGAGAAACCACTGCAAGGAGATGCCCATGCACCGCAATGAAGAGCAGCCCCCACTCTCCACAACTACAGAAAGCCTGCACACAGCAATGAAGACCCAATGCAGCCAAAAATAATTATTTTTTTAAAAAAGGAGGAACAGAGCCCACACTGAAGAACTGGGAAAAGGTTCTTTGAGCCTATAACTGGCTTTATTCAGTGACTAGCACATAGGAGACACCTAAAAATATTTGTTGAAAGAATAAATGATGGCCCTGACCTTTGAGAATCAAACTTTGCTTGTTAAGTACAACCTTTGCTTGTTAAGTATATTTATTTACTATGTGTGTGTGTGTTACACATGTGTTATACCTATGTATGTACACATGTATATACATGTATGTGTATACATATGTGGATATGTACACTTCTATCACACACACACGTATGTATAAAATGTCTGAGCAAGAGTGGGATACTTGCCTGTTTATCTTGAAAAAAAAACTAATGGAACAATAAAATATTTACCAGTTATGGAGAAATGATTGGGAAACAGGGTGACAGGAAACTTAAGGTATCCTGAGGCTGTATTGCAGTGAAGACTCTATAAGAGCGGCCCCTCTGCGGTGTTCACCACCAAGCCCTGGTGCCTGCAAGTGCTTAGGATAAAGCAGGTATTTGACAAGTGTCTGATGGTTGAATGGATGGATGCATGGTTGGGTGGGTAAGTGGATGAGGAGATGTTTATTATAAGTAGGAGAAGTAGGAAAGCCATTTTGAGTTTTCTGTGAACAGTCTACATGGAGAGCAGAGAATATCTGTAGACTAAAGCAGCAGGTTCACCCTTGGGCACACACAGCAAGGGGCTAGGATCCAAATGGCTCTGTTCCATGGTTTTGGATAGGAGAAGACTTCTGTGTTCCAGTGCAGTGCATCAAAACCACAAAATCCAAAGGTGAAAGGGCAGGTCCCTATTTCACTGACGTCTCCTAAGTCTAATGGAACCACTCTATGTGTAATAGGGAAGAACAAATCTGAATCCATATTGGATCTGTTTACCTTCATATTCTATTGCTTTTTCTATAAATTAATCACTAAAAGAATGTTGTTTATAGCCTGAAATATACAGGATAGCCCCTGACCTTCAAAGGTGTGAACACTTTCTATTCATGTAGAGATAAAAAGTTGCAGAACAAAGAATAACATTGTCTTGTTGGAGGTTCATAGGAACACTATGGCCAGATCTGCATGGACAGCTGCAAGAACAAAAGATTCAGGCACCAAGAAGTGTGCAACAACCAACCATGCACCCTCCCCTTTTAGCATAAAAGAAGGCTGAATTCTAACTCAGGGAAGAGTTCTAGTGTTCTTTGGGACACTAGTCTACCATATTCTTGGTTTGCTGGTTCTCCAAATAAAGTCACTGTTCCTTGTCCTAACAACTCATCTCTTGATTTATGGGCCTGTTGTGCAGCGAGCAGTACAAGCTTAGACTCAGTAACACATTGATCTCAGAACACCATTGAGCCCTCTGACAATCAGACTCAGTACTGAAGTGATCCCAGGAGAAGCCACCCCATTGCTTTAGCCTCAAAGGGAGAGCTAATTTCACCCTTGGGTACAGTGGCTCCAGTTCAGGTTTAGTCACAGTCATTCAACCAGATGCTGCTGACTCTGCTGGTTTCTCCCCCAACCACTAGAGGTCCTGTGTACTAGGCTTTGTTACTTAAAGAGTTGAAATTCTTGCCCTAAGTAAGGGAAGTAGAAAAGGTAAAAAATACTGTACAAGCTTCACATTTCCACCACATATCATGCCATTACTCAGGCTGGCCTGTTTAATGAAGACCTTTCAAAAGGATACTTCTCAAAAAATATCATCCCCAGGCCAGCTGCATCAACATCATCTGGATGCAGTTAACAATTCAGATTTCCAGGCACTGCCACCGGTGATTCAGGTCATAGGTCAGAGATAGGGTCAAGGAGTCTGCATTAACAAGCACCCCAGACAACTCACAAGCTCCCTGAAGTTAGACACCCGTGATTCGAAAATAAATGTCCATCCCTCCTCCTCTGTAAGAGTCTCTCAAAAATCTGGTCCTCACTGATATTGAAATAGCTGGTAGTATAGTCAAGAAAAAGCTCTGAGTCAGTATGCATGTGTTGTGTATCTGCTGTGTGACAGGCAGTAGAGGCTGGTGGGTAAGCTGTGAGCCCTGGTGTGAGGCTGCCTGAGTTTGAACTCCAGCTCTGCCACTTACTTGCTGTGTGACCTTTAGCAAGTTAATTAGCCTCCTCATACCTTAGTCTCCTATTTGTTGAATGGGGGTGATAACCACAGCATGTCATTTGAGTGTTGAGACAGCCAGGCCCAAGGTAAGTGCCCACTAAGATTTACTATTATTTCTATGTCATAGGAACTGGGGGTAATCTGGAAAAAAAGACAGATACCTGACTTCTTGGTGCTTAGAAATAATAGGAAGTGCAGGCATTAAACACGATCTCTTAATAATGTAAACTAAATACAAGTGGGAGAGTGCTTAGAGGGAGAATTGCCAGGGGGTTATTAGGGTGAACAAGACCATGGTCCTACAAGGATCCATCAGGACTGAGCTACCTGAGGCAGGAATTGTCTGGCAAAAGCCATGGGTAGCAAGAACCAGGCTCTGAATCTCAGCGTTTTACACTCTGATCTTTAAAGATTTGGTAAAATTGCCCTCAGAAAAAATTACGAGTCTTGTGCATTTTACTGGGAAGTTCTTTTAAATTGTTTTCTATCAAAAATTTTTTTCTTTACACTCAAAAAAAAAAAAAAGTCTAGTCCCATCCCTGCCTCTAAATGAAAGTACAGGAATCCAAGGCAAGTTCACCCCCTTTCTGAATCTCAGCTGCCCCACTGATAAAATAGGGGGCTTGGCTGAGATGACGTCCGAGGCCCTTCCAGCTGCGACAGAGCAGCAGGACAGAAGAGAGGCAAGATTTGCAGAGACCGGGGCCCCAGAGTTAGGCTGTGAGAACCAGAGGCTCCCTCCAGGAAGTGAGGTGAAAAGAAAAGGTGGGGAGGGGGGTGGCGGGAAGCAGGGGTCGGAACCAACCTCCCTCTTGCCAAAGTTCTCCTCAGCTTAGCCCTGCAGACAGAGGGCTTCGGTTGAAGGCATCCTTCTCAGAAATGCTACTCCTGAAAAAGAGTGACAGTAAAAAATACGGCCATGAGATATGCAGGGGACATAGCATCTGGATTACTGCTTGGGTCTGTGGAACGGAAAAACACATGTTTTCACGTCACCGTAAGTAATAGAAAACTAAGGGAGGGAAAAGAGAGAGGAAGGTGAAAGGAAGTCCAAAGACGGAGGGGAGGAGGGGGACAAGCAAAGAGGAGGGAAATACAAGGAGATGAATCAGCTTAAAGTTGGGGCGATGCCATGAAAAGGTAGGGTTTGCAATTCCCTCACTCACTCACGGCTGCTCCTTCTCTCCGCCCCCCTCAACGGAGACTCGACTCTACGTCACGGAACCTTTCAGCGCCTTCATCTCTCCTTATGTACTTCCTGAGTAGCAATAATAGATGAATGACAAGAACTACCGACCTACTCCCAAGGTAAATATTGGAAAGTGCCTTTATGTAAGGGAGAAAATTTTTTAGATTAACCTGTCTGCCTACGTGAACTCTTTTTTTCTGTTATAAACATTACCTCAAGCTGGAAAGAGAAAACACAGAGTAGAACGATGGAATGTTAAGAGCCTATCTCATGTTGCAGATGGAGAGAAAGGAATCCCTGAAAGAGCTGTGACCTGCCCAAGGTCTGCAAGCAAGGGGGTGCCGAGGTTGAGAGTCACATACAAGTCACCTGTCAACCAGTCCTAGTAAGACACAGTCACAAGGACACGAGGGGGCATTTTGTATTTTCATAGTTACGTACATCCTGCAATAGGCATTAGGAAAATCACCACACGGCATCCATGATTTGGGGACATCACGGCTTAGGGCAAAGCTAAACAAATTATGTATCTATGTTTAAAATGTGTATCACTTTAAGGAACAATATTGGGTCCAATGGAATTGTTGACACATTGGTGGCCAATAGCTCCTGACCTAATCTCAGATTATTGAGAGGGACCATGTTTCCAGTCCTTCAGTGAGAGAGAGAAAAAAAGATTAAAAAAATCCATCCAGCTTGCAAACCTCCAGAGCATCCTCTGAAAAGTCAAACAGCTCACCTTGCAGTGTCTCCTCCTCTTCCCCAAATAAGCCTGGGAAATGAGAGTTGGGTTTTCAAAGGAGTCAGGCAACCATAATATTATATATATATGCGACATCCATCTCCTGTATGAAACCTCATTGTTCCTGTGTAACAAAAAGTAAATATTTACCGGGAGCTGTGAGAGGTAGGGAATGATCAGCATTTGGGCCATCAATCACCGTCAGCCACGTTCCCATTTTAACAAGCCTGGTAAGGGAGGGCAGGCAAGGACGGCCAAGACCGGTCAGGAGACAGTTTGTCAGAGGAGTCAAACAGCTCGAAGTGGAGGAATATAAGGTGAGTTGTTCATGCGTGCAGGCTGTGAAGGGCCCTGAAGATGGATTTATAAAGTTGAGGCAGAGAAGTGGAGTGGTTTTTGCAACCAGACCACCTGTTCCTCCACTTACCAGCTGTGGGGGCTTGGGCAAGACAATTCTAGCTACATTTGTGACATGTGGATAATAGCACGATTCACTTTTGAGGGCTGCTGTGAGGATTAGATGAGTCAATAGAGGTGAAGTGTTTTTAACACTAGTGGGGGCATAGAAAGCGCTCCATAAGTATCTCTAGGATGGTGGAAGACAATAGGTCTCTCTCGGTTGCAAGAAGATGGCTTGAGGGTGGTACCCAAGCTGTTAGCTGTCGTGAACTCAGCTACCCAAGAATTTGATCAGCTGATTTAGAACTTGTGTAACTGCCCATGCTCACACAGCCAGGAAGAGGCAGAACTATGACTGAAGCCTAAGTTATGATTGAAGACTAAAGCTGTGGTCTGGCTCCAGACCTTAATCTTTGTTCCTCTCCTAAGAGAAGAGATCACATACATTTTTTTTTCTTTTATTCTTTCTTTCCCTGCTGGTCACCTTTCTCTCTTTCAGGTATAGGACTGATTTTCCATGGCAAAAAGGTAAAGTGCTCAAGTGAAAATAAAAGCACCAAACAAGGATCAGAAAGCTTATATTGTAGGCCCAAGTGGAATTGCTGGAGAAATGGAAATGATTATGTCTGGAGGGGGGAGTATTTCAGCAGAGGATAAATCTGTGTGTGTTGAGGAGAGCTAGGATGAAACAGGGCTCAAGACAGACACCTAATTCCACCAAGCAAAAGGTTATGAGGAGAGAGATTCCAGTCCAATGTCAGAAAGAACATTCCAGGAGATATCCCAGAGTGGCTGAGAACTTAAATTCAATGAGAAATATCCCAGCCCCACCTCTTACTATTTGCATGACCTTGGACAAGTTATATGACCTCTCTAACTAAGCCTCCAATTCTTTATCTATTACTGAGGAGGGCTTAGCAGTACCCATCTTGTAAGACCAATGCAAGCTTTAAATGAGATAAAGCATGTAAAAAGGTCAACATAGCTTATCATAAGCCCTCAGCACATTGGCTATAAACTGGTCTAGATTATGAGTGAACATAAATATTGCTCTGAGTATAGATATTTCTTTATATTTTCTTCTTGTCTAGAGACTTTTTAATTTTTGTCCCTTTGTAAAAAAAGTATGCATTTTCATTAAGCATTTTTACTATATTTATATATAAGTATTTATTACAAGTATAGTTAGTTTACAATGTTGTGTTAGTTTCAAGTGTACAGCAAGGTGATTCAGTTACATATATATGTGTGTGTGTATATATGTATAGTTTTTCAGATTCTTTTCCATTATAGGTTACTACGAGACATTGAATATAGATCCCTGTTCTATGCAGTTGTTTATCTATTTTATACATAGCAGTGTGTGTGTTAATCCAAAACTCCTGATTTATCCCCCCCCACTCCCCACTAGCCCCTTTGATAACCATAAGTTTGTTTTCTACGTCTATGATTCTATTTCTTTTTTGTAAATAAGTTCATTTGTATCCATTTTTTATGTGATATTATATATTTGTCTTTCTTTGTCTGACTTACTTCGCTTAGTATGAGAATCTCTAGGTCCATCCATGTTACTGCAAATGGCATTTTTCTTTCTTTTGTATGGGTGAATAATACTCCATTGTATATACCACATCTTTATCCATTCATCTGCCGATGGACACTTAGGTAGCTCCCATGTCTTGGCTATTGCAAATAGTGCTGCAATGAACATTGGGGTGCATGTATCTTTTTGAGTTAGAGTTTTCCCCAGATATATGTCCAGGAGTGGGATTGCAGGATCATTTGGTAACTTCTAGAGACATTTATGTTTAAAGTGCTTTTGTAAGATCCTTCATGCATCCTTTCATTTAGCAGATGTTTCCTGAGCACTGACTGATGTGAAGCTCTGAGGACAGAGCATGAACAGGAGGGAAATAGTCCACTTACATCCCAGTGGAGGAGGCAAGCATGGAAGAAGCGTCACCCAACAAACTACTAAACTGTAATTATAGTATGCACCATGTAGGGTCAGTCTAGAGCTGCCACCAGAACATTCAACCGAGGGACTTATCTAGATTTAGACAGGGAGACCACGGGTACCTCCAAAGAAGTGAGTTTTGGGCTATGTCATCTCAATGTGATTCTATGTTTTGTGGCCAAAGGCCTGCGTGAGCCTATACAAGCAAGTTATCAATCTCGTAAGACCCAGGAAAGCTTCACAAAGAGAGCACCTGAGGGAGCATTTTCCCAAGAACAGAAAGGAAAGAAGAATTTATGTGGCACAAGACTTTGTAAAGACTTGGAGAAAATCTCACAGTAGGAGTTCAGATAATACTACTTTTTTTACAAGTGAAAAGCTATTAGTAAAAATTAAAGGTAAATCTATTTTTTAAAGATTTTCACTACAGTGTTATTTCTCAAGGAAAACTGGAAATACTCATAACAAATAATTGTCCAATTGTCCAGCTGAGAATTTTAAGTGAAACTAAGTCCAACAGAACTTTCTACATGATACTACAAGTACACTAAATATTACATTCTTCAAGAGCCTATAATAACATGGGAAATATTACTTAAAATACTAAATAAAAAGAGGTAGACAAAAAAATCAGTATGAACACAACCCGATCATTTAAACCTCCAAAGATTATACTTTTGGAGGTGATGAACATGTTTATGGCATATTGTGGTGAAGGTTTCACAGATGCATACTTATCTCTATACTCATCAGGTTGTATACATTAAATATTGCAGCTTTTTGTATGTCAATCATACCTCAGTAAAGTTATTTTTAAAATGCAACTAAAACTACAAAATTGTAGTGAGAAACAGAAATGCAAACAAATATTTTAAAAATTCATATCAGGTTTTTTCAGGATATAGAAAATTTGGTGGTTTTTTTTTTTCCAAATTGTACATTCTAAGTTTTCTATAAGAAGAATGTGTCACTAACTTCTGTCGATAATAGGAATAAATAGCTTCTCCTTTCTTTCCTTTTAGTTGATCTTCTGATCAAATTTACCCTGCCAGTATCATTTCCTCAGCTGAGGTGAAGCCTGGAAGACACACATTATTCACTCCTTAACACTGAAAGATTTCTTTAGAAGGAAAAAATTTACCCAGATCACCAGTTACACCACTCAATCTTGAAGTGGTTTGCGATATTGACTGTACAACCATATCCCAGCACTGTACAACTAGAACACAGGGCAGGCAGGTTCTGACAGAGGAGAGGAAGAAAGCTCATCCTGGAGAACAGGGGAGAGAAGAAATATGTAAAATGATCCAGAATAACAAACCTCAATGAGGAAGGAAAGAGGACATCAATGAAGAATAAAAAGAAACCATATATAGTCCCTCCCATCAGGAAGCACCCACGAGCCTCCTAGATAGCTTTCTCCACAAGAGGGCAGACAGCAGTATCAGTAGTATTTCGTCTTGTGGAACTGACAACCACAGACACAGAAAGACAGAGAAAATGAAAAAGCAGAGGACTTTGTACCACATGAAGGGACAGGATAAAACCCCAGCGAAACAACTAAATGAAGAGGAGAGAGGCACCCTTCCAGAAAAAGAATTCAGAATAATGATAGTGAAGATGATCCAGGACTTTGAAAAAAGACTGGATGCAAAGATTGAAAAGTTTACCAAAGACCTAGAAGAATTAAAGAGCAAACAAACAGAGATATGCAACACAATAACTGAAATGAAAAATACACTAGAAGGAACAAATAGCAGATTAACTGAGGCAGAAGGGCGAATAAGTGACCTGGAAGACAATGGTAATAATCACTGATGTGGAAAAGAATAAGGAAAAAAGAATGAAAAGAACTGAAGACAGCCTAAGAGACCTCTGGGACAATGTTAAACACACCAACATTCGCATTATAGGGGTCCCAGAAGGAGAAGAGAGAGAGAAAGGACCTGAGAAAATACTGGAAGAGATTATAGTTGAAAACTTCCCTAATATGGGAAAGGAAATAGCTACCCAAGTCCGGGAAGCACAGAGTCCCAGGCAGGATAAACCCAAGGAGAAACACACCAAGACATATAGTAGTCGAAGTGACAAAAATTAAAGACAGAGAAAAGTTATTAAAAGCAACAAGGGAAAAATGACAAATCACATACAAGGGAACTCCCATAAGTGTAGCCACTGATTTCTCAGCAGAAACTCTGCAAGCCAGAAGGGAGTGGCATGATATATTTAAAGTGATGAAAGGGAAGAACCTACAACCAAGGATACTCTTCCCAGCAAGGATCTCATTCAGATTTGATGGAGAATTCAAAGGCTTTACAGACAAGCAACAGCTAAGAGAATTCAGCACCACCAAACCAGCCCTACAACAGATGCTAAAGGAACTTCTCTAAGCGGGAAACATAAGAGAAGAAAAGGACCTACAAAAACAAAACAAAACAATTAAGAAAATGGTAATAGGAACATACATATTGATAATTACCTTGAATGTAAATGGACTAAATGCACCAACCAAAAGACACAGACTGGCTGAATGGATACAAAAACAAGACCCATATATTTGCTGTCTACAAGAGACCCACTTCAGACTTAGGCACACACACAGACTGAAAGTGAGGGGATGGAAAAAGATATTCCATGCAAATGGAAATCAAAAGAAAGCTGGAGTAGCAACAGTCATATCAGATAAAATAGACTTTAAAATAAAAAATGTTACAAGAGACAAGAAAGGACATTACATAAAGATCAAGGGATCAATCCAAGAAGAGGAGATAACAATTATAAACATATATGCACCCAATATAGGAACACCTCAATACAGAAGGCAAATGCTAACAACTATGAAAGAGGAAATGCAAGAAAGAAACAGAGACACAGGTGTAGAGAACATACACATGGACACCAAGTGGGAAAAGCGGGGAGGGTTGGGAGGGAATGAATTGGGAGATTTGGGTACCAAATTGTACACTCTAAATATATGCTGTTTATTGTCTGTTCACTGTATCTCAATAAAGGTTCTAAAAAAAAAAAAAAAGAAACCATATAAAATCCATTTGTTTGGCCATCTTGGGCAGATTCTCCAACCGTACATATGTTCTTCAACTCTTCTAATAGGTCTTCCTATCCATGTGTTGGTCTGCCTATCTCAGCGTCTCTCTCCCTCTCTGTATTTGTGTGTCTGTGTGTGCCCCCTCTTTGTTTTCTCATATATTAAATGCAAATAGTGAATCAAATTCCTCTGCAAGGAACTGATTTATAAGCAGCAGTGTTTGGAAGCCTTTGGAATCATAAATGGCTCTGCTAGTCCAGGGTAAGACCAAGGAGGCTACCATGGGAGGCAACTGTCAGGCAAGGTGGGAGGTTGAACAATCACCAGCACAAATGTGTTTCTCATCATTGGCCCTTGGGCCATCTTCTGAGCCAGGGCTCCAAGTCAAGGTCTGGGCACAGTGAGGTTGACGGGATATGCTCACAGGCAAGGTTAATGAAATTCACTGGGAGTAAGACAACCCTACTAGGAGAAAGTCACCCACTGAAAGAGATGGACCTCACCAGACTGATGGGTGGACCACAGGAATCAATCTGACTCTTTGATATTGTTAAAGGATGGCAACCATGCCTTCTGTGTCCCCATGTATATTAGCCTGACAAAGTCAACCTCAGTATAAATATGCAACCACCTGTATGCCACTCTAGCACCACATACCTCTATGGTCCACCTACCCTCTATTTCAGAATACCTCTACGGTCTGCAGAAATGCCTGCCTACCCCTTTAGAGATACATGTGTGCGAGGCTGCATGTTTGTGTGTTTCATTTCAATGAATCAGTTCAGCTGGCACTGCAATAGGCATTGTGCAGGGGGAAAAAAGAAAAAATAAGGCCTCTATTCTCAGGGAGCTTACAGTCTATGAGGGAAGACAAATGTATACACCAAAAAGGAAAAAAAAAAAGGAAAAATCTATTATAAAAGGTAGCATATGGTAATCATTATAAAGAGGTAAGAAGAAGTGATGAATGCTATTTAAAGGGCAGTTATAAAGAGCAGTGTTTGAGAACCAGGTCACTTAGAGAAGTACCCTGCTACAATGCAAATATACTCAGGGTAGGTATGTAGGGCAGGGGGGTGGGGAGCAGGAGAAGTAACACATTTAACATTTTCAAGCATAGTATCTTTAATAAACAGGGGACATTGCTCAACAGAGCATATGCCACTGAAAGAATTAAATTGAAACCGTCAATCACCTACAATGCACAGGACACAGGATAGGTAAGTTTTGATGAGAAGCTATAATAGGTGATGCTGTCAAGAGAGGAAGGGCAGATGAGGGCTTTACTAGTGGCAATGTGAACGTCATAAACCCTTAGGGCAAAAAGAGAGCAGCATAAGGAGAAAGAGTTGCTAGGAAGGTTGCACCAGCCCTGCTTCAGAGTTAGGAGGTGGTGTCTTAATATTATATTCCAAATTATATCCCAAATATTGGATCAGATAGTTCTTGAGTTCCAGAGCCTATACATCTAGGTGCCTTCTGGACATTTCCCTTTAGATTTCCCACAAGAACCTCATAGTCAACATGTCAAAACTGGAAATTAACTTCCAAACAAATCTCTACCTCCATCCTCTACAACTCTGGGTCCTCTTCTATGAAAGGACCTCACCATTCATTCAGTCACCCAACCCAGAAACCTGGAAACTATCTTCCACTTCTCCCTCTCCCTCATGCCCTACATCCCCAAATTCAAAGTTCTGCCTATTCTTATTTAATCCCTTTCTCTTCACCTCTGCTGCTGCTACCAAAGCTCAGGATACCTTAGCTCATTTCTCATCAGTGGTCACCTGATAAGACTCCCAAGGTCCCATCAGTTTTTCTACACGGAAGAAAAAATTATATTTCTGCAATGCAAATCTCATTGTATCACTCTTTGCTCCTATTCAAAGCAGTGTACTGGGCACCCATTGTGCTCAGGATAAGGGGCCAATGCTGTGGTTCACGAGGATTTCACAAATCCTTTCTGTACCTTCTGCATCATCTCAAAGTCTCCCATCCACTTAATTTTCCAACCATCCTGGGAATCTTTCAGATTTCTAAATGCACAAAGCTCTCTCACACCTCAGGGTCTTTGCATATGCTGTTTCCTCTGCCTAGAAATGTCTTGCCTATACTTGGATAGGAAAGAATACTTCAAAAAGGAAATCTTTCTCTGACCCCAGAGACCAGGTTAGACTTCCTTAATATGTACTCCCATAGCATCACTCTTGACTGCAAGTGCAGGTTTAATTTTATGTTTCCTTAATAGTCTAAAACTGAGTGCTTTGTTTACTGCTGTATCTTTAATGCATTTTAAAAAAAGGAAAAAGCTAGGAGGGCACTAAGGAAATATCTGTTGAATGAATGAATAAATAAAAGCTGCTTGATGCCACAGGACATAGAAGAAAGACCACCTACCCACCATCCTACTAAATCCTTCATGAGGCTGATGTTGACATTCCCTTATCGTTCCTAGTACTGTTGGCCTCATCTGGTTCTCATTAATGGCTCTCCCATCATTTCACTAATTTCTTATCACCTTCACTTTCCAATTTAGAGACTAAGTAATCAAGCTCAAAGCTTTCTGGGACAGCTCATCCTTCAGAAAATTACCACGATCTAATCCAACTCTGAGTCCTCATCTTCATCCTCTATCCCCTACTTAAACAGGGATTTAACTGGATGAATTGTACTACATTAATGGATTGAAATCTTTTATTTCACTCTCAGGTAATTAAACTTCCAAGCCTGAGCACAAAAGCTTTATCAGAAACGCAGCATCTCAGGAGAACCTTTCTTCAGCTAGACGGAATAGCAAAGCATATTCTACTCAAAAACTATACTGCCAACTTCTGGGTTTGGGAGCACTCTGATGTTGGACCAGCTACACCTTGGCCATGGAAAGTCTGGCATGTAAGGACTCTGGGTAGACAAGAACCTCTCCAGGTGTGATCCACGGACCCATCTACAGTGACATCAAAACAGAAACTGAGAATAAGCCCTTAGCAACACAGCAAGTTAACATTGCTGAAATATTTTTATTGTATTTTGCAAAAGCATCAGTTCATAAAAACTGGAAATTAATTTTTAAAAATCTGGTCCTTCACTACAGGTAGTTTGGGAAACACTAGGATAGACAAGTCTAAGAATGAATTCAGCACAAATGTCTTCCATTAGTTCTCCTCCCATCCTCTTCATGAATCTGTGTTCCACCGTTAGCTGTGCTCACCAGTAACAGCAGTTCTATAAGAACCCGATTTGGTGAATTCGAGATAGTGCAAAGGATAAAATTACTGATAGCAAAAGAAGAACCAGTCTCTTTCATAATTGTAATTACCCAAGGCTGCTCTACCTAATGATCTAATGTCACGTAGTAATATCCATGACAGTTAATAGCCATGAAGCACCACTATGCGCCAAGCCATTGAAGTTATTCGTGTGTATCATTTAATCTTCAGAATTCCTTGGTGTAGATATTATTGTAATCATTTTAAGGATGAGAAACTCAGAGTTAGGTAGTTTAATTAAATTGGCCAAGGTCACACATCTGGCAAAATCACACATCTAGCATCACACAAACTAGATTAGAGATTTAATCCCAAATCTTTAATGAGAGCCCAGATCCTGAATCTTTAACCCTACATCTACACTGTCCCTCTCCCATCCATGTTCTTTATTTTAGTCCCTTTAATTGCCATCTGTATAACTGCCCTTTATCTTTCAAAAGAAATACCAAAGCAACTGAAGTATAATACAACAGAAAGAACAATGAATACTTGGCTACCTGACCTATACATTTTACTAAATTACTGTATGATATTAAATAAATGCTTTCAAGTATAATATGGAGATAACCACATTGGTACATTTACCTACCTCACAGAGTTTTTAAGAGGATAAAATGAGATAATGAATGGGAAAATTCTTTGGAAACTGTCAAGAGCTGTTTCCATGTAAATCTCACCATTGTTATTAATTTGGAAAACTGAGACTTGACTATGTTTATCCCAGAGGAGATTCAGAATTATCGTTACACTCTTCTAGTGAAACAGACAGTAAACTGAACGATTTAAATTAACAATTTCAACTAATTACCTTTATCAGCCCAGATTTATGCAGTGATGTTTAAAGAGGCATAAAAAATATACTCCCCGCCCTCAAAGAGCTTACTTAGTACCTTGTCCAAACAACATTACTCATGTACCCTGAAAATGTAGAAAGCAATACAAGATCATGCAAATGACCAAGGACTGGATGTCACCACACAGACTCAGCAAGAGAGAAAAATCACCGAGAGCTGGAATGATTAACAAGGGCTTCAAGAAGGAGCAAACCTTGAGCCTGGACAGAATCCTATTGTAGCTGAATGCTGGAAGAGAGCTTAGCAACTGCTCCCATCCTGCACACAGGGAGAGGGAAGCCCAGGTACAGGAAATGACTTGCCCAAGATCTCACAGCATGTAGGTGGAGGTCGGGATCACGTGATTGCAATGCTTCCTCTTCATCACCTCTGCAGTGCTATTTTTCAAGGGAGATGTGTTTACCCAAAGCAATGAGGTCCCAGTGTGGGGACTTTTAGACAGGTTGACAGATCTGTGGCACATATATCTCTGGATAAAAAAAGGAAGCCTGGCTTACTTAGCAAGTACCTTCTCTTCCTATGCCAGAAGGCAGTTGGGCCTAAAGAGTTAAAATAGGTAGTAATAAGAATTAGAATCCAAACTTGAACTGCCCTATCCACTGAAACACTATCTGTCTGATGAATTGTGTCCCTTGAGAGTCTGTGGAGGCACAAAATGTCTCCAGGGGCTCCTGACAAAGAACACATATAGCCATGAACAATTTGCAGCTCCTCCAAATAGCATTCTGCCCTCGACCACCCACCTACAAGATCCAAATAGCACCTCACTGCAAAAAAAAAAAAAAAAAAAAAGGCTTTCAGGACAATTCTCTGAACTCTCTGAATGTGGATGTGAGGCCACACTTGCATAAAGACACTGGAGAAGTGTGGTCAAAACAAGGGCAGATGGTACCTAGAGTTACCATCATAGGTCACAGGTCAGGATGCTGCTTCTCAAGGTGAAGTTGAGGCTACTTTAAGGCAGGCCTGAGATTGCAAAGAGGCAGAAACAGGATATGCTTTGAGCCTCAATGCATCCAGTTTCCATATTGGTTTTGCAATGTTTGAGCAGTTTAGGAATGGGGAAATAAATGGCTATAGGATGCCCTCCAGCCAGACTGTGAATCCTTGCCCATGGAACGCCCCTTGTTCCTCTGCCCAGGCCATTGGCAGGCAGGACAGAGTCCAGAGAAGATGCACTCACCTCTCCAGGGTGGTCTGGCCAGATGGGCAAAGGGCTGTTGACAGCCTGGCTCCACTGGGCCTTCACCACATCAGGTGTCTGCTGCTTATAAATATGTTCCCTCCAGATACAGCCAAGAGTGACTGTCATGCAGTGACCTTGCTTGTCCCAAAGTGCAGTATTACTGTATCCAAACACGTCACACAAGGAGAGAAATGAAAGAGTGTAATCGTTTTCCAGGGCTTCTGGCCACTACAGCAAATCTGTGCCTAGTGATGACTGAAAATTTCTCTTTACTCATGTCTCAATGAAAATGCAAACAAACAAAAAAGCTCAAGATGAAGATACAGTTAATTTTTACTAAACACCTGTGTGTCTTGGCAGCTAAATTATCTCTGGATGTTTGAGAGCCTTGTCAAACAAGTTCAGAGGGTCCAAGATGTCATTTTTGACATCAGTTTCATTTCCTTTGGTTTCACAGTGCAGTACTAGGCTGCCCACTTTGCCAGCCCTCCGCTGCTACTCCTTGGATCAAGACCTCATTTCTAACTTTGGTCCTAGATGATTAGGTCAGGAAAGCCAGTTATATTCCCTTTCTCTTGCAAATTCCAATCAGTGGGTAGTAACTTCCCTGAGTATACTCTGAAATACCCGGTTTCAACAGGAAAGAGGGCTGTGAAGGATTAGTGATGGTTTCCACTGTGGTATAGGGTACAGGTGGAAGGTATGCACGTATAGAGAAGGGAAAAACCTTTCTCCTCTACCCATCTTAGGTTCTTGGGCTGGGGTCCTATAAATTAGACAGACAAACAAGAGACAGATAAACAAAAGGAAAGCAAACAGAAGGTTATTAACACGTGCATCACACTCGCACCAGGGAGCACCCAGTGATGAATAACCCAAAGTGCTGGGTAGAACTTGGGCTTACATAGCATCTTAAGAAAAGAACAGTACGTTTTTAAAGATGTGACAAGACAAAGGAAAAGGACATTGAGCTTCTAAGGGTGGCAAGTTGTGGGAAGGCAAATAAATGGGGAAACCAATGATTGCTTAGGGCTAGTTTCAGCAAGCTTTGTTCTATACATTCCTCTGGTGCTGAAACTGGGCTGATAAGGGTCTAGAGCTGTCTCCAGTGATGAACTTCTGTCCTTACTGGTATACAGGATAGGGAGGACACCTTTACAAATTTATGTTCTGCTTTTAGGGAAATCCAGGGCAGGTGGCCAAGAGCTTTTCTGATATCTGCTTCTTCCCAATTGCCTTCAGCTCAAAATAATCCTTACTCCAAAGGGGCATGTTTTGGGGTGACATATTCTGCTACCCTTCACATCTACCCATCCTACGATGTAGATCTTCTCTTACCTTTTATGCTTACTCTCCGAGCAAGGTCACCGTAATGACAAGTTTCTAGAACAATTGTTTTCAATACAATAGGGCTGTAGTACACAGGTCTAAGTATGAGTAATATGACTGTATACGTATTCACTGGCTGCCATACAGTAAATACTTAATAAACATTGGAATGAATGAATAAGAGAAAAAGAGAAAAAAAATGCATACAAACTACATATGGGGCATTGGTCACGTGCAAAGAGAAAAATTAACACACCAGTATCTGAAAACAGGCTCACTTGGTATTTCTGTCCCGTTACTGGGTCCTGCCCCTCCTTTTCCAGATGCTTCTCTCCCTCACTGCCTGTGAATGATATTAGCAGAGGTGACATTAGCAGATTTCTTTTCCCCACATTTCCTTGTAAAGTGTGCCTTTCTTACTTTATCAGAGTGCTTTGACTCCAAAATAACAGCAAACCTTAGGTAGCCCAAATTAAACAATAAGGATTTTCTTATCTCATATTAATATTTTTAATAAGAAGTCTGGAGTCAGGATGTTCTAGAGTTGATTAACTGAGCAGCTCATCAGCATCATTAAGGACCCAAACTCTTTCCATCTTAAATAAGGAAACAGTATCCAGAACCCTCTAGCAGATATCCTTTTGTGTCTCATTGGTTGACACTAGCAAGGGGACTGGGGTCATGACTGGCTTGGATGTGGCTTAGGCTCTGAGTTGCTGTAGAGCAAGAAATTGGGGCTCTCCCAGTAAAGAAGAATGGAAAATGGCTGTTGGGTAGGTAATGCCCCTCTCCCCACCCCCCATCTCCCCAAATATCAAGGGCATTCATTGCTACAGAGGAAGAATAATAGAACAACACTCTTATCTCTTCATTCTTGAGTTTTAAAAGCCTAGGCTGGTTATATACAAAATATTTAGAAGAATGAGATACATAAGAGCAAAAGCGTCCCTACATCCTGAGAATTGATAATGATTACCCAAATGAAGAGGGAAATGATAAAAGGATGCCAAGGGAATACTGACTTGAGGTATCTCAGGCTCCCCACTTTACCTCTGCTTCCTCCCACCCTCAACCTCAGCCCAGGCAGAACCTCAGCAGGAAGGACCACAAGATTCAGAAGAGAACTGGGGGTTCAGAAACATGGAAGCAGAGTGTTCCACAGCCCCCAGTGGTGTGGAAGGAGATCCCTCCCATCCCAATAAGTACCCAAAAGCCACAGGAATGTGGCTCAGTGACTCTGTGACCCTGAAGAAGCTTTGTGACTGGAACAAGGATGGAACTCAAGATCAAAAAATGCACAAGTCATCTCAGCAGTGGATAAATGATGATAATACAGCCCCAATGCTTTACGACTGCCCCCAATGCTCTATGAATGCCTCCTTGCTTAGTATTAACACTATGGAAAGAGGAGAGACCCCAAATTCGCTGAGATTAAACTCACCCCATTTGTCCCCAGTAACACAAAGTAAATTCATTTATCGAAAACTAGAGAATGTTGTGTCTCTTGAAAACACGAGTTGGTAGACTGAGATGTACACCTACTTCAGATACATTTTCTGCTGAGTTTCACAGCCATTCTCCAACTAATTTTTTAATTAATTAATTTATTTATTGGCTGCGTTGGGTCTTCATTGCTGCACACGGGCTTTCTCTAGCTGCGGCGAGTGGGGGCCGCTCCTTTCATCGTAGTGCACAGGCTCCTCATTGTGGCGGCTTCTCTTGTTGCGGAGCTCAGGCTCTAGGTGCGTGGGCTTCAGTAGTTGCATCATACGGGCTCAATAGTTGTGACTCACGGGCTCTAGAATGCAGGCCCCATAGTTGTGGTGCAGGGGCTTAGTTGCTCCGTGGCATGTGGTATCTTCCTTGGGCAGGGATTGAACCTGTGTTCCCTGCATTGGCAGGCAGATTCTCAACCACTGAGCCACCTAGGAAGTCCCAACTAATTTTTAAAATAAGATTTTACTAGCCTAAGGTTCACAGACTTAGGAAGAGGTAAAGCCAGCCTACCTCTCTAACTCTGCCTAACAATCCAGTGTATAGTAGGTTCCTCTACCCAGTATTCTCACATCAAAACTTGTTCGTTTCTATACAGCCCTCACACATTTTGGAATCATACATTTGCCTGCTTGTTTCAGTGTTTATTTTCTGTATCCTTTACTGTGTTGTAAATGCTACAAGGGGCTCTTTTAATCACAAACTAGCAGAATGCCTAACACTGTCATTAAATATTTATTAACTAAATAAATAAGGACTTGCCTACAAGATCTGTGCTTGTGGTCACGATGGCATATCATCTTACAGACTGTAAATCTGATCATCCAAACAATTCTTGGAGGTTAGGATCATTAAAAGCCTCAGTTCACAGGTGAGAAAGCTGGGGCCCAGAAGGGTCAGGTCTCTTATTCGTCTGCGTCATATCATGAATGACAGTGTCAAGACCTTAACTCAGACCTCTGGACTCCTGATGGTATGTCTTGCCCATCGCACTGGTGTTGAACACCTCCTACCTCTGATATCAGCTAAGACCCGAGAAGTGCAGTTTCACCTGAGACAATCCAGCCAGGGAAGAAGTGAGTGGGTTTCTGTTCAGATCCTAGTCGGTTACACTGCCATGAATTTCCAAACAAGCTGTAGTGCCCTTCTCTAGCACTTCCAGAATGCTCACATAGCTTGTGATGCCAAGATACGCGTTCTACAACCAGAACCTCAGGTGGTCAACAGCCCAGGAGACACACTGACATTCTACCCTTTACACATGCTATCCTGTACCTCCTGCTGGGGAAAACTGTTAGTTCCAGGCTAGGTGACTACACTTTGGAGTATGTGGAAAAGACCACAACAAGTTTCTCAAGCCAATAAAAGGCAAAATTGCAGAGAAAGAAAATAATGTGAACTCCAGCTGCTCTTGAATTAATTAGAAATATATTTTTCTTTCTTAAAAAAAAAATAGAACATCTTGTCCTGTGCAGTTGCTAAAAAAGGTCTCCTTTTCATTTAAAGGTTAAGTAAAGCCACTTACGTGCTCTTACATTACTTTTTTCAAAAGAGCACACTGTTCCTTCAAACTTGGAGAGACACCATTTCACATGTTTCCAGACTAGCCCAAAGTTCTGTGTCTTCTTTGTATCATTAGTCTTAATAATTCTTCATGTTATTATCATTATTGTCTGGAAAACCACATTCTAAGATTGGTGTCTGGGGTTCTTTAGTTTTTGATTTGCCTTCTTAGCAAAATGACTTGAGGTTTAGCACGTTTCTCTTATGATCTTCATTTAGGGAGCAACTATCCTATCACTGGGATCTGTAAAGTAAAATCTCATGTTACATAAAGTGCCTCCAGTAACTGCCCTAACCCCAATTCTAATAGCATCAGAACTACAAATTTTAATTTTTAAAAAAGAAATTGCTAATCATTCCAAAAATTAAAAATAAAGCTATAGCAACCGAAGTTTTAAAAAAGTTAAGAATTCACCTACAAGTGCAGGGGACACGGGTTCGATCCCTGCTCCAGGAAAATCCCACATGCCGTGGAGCAACTAAGCCTGTGCGCCACAACTATTGAGCCTGCGCTTTAGAGCCCGTGAGCCACAACTATTGAGCCCATGTGCTGCAACTACTGAAGCTCTAGGCAGAGCCCGTGCTCCGCAACAAGAGAAGTCACAGCAATGAGGAGCCTGTGCACCACAACGAAGAGTAGCCCCCACTCACTGCAACTAAAAGAAACCCCGCGCACAGCAAAAAAGACCCAACACAGCCAATAAAATAAATAAATTAATTAACTAATTAATAAAAATCTCCTACATAGTGACAGGAATGAGTAAGCTTTGACTTTTTTTATAATTATAGATTAAACAACTTGCTTACTTAACTAGGCACCAAGTAGACAATTAACAAGTTGGTTATTTAGTAACTGAGAAGGAATTCCATAGAGAAGAAGGAAATATTTAAGAAAATTTAAAACTACACAATATTGCTTGTTACATTGCATTTACAAAAATGTATGTTTTTAATTGATTACAATAGCATTTTCTCATTTAGAAATGTCTGTGGAAATATTTAATTTAACTAATATGTAGGAGAACAAATAAAATGAGTTCTATGTGGATGTAAAAAAAAAAAAATCTTAAACTGCTATAATTTTCAGAAATATTCCATGGTCTGAAATTGATTTTCTTAAAGTCATCAAGCACGTGATTGATTATGTGTTGTCATGACCAAAAAAAAAAGTGATTAATCGGTTTTACCTTGTTAAAAAACAGAACAGAAAACACTTCTTCCTTCTCCTTCCAAAAAGAATCATGTGTTTTAAAAGGAGGAAATAAAAACTGTGAGAGTTATGTAAAGGTGTAGAATACTGTAGGATCATGAAGAACATTCTGCAAAGCTGTTCTATATGTCCGTGCATCAGGAAGAGAGTGGTCTACAGAATTCTCAGAAAAATAACAATTGCAGCTCTAAAGAGTTAGGTTCACAGTTAGGGAGATAATCCTGAACTTGGAAAAATACTCAAAGAAAGTAAAGGTAACAGTAACTGGGAGCTGGGAGCAACACAAAAGGAAAGGAAAGTCACAGAGATAAAGAGTAAAGTCTCTAGCAGGCAGCCACGCAAAAGGCATAGAGATGGCAGCAGAGGATAGCAGAAAGAGTGGTTCAAAGATAAGCAAGTCAAAGAGTGTTATCGCGGAATGTAGGAGCACACTTCCAAAGCCAACTAGCATTGCTCTAGCAGACAGAAGACAAAATGAAGAACTGGATGCTCTAAACACATTTTGAAGAAAGCAGAGCCATGAGAGTCATAGAATTATGCCTTCTCATAGTGAAGGGGATAGCTTTGATGACAAGTCAGGTTGGACAAAAACCCAGAAGGTGGACTCTGCGAACTGCACTCATTTCCTCTACCTGGACAATCCATGCCATATTTTCAACCTGGGAAAGTTCCATCCATTCACCAAAGCCTATCTCCACGCATTCTAAAAGTCTCCCCAGATCCCATTGGTCAAATTGATGTCACCATTTTTTCACACTGTGTTCCCTAGGACTGCAATCTGCCCTGTGTTACAGCAGCAGTGGCAATCCTTGGGGAAGTTTCAAGGGCAAGTTCACACAAATTGGTTTATTTATGCTGGTTGCAATCCTACCAGTGGGAGAGAGGACAAGTAGGGTCCATATCCAACATTATATCGAAAATGAGACTTTCTCTTACATCCAAAACTCAATCCCTGACCTAACCACAGTTACCATACTTTCAGACTCAGTAAGAACATGTGAATGGATAATAATAATAATAATAATAATAATGGCACCTATGTATCTTTCCTCATCATTCATCAGAACACCACTAAAGCGCATTCAACTGCTGATCCCAGAGAACAGCTACTAGCACCTTGCCCTAAAATCCCAAATATGTTCCTAAAGTCTTAAATGTCCTTCTCAATTTGTGGTTTCAGGAACACTTTGAGCTGATACTTCTCTGGGTGATATGAAAAATAAGTCAAACTTGCTGCTTCCATCAACTTAAAAATTTGCATGGAAATACCATCATATGTTATGAGTTTATTTTAAAATGATTACTTCTGAGTCTCCCCACCCTAAATTGAGTATCTGTGGTCTTTACCTTCAAGAACAGCTTTATTCATATCATGCCTTTTAAAACATAAACCAATAGGCACGTTTTAACTTCAAACAAGGTCATGAGAAAAATCAGCTTTCATTTCTAACAGATACACAAGGAATCATATATATCTCTCATGGGGACCTTAAGGTGGATATTATGCACTTCCTTGATATAATTAAGCCACGCATTATGGTCCTCTAGTTTTATCCTCTACTATCTATGCTCTTTAATACCATACAGTATAACTTATAAAACTAATAACATTTTTCTTATCATATTAAATGTGTCATACTACTGTTGACATTTTAGAAAAGACTTCCCAAGAAAAAAGAAAATAAAAATTACCTATATTCTTACCACACTGAGATCTTCATCCTAATATTACCATCTCCTAATGTTTACTTTTCCAGAAATTTTACAAACAGGGAAACTTTGGCAATCGCATTCAAATTACATTTATTTATTTATTTATTTATTTATTTATTTATTTATTTATTGGTTAGTTGGTTGGTTGCATTGGGTCTTCATTGCTGCTCACGGGCTTTCTCTAGTTGTGGAGAGCAGGCGCTACTGCTACTCTTCATTGTGGTACGCAGGCTTCTCATGGTGGCTTCTCTTGTGGAGCACGAGCTCTAGGCACACAGGCATCAGTAGTTGTGGCACACAGGCTCAATAGTTGTGGCTCACAGGCTCTAGAGTGCAGGCTCAGTAGTTGTGACACACAGGCTTAATTGCTCTGCAGCATGTGGGATCTTCCTGGCTCAGGGCTCAAACCTGTGTCCCCTGCATTGACAGGTGGATTCTTAAGCACTGTGCCACGTAGGAAGTCCCTCAAATTACATTTTTAAGCTAGTGGAACAACTTTGTTTGACTTGGCTTGCTGATGTCACTCTGTGAAGGTTCAAAGTCATGATTATTCTCATATATTTTTTAATTTTTAATTTTTTTATTTTTTACAATAAACTACATATATTTAGAGTGTACAATTGGTATCCCAATCTCCCAATTTATTCCCCTTCCCCAGCCCTCCCCACTTTCCCCACTTGGTGTCCATATGTTTGTTCTCTACATCTGGGTCTCTATTTCTGCCTTGCAAACCATTGATTTGTACCATTTTTCTTTAGTCCACATATATGTGTTAATATACAATATTTGTTTTTCTCTTTCTGACTCACTTCACTCTGTATGACAGTCTCTAGGTCCATCCATGTCTCTACAAATGTCTCAGTTTCATTGCTTTTTACAGCTGAGTAATATTCCATTATATGTATGTACCACATCTTCTTTATCCATTCGTCTGTTGATGGACATGTAGGTTGCTCCCATGTCCTGGCTATTGTAAATAGTGCTGCAATGAACATTGGAGTGCATGTGTCTTTTTGAATTATGGTGTTCTCTGGGTATATGCCCTGTAGTGGGATTGCTGGGTCATATGGTAGTCCTATTCTTAGTTTTGCAAGGAACCTCCATATTGTTCTCCATAGTGGCTGTATCAACTTACATTCCCACCAATAGTGCAAGAGCGTTCCCTTTTCTCCACACCATCTCCAGCATTTACTGTTTGTCGATTTTCTGATGATGCCCATTCTAACCGGAGTGAGATAATACCTCATTGTGGTTTTGATTTGCATTTCTCTAATCATTAGTGATGTTGAGCAGCTTTTCATGTGCCTCTTGGCCATCCGTATGTCGTCTTTGGAGAAATGCCTATTTAGGTCTTCTGCCCATTTTTTGATTGGGTTGTTTGTTTTTTGATATTGAGCTGGATAAACTGTTTATATATTTTGGAGATCCTTTGTCTGTTGATTCGTTTGCAAATATTTTCTCCCATTCTGAGGGTTGTCTTTTCGTCTTGCTTATAGTTTTCTTTGATGTGCAGAAGCTTTGAGGTTTCATTAGGTCCCACTTATTTATTTTTGTTTTTATTTCCATTATTCTAGGGGGTGGATCAAAAAAGATCTTGCTGTGATTTACGTCGAAGAGTGTTCTTCCTATGTTTTCTTCTAGGAGTTTTATAGTGTCTGGCCTTACATTTAGGTCTTTAATCCATTTTAAGTTTATTCTCACTTTTTTTTAATAAAGGCTCTTCACACAATGTTTCAGTTCATTATTATTATTTCATGTTCATGGGGTATTTTCCAATCAAATCAATAGTGTGTTCATGATACATACATTCTGACAAATTCAGCGACAGCACCAGATGGGGAATTTGGGAGACCAGAATCTTTATTCCAACTCCTTGATTGTTTGGCTGTGTGACTGGGCAAGTCACTTCTCATACCAGCACCATTCCCATCATGCTGAAACTTATCTCCTTCATCTATAAATTAAAGTGGTCAAATTAAATGGTCTAAGTAACTTTTAGTTCTCTTGACCTAAAGTTCAATTGCTTGCTTAACAAGCAAGTAACAGCTGACTAAGAGATGGAACTGCTAAGAATGACTTTGGGCAAGCTCTTGACCACAGCAGGGAAAAATGGAGGAGTCATACTTATTACTAAGAGTCCTTCCCTTAAGAGTCAAAGAAGGAGAAAAAAAAAGTTCTCTGTTCAATAATGTTCTGGCCAAAAGCATCAATAAATAAATTTCACACTGTAAAGTGTGAAATGAACAATAAAACATAATCAAATATACTTTTAGAGAGAGAAAAGTATATAAATACCATAAAGCAGGAGATAGGGATAGAAAATAATAATTTGCTAATGATTTAATCGTCGGCCTATAACACCTGGGAGAACCAACTATCAGATTTAATTTAGCAAAGTGTATGGATACTTAATATTTAAAATTAATAGCTCCAATAGAAATTTTAATAGAATTTTTCAAGTATTCCATTCATAAGAGTGATAAAATAAACTATAGACTACTTATGAATAATTATAATGAGAAAAAATAGGGCATACTGAAAATAGGTAGTGAAGAAAATATGATACAACAGTGAATGAAGAGATGGGATCATTTAATGGTCAGTAGCTTTGAAATCTATTAGGACATCAGTTCACGGCAGATGCCAAATAAAATTTCAAATATATTAAAATGAAACAAAATATTGCTAATCTAGAAAAAATATTAGTATTTATCAGATGTATAAAAGAAAAATGACTTTCTAAACAAATTCAATTTATGGAATCACAAAAGAAAATATCTATGGACTTAACAACCATAAAACTTAAACTTGTAGATTATGTACAACAAAATTAAAAGGCAGAAAATTCTACTTCTAGCCAAAATGAGGGAACAGGGACCAGATTTCCCCTTCCACCCTGAACAACTAGAAAATTGGACGCAACACATGAATCAATAGTTTTCAGACATTGAATAACAGGCAATGGAGGACTCTGATTTCTGAGGTAACAAACAAGGTGAGCCCTACAATCATAAGCTTACTGCCTAGAAGCAATTTCTGAGCTACAGTACAGGGGAAAGGGAAAAAAATCTAACAGGTTTCATTCCATTGAAAAGATGGAGATCAGATTTAAATTTCAGTGATCAGTAACATAAAACTCATAATGTTTGCTATCCAATTAAAAATCACCAAGCATGCAAAGAAGCATTTTTCTCCATAACCAGGAGAAAAATCAATCTAAAGAAACAGACCCAGAAATGACAGAGATAATGGAATAGCTAACAAGGAGAATAAAACAGGTATAATAGATGTTCTCCATATGCTCAAGAAGGAAATGAACACTTGAACATACGGAAGAAAAGGAACCCTTATTAACAGTGGATTCAACACAGTAGAAAATCAGTTGAACTTTCAGATGTAGCCATATAAAAGCTACCCAAAATGCAGCACAGGTTGACATTATTAAGGCACTGTGGAAAAAAATTTTGTCACCTTCAAATTCTTTACCAAATGAAGATATCTTTTTTAAAATGAAGATTAAACACTTAGACAAAAGACTACTGAGAGAATTCATAACCGGTAAACTTGCAGTATAAGAAATATAAGATTTTTTGACATTTGAAATTCAATCAACAGTTCACCATATTAACAATCTTAAAAAGAAAAATGATATGAGGCAGAAAAGACAATATTTAACACCCATTCATAATATTTTTTAAAAAGCTCTCATATAGCTAGGGATTCCCCTAACCTTTCTCAAACAACCAGATATCTCATAGAACTCATACTAGTTATGGATTTCACTGATTTTCTCTATTTTCCTGTTCACCTTTTTTTTTTTCTTTTTTCTTTTTGGCTGCACCACATGGCTTGCAGTATCTTAGTTCCCCTACCAGGGATCAAACCCATGCCCCCGGAGTAGAGCAGAGTCCTAACCACTGGACATCCAGGGAATGCCATCACTCATTTTTTCTCTCCTCTTTATATTTTCTTTCTTCTGCTTACTTGGGACTTTATTTGGTCCTCTTTAGTTAGGTGGGAGCTGAATAACTGATTTAAGACCTCTTTTCATTTCCAATAAAATCATTTAGTGCTATGAATTGCTAAGTATGCTTCAACAGCATGCTACACATTTTAATACACAGTGCTTTCATTTTTTTCAGTATAAAATACTGTTTCATTTCCCTTTAGATTCCCTTTTTGACCCCTGAGTTGTTTAGAAGTATGTTATATTGTTCCCAAATATGTGGGAATTTTCCAGATTTCTATTATTGGTTTCTAATTTAATTATTCTGTGGTTAAACATACTTTGTATAATTTTAATCCTATTAAATGTATTAAGATATGTTTAATATCATAGAATAAGGAATACTAACTTGGTAAGTGTTCCATATGTCCTAGGGGAAAAAATGTGCATCTTGCTGTTGTTGGGTGGAGCACTCTGTAATTATCAATTGGATCAAGTGGTTGAGTGTGTTAAGACCTAAATTTTTATTGATTTCTATTTACTTTTTTGGTTAAGTATTAACAAAGTATTTAAGTCTCAAATTATAATTATGTAGTTTTCTATTGCTCTTTGCAGTCCTAATAGTTTTTGTTTCATGTACTTTTTAGCTCTGTTGTTAGGTGTATAAACATTTCAAATGTTATGTCCTCTTGATGAATTAACTCCATTAAGAAATTACCTTTTTTTTAAATCCCTGGTAATATTCTTTGCTCTGAATTCTACTTTGTGTGATATTAACTTAGCCACTCCAGCTTTCTTTCCATTGGTGTAGAATAATGTATCCTTTTCTATCTTTTTCCCTTTTAATCTCCTTGTGACTTTATATTTAAACTAGGTTTCTTGTCAGCAATGTATAATTGTCTTATTTTTTTAATCCAATCTTTTAATTGGGATATTTAGAACATTTACATTTGATAGGATATTTTGAGACAGTAGATCGTTTTCTATTTATACCATCTGTTCTTTGTTCTCCTTTTCTATCACTCTGGAGATCATCATTTTTCATTACCCCATGTCCAATATCCTGAAAAATCATTGTTTTTTACATTTGTCTATTTTTTGTTTGCTTATTTCAGGTGGGAGGATGAATCCAGTCTCTGTCACTCTGTGTTGCCCAGAAGTGGGAGTCCCTGCTATGCACTTAATAAACAAAACTTCTTATTATACAAAACCTGGGCGGGGGGCGGAAAGGCCAATGCCCATTAACTGTTGAACAGATAAACAAATGGTGGTATGGCCATACAGTCAACCATAAAAAGAACAAACTTCTGATATGTACAAAAATATAGATGAAAGCACCATTCTAACTGAAAGAAACTAGACGCAACAACTACTTAACACAGGATTCCATTTACACAAAGTTCTAGAAAAGGAAAAATAAAATGACAAAGCAGAGAAGTGGTTGTCAGGTATCAGGGAATGGATTGACTGCAAAGGGACAGAAGAAAACTTTTGGAATGGGGAAAATGTTCTATATCTTGATTGCATGGTGGTTACATGACTCAATACATTTGTCAAAACCCACTAAATTGAACATTTAAAATTACTGAATATTATTTTAGGTAAATTATACTTCAATCATGTTAAATTTTTAATGGTTTAAAAACCAACAAAAATGGTGGCAGAAAAGGAGATTTTTCCATAAATATGGCAATAAAATATTTTAGTATATAAAGGATCACATCAATCCATAAGAAACACACTAACATTCCATAGAAAAGAGGGCTAAACAAATAAACAGACAGCTCACGGGAGAGCAAGGACATACCACACTCAATGCTAGTGAGGGAGGGATGAACCAAACATTATCAAACCCTTCTGGTGGAAATATGACTTGGCACAACTTCCTGGAAAGCAATTTGGGTTTCTGGAGAAGTTTTAAGTTATTCCTACTCTTTGACCTAATACATCCATACATAGGACTCTCTTGGAAGGAAATATTCAAAAGTATAAACAAATACTTGGAAAATTAATGTTCACAGCACAATTAATTCTTAGAGCCAAAACTAGAAAGCTACAAAAAACTTGATATTTAACATGAGAAAGTATATTTTACTTTAATACTTTTTAATTTGTCTTTTTAATGGTATTTTTATGATCATCAAAAATTATATTTTCAAAGAATGGCAGTGAAGTGAAAATAGTCTTGATATACTATTAAATGAATAATAAATAGAACATAAAGGTATTTACTTTCATTTTTATTATTTGTAATGAAATAAACATTGTGTGTGTGTGTGTGTGTGTGTGTTTGAAAGTCTATAAGGAAATATATCACAAGGTTTCCAGGTTGTGGAATTATAGGTCATTTTTTCTTTCTTCTTATATTCTTTTCTGAGTTTTTACATCTTCTACATTGATACTGCATTTCTTATGAAAGCAAAGTAAGATAAATATATATATAAACATTTAAGTATTGTTCATCTCAAGTAAGAAAGAGAAAATTAGTCTGAATTTGATTGTTTTAAGGAAACAAGTGAGAACATGTCCCCACCCCACCCCCATAGGAATAAGTAGCACTCTTTTTTTAAAGTATATCAATTTCTTACATACCACTGCCATTACAGAACAGATTTCAAGTTCTATGCATTCTCAAAAAAATTTTTTTACGTTTCACTAACATTTGCTGATTCACAAGTATATGAATATACAATGTTAGACATCAGGTATCTAGTATCTACAAGACAAAATTCCTTCCCTCAAGGGATCCACAATCTTCTGAGGAAGACCAGTCTACAGAGTTCCAAATGGGAAGTTGAGTACCTTGAGTACCATATTAGCAGACCACAGCTGCCCTGAGACTAAATAGTAAGAAAGAAAAAGAATGTATCTGTTTACTTATTCACTGATTCATTCAAGAAATATTTATTGAATGCCTACTAGTTTCAAGGTCTCTTTAATTTCCTGGTTTTACAGTAGTTAACAAAGCAGATATAATTCCTGCCCTGATAGTGATTAGGCAGTTAACAAATAGAGAAAAAATATGCGATAAAACTTGTACTGCAGGAGAAACAAGCTGAATTCAGTGAAAGAAGAAAGGGTGTGAGAGCAGTAATAAAACAGAGGAAATAATCAGAGAAGGCTTCTCTGGGGAGGTAGCACTTGAGCTGAGATTAAAGGATGAAAATGAACCAGCCACACAAAGTTAGGACAAGACCATCAGGCAAGCCTGAGCTTGTGCTGTCCGTGGTACTGAAAGACCACGGTAGCTGTAGACAGTAGACACCTAAGGAGATTAGAATACAAGAAGTTAGAGATGAGGTAGGGACCAGACCGTGCAAGTCTTTATACTTCTCAACACTCAGAACAGACTGAAATCTGAGCCTCATATTTATATTTTTGTCATCTTTAAAAGGCACTTTAGCAAACATGAATTTCAAGGGGCATTCTTGGAAATATTTGGGCAACTACATGCACAAGGTGCTACAAGGACATGAACCAGTTTAGACACCCAGTTTTGGCTCTATATGGAACAGGAGCAATATAAAACAACAGGACTGTTGTGAAGGAAACTGAAGGTGAAACAAGCCATGTGCACAGAAAGTATTATTGTTCTGCAAAAGAAGCAACAATCAACTGAGACAGAGGAGAGGGTTCTTTTGCATTAGAAATATAAATTTATTAGCATTCAATAACACCCAACTAGAGCTATCAAAAATAGCATTTCAGCACTGATTCAGAACTGTAGGGTACACTATCGGCATAATTAAAATGAAAGAATCTAAGCCGTTTCCCCACCTTGCTTCCTTATTATTGCCTAATTGTTCAGAATGTCTGTCTGTTATGGAGACAAAGCAATTAAGCCCAGCAAGTCGCAACAATGGGGATCATAAAGCAGGGGCCTGCTCCATTAGCAACTTGGATATCAGCATAGAAAACATTAAAGAAAGAAATGTAATTGTAATTGGAAATAATTGGATGGCACAGTTCGTTTAGCTGGGAAGATACACTATCTGCATCTGCAGGCTTTATTTTCATTTTGTGGGTCTTTTTTCACCTGGTATCTTTAAACTGAGTTTCATAAATATCACAGTATCACAGCTGAGATACCATAGGGCTCAGTGAGCACCAAATTCTTTTCCAGATAATGACACCTGTCCCCTGGAAATCCAAAAGAATTGTACTTCATGTTAACTGTCAACTGGCCCAGGAAGAAAAGAGGCAAAGAGTCAATGCTTCTGTTAAACACAAATCATCTGAATAAAAACTCATGTGTCTTTCCTGCCCCATTTCTCATAAATGCAGGGGTATCTTCCAAAAACCCAACGTCTATTGTTGGAACACATAGTTTTTAAAATAGTAATCATCCTTAACACATTTATAACACAAAAGATTATGTTACAAGCAGAAAGAATCACAGACATTTTTAGTTCTAGGATTGACAATAATTTCTAAAGCCCTGTCATTTAAAAGCTGAGGCTCAGAAAGACTGACATGCCCCAGGTAAAAGCAGGTAGAAGAATCAGAAGTGGAAAATACAGGTCCTTTAATAATAACAACATAATGATAATCATAGCTACTATATATTGTATTAATACTGTGTTAGATACTACATCACATGTTTCACATATATTGTATCATTTTAATAGCATGAGGTACAGGAATTATGAATTTTATGGATACAGAGACTGTATAATCTCCCTGAGCACCAATTTGCTCTATTATGAAGTAAAACTAAGATTTGAATGTAGTTGTGTCTGATTATAAAGCCCATGCACATAACTGCTAAATGATCTCACCTCTCTACACTAAGGGAAAAAAACATTAGCTAATGTGTCCTGTTGTCCCTGTCACCAAACCAGAAGGAGAAAAGAGTAGCATAGGTAGGAAAACTAGTCAATTCCTTAGAGCAAGGATCAGCCAACCATAGCCCACCATCTATCTGGGTTTGTTTTTTTTCAATGGGTCACAAGCTAAGAATGGTTTTATATTTTTTAATAGTTGAAAAAGGTCAAAAAGATATTTTGTGACACATAAAAATTATATAAACTCAAATTAGTGCCCATAAATAAAGTTTGTTGGAGATGAGCCACGATCATTCATTTACGTACTGTCTATGGTCAATTCTGCACTTGAACAGCAGGGCTGAGGAGTTGACAGAGACTGCATGGCTCACAAAACCAAAAATATTTACTATCTGGCCCTGTGCAGAAAAATGTTGCCATCCCCTGCCTTAGACCACACTTAGCTCAATTCAGAAATGAGGATGTTAAATATTTATATGATCAAAGCTCCACATGTCCAGGGAGAGGAGAGAAGAGCAGATTACGTGGTGAGAGGAGGAGGGAGAGGAAACTGGCATGGCATGCTTCCTCTCATCGTTTTGTCTACACGAGTGGTGTGCATCCCTCAAGAGAGGGTAGAGCCATGCTGGTGTGCTTACTGAGCTACTTCACGCTCCATCCTATCAAAGGAAACACTCTAAAGGAAAACACCATCTAAAATCTTAGTGGTAGCTATCAGCTCATGGCTCTTAGGCTGTGATTTTCTCCTCCTTAGATCACAGACTTGGCCAACAAAGTGAGTTAGGTAATATAGCAAAGGCCATCCTCACTTTATACCAAGAAAACACAAGGCAAGAAAACACAAGGGAAAAACCATAATAATGTTGGGCATTGACCCCTATTATGCTCTCCCTGGAAACCACATGAATTCAGTTCCCTGTGAACATGTGGAAAAAGGGTGAATTCAGCTGGATGTGAAAGTGATTTGTCCACCATTGGACTACGCAATTCCCCAACTGCTAAACTCACAGACCCTTCCCTAAATACAAGTCAACACAATGACTTGCTTGCTTAAGAGAATGAGTTAACCCTTCCACCCACCAGAATTTTTTAGCAAATGAGCCTGGACCAGTTTAATTTCACACTGACTATTTTAGAATTGCCTTTGTAAATATAATTCGACTTCCCATAAAGACTGCCTATGGGAAAATTACAATGATCTGCTGACACCAGGGTTCCAGTTTGTACAACAGCTCTATATCTCAACATAAATTGGTATTTTGGTTCATATGCTCATCAGTCTCTATCAACTAGAGAAACCATCACTGTTGTTGAAATTCTGAAATCATTAAGAGTTTAAGGAATGGACTCTGGGCTGCATTAATTTCACCAAAGTCTACCTTGTGACTCCTCTGAATCCAAGTATCTGGTTTTCCCCTGGCAAAAACCTTCTCTGAAACTGTGTGCACAGAGACATTGCAGCATATGCAAATTTAACACATGTAAACTCAGTAATATGTGCTGAGAGTGAGAAAGAGACAACTATTTCCATAGTTTGGATAACCCCATGGTCATTCCACTAAACATACTCACCCTCCACATCTCAAGGTAGGAGTCATGAATGTGCTGTTTCCTCAGTCAGTCTTCATTCTCACCCTCATCTTAAAATGTAATCATCTCATCATGTTGAGTGTGATTCTAGTTTTTAAAGGTACATGCTTTTCAAACTAGATGGCATCAAGATACTTGATCTGGTACTCACCTGAAGAAATAGTGACAAGTGCCAGTACTGGAGGTAACAAGCTATACCGGACTTCTTGAGTGATAGCAGATCTATCTGTACATCTGGTAATATCTCAAAGTTGTTTTCAAAGAAAATTTCAACTAAAATACAATTTGTGCTTTATGTGCTAATTCTGATTTCTAACCCTCATGTAAAATGTAACTTCACTATAGGTGTCTTAACCCTTGAAAAACCTACAAATTCACAGTTCAAGTAATTAAACAAACTCAATCACATTTTGGGGTGGGGATGGATAACTTTACCTGTTTCAAAAAGAACAATAATTCGCCTTAGATTGGCATTTCCCACAGCTTGTGAGATCATAGTTCCCTGACCAGGGACTGAACCCGAGCCCTCAGCCCTCGGCAGAGAAAGCACTGAGTCCTAATCACTGGACCACCAGGGAATTCCCAAAACATTCACTGTTAATAGGTGCTGCTTCAAAACAGGGGTCTGCAATTTTTAAAGTCTGGGAAATGCTGCATAATATATTCTCTTAAAAATCACAGCACACATTAGCATTCTATGGACTGAATCGTGTCCCCCCAAATGCATATGTCAATGCCCTAACCCCAACATGATGGAATTTGGAGATAGGGCCTTAGGTGATTAGCTTTAGATGCAGTCATCAGAATGGAGCCTTAGTGATGGGATTAGTGTCCTTATACAAAGAGACACCAGGAGCTTGCCCTTTATCTCTTTGTCCACCACGTGAGGACCCGGCAAGAAGGTGGTGATCTGCAACCCAGGAAGAGAGCTCTCATCAGAAACCAACCATGCTGGTCCCCGGATCTTGCACTTGTAGCCTCCAGAAATGTGATAAAATAAATGTCTGTTATTGAAGCCACTCAGTCTATAGTATTTTGTTATGGCAGCCTGAGCAAACTAAGACAAACATGCTGAGAAAATCCTGCAGTAAAGAAATCAATTTACCTTTATTAGAACCAGCATTTTCCACATGCAGTTGGGAGGTCTCAGCTATTTTTGCCACCCTCACTCCTCTCTGCTGCCCAGTAGTAAAGAGTACTAATATGATTATTCAGATATTGGGTAGAGATTGATCCCTGATTAGTAGAGGGCAGGGTCACTGTTTACTAAAGTCACAGATATAACCACAAATGACTGAGCTGGATGCAAGGCCTCTTAGGACAGGGCTTTTCAAGTATAAACATGCACACAAATCACATGGGAGATCTTGTTTAAAGTGTAGATTCTGATCGAGTAGGTCTTGTATGGGGCCCCAGATTCTGCATTTCTAACAAACTTTCAGATGATGCTGGTGTTGCTGGTCTAGGGACCATACATTGAAGAATATGGTACAAGAAACCATCTCAACAATCTTGCTCCCTGTATTCTCGTCTCTTCCTCACCTGATATGCCAGGTATTTCTGTCTCCAGCAGTCAGCTGATGTTAAGATTGGAAGGAGGGAGAGAGGCCTTGTGTAGGTTTGGCCTTGAGCCTGAGCTAACTACTCCAACTAGGCTGTACAAGACAGCTCCCATGGGAGTACCATGCATTAGCTTAAGTGGGAGTAGTTTTGATTCCCATTTTCTTTGTCTCTAGTATGTGAGGTCCATTCTATAACCCCACAGTGCAAGTGGTGATTGGAGTTCCCTGGCGGTCTAGTGGTTAACACTCCGTGCTTCTACTGCAGGGGTCACAGGTTCGAACCCTGGTTGGAAAACTAAGATCCCACATGCCACATGGCAAGTCCAAAAGATACAGGAGAAAAAAAAAAGTGGTGATCAACAAAACAAAATTCATGCATTCTTGGGTCCCTTAGCCATAATACCATCTTAACATGAGCAAAATTCCACCTGCGCCCTATATGCAATGCTTGCTTGAAGATGGACTGCTACTTACATGGGACATCTTTTAGCAGAGGGCTATGGTGCTGGAAACAAAGCTTCTGATATTTAGAACTCCAATTCTTTATCAGTTCAGGTCATATGTAAGTTAGTCTTTCAGCTGATTGAGAATCAGACTGAAGAAATTTCCTCTCAGATTTCACCAGGCTCTGTCTCTCTTTACATATGGCAACTCAGATCCCATAGCATCAAGGAGTGCGGTTTGGAGTTTGTAGCCATCTTTTTCTCACTAGGAAGCAGGAGAGAATATGCCAGACCTGCACATGAGCAACAAGCAGCCAAGATCTTCCATCTACTAGATTAATATCCGCAAAAAGAGCAAGCCGGGGGACTCTTTCTGTCACTGCTCAAAGTAAGAAGCTGAACTCCTGGGGTACATTAACTCAGCTGGAAAAATGGGCCTTTATTCAATGCCCAAATGCTGAAGGAGAACTATGCATATTTGGAAAATTAAATTAGCAAAATAAACAAAAGGATCTTCTCAGCTCACATCTGGCAGTTAGTAATTCCTCTTTGCATTTTTTTCATCCACAAGGAAATTATCTTTGCTAGATGATGATGATCTCCACGGAAGAAGAGGGGGATGATAAGCTAGATGACATCCCAAATTGTCTTGTAATATGAGAGACATGCAAGAAGTCAGACAAACTGTCTATCCTAGCTCGTTAGCTGTAAAGGACCAGCATTCCAAAGAAGAATCTGATAAATCCTGTATTCTGATTCCCAGAGCGAACAGAAAAAATGTTTTTCAAAAGTTTTAATATGCATTATACAGCTTGGGCTGCATGAATTCTTGGATTCAATAACAAAAAAAAAAATTAGGACATACTGGAGGGAAGAGCAGAAATTCTTAATTCTGCGGTCTCCCACGGATTCTCTTTAACGTAAAGATTTCTTCTTGGCCACTGAGTCATCTTCCCTCCATGGACTGCCATCACCTGTAGCTTCCAGGAGGGGAAACTGAAGCGTGTCAAGGTGAAGGTCTTATGCAGCCTGAGTTACAGAGCCAAACACAGAAGCTAAGATGTATGGCTCCTGCTGGGGACACTCTTACTAGCAAAGTAGTTAAAAACAGATTTATCGGACTAATAGGCTCCTGGGTCAAAAGGGTGAGGTATGTGCTTACAGAGTTTAAAGGTAGTAAGAAGAACTATTTCACTGTCAATCTGATAACTTAGAAAAGTGCACACAGTAAGTTCCATTTTGTTTTTAGAAGCAGCTTGAAGGAAAATCGTGGAAGCAGAGAGGGAAAAGGAAGCTCTTAGTAACAACCCCACACCTATGGTTAGCTCTTCATTTTATACAAAACTAATCCTTGGTATTTTTCTTGAGATTCATACTTTTGAAGAATTTAACACCTAGGACATATTTACCTATATAATAATTTATAAGGTTGGCAGAGTATGTAATAGGATGCCCAGTTTTAAAATCATGTAAAACAATTTGTTAGACTAATGGGAAACTATTTTGGTATATTATTTTTTCCAATTATAAAAATAATAATTGGCTACTTTGAGGGGTTCAGAAAGCTAACTCACTATCAAGAAAAGAAAGGAACATACATTCTGGTACACTTCCCTTTTCTGTTTCATGCTGCTACAGGTACATGTGTGTTTGCATAAATTTTTTAACCAAATTGAGGTCTTCCTCTCTATTGAGGTGTTTCTTTCTTGCCTTTATTCCACACTAAAATCTGAACAGACTCCTAGGAAGATAAACAAACATATCTCTATTCCTCTCCTGAAGTACAACTAAAATGCCAGTACTTTACATAGAAAACATATGTAAGGCATCTTCCATCCTCGACTTGAACTCCATGGGGAGGGTGGGGGGGGAGTCGAGGGAGGGAGGGAATACGGGGATATGTGTATAAAAACAGATGATTGAACTTGGTGTACCCCCAAAAAATAAATAAATAAATAAAATTTGAAAAAAAAAAAGAAAAGAAAACATATGTAAAAAGGCTCTAAAAGGTGGAGAGAAAACAGACCAGCTAGGACATCAGGACCCAAGGAACAACACAGTGGTGAGTTTCCCGGGTTGGTTGTTTGTTAGCCGCATATATTCCAGGTTTGGAACTGAAAAAGCCACCAACTTGGAAATGCCAACAGGCACAAACAAACAAAAAAAAAGCACCTCCCCTGCAAAACTCTACTCTCTCTAACCAAAGACTAGGAAAGGGGCAGCTTAACAAGAAAGAAAACTTTTAGACCATAACCATACTACTTTAGCCAAAAACCATGGAAAAAACCAGGGCCTCACCTCCACCCATTTGAGAAAGTAGCCTAAACCTCCATCCTTATGAAGATCCCAAATCAACACCCTTTAATGCGGTGGTATCAGAGAAGATGAGGTAGGAAGCTGGAACTTCCTCAACGGCCAGTAACAACTTCTCCTTCAATGTGTCAGTGGAGACTATGTGGGGAGCCTAGACTCCCACCCCCCTAGCAGCGTAAACAAGATTCCCCACCTCCCCACTGGGGTAGTGTCAAAGGAATCCTAATGAAGAGTCAAGACCTTTATCACTGCCCAGAGGTAACAAGACTACTGTCCCATAGTGTCAGCAGAGGCCATGTAAGGAGCAGTAACAAGGCACTTTTACCCTTCCCCAGGCAAGGAGTTATTAGTGGAGTTCTAGAGGGGAGCCAGATATCATCCCTCCACCCAGGAGTAATGAGGAACACCCCTATTCAATGTCAACAAAGGTCAAGTGGGGAACCCAAACTCCTATCCCCACCTGACAGTACAAGACAGTGCTCCTCCTTCCTCTACCAGAGTGCTTTCAGGAAAAAGCCAGATAAAATGGAAGTTTTGAATAAGGTTTAGAGTCTCATAACTTAGCAACCAAAATGTCCAGGTCTTGGGACTTCCCTGGTGGTCCGGTGGTTAAGACTCCACACTTCCACTGCAGGAGGTGCAGATTTGATCCCTGGTCGGGAAACTAAGATCCCACATGCCATGTGACACAGCCAAAATGTCCAGGTTTCTATGAAAAATTATTCATTATACCAAGAACCAGGAAGATCTCAAAGTGAATGAAAAAAAAGACAATTAAAGGCTATCACCAAGATGACAGGTATTTTTAAATCAACTGACAAAGATTTTTAATTTGACATTTAAAAAAAAAGCTTAAACAAGCTATTATGGACAAACTTGGGGAAAAAAAAAAAAAGACAGAAGCCTTCAGCAAATACATAGAAAGTCTCAGTGAAGAAGTAGAAGGTATCAAGAACCAAATGGAAACTCTAGAACTAAAAAGCTCAACTGAAATTTTTAAAAGTCAGTGGCTGAGCTCAACAGAGAAAAGAATCACAGAATGATAGAATAACAGAAATGATGTAATCTAAATTACGGAGAAAAGAACCCTTCCACTCCCCACCCCCCAAAATGAGCAGCACCTCAGGGACCTGTGGGACTAAAAGAAAAAAAATGTAACCTTTGTGAAATAGGAGTCTGGGAAGGAGACAAGAAAGAGGGCAAAGCTGAAGAACTATTCCAAGAAATAATGACTAAAAACTCTAAGTATGGCAAAAGACATAGACCTAAAATTGAATAACCTAAACAAATCTCAACCAAGATAAACTCAAAGAAATCCACACCATGATACATCACAGTCAAACTTCTGAAGATTCAAGACAAAGAAAAAAATCTTTAAAGCATCAAGAGAGAAATGACACTTCACCTAGAAGAGAAAAATTATTCAAATGATGGCAGATATCTAATCAGAAATCATGGAGGCCAGAAGGAAGTAGCACATTTTTAAAGTGCTAAAAAGAAATTGTCTGTCAACACAGAATCATATGTCCAGTAAAAATATTCTCTAGTAATGAAAGGGAAATGAAGAGTATTTGTTGCCAGAAGACCTGCCCTTAAAAAAAAAATGAAAATGAAAAAACAATTTAAGTTAAAAAAATTTTTTAATCTAAAGGAACTTCTTAAACAGAAAGGAAACAATAAAAGAAGAAAACTTGGGATATCAGGAAGGAACAAAGAATACAGCAAGCAAAAATAGAGATAAATACAATAGTCGTTATTTATTCTCTTGAGTTTAATTACGTTTAACAGTTGAAACAAACATTGAAACACTGTGATGTGTTCCTAAAAGTATGTACAGAAAGTATTTGAGACAATATTATAAATAGGAGATGACAAAAGGACATATAAGGAGGTAAGTTTTTTATACTTTCCTTAAACTAAGATGGCGACACCACCAAGCTGTGATATTGTGTATATGCAATGTAATACCTAGAGCAACCACCAAAAAAGTTATACAAAGAGATAATACTCAAAAATGCTACAGAGAATCAAAATGAAATTGTAAAACATGTTTAAGTAACCCACAGGAAGGCAGGAAAAAAGACACACATACAGGCGCGCACACTCAGAATAGAAAACAAAAAATAAAATAACAGACTTAAGCCCTAACATATCAATAATTAAATAAAAAGTAAATGGTCAAAATACACCAATTAAAAGAGATTAGCAGGGTGGATGTAAAAAATATGACCCAACTATACGCTATCAATAAGAAATTCTCTTCAAGTATAACAGGATAGGCAGGTTGAGAGTAAAAGAATAAAAAAAGTTGTATCATACAAATATTAATTAAAATAAAATCAAATAGCTATATTAATGTCATGTAAATTTATTTCAAAGCAAAGAAAATTACCAGGAACAGGGAGAGACATTATATAAGGATAAAAATGTCAAGCCACCAAAAAGACATAATAATCTTAAATATGTATATACCAAAGAGCAGAACTGCAATATACATGAAGCAAAAACTGATAAAATTGAAAAGAAAAATAAATAAATCCACAATTATAACTGGAGATCTCAATAATCCTCAATTTATGAAACACTTAGAAAATCAGCAAAGATGTAGAAGAACTCAAATATATCATTCAACAGAATCTATGCAATCTTTATAGAACACTCTACCCAACAAAAGCAGAATAAACATTTTTTTTAATGACCGTAGAACATATACGTGTTCTCCAATTGGTTGTGTCTAATCTGTTACTTAACCCTTTTGTTCTGATCTTTTATAAACTTTTTCTTCATGTATTGATATAATGTATGTTCAGAAAATGCACAGATGTTAAATGTGCAGATTGACAACCCATGTAACCACCACCTGAGTCAATTACAGTAACAACATCCTAGAAGCCTCTCTTATACTCCCTTTCTATTGCTATTCCTTCACTTTTCCCTTTGAGAATGACTATCGTGACTTCTCAAACTACAGCTTAATTTTTTCTGTTTTTAAATTTTATGTAAACAGACTAATGTAGTATATATTCTTTTGGTTCTGGCTTTTTTCACTCATAGTTAGGTTTATAAGATATATTCACGTTGTTGAAAGTAGCAATATCTATTTGTTAATATCTATTGCTGTAGAGTTCTGCATTGTATGGCTATAGCACAATGTATTTATCCACTCTACTGCAGATAAACATTTAGGCTCTTTGCAGTTTGCAACTATTACAAATAGCTGTGGACATTAGTGTGAATATGTCTTCTAACGCATATAGGTATTCATTTATGTTTGTTATTTACCTAGAGGTGGAACTGCTGATTTATATATGAAGTACTTGTTCAACTTTGACAAAGGCAAAAATCTTTTCCAAAGAGGCTGCATCCATTTACACACTCACCAACGATGTATAAAGATTCCTGTGTTACACATCTTTGTCAACACTTGGTAATGTCCTTCTTTTTTCTAAGCCTTTCTGTTGTATATCATCACAGTTTTATTTTGTATTTCCTATTTACTAAGAAGGTTAAGCACCTTTTGAAATGCTTTCAGCCTTTTGAATATTCCCATTTGTGAAATGTTTGTTAATTATCTTGCCCATTTTTCTAAATTTCGTTGTCTTTTTCTTAGTGATTTCTAAGTTCTTTTTTTTGAATATATATTCTGAACTCCAGCCCTTTTCCATTATACTTATCAGAAATATCTTTTACCATTCTCTCTTTTTACTCTAATGGGGTATCCTTGTAAACAAAAATTTCTCATTTTTATTTCCAATAGTCCATTATCTTAATTATGTTCTGATATAAAGTAAACCTACAATTTTGTTCATCCTCGAGGCTGTTTTCACTAATCTTATTCTATTGTATTTCCTTATATCTTCTAGAATTAGCTTGCCAACCCCCTCCCCTAAAAGAGAAAACCCTGCTGTGATCACTTCTTCTACTCCCTCCTCCCTTCCTGAACAATTTAAAGTCATTTGGTATGACACAGCAAGCTAGGCATCCACAGTGGATGAGGCAAGCAAGCTTTAGAGAATATCACAGCCTAAGCAGGGTAAGGAGTACATAATTTGTTGTTATTATTATTAATAATAAAAACTATTTTTAGAGCAGTTTTAGGTTTACAATAAAATTGAAAGGAAGGTACAGAGATTTCCAATATACTCCCTGTCCCACACAGAGATAGCCTCCCTCATTACGAACATCATTCAGAATAGGTAGTGTTTTGTTTTGTTTTGCTTTGTTTTGTTTTGTTTTGTTTTTTTACCAAGGATGAGCCTACATTTATAATTCATAATCACTGAAAGTCCATAGTTTACCTAAGGGTTCATTTGTGGTGCTGGACATTCAATGGGTTTGGACAAATGTCTAATGACATGTATCCATTATTATAATATCATAGAGAGTAGTTTCACTGGCCTAAGAATCCTCTGTGCTTTGCCTATTCATCTTTCCCTCTCATCCCCATCCACCATACCTGACAACCAATGATCATTCTACTGTCTCCACAGTTTTACCTTTTCCAAAATGTCATAGAGTTGGAATCGTACAGTATGTAGCCTTCTCAGATTGGTTTATTTCACTTAGCAATATGTGGGAAGACATTCGGGAACCTTTTTGTAACCTTGAAAATGTTGAAGTATGTGGGCCGAGCGATGGGATTCAGAATGTCCTGCTTGAGCAGTGGAGGAGCTGAGGGTGCGGGGCGTGGAGACTAATATCACCCTGTTTGGTCCTGAAGGATGGCTGGTTAGCCAAAGACAGGTAAGATTCCTCAGAGGAGGAACAACCTAAGACAGGCACAGCCGCCGAGGGGCCAACAGGGGTGGTGCATAGAGCCTTCCTTATATCACCGTGTTTGGCCCTGGAGGATGACTGGTTAGCCAGAGACGGGTAAGATTCCTCAAGGGAGGAACAACCTAAGACAGGCACAGTCGCAGAGGGGCCAACACGGGTGGGGCACAGACCCCCAATATCTGAGAGAGGTCTCCTGCCCCCAGGGCTGTTTTGCTCTCCACACCCAGCTCAAATCCACACCTGCTCAGCTCGGACCCAGGAGGCAAACAAGGATCATTGCCCCAGTCATGTGAGGCCTTTGATTGTTTATGGGTGTAACCTGAGAATGTTAGCCTGCGAACTCAATAAAAGCAACCTGGGATGAGTCAGCAGGGCTCTTGATCCTAGAGGTCTTGAGTCCCCCGGTCCCATCTTTCTCTTCAGTCTGTGTCTGTGTCTTCTTCAAGCTTGCAGCACCCGTCACTCACCTCGAGTCGCCGAGCTGGTCTCGGCAGCAATACACATTTAAGATTCTTCCATGTCTTTTCATGAGCTTGATGGTTCATTTCTTTTTAATACTGAATAATATTCCATTGTCTATACTTACCACAGTTTTTTCACCTATTAAAGGATATTGTAGTTGCTTCCAAGTTTTGGCAATTACAAATAAACTGCTATAAACACCCACATGCAGGTTTCTGTGTCAACATAAATTTTCAGCTCCTTTGGGTAAACACTACGAAACAATTGCTAGATCCTTTGTTAAGAGTATGTTTACGTGTACTTTTGTAAAACCTGTGGGCTTTTCATCTTATGAACAATGTGCTTTGTGTACCTGATTGCATTTCCCTTTTTGCTTTGTCTATTTGGCAAGTCAAAGCCAACTTTGAAGGCTAACTTTAGTCATTGTGTACTGATATGTGTGTTTTTTACTTATATATAATTCTTTTCTCATCGTGTTGCTTTTTTATTTTCTGGATCATTTGATAAGTGCATGTTTAGTTTTGTAAGAAACTGCCAAATTGGCTTCCAAAAGTGGCCGTAATATTTTGCATGTCTAGCAGCAATGTACGAGAGTTCCTATTGCTCCACTTCCTCACTAGCATTTGGTGTGGTCAGTGTTCCAGATTTTGGTCGTTCTAATAAACGTGTAGTGGTATCTCATTTTAATTTTCATCTCCCTGATGACATAAGGTGTGGAACATCTTTTCATATGCTTATTTGTCATTTGTGTATCTTCATCGATGAAGTATTCGTTAAGGATTTTGGCCCATTTTCTAATTTGGTTGTTTGTTTTCCTAGTGTTGAGTTTTAAGAGTTCTTTGTATATTTGGCTAACAGTCCTTTATCAGATGTGTCTTGCAAGTATTTGCTTCCAGTCTGTGGCTCATCTTCCAATTCTCTTGATAAGGTTTTATTGTTTTTTTGCAGAGCAGACATTTTAATTTTAATGAAGTTCAGTTTATCAATTATTTCTCTCATGAATCATCTCTTTTGGTCTTGCCATGCTTATTTATAGTCTCCATTTGATAATCTTATTAAAGTACTTCAAGATCTGATTCTCCCATATGTGTTTCTGCTCTCATGACAAATTTTCCTTCTACTCATATATTTTGTAGTTTTTAGTGCATATATATACTTTTGCATACATTTTGTGTATACTTTTGTAGTATATATAAGTATTTACATAATACTTTATATGATGAATTTCATCTATAGAAATGTTGTATAACCTAGATTTTAATATGTCCCTTCAAAGAAGTTTTACAGCTGTTTCTGGCAGGTGCCTCCAAAGTATTACCAGCTCAGAATGACTTTAAGCTTATGAATTCCTCTATCTTCCAGGTTGTTTACATTCAAACCCCCATCCTAAATTGAGCAGACCACTAATTATGGTATCTCATTAGGAACATTTTTTTTTCTAGCCAATACTTAGACAAACTACCCTTTGACAGTGTAAGGACATTTTTCCTAGTCCTCCCATTCACTAGAATCCAATTTTATTCAAAGTGTGAGATCCTACACCTTATCTAGGATGTAACTTATTCTTCTACCACACATAGATATTAAAACCTAAGCCCCATGGTTACAGAGACCAGAAATCCCCACCTGCAACCCCACCCAAGGGCAGTCAATGCTTCTGCTTGACATTCTGTTTCAATAGCTTCTTCATTTCCAGCCCCTATAAATATCTCTTACATTCGTACAAGGGCAGCTATGATTTATATATATCATTTAAGTATTGTTGCATTTTCTCCAGCAGTTCTAGGTGTTTTGCAACAGGAGGTTTCCACATTAACTGGTGCATTAGTAGGATTGGAAATCCTCTGGCCTTTCTCAGCCTGAGTTTCCTCATCTGACATAAGAATTAATAAGCTAAAATATATAAAATTTCTGGCATATAGATGATCAGCAAGATGAAGCTACTACTTTATTATTATGCTATAATTATGTAACCTACTGCTGACCATACTTGTTTACCACTTCTATTATAGATAAGCACTTCAATATATAGCCCTGAATGTAAATCTCTGTTCATTCCTGATTATCTCCTGAGGTTAAATGCCAAAAGAAATTGTTTGTAAGTCTAAAGATATTTTCACATTTTTAAGATTCTTAATGTATACTTTCAAGGTGCCCTCCAAAAAAGATTTACCAAGCTGCAGTCCCACTAGTAATGTATTTCAGTGCCCATTTTATCCTATGTTGTCACTAACACTGGCTAATACAATTTTCAAAATGCTTTTCAAATTGATTGATAAAAATGGTACTCTGGTTTAAGAGTGGCAATATTTTGATTGCTACTATATGGACCAAGCATGGAAGACACTAATGAGAGGTATAGAGTATAGGATTGCCAATGGGGGAAGACATTCTCTGTGACCCAAAAGTATACCTAATTGTATAGGAAGGCAACAGATGAAACATGGAGGTAAGTTTAAAAAACGTGAAAAGAGCTCTTATGGTTGCAGAAGGGAGAGAAAGTTTAGAAAGTAAAACCAAGGTGATGCAAATTCATGGCATGTGTGCCTTTACTACTATTTCTCACACTCATTAGACATGCCTAATTGATCACAGAACTCCTCACTGAGCTTCAAAACAACCTCAGTACCCTTCTCAATATAGTACTCCAAGCAGCAATTGATTACAGTTGACCCATAAGATAAAGCTTCTGTACACTCCTTGATTTAGTCAGTGATAATTTCCAGGTCATAACAGGAAGAAGAGATATATAAAATTTAATGTTGCTTTGTATTTGAACCAATACAATTTGCAGCTGGATACAAATGCTATTCTTTGACAGGCTATGTTCACCTAACACAGAGCCAGCCTCATTATCACTGTTGGAAAATTCTCCTCTCTCAGGACAAAAGGAAAGAAATAATACCTGGAGCTCAGGAGATAATCTGAACAACAGTACCTGAGTTTCCCAGCTAGAGAGCGGGCTCCCAGAGGGAGGAAGAATGCAATCAGATGATCTCCAAACACCACCTGACCTTTAGCAAAGGCTATTTCCTTTGTGAAACCAAGATGAGGGAGACAGGGAGTGAACATCTGCTTCTCTTGTCTTCCTATTTGACCTGGAAAGCTTCAGGTCACAGTCACAAGAACTCAAATACTCTTAGGAAAAAAAAGTTCCCAAGTGATTCCCAGACACTGAAGACTCTGAATGCATGGCAAGTTTACTTTTCATCTCAGCATCAGCTCTCTGTGGAGAGGAGCTCCCCAAGGGGACCCTGAAACAGGTGTCAATCCAGAAGCCCTGGGAGAGAGTTTCTTTTTGGTCTGGGATTCATGTTTTCTTTCTGAGATGCTGATTTATAAGCTCATTAACTGCTACACAAGGGGCCTACCTGGATCACAGTTATTAACAAGCCAATCTGACAGCATAGGAGTTCCCCTCTTCATCATTCGTTCTTCTACTTTCAGCATCTCATGCTACAGTGCTACTACAAGCGTTGTCTGCTGACGTAATATTGAGACAGTCAATAAAGTGACCTATATATTACAAAATCTAACCACCACCAAGGGAACTTTCCCAATACAAAGAAATGGGTTTTGTAATTCTCCTTCTTCCAACCTAAACATTTATAAAATTAGCCCAGCCTATACTTTCTGGCTCTTTGAGCCAATCAGATCACTTCTCACAATGTTTTCCCCCAACATTGGCAGTATCCCTTTCTATTATGAGCACAGTCCTTTATTCTAGCATATACATCTCTAATCATGCAAGCTACACTCTCTCATTACATTTTGTTATGTATGAATATACATGTGTGTACACACACACACACACACATACACCTACCTCTCTACCTTGTCCAGGTCCTGCTGCTTATGTCCCACTGGTCGCCAAGATGGGGCCATCATTCCCTACACTGGGATAGGGAGAGCTTTTAGATGGTGAGGGCAGACAAAGAAAGGGCCTAGAGACCCTCAAGATAAGGAAGGATCTATCCTCTGTGTGCATTTTTTAAGACAATCATAGCTTTACACTGCAAAGATTAACACCATGTAGTGTAACTCCTCTACTTAAAGAATATCTTCTATACTAAAGAATCACTTTCTCCTCCATGACCCTCAAATTTAATTTTTAAAGGCCCCTTTCTATTCTTAGCATCCACTGCCTTCCATATGATAGTCTCTGGGACAGGGAAAGAAAAACACGTCCAGGCACACACACATGCTCTTCCCTAAGCAAGAAAGCCCCCATCCCTACTTCTCTGTATGAAAATCTCCTCCTTAGCCTCCTCTCTCTGGTTAAGTGTTCCATGAAAATGTAGACTGTGCCTGGGAGACTTAGGCATTCTCTGTAATGTTCCTTCTGTCATCTACTACAAGCCGCAAGTCTGCCTTCCTGCTGCACTGTGAACTTACTGAGGACAGGGACCCTTGCTTCTGATCTTCCTTTCTCAAACATTTAGCCCACTGTTAGGCACTTGGATGGTATGGATTAGATTTTTCTGGATTATTAGATGGATGAACCCTCATGATACTGTCTTGCCCTAATATCAATTAAGAATCTTAGGGCCCTCTCCAGCTGCAAGGGTCCTACAGGCATGGAAGGGAGGGAGGGAGGAAGGAGAGGGGAAGACGAAGAGAGGCAGACAGTGGTGGGGGGGACCTTATAGGACCAGAGGATCAGGGGAGATGCCACAGGAAATCTCCCTACCCACTTGGCACTGGGAAGCCTGTTGGACCACCAGGCCTGGTCTTCAGTCCTCCAAGGGCCCCTCTAGGCCACACTGGTCTTAGGGGTGTAGGAGGAAAGCAGGGGGGAAGAGGAGAGGTGGGTGGGGGAGAGGGCCCTCTGGGATTGGAGGATCAAGGGAGATGGGGAAGGCATTTCCCCTGCCTACTAGCCCTGGGAAGACTGCTGGGCTCACAGATGTGGTCTTTCACACTCCAGGGCCCCCTCCAGCCACTTGGAACCTAGGCAAGTGGGAGGGAGGGAGGGGAAGAGGAAGAGAGGCAGACAGGGATCCTCTGAGACTGGGAAATCTGGGGAAGGGCCACGGGCATTTATCTAGCCCATTTGGCCCTGGGAAGTCTGTTGGGCATCAGAGTCTGGTCTCCTACCTGCCAGTGTCCCCTCCAGCCTTCAGGGTCCTAGGGGAATAGGAGGGAGTGGGGGGGAAGAAGAGAGGCCAAGGGCAAGGGACCCTCTGAGATCAGAGGACTGGGGAAAGTGCCTAGCATTTCTCCCACCAACTCGGGCCCAGGGAGCCTGCTGGGTACCTGAACCAGGTTCTTTTCCCCCAGGACCAGAGGCATTCCTGGGCCCCTCTGCCTCATTGGGCCTAAGCACCATTCCCCACCACTCCAGGGCCTTTTCTAAGCATAGGTCCTGCCCACTGCCTAAAACCCACCCGTGCCTAAGCCCTGCCCCCACAGCCAAGGCCTTTTCTGGCTTTTTTTTTTTTTTCATTCTTTCTTTTTTCTTTTTCCTACCTCCTCACTTCAGCTATTGCAATTGTTTTACCTTCCAGTTGTTGCTCCATCTATTTCTTTAATTTTTTCTAACACATCTGTTAGTTTCCTATTCTTATTGTATTTTTTATCTTGCTATTGTTCTGCTGTTCTGCTACTTTTTTTTCTCTCCTTTTCCTGCTCCACATGACTTGTGGGATCTCAATTCACAAGCATGGGGTCAGGCCTGAGTTTATGAGGTGGGAGCTCTGAGTCCAAAACATTGGACAAACAGGGAACCCCAGACCCCAGGAAATATTCATCAGAATGAGGTCTCCCAGAGGTTCTCACCTCAGCACCAAGACCCAGCTCTACTTGACAGCCTACAAACTCGAGTGCTTGAAGTCTCAGGCCAAACACCCAGTGAGACAGGAACACAATCCCACCCATCCAAAGGAGGGGGAAAAATGAGACAACAAAAAAATATGTCACAGATGAAGGAACAAGGTAAAAACACACTAGACCAAATAAATGAAGAGGAAATAAGCAACCTAGCTGGAAAAGAATTCAGAGTAATGATAGTAAAGATGATCCAGAATCTCAGAAATAGAATCAAGACAATACAAGAAATGTTTAACAAAGATCTAGGAGAACTAAAGAACAAACAATCAGAGATAAACAACATAATAACTGAAATGATAAAATACACTGGAAAGTATCAATAACAGAATAACTGAGGCAGAAGAACAAATAAGTGACATGGAGGATAGAATGGTGGAAATAAATGCCAAGGAAGAGGATAAAGAAAAGAGAATGAAAAGAATTGAGGGCAGTCTTAGAGATCTCTGGGACAACACTAAACACACTAACATTCAAATTATAGAGGTCCCAGAAGAAGAGAAAAAGAAAGGGTCTGAGAAAATATGTGAAGAGATTATAGTGGAAAACTTCCCTAACATGGGAAAAGAAATAATCTCCCAGGTCCAGGAAGCACAGAGAGTCCCATCCAGGATTAACCCTAGAAGAAACACACCAAGACACATACTAGTCAAATTAACAAAAATTAAATTCAAAGAAAAAATATTAAAAGCAGCAAGGGAAAAGCAAAAAATAACATACAAAGGAAACCTTATAAGGTTATCAGCTGATTTTTCTGCAGAAATTCTACAGGCCAGAAGGGAGTGGCAGGATATACTTAAAGTGATAAAAGAGAAAAACCTACAACCAAGAATAATCTACCCAGCAAGGAGCTCATTCAGATTTGATGGAGAAATCAAAATCTTTACAGACAAGCAACAGCTAAGACAATTCAGCACCACCAAACTAGCCTTACAACAACTGCTAAAGGAACTTCTCTAGGAGGGAAACACAAGAGAAGAAAAAGATCCACAAAAACAAACCCAACACAATTAAGAAAATGGTAATAGGAACATATATATCGATAATAACATTGAATATAAATGGATTAAAAACTCCAATCAAAAGACAGATTGGCTGAATGGATACAAAAACAAGACCTACACATATGTTGTCTACAAGAGACCCATTTCAGACCTAGGGCCACATACAGACTGAAAGTGAAGGGATGGAAAAAGATATTACATGCAAATGGAAGTCAAAAGAAAGCTAGAGTAGCAATACTCATATCAGATAAAACAGACTTCAAAATAAAGACTGTTACAAGAGATAAGGAAGGACACTACATAGTGATCCAACAATCAATCCAAGAAGAAGATATAACAATTGTAAATATTTATGAACCCAAAATAGGAGCACCTCAATATATAAGGCAAATGCTAACAGCCATAAAAACAGAAATTGACAGTGACACAATAATAGTAGGGGACTTTAACACCCCACTTACAACAATGGACAGATCATCCAAACAGAAAATAAACAAGGAAACACAAGCTTTAAATGACACAATAGACCAGATAGATTTAATTGATATTTATAGGACATTCCACCCAAAAGTGGCAGAATACACTTTCTTCTCAAGTGCACATGGAAAATTCTTCAGGATAGATCACATTTTGGGTCACAAATCAAGTCTCAGAAGATTACATAAAATTGAAATTGTATCAAGCATCTTTTCTGACCATAACACTATGAGATTAGAAATCAACTACAGGAAAAAAAAAAAACTGTAAAAAACACAAATACATGGAGGCTAAACAATGCACTACTAAATAACCAAGTGATCACTGAAAAAATCAAATAAGAAATTTAAAAATACATAGAAATAAATGGCAATGAAAACATGATGACCCAAAACATATGGGATGCAGCAAAAGCAGTTCTAAGAGGGAAGTTTAGAGCAATTCAATCTCACCTCAAGAAACAAGAAAAATCTCAAGTAAACAATCTAGCCAAACACCTGAAACAACTAGAGAAAGAAGAACAAAGAAAACCCAAAATCAGAATAAAAGAAATTATAAAGATCAGAGCAGAAATAAATGAAATAGAAATGAAAAAAATAGGAAAGATCAATAAAACTAAAAGTTGGTTCTTTGAGAAGATAAACAAAATTCATAAACCTTTATCAAGACTCATCAAGAGAAAAAAAGAAGACACAAATCAATAAAATTAGAAATGAAAAAGGAGAAATCACAACTGACACCTCAGAAATACAAAGGATTAAAGAGACTACTATAAAAAACTATATGCCAATAAAATGGACAACCTTGAAGAAATGGACAAAAGGTACAATTTTCCAAGACTGAATCAGGAAGAATTAGAAAATATAAACAGACCTGTCACAAGTAATGAAATTGAAACTGTAATAAAAAATCTTCCAACAAATAAAAGTCCAGGACCAGATGGCCGCACAGGTGAATTCTATCAAACATTTAGAGAAGAGCTAACACCTATTCTTCTCAAACTCTTCCAAAAAACTGCACAGGGAGAAATAATCCCAAATTCGTTCTATGAGGCCACCATCACCTGATACCAAAACCAGACAAAGGTATCACATAAAAAGAAAATCACAGACCAATATCACTGATGAACATAGATGCAAAAATCCTCAACAAAATACTAGCAAACAGAATCCAACAACACATTAAAAGGATCATACACCATGATCAAGTGGGGTTTATCCCTGGAATGCAAGGATTCTTTAACATATGCAAATCAACCAATGTGATTTACCATATTAACAAACTGAAGGATAAAAACCACATGGCCATCTCAATAGATGTAGAAAATGCTTTTGACAAAATTCAACATCCATTTATGATAAAAAAAAAAAAAAAAAAAAAAAAAACTCTCCAGAAAATGGGCATAGAGGGTACCTACCTCAACTTAATAAAGGCCATATGTGATAAACCCACAGCAAACATTATTCTCAATGGTGAAAAACTGAAAGCATTTCCACTAAGGTCAGGAACAAGACAAGAATGTACACTCTTGCACCTCTTATTCAACAAAGTTTTGGAAGTCCTAGCCATGGCAATCAGCGAAGAAAAAGAAATAAAAGGAATACAAATTGGAAAAGAAGTAAAACTGTCACTGTTTGCAGATGATATACTATACATAGAAAATCCTAAAGATGCCACCAGAAAACTACTAGAACTAATCAATTAATTTGGAAAAGTTGCAGGATACAAAATTAATGCACAGAAATCTCTTGCATTCCTATACACTAACAACGAAAAATCAGAAAGAGAAATTAAGGAAACAATCCCCTTCACCACCACAACAAAAAGAATAAAATACCTAAGCATAAACCTACATAAGGATACAAAAGACTTGTATTCAGAAAACTATAAAACACTTATGAAAGAAATCAAAGATGACATGAACAGATGGAGAAATATACCATGTTCTTGGATTGGAAGAATCAATATTGTGAAAATTACTATACTACCGAAAGTAATCTACAGATTCAATGCAATCCCTATCAAACTACCAATGGCATTCTTCACAGAATTAGAACAAAAATTCTTACAAATTGTGTGGAAACACAAAAAACCCTGAATAGCCAAAGCAATCTTAAGAAAAATGGAGCAGGAGGAATCAGGCTCCCTGACTGCAGACTATACTGCAAAGCTACAGTAATCAAGACAGTATGGTACTAGCACAAAAACAGAAATATAGATCAATGGTATAGGATAGAAAGCCCAGAGATAAACCCACACACATATGGTCACCAAATATATGACAAAGGAGGCAAGAACATACAATAGAGAAAAGACAGCCTCTTCAATAAGTGGTGCTGGGAAAACTGGACAGCTACATGTAAAAGAATGAAACTAGAACACTACCTAACACCATACACAAAATAAACTCAAAATGTATTAAAGGCCTAAATGTAAGACTGGACACTATAAAACTCTTAGAGGAAAACATAGGCAGAACACTCTGTGACATAAATCATAGCAAGATCCTTCTTGACCCATCTCCCAGAATAATGGAAATAAAAACAAAAATAAACAAATGGGACCTAATGAAACTTAAAAGCTTTTGCACAGCAAAGGAAACCATAAACAAGACAAAAAGACAACCCTCAGAATGGAAGAAAATACTTGCCAATGAAGCAACGGACAAAGGATTAATCTCCAAAACACACAAGCAGCTCATGCAGCTCAATATCAAAAAAAACAAATAACCCAATCCACAAATGGGTAGACCTAAATAGACATTTCTCCAAAGAAGACATGCAGATGGCTAACAAACATATGAAAAGATACTCAACATCACTAATCATTAGAGAAATGCAAATCAAAACCACAATGAGGTATCACCTCACACCAATCAGAATGGCCATCATCAAAAAAATCTAGAAATAATAAATACTGGAGATGGTGCAGAGAAAAGGGAACCCTCCTGCACTGTTGGTGGGAATGTAAATTGATACAGCCACTATGGAAAACAGTATGGAGGTTCTTTTAAAAACTAAAAATAGAACTACCATATGACCCAGCAACCCCACTCCTGGGCATATACCTGGAGAAAATCATAATTCAAAAAGATACATATACCACAGTGTTCATTGCAGCATTATTTACAATAGCCAGGACATGGAAGCAACCTAAATGTCCATCAACAGATGAATGGATAAAGAAGATGTGGCACATATATACAATGGAATATTACTCGGCCATAAAAAGGGATGAAATTAAGCTACTTGTAGTGTGGTGGATGGACCTAGAGTCTGTCATACAGAGTGAAGTAAGCCAGAAAGAGAAAAACAAACACCGTATGGTAACACATATATACGGAATTTAGAAAAATGGTACTGATGAACCTAGTGGCAGGGTAGGAATAGAGATGCAGATGTAGAGAATGGACTTGAGGACACTGTGGGGAGGGGAAGCTGGGATGTAGTAAGAGAGTAGCATCGACATATGCACACTACCAAATGTAAAATAGATGGCTATTGGGAAGCTACTACAGAGCACAGGGAGATCAGCTTGATGCTTTGTGAAGACCTAAAGGGGTGGGATAGGGAGGTTGGGAGGGAGGCTCAAGAGGTAGGGGATATTGGGATACATGTATACATGTGGCTTTTTCATTTTGTTGTACAGCAGAAATTGACACTACTGTAAAGCAATTATACTCCAATTAAGATTTTAAAAAATAAAAAATAAAAAAATAAAATAAAATAGTACTTCTGGAAAAAAAAAATAAAAGAATCTTAGAATATGGGAGAGTGGCCAAGATGGTGGAGTAGAAGGACCCTGAGCTCAACTCTTCTCATGAGCTCACCAAATTCACAACTAAATGTAGAGTAACTATCAGTGAAAAGGACTGGAACTTACCAGAAAAGACCTTTTACAACAAGACATAAAGAAGGAGCCACAACGAGATGGGGAGGAAGGGCAGACTCACCATGTAATCAAATTCCATATTTGCGAGGCAGGTGACCCACAAACTGGAGAAAAATGATGTTGCGGAGTTTTTCTGGCAATATACCCAAGAAAGAGTTCAGAGTAGTAATGATAAAGATGGTCAAAGAACTCGAGAGGAGAATGGATGCACAGAGCAAGAAGTTAGAGGTTTTTAATAGTTAGAAAACATAAAGAACAATCAGAGCTGAAGTATATAATAACTAAGACAAAAAATACACTAGAAGGAAATAATAGTAGACTAAATGATGCAGAAGAACAAACTAGTAAGCTGAAAGACAGTCACTGAAATCACTACTGCAGAACAGAAAAAAGAAAAAATTATGAAAAGAAATGAGAACAGTATAAGATACCTCTGGGACAACATCAAGCACATTAATATTCACATTATAGGTGTTCCAGGAGAATAGAGCGAGAAAGGGCCTGAGAACATATTTGAAGAGATAATAGCTGAAAATTTCCCTAACCTGGGAGAGAAGACAGTCACCCAAGCCCAGGAAGTGCAGAGTCCCATATAGGATGAACCCAAAGAGGAATACACCAAGACACATTGTAATCAAAATGACGAAAAGAAAAGATAAAGAGAGAATATTAAAAGCAACAAATAATATACAAGGGGACTCCCATGAGACCATCAGCTGATTTTTCAGCAGAAACTCTGCAGGCCAGAAGGGAGTGGCACAATATATTTAAAGTGATGAAAGGGAAAAACCTACAACCAAGAAGGCTCTGGTTCAGATTTCATGGAGAAATCAAAAGTTTTACAGACAATCAAAAGCTAAAAGAATTCAGTACCACCAAACCAGCTTTACAACAAATGCTAAAGGAACTTCTTTAGGCAGAAAATAAAAGGCTACAAGTAGAAACAAGAAAATTATGAAATGGAAAATCTCACCAGTACAGGCAAACATACAGTAAACATAGGAAATTATCCACACACAAACTAGTAGGGAGGTTAAAAGACAAAAGTAATAAAATCAGGAACTTGCCTGGTGGTGCAGTGGTTAAGAATCTGCCTGCCAACTCAGGGGACATGGGTTCAAGCCCTGCTCTGGGACGATTTCACATGCCATGGAACTAAGTCCATGTGCCACAACTACTGAGCTTGTGCTCCAGAGCCCACAAGCCACAACTACTGAGCCCATGTGCCACAACTACTGAGGCCGGCACACCTAGAGCCCATGCTCCACAACAAGTGAAGCCACTGCAATGAGAAGCCCGTGCAATGCAACAAAGAGTAGCCCCTGCTCACTGCAACTAGAGTAAGCCCATATACAGCAACAAAGACCCAACACAGCCAATAAGTAAATAAGTAAATAAATAAATAAATTTTTTAAAGTAATAAAATCTTCTATATACACAATAAGTAGCTATGATAGTCAAATCACCAGAGAACAAAAGAAGGGGGAGTGGATCCTAAAAAATAAATCCAAAACAATTAACCAAATGGCTATAAAAACATACATATAGATAATTCCTTAAATGCAAAAGGACTAAATGCTCCAAAAGAGCATAGACTGACTGAATGGATATAAATCAACACTCATAAATATGCTGCCTAAAAGAGACTCACTTTGTATCTAGAGACACATATAGGCTGAAAGTGAGGGGATAGAAAAAGGTATTCCCTGCAAATGGAAATCAAAAGAAAGCTGAAGTAGCAATACTTATATCAGACAAAATAGACTTTAAAATAGACTGTTACAAGAGACAAAGAAGGATACTATTACATAATGATCAAAGGATCAATCCAAAAAAAGAAGCTATAACAATTGTATATGTGTGTATGTACGCAACATAAAAGCACCTCAATATATAAGACAAATGTTAACAGACTTAAAAGGAGAAATTGAGAGTAAAACAATAATAGTGGGGGATTTTAACACCCCACTTACATCAATGGACAGATCATTCAGACAGAAAATCAATAAGGAAACACAGGCCTTAAATGATACAATAGACAAGATAGACTTAATTGATATTCATAGGGCATTCCATCCAAAAGCAGAATACACATGCTTTTCAAGTGCACGTGGAACATTCTCCAGGATAGATCATATCTTGGATCACAAAGCTAAACCTGGTAAATTTAAGAAATTTGAAATCACATCAAGCATATTTTTAGACCACAATGCTATGAGATTAGAAATCAACTACAAGGAAAAAACCCTGCAAAACCACAAACACATGGAGGTTAAACAATATGCTAACTAAACAGCCAATGGACCACTGAAGAAATCAAAGAAGAAATCAAAAAAATACCTAGAGACAAATGAAAAGGAAAACAGAAAAATCTAAAACCTGAGACAGAGCAAAAGCAATTCTAAGAGGGAAGTGTATAGGAATACAAGGTTACTTCAGGAAACATGAAAAATTTCAAATAAACAACCTCACCTCACACCTAAAGCATCTAGAGAAAGAACAAACAAAACCCAACATTAGTAGAAGAAAAGAAACCATAAAGATCAGAGCAGAAATAGAGACTAAAAAAATCAATAGAAAAGATCAATGAAACCAAAAGCTACTTCTTTGAAAAGATAAACAAAATTAATAAACCTTTAGACAGACTCATCAAAAAAAAAAAAAAAAGGTAGGGGGGAGGTCCCAAATCAATAAAATTGCAAATAAAAAAGAACTTACAACCGACACCATGAAAATATGAAGGATAATAAGAGACTATAATAAGCAACTATACACCAAAAAAAAAAAAAAAATGGACATCCTAGAAGAAACGAATAAATTCTTAGGTACAATTTCCCAAGACTCAACCAGGATGAAATAGAAAATATGAGCAGACAAATTACCAGTAATAAAATTGAATCAATAATTTTAAAATTCCCAATAAACTAAAGTCCAGGACCAGATGGCTTCATAGATGGACTCTAGCAAACACTTAGAGAGGAGTTAACACCTATCCTGCTGAAACTATTCCAAAAAACTGCAGAGGAAGGAACACTTCTGAACTTATTCTATGAGGCCATAATCACCCTGATGCCAAAACAAAGATATCCCCACCCACCCCCCCCCACACACACACAATTACAGACCAATATTACTAATGAACATAGGTGCAAAATTGCTCAACAAAATACTAGCAAAAAAAAAAAATCCAGCAATATATTAAAAGGATCATACACCATGATCAAGTGGGATTTATCCCAGGGGTGCAAGGATATTTCAATATCCACAAATCAATCAGCATGATACACCACATTAACAAATTGAATAAAAACCATATGATCATTTCAATGGATGCAGAAAAAGCTTCTGACAAAATTCAACATCCATTTATGATTAAAAAGAAAATCTCCAGGAAGTGGGCGTAGAGGGAACATACCTCAACATAATAAAGGCCATATATGGCAAACCTAGAGATAACGTCATACACAATGGTGAAATTCTGAAAGCATTTCCTCTAAGATCAGAAACAAGACAAAGATGCCCACTTTTGCCACTTTTATTCAACATGGGTTTGAGAGTCCTAGCCACAGCGATCAGAGAATAGAAGGCATCCAGAACAGAAAAGAAGTGAGACTGTCACTGTATGCAGATGACATGATTCTATACATAGAAAATCCTAAAGAGGCTACCAGAAAACTACTACAGCTTATCAATGAATTCAGTAAAATCGCATGATACAAAATTAATACACAGAAGTCTGTGGCATTTCTATACAGTAACAATAAAATTGCAGAAAGAGAAATTAAGTAAACAATCACATTTACCATCACATCAAAAAGAATAAAATATCTAGGAATAAACCTACCTAAGGTGGCAAAAGACCTGTACTCTGAAAACTTTAAGCCACTGATGAAAGAAATTGAAGATGACACAAACAGATGGAAAGATATACTGTGTTCTTGGATTCAAAGAATCAATATTGTTAAAACAACCATACTGCCCAAGGCGATCTACAGATTCAATGCAATCCTCATCCAATTACCAATGGTATTTTTCAGAAAACTAAAACAAAAAATTTTTAAATTCATGTGGAAACACAAAGCCCCGTATAGCCAAAACACTCTAGAGAAAGCATAATGGAGCTGGAGGAATCATCCCTGGCTTCAGACTATACTACAAGGCTGCATTAATCAAAACATCATGGTACTGGCATGAAAATAGACACATAATCAATGGAACAGGATAGAGAGCCCAGAAATAAACCCACACACTTATGGTCAATTAATCTACAACAAAGGAGGCAAGAATATACAATGGAGAAAAGATACTTTCTTCAATAAGTAATGCTGGGATAACTGAACAGCAACATGAAAATAATGAAATTAGAACATTATCTTACACCATACACAAAAATAAACTCAAAATGGATTAAAGATCTAAATGTAAGACAAAGTCACCTAAATATCCTTTGACACATGAATGGATAAAAGTATGGTGTATCAAAATACAATGGAATATTACTCAACCATAAAAAAGAATGAAATAATGCCATTTGCAGCAACATGGATGGACCTAGGAATTATCATATTAAGTGAAGTAAATCAGACAGAGAAAGAAAAATATCATATGCTATCACTTATATGTGGAATCTTTTAAAAATGATACAAATAAACTTATCTACAAAGCAGAAATAGATTCACAGATACAAAAAACAAGCTTATTACCAAAAGGGAAAGGAGGGATGAAGGACAAACTAGGAGTTTGGGATTAACATCTACACAACTATGTGTAACGCAGATAAACAACAAGGACCTACTGTATAGGACAGGGAACTATATTCAATATCTTGTAATAACCTATAATGGAAAAGAATCTGAAAAAGGATAGAGATAGAGATAACTGAATCACTATGCTGTACACCTGAAACTAACACATTATAAATCAACTATACTTCAATTTAAATTTTTTAAAATTAAAAAAAAAAGAATCAGAATATGAAGACTCATATTGTTCCATCTCCTCTTTTCAAAGAGGAGGTCTACAAAAAGAAAAAAAAAAAGCAAAGAGGAGGCCTACAGAGAAATGATTTAGTTAAGGCCACACAGTGAATAGACTAGCATGGCCACCTATGTCTAGACTCACAGCCGAGTCCTCCTACCACTGAAGGATATTTTTTTTTTATTCATTCATGGAAGAAATATGAACTGAGCATCCATTGCTCCATGCCCTACAGATACTATAGTGAAAAGGAAAGAGAGAGTTTCTTCTTCATGTGCTCACAGTCTAGGGGGAATACAGCTAAGAATTCAGATCAATACACAGGCCAGGATCATGGGAAGGCAATGGAGATGACTCATGAAAGTTGGGGTCAAATCCCGACTTTACTTACAATGTCAACATTTGGTTCATCAAGTATTTTGGGTCCCAGTTTTTTTTTTTAATGTTGCATTAAAATATTATTTATCTTGATTCCTGATTTTTTTTGGCAGCTCCTTATATTTTGTTGCTGAGGCAAGTACCTCCCTCACCTTACCCTAGTCTTGGCCCCGTACGGAAGAAAAAATTTAAATAAGGAAGAAAACAAATGACCAAGCCTCTATGATATGCATCATCAAAGAACCTTTATGATTTTCTACAGCTGCCTGTCTATTACTGAATGGGAGGAGATTTTACACTTTGGAGCATGGACTTGTTAATTCATTGTCTAATTGCTGAGACTACCTATAGATCCCAGCTTAAAAAGTCATTTCTTAAAATGTGCCAATTTATCAGATAATTTTTGTCAACCTCAACAAATTATGCAAAAATCATTTCATTTTAAGTGAATTCGCATAGCTGCTGGCAGCTTAGAGGATCAACATCCACCCTGAGATGCGGGTCACAAGGGGGACACCATGGAGTTGATGAAAGGCGCTATTACCAAGTAAAATAGAATTTTTGTTCATATATTATTATCAGTGCTATTCCTTTGAAGTTGTCCAATACTGTGTTATTACCAATGATGACAATGACATCGACATTAAGATGAATAAAAAGAATACAAATAAGAAAATAAAACAAAACAAAAATGCCAAGTTACCATGATGGATAGGCAATTACCAAAGGCCACCAGACAACACAGCAAATCTGCAGATCATACTGCTGGTGGCTTAAATCTCAATGGTATAAATGCACTCGCCACCCTGAAGCTGCTTACAGGTGCCCCCTGATTCTAAGGTGACTCTTTGATCCAGTAGTTAGAACTAAGGGCACAGAGCCAGATTTACAAATCATGTGCTGGCATCACCTCTAGCCTGCAGAATTACCTTGGGCAAGCAGCTGGGCCTCTCCATGTGTCAATCACACAGCTATGTGGCTGTTACCTTGCTTCCTTCCCTGGAACTTGTTGGAAAAAGGATTCTATAATCAAAAAATAGTAAGACTTTCTTCTAAAGAACTGGAAAGTGTCAGGTTACAGTGCTCAAATAGGACCCATCTAGACCCATTTTGTAGGGTGGATATAATGAATGACCAGTGACTGTTACCATTTCATGATGAGCCATCAGCACAACAGAGAATTCAATGGCAATTTAAAACATCACCTACATCAATGTTAAAACAAAAAGAATGCAGGTAAGAAAATAAAACTTGTTTACGTTAATGGTGTTAATGGCTGATCTCAATTCATGTGTTAAGCCTCATGGGATATTGGCATTGATTCTTTTGTCAAAACAAAGAATCTGCCCAACTTCAAATGCCAGCAAGCCAGTTATTAGCTGTAAAACCTTACGCAAGTAATTTAAGATCTGTGTTAGTCTCATCTCATAGCACCACAATCTTCCTGGGGGTTTCCTGAGGATTAAAGAAGCTCATGTGCATACAAACACTTAGCACAGTGCCAGGTACATAAGGAACGTGTGGCAAATGTGAGCGAGGAGGAAGAGCAAAGAAAAAGAAAATGATGCTTTTGTTTCACTTCACTCTTCCTCACAGTACACAGAATGATACCCAGCAGAGGAGGCATGAATAGATGTTTGGATGAATAATGAGTGCTAATGTGTTCCAAGTACTATACTAAGGAGTAGAAAAAGAGAGCAAGAAAGAAAGAAAGAAAGGAGGGATAAAGAAAAAATCAAGAAAAATACATGACCCCATATGAAAATATCTTACCAAGTTCTGGCACATAGTAGGTGCATAATAAATACGAATGTCCTTCTCCTAAAAAAAAGGAAAAAAGAAAAAAAAAATACATGACTTTAGGGGTCTTTAGGGGTCAGGCTATTTGTTACTCTCCCCAAATTCATATATACTTTAACT